>NC_085055.1:3031101-3631101 GCF_963662255.1 Cinclus cinclus
TAAGAGGAAATGCTGAAATTCTTTTGAACCTTGTGTTACCATCTGGTGTTTTTTACTGCATGTCATCCCGGATATTTCCCCTGTACTTAGTGCCTCAATTCATAAAAGTCCTCCTCTAAAGGTAACAAGGTGTCAGCTCCACTTCCAGCTGGGAATGTCTGTTGATTAAAAACTATTTCACAACGACATTAAGCTGCAAAGAACAAGTCAAAACAAAACAAAACAAAACAACCAAAAAAACCCCAACCATAAGCCCGAGCCACGCACTGCCAGTCCCCATAGATTTAAATTTAATTAAATGAGAAAACTGCAGGACTCTTTTTGTTCACACTGAAGATTCCCAGAGCTATCCCAGGAGCCGTGCTCAGTTATTGCAAGGCACGGGCTCAGCCTGGAATATTGTTTGCTCATTAAGGCTGCCAGTCACTCCCCATTAGGTCTGGCAGCCAAAATGCCAGGGTTCCACAATGGAAATAACTTGGCCCTGCACTGAAAATATCCAGAGGATGCAGGGGTGGGATCACACCAGTTCACCCATTTCCCAGCAGCCAGCCGGTTGTTTGGGATGTGGAACCCAGCAGTGGGGTGCTGCTGTTTTGGGAGGTGCTGACCACCTGCTCCTGGATGCAGCAGAGCCCTTCCTTCGTAACACCAAACACGAGGGGCTGTGAACTTCTGGATGTGGACACCACGCTGTTGTCACCACGCTGTTGTCACCACGCTGTTGTCACCACACTGTTATCTCCCTTTCCAACTCCCACTGCACGTCCTGGATCCATGGGAGATTACACCCCATTTCCCTCTGTGCTCGTGGCCTTGCTTCCCAAACACTGGAAAATCCCGCCCATGCTGCCAATAAATCTGATATTTTCCCCACAAAATATAACAAAGAACCTGACATTGCTTCCTAACCCCTGCAAAATAATTTGCTGTCCTTTGAAGTATGGAATTATTCATCTGACATTTCATCTTGTCTACCTACCAGCACCCTCAAGAAAAATATAACATTTTTAAGCCCAGTTTTCTATTTTTAAAATTTATTTTAGCTTTATTATTTGTAGGTTTTCCCTTCTCAAAGACAAATTAGGAAATAAATGAGCCTGCAGACCAAGCTGAGAATATTTTATGTGATAGCAGTAGTGCACAAAGAGGAACATGAAAATGTCATCAGCATCATTGCCACACACTTTCTTGACAATAACTTTCTTTTTATTCAGAAAAATTGGTTTATAGTGTTTGAGAGAGGAAGGAAAAGAGGCCGAGGAGGTGAGAAGAGAAAAAGAAAGGGGAGAGCTGGACAAACTGACCTACCCTGTGCCTCTTCCTTGCTCCAGAAAAAGGTCTTTCTTGTCTTTGTAACTGCTGAATTTTTTAAACTGGCCTGCTCTGTCTGTGAGGAACTGTCCTTTTGAGCAAATACTGTGACTTTTGCAGATTAAAGGCCAAACCATGTGTTCATGAATTTTAATGTAAACAAAATCAGCTTCCCCCCTTCCCGTTTTTAAGATCTTCCTTGGCTTTGTTGTGTGGGACAAAGGGCAGAGGAGCAGAATGGCCAAGGGGTAAAGCTGCAGCCTGCTGGAACATGTGTTTTCATCTCCTGCTGAATCTTATCCGCCATGCTCTAAAGAGATCACATTTACAACAAAGAGACCTGAGAGCCTCACACCAAACCAGCACCTGGAGCAGAGCTTTTCCAAGCCACCACTAATAGAAAAGGAATAGGAAATAAGATTAACCCCTCTGCTCTTCACAGGTTCCTCTGAATCTGCTGAAGTTTGTGCTTCTGCTGCAGCATTGATCATTGATAACACTCATTTCCAGACCATTTTTACCTTGGTTCCAGGGGGGCAGTTAAACAGATCGGACTCTTTGCTCCCTGGGGAAGAGGCAGAGGGAGGCAGAGCTCCCAGTGATGCTCTGGTGAGGGCGAGGTGCTGCCAGCTCCATCCCAGTCAACCTCAGCCAACACCCAGTGGTGGTCAGATACAGCTCAGGGAGGAATTGTGCCCAGCAGCAGCTGCAGAAGGACCTGAGCTTCCCCTCTTCTCTGCCCTCTGGGCTCCTTGGGCACACAGCATCTTCCAGCACGGGTTTTTTGGAGCAGAGCTGGTTTTGCAGGGTGACTCCCCTGCCCACATTTTCATGTGTGAAGCTCCTCTGCTCACGAAGGGTGCTGACACCCCCAAAGTGCCGTCTGTCACCTCAGGAGCTCACACCTGCCCTGCACGTGGTTGTGAGCAGCTCCTGTGGTAGTGCCAGAGACTTTAATCCAGGCTTTAATCCCCCCCTCCACCTCTCCCAGTCCTCCTCACACACCTCTCCTGTTTAGATATTCCTGTTTGTGCATCTACAGAGCTACAGCAGCATCAGAAACATGCTCTGGGAATTAAAAACGCAGCTTCTATGAATATTTTTGGGAAAGAGCACAACTCCTATTACCTCACGACTTCGGTTTGAAATCTGCCAGACAAGAAGTACTTTCAATTTATTTTATCGCTGCACTTTAAGGGTACATACATACATATATAGAGATTTTTTTTTTTCCCTTATTCAAAATCAAGAGTCTGGGTGAATAATTACATTTTAAAGTGTATTTGCTCTGAAATAAAAGGAGTTATGCAACTGGTTTTGACACCTTCAGAATAAAGGTACTGAAACTCTGAAATTGTAAAAAAACACTATAATTTCTTGTAGTGCATTGAAATAATTTTAGCAGTATGCAAAATTCTGGTCAAGTCACGAAAATGCAGCTGAATTAATATTTGACTCATTTGAGCTGAAAGTGCTCATTCCAGCCTGAATTGCTTCAGCAGTTCATAGATTGATGGAATGGTTTGGGTTGGAAGTGACTTTAACGATCACCCAGTGCCACCCCTGCCATGGCAGGGACACCTCCCACTGTCCCAGGCTGCTCCAATCCCAGTGTCCAACCTGGCCTTGGGCACTGCCAGGGATCCAGGGGCAGCCACAGCTGCTCTGGGCACCCTGTGCCAGCCCTGCCCACCCTCCCAGGGAACAATTCCTAATTCCCAATATCCCACCCAGCCCTGCCCTCTGGCAGTGGAAGCCATTCCCTGTGTCCTGTTCCTCCAAGCCTTGTCCCAAGTCGCTCCCCAGCTCCCTTAGAACCCCTTTGTGTCCTGGAAGGCTGCAGTAAGTTCCAAATGACAGCCTTTAAGTCCTTATCTCAATCTTCTACCTGCATCTCTTCAGATATTCTTATTTTGGTCCAAACTCCTCTTGACATTGACAGAAATCTGTCTGGCTCCATCAGAACTCAGCTGAGCATCCCCCTGAAGTGGAGCTGCTGCTTACAGCCCCTGCTCACTCTGCTGGGCTGGGAAAGCCAGGGGAGGATTGCTCAGGACTTGAGGCAGTGCCTCCCTGCCAGGATGGAGCTCCAGCCCTGCAGGACCACCCGAGGCTCCGGAAAAGCCAAAAGCAGCAGCAGCTCTGTGGGCTGGCCCCTGTGCTGAAGGAGCACTCGAGAGCACAGAGCCCTCCTGGCTGCCACAGCCCAGCAGCAGCACAGCAGCACCACTCACAAGGGCTCTTCTTCAACCACCTCTTGAAATTTCTGTGCTGTCTTAATAGCTGGAAATTAAATTTATTCACTTTCTCTCCTGGCTTCTGTTCATCATCTTAATTTCAGCCCAGCATCATTTTACCTGGTTTTGTTACCAATCAAATACAGGCAAAAAAGAAATTAACATTGTCTCTGCATTCTGCACTGGTTTTTGTACAAGCTTAGACAGCTTTGCTCATAGGGAAATGCCAGGAGCACACAAAGGAGTTGGTAAATCCCAAAATGTCCAGGTCTTAAGGAGACAGAGGGGGTGAGGATGTACAGGAGCCCCGGTGCAGCTGGGATGCAACAGCTGCATCCCACAGCTCCCATTGAGGAATCCAGTTTTTTATCTGATTGATACAAAATTGATTCAGTGACACAAATCACTGAGGGGTGATCCATTCAGAATTGATTCGATGACACAAATCATGGAGAAGTAATCAATTCAAACTTGATTCAGTGGCACAAATCATTGAGGGATGATCAATTCAGAATTGATTCAATGGCACAAATCATTGAGGGATGATGCATTCAAAACCTAATTCAGTTCTACAGATGATTGAGAAATAATCAATTCTGAATTGATTCAATGACACAAGTCACTGAGGAATTATTCACATCCTGTGGCTTCTCAGGTGTGAAAGCTCAGCCTGGGAGGAGCACAGTTTTGGAACATTCTTTTAGAGCTTTTTTCATATTTTAAGTTTCACATCTAAGATATCAAGGTGATTTTAATTTTTGTTTTTTTTTTTTTCCCTAAAAAGGCTAAAAAGAGGGAGTATCAACCCCCAATATTAATATCATCCCATCCCATCCCATCCCCTTCCATGGAGGGAATTGTTTTGGTTCTGTGAAGCTGATAAAGTTGTGTGTGTGTTACCACCCTTACATTCCGTTCATCAGAAAGGTTACACAGAATATAAACATGTTTAATGAGAAAAAGACATTGTAAAACAAAGCAAAGCAAAGCCCTTGCTTTTAAATTACTTTTTCTCCTCGTTTCTGACACAAATAATGGCCAAGACACGATGCTCTTGCACAAATCATTTCCATTTCAATGAATCAGCGTTTACCAGCAGGACAATATTTACATCTTTGCTTGTTCCATCAACCCCTAGATGGCAAAAATCACCTCAGAACAGCAGCTAAGCAAAAATCTTTTGGGAAGCTACAAAATGAAAAATATTTTCTTGGCCAAAAGAGAGAAAACTGGAGGGGTGAACTCTAACATCTCTCATTTAGTGTGGAAGGATGGCAGCAGGATTGTGCTGAGTGGACAAAAATTATTTCCATTCAGTTCAGCAGCCCAAACTATTTTGGTTCCAATTAAGCAGAGAAGAGAAAATGCAGAAAATTGGTCAAAAAAAAACATTGACAAGAAGTACTGATTGGCCCAACTGGAAAGGCCAGGATGAGATGGCCCAGCTCTTCAAGGGCAGAAGAGGAACTTGAACCTATTTTTGGAAATGACAAGGACTGAAAGAAGAGGGTGGTAATATTTCCTTTGGTTTTCACAGTTGTGTCTTAAAATGTTTTGAGGCCAAGGCACAGGAAAGATTGCCCAAAAGAGGTTCCATTTTACTGTTCAATGATTTAGTTCCTTTATAGGAAAAAGAAACCCAGCAAAAAAACTTAAAAATAAAATAATTGTGGCCTTTGATCTCTCATTTTCCCTATTGAGAAACCATGTAATCATTTTATAAAACACAACAAGTGCTCTTTCATCCTTTCATTAGATCAGTTTATTCGCTGTGCCAAGAGGGTGATGGAACCACAAGTGGAAAAGTGGTGGGAATTAGGAAATTGGTCTGTGCTACAAATTCCATGGAGTCCCTTGCTGAAGATGTCTGCCATCAGCACCAGGGTATTCTGCCACAGAAAAATTCCCAGCTGGATCAATCAATCTATCTGCAGCACACCTTTAAAAAAAAAGCACATTTTGTTAAGAATTACCTATTGTAGTTTGATGTTTCGATAGGTTCCTCATCCATTAGTATCACATTCCTCTTATCATCTATATAAATTCAATTTAATATAAATATTCTGCCTGAAAATTCATCTGAGGAACTAAAAGAAGATAGATGGATAGATGCACGATAGATAATGCAGGTCCCTCTTTGCAACTGCTTTTTGCCACGTGTGTTAGTGTGGAGTTTTTGGGAGTATGGGATAGTGTTCAGCCACAGGGTGCTGTTGTGTCACAGAGTGGGCTGTGAACAAAATCCAGGCATAAAAATCAGAATTATGAGCACATCAGAGACTGCCAGAACAGCGATTCTCCTCCTTCCTGGTACTGTTCACTCACTGAGCAAAATGATACTTATGGAGAAACCTGTCATTATTTTCAGTTTTACTCCACCTTGAACAAACCTTTGTCTTAATTTTCAATACTCTTGAATAAATTTAGACCTTCCTGAGTACCAAAATCAGGCCAGATTTACTGAACCATGGCTACTGCACACAGAAATTCAAATGATGGTGAGGGCATTTCTCTACTAAGTTTGCTGAAATCCAGTGAGAAAAGTATTTAATAGGAATAGTTAGGAAATTATTCAATTTTTAGTTAACATCTCAAAAGAGTAGTTTCACATCAAGTTTTCAGTCAAAAAATGCTGGGTTTTATTAAACTGATTGTGTTAATCAGTTGTGTCGATTGCTAATTCTGTTTTTCCTTTCCAAAGGTTTCACAGCTTTGAAGCTTCAAAGCAGAAGGTGCAGCCTGGGCTTCTGAAGGAGTTACAAAGAAATGTAAGTTTCTTCTTGTTCCGTTCTTATTTCATTCTTATTTTATTCAAATTTCATTTCCCCACGTCGTTCTGTTGAGTGTTATTGGTTTTGTTTCCTGCTATAATCTTAATTTCTGCAGCGTTTTTGGCTGATGTGATGCGAAGACTTTTGATACCTCTGCCTGGAAAGATTTTGCTGCCACTTGCACTGAAAGTGGAAATCTGAGCTGGTGGCTGTGGCAGGAGTAGTGCTTTTATCAGTTTCTTTAATCCTCCAAAGAAATTGGTGCACTCTGTTTGCTGCATTCTGCCTCCCCGAGCCCTTTCCATGGAGGTGAGGTACAGCAGGGGATCAGTCACCAAACCCCCAGACTCTCCTCTCTGGAGCATCCTTCAAAAGCTGGATTTGGACCAAAACCCTGACGGTTTGACACATCTTTGGTCACTTAAACAAAATTAGTGCCCTCCATCCAGTTGCTGCTGGAAGTGGGCACCTGCATCCAAATATTTAGATTAAATTAGCACGTTTATCTGGAAATCTGGGCAGAGCTGTCAGGACTGAATGTCAGGGAGATTTGTCTCATGAACCAGGCTGGTGCTCACCCAGGTCCTGCTTCACGGATAACTTCCCAACTATTTCCAGCATGTGAGCAGCACATCTTCCCATTTTCTGTCCATCTGTCCTCTCCAGAGAAAAGTGTGATAATGATCACAGCCATCACACTGGACCAGGCACCACAATATCAGCTCCTAGCTTTGCACCTCATTCAGTTGAGGATTTTTTTTTTTTTTTGCCTTAATCCCTCCGGTTCTAAGACTGAGAGGGACAGCAGCCCCGAGGATATCATCAGCATCCCACTGCTCTGACCCTATCCGTGAATTTTCTCATTTCAGCGCCTTTTGCACCTCCACCATCCCCTGAGATCCCCAGGGATGTGTGGAGCAGGATCTCATCCCACTCGAGCTCCCGGGATGGAGTGACCCCACGGAGCTCTCCCCATCCCCAAACCAGAGTTATTTTCCGTGCCGCCTGCAGCAGTGCACACCCAATTTTCTTTAATTAAGTACTGCTAGCAGGCTGATGTAAGGAGCTGTTGCAGCCAGGCTCCTGGCAGGGCTCCAGCTCCCTGGCTGGAGTGAGTTTATTCTGTGGTTTATTCACTCAGGGCTGTGTTAGTGCCTGTAAAACAGGCAGATAGCACTATTATCTCTTAATTATGCTCCAAGCTTCCTCAGACTTCAGTGTCTGCCATCCCACATCAGATCCAGCATATTTCTCTGAACCCCAGAATGTGTAGGAAATATAAATTGCTCTGTTGGAACACGGAGGAATAAATCCCAGGAAGCAGTTTTGTCAGGGCTGGGAGATTTATCAGTGTATTATACTCAAATGTGATAAATTGCTGCTGTAGAAGAAGCCAATGAGTGCATTCCTAATAGAATTAATTTTAACAGATAATTCTGACTCATCACCTGTAATACCTTACAGGGGAAAAAAAAATCCCAACAACAGCAATGGGCTACTTATCTAGGGAATGAGGATTCACTGAGAAAAAAACAAAAAAAAGATAAAGAGAGAAAATAGTACTGAAATTTAAACTGCATTATCATCAGCTCTAACTGTTTGGATCGGCAATGGGTGTTTGTGGAGGTAATTTCAATAATAAAAATATGTAAATGTCACACAGAACTAATTTATTCCTGGAAATCAAGTTTCCCAGTTTATTTTTTTTTTCCTCTTTGAAGACCAACAAACTTTTTTTTCTGTGTTGAGGCACTTGTCAAAATAAAGAAATATTGGTTAAAAATCACACATACAAAAGTTAAATCAAAACAATATCAGTATCTCCTAAATACTGATTATTTTAGGTAAATTTAAGGCATAGGACACAGTAATTAGTGTAAAGCATAGGATTACTTATTTTATAACTTATTTTTATAGTAGCTCTTATTCACTAAAGATAATAATTTATTTATTCAATTTTAAATTCATGCTGACTGAACCAATGTCTAAAATGTAGTTTGAGCCAGGTTTATACTGGAGTGGAAGGCTTTTACAATATAAAGATATTAAGTAATCCATATCTGTCTCTAGATTGGCAAAATTGTTAGGAACGCTGGCTGAATGTCTCATTTCCCTTGAAACAGGCTTGGAAATGGGAAGATTTAGCTTAAATGATTAAAGAAAGCTTCACACACTTAAGTTTAAAAGTTATAAATGAAGGGTCTTGTCCAATTATCTCAGCTTAATGACCTTATTGCACCCACAAGTCTTTCAGGTCCCGCTGTTTCAGTGTGGGGTGCAGGGGAGATGAGTTCAGGTGGGAGAGCAGAAGGAATAAAAGAAATAAAATGCTTTCCAAGCAGTAAATTCTGGCCCAGGGAAGAGCTGCAGGCACTCAGGACCACGGAGCACATCAGGGCACACATGGGATGCACCAAAATTCCCTCACTGGTGGCATCAGCAGGGGAAAAAAATCCATCTGTACCCTGCTAGGAAATCCAGGACAGCAGGCTCTGAGGGTAACTGCTGATCTTGTGGCCAGCTGCATTTTTCACTATGGAAAACGTGAAAACAGAAATAACAAAAATAAAATTAAAAGTAAAAATGCTGAGCCACCCACTCCAGTAAAGGAGTAAAAGTCCAGCTGCTAAAATTCCCATCCCTGTCCCCGAATGCGAATGCGGCGCACAGACCCTCCCTGCATTCCAAAATGCCAATGCTCCATCTGCATATTCATAAAAACACCCAGCGCTTCAGCATCCACCTCCACTCACTGCTCAGCCTGAGCTCCCGTGGCCTCCGACCCCCACGCTGTGAATTCATCTCTATCGCACCCCGTGCACCCACAGACCCACCAGGTGTTCCTCTGCTGAGGATTCTACCCCCAATTATTCCTCGTTTTGCAGTTCTTGCAGCACGCAGCCAAATTTATCTCCAGGTACGCATTACCTAATTTTAGATGCCTGTAAGCATAAGTGACTAAAGCCTAGCACGAGCTAATTCTGGTGTTAGGATTTAGGCAGGGAAAACAGCTCAAAAGATGTTGTTTTTTTTTTTTTTGTTCCAAACAGTTGTGGCTCTTTGAGTCTCTCTGAAGAGCTTGGAAGGTGAGGTCCTGAGCTTCAGACAAGCCAAGGCCACTAGTTTGGCAAAAATTATGGAACATCTCCTAAATTACCTCTCCACAACAAAGTCCATTTAATTGGGAATGAAACTGCCCACAGCTCACTACCAGGATATTTTTTTTTCCACTCCCTTTTGCCCTTTCCAGCACTAAATATAGAAACACCGATGCATGAAAGGCCATTTTTTAATCCTTTATTTAAAGAAATCAAGAGGTATAAAAATAACTGTGAATGACTAAAAGTTCTTCTCCGGTGCATTCCTAACAATCAAGCTCTCACTGCACATCACTCACAGGAATTAATTTTGAAAAGGGAAGCTGGGGAAATGAGCATTGTTCTATTCTTTGAAAATCAACCCGCTAGTCTGTACGTATGTCTCAGTAAATTGAATATATATATATATATATAATTATTTTTTTTTCAGCACTGGGATGAACATGTCAGGCTTCCTAGCTTGAATTAATGTCCTTAATGAAAACTTTAATTTGATTATTTGTTCTCACAATGGAAAAACTCAAGGTGTTCCTTGCCATCTACTACAGGAAGGTTTTGTCTTCTTTATCTGAGCATTGATTTGAAAGGGAAAAATTCAGGCTGCAAAAGAAGATACCCAGTGGCAGAGAAGGAAATGGAAGCATTCCAGGCTGCAGATGAGGCTGGCGCTGGTGGTGGGGTTCTGCAGAGAGGCACTTGTTTCCTTTTAGAGGGACACACGTGTTCCTGACGAGAAAATTCAGCAATTTCTTCTAGCCAAAAGTCACGGTGGGGGGGAAAACAAACCAAGCAGCTCAATAAGAAAATATGTAGATAAACACTGAGCTGGAGGAAATTAATCTCAACAGGATTTCTGAAGAAATCCAGGCTGTTAAATCTGAATACTCCACATCCTTCTTTCTGCAGGAGATATTAAAGAGATGGGTGGGAGATACATCCACACCCAGGCAGATTTGAAGGTATCTTCCCTTCAGATTAAAGGGAAAATACAGATCCATCCCATTGTACTGGCCACAAAAAAAGTTTTGTCACTGGAAAGAAAGGGAATGTTAAGTTACACTTCTCCAGTTTGAAAATATAATTTTCAATTCTCATCATCAAAATAACTCCCTGCTGTTAATCCTTCCCAGACAACAGCTAAGTCCTTATCCTGTGAGCAGCCATGAGATGCTTGTGTTATTTATTTCACAGTTCTAGATCAGATTTAATCTTCTGTTCCTTCAGGTAAAAACCATTTGTTTATAAAAAGCATTGGAAGCCCTTGCTGTAGAGATTTGAAGAGATTCATGGCTTCCCTTTCATCTGTAATTGGAATTCTTATGTGCCTTATGATTTAGCTGGGAAATATTTAATTTAATGCTGTCTGTAAGGACCAAAATCCATGCTTAATGACAGTATTATTTGGTACTAATTGTTCAGCTCTTATCACCTAGGAATTATTTATCATTTTGGTGGTATCTTGGCAGGATACTTTATTCACGAGTTAGCGTTTTGTTGTCAGGCAGCAAATGACAGTGTGCATTAATAATAAATGTAATAATACTTAAATCATGATTTTAGCACCTGGATCACATAAAATCTCTATCACATAGGTGTTCAATGCGTGCCAGGAAAACATTCTATCTCCCAAAACCAGCATTTAAAAGCAAACTTCACTGAAGAAAAGCAGTTTTTGATCTAAGGCTCCGTCTACAGTATTCACATTGTGCCCTGTTTATATAAAGACCTCACTCATGCACTGTACTCAAGCATCACCAGCCTCTTTCCCATCACACATTTCTGTGATTTCAGAGTTTTCCCTGCCCAGTGTCAGCTCTTTCAGCTGCTGTTTGTGTTCTTTGAGCAAAGCCTGCTCCAAATGAAGACAGTTGGGTGAGCCATATCTACAAAAGCAAATTTAAGCCCAACTGCTGCTCCAAATGTGAGCTGAAGGGAGTGGGGCTCCTTTCATTGGCAAGGACCTAGCATTTTGTATCCTGGCAAGGCATCAAAAGATTTCTCTGCGGTGAATCACGTGCAACCTGCAAGAGAAATATCTCAGAAATGTGTGAAGCCTCCCAGATATTCATGTCTCACTCTCGTTTAAATAAAACTTCCAATGAGGGAGGAGCCATCCCTCAGGGAGTAAAGTATATTCAAAGTAAATATATCTCTGGGCATTGCTTTGGGAAAGTAAAACCAGACAAACAACTGCTTTACAATTTGTTGCAAAAGTTAACCTTTTATTTAGGATTATGGACTTAGACCCGCTGCCATTCCTCACATGAATAACTTCTTAAATAAGAAGTACAACAGCATTTCAAAGGGTTTTCACTAAGTAAAAAAAAAGCAGTTGGGCTGAAACCTTGCTGTAAGAAACATTTTCTTGTAAATTAAAAAGTGTTTGTGCAGGGGAAGAATGGCAAATAAATTCCAGTTAAAGCCAATTCTGTTAAAACCTTAAATGTTGGCTCTAATAAAGACTTCAGCAAAAATAAATAGTTCCAAACACTTCACAGGAGGGTCCAAGTATGAGGTATATTTCCAGATAACGAGACAATCCATACCAAGATTTGTTTGAGGTAAAATGTGATTTTTCTCAATCTTTCCAGAAGTCCCTTCCAAAATGGGTAAGAGACTTGAATTTGAGCGGGTTTGCCAGGCATCCAAGAGGATTATCCTGGGCTCAATAGGCAGATTTTCCTTGACTTCAAGCAAATATTTATTCTTGTACAAAAAAAAAAAATAGTATTAGATCAGGTTTCAGCCTTGACTACAGATTTCCTAGGAGTTTAGAAAGGCAAAGGACAGAAATTTATTTGTGTGCCATCCCCTGATGCTTTGATTTGAGTTTGATTTGAGAACTTGCCCATTTATTGAAGCTTTGTAGACAGATGGGGGGCATTTTTCCTTCAGAAACAACCTTGTTTCAAAGGGATTTCATTCTGTAGGATGTAGACTTGATTTTGGGGAACCTCAGGTTAGATCAGTGCACGGGGTGTGACGGAGGATGAGGAGACTCAGTCCTTGCTGGGAATTTGCTCACCCTACACCTAGAAAAGGAGGGAGGGAGGTCTGGCCATCTGGAGACTGAAGTGAGGGAAAAAACCAGGGAAATCTCATCTCCACTGCCTTTTGATGTGGGGTTGGAGGATTTGTGGTTCTATAGTTAATAAACCCACGGAGAGGAGTGTGTGGAATGGAGAACTCAACAGAAAATTTTACATTTCAGCTCCTTCTTTCCATCTTTTTCTTACCTGTGATCTTAGAAATAATAACTGCAGCCATTACAGAGAACATGAAATCCATGGAATCCAGGCAAATATCCTCTTTTCTCAAGGAGAGAGGGCACATCTTTTCACAGAGGAGCCTTTGGTGTCAGGAAATCCTGTGGCTGTAGAATTATTTGGATTTAAAACCAGGAGGGCAGCCTATAACTAATATCTCCCAGGGGAATTTTTAACTAAAATTCCTCACTGCTGAAGAATAATTTAATGCCACTGGAGGACACTTGGCTGAAATAGCTGCATGTCTCAAAACTTTCTAAAATTGTTACACTTTATCTTGATTTTTCAGTTTTGCCAGACAAGACCTGGTTTGGCTGCTACTGATAAGCTGGAATTGATTCTGGGTTTGTGTGAAACAAGGCAAAGTCCAGGGGAAGATTTTGGCGTGTGGTGTAGGAGAAATCAAAATATGGCAAAAATAAGATCCAAGGTCTGATTTTGAGGTGCTCAGAGAGAAAATAATTAACTCAAATAAGCCATCATCTGTTTTTTCTTAGTAAAGAAGGAGCGAAAATAGCAAGAATATTTTCTGCTCTGTGCTTTCAGGCCTGATTTAGGTTGGAAGCCCATTTATTAACAACCACAAGAGTTATTCTATGTATTTTCTTTAGGAAATTTAGATTTACCAGTGTCCTTCTCAATCTATGACATTCAAGAAGTTTTTAGGACTGAGAATTATTATTTTAGGGCCGAGTTTCCCTTATTTTCACTCTGTGGGGATAAAAAAAAAAAGAATTTTTACTCTGAATTAGGTTATTTCAGATTCCTGCCCTAATTTCTTTCTTGGAGACTCCAAACACAAAACTCACAATTTTTAAAGCCAGCTTCTCATTTGCATTCACAATTAACTACAGACACAAACATTCAGCTGCCTGCCTGCCTTTAACAATCAGGCCCAGCAAAGAGACAAACTAACCTCTACTTTCCTCTGCTCATGTCTAATACAGGAAAACAAAACAAAACAAAACAAAACAAAACAAAACAAAACAAAACAAAACAAACAAACAAACAAAAAACCCTAAGGGAATAAATAGTATATAATATGAAACCTATATGTAGAAATGCAAACCAGGTTGAGCTGCATTTTAATGGTCAGTAACAGGTTTTGTTTGGGATTTTTTTTTTTTTTTTTTTTTTTTTTGGTAATTAATGGGACCAGCTGCTAAAGAGAGTGCTAATACTGGTAGGGGAGTAAGATTCAAGAAGGCAACCCTGTGTGAATAATAACCTAAGTACCCATTTAACTTTAAGCACTTCTTTATGGGCCTGGAGTTAATGGCTTTACACATTTGGTCAAAGTTAAGCATATGTTTAATGCTTCCCTGAATTAGAAATTAGATCTCTGAACTTCAGTTTTGCTTACACTCTGGATTATTCTGCCAGTGGGTTCATTTGGGGAAGACAGGGGAAATAGCAGTCATTCAAAATGATATCTTTTTGTAATTAAATGTTGCCTGTACAATATATTCAGCACATCAGCAATTAACATTTTTCTTCTTAATGTATATTTGACTGTAAAACAGCCATTAAATGGAAGTAACTGTACAATTGTTTCATTAAGATTTCCTCTTTCTCCAGTCCAACTAAAACTGCTTGAAGTTAACAGAATAAAATAACACTGGCTCCAGTTTTCTATTAAATATCTCAGTGTCCATGGTTTAGACTCAGTTTTTGCTTTGTGTAACCTGGCAACTCATCATAATCAACTCTCATGAATTGTCATTTATTAGAACTATGGAAAAACACGGATTTACACCACAAAGATACTTATTTATCATTTAAACACCCTCATCTGCACTGTGCTTATTGGGAATTAAGGAGATCCATGCCCTTTTCAGTATTAAAGGCCATTCCACTTGCTCACAGTCTTCTTTAGAGCCAGCAATGCCAGTTTTTAATATACACATATTTCCAAACATCTCCTGCTTTATATCTGCCCTAAGTTCTTAGACCCCAAATCCCCCCCTAAAGCCAGGTTTAGACTCATCAAATAAACCAGAAAGCCATGTGTTGTTAGACAGAAAATTTTAGAACACTAAGAAATTGTACAGGGTCATCAGAAGTCTTCAATAAATAATTTATAGGCCATTTTCTGCTTTAAAACCTGGGAAATTGGGATTCTGTTCACAAAAACCAGAATTTATCTCCACAAGAACCTCACAAGTCAAATATAAATATTAGCAGGAAGTCCAGCTCCAGTTATCCTTATGAGATCCTTCCAAGTTTACTTCATCCTTCTGTCCCCATAACCACATTTGTGTTATCTCATATTAATATTAGACATGTATTGTTATTCTAATAACTAATTATCAGCCTCACAATGCTAATTATGGCAATTCAGTTTGTAATCCCATCTGTTCACTTTGCACTGTTTATTTACTTTCCTGCTTTCAAAATACTCTTGGTTCGTAATTAATCACGCATTTTGGCTTTTTGTAATAAGAGCTTTGCAGGTTTACTTCAAAATTTAGTATTGGGAGGGATAAACAAGGGCTGACATAGCCCTGCAAAGAGAAAATATTTTTGTCGTTTTGGTGACCGAATGATTGAAAAAAATGTGGCTGTAAATGAGTGGGGGAACAGCTGAGTAATTTGGGGGAAAAAAAAATAAGAGTAGATCTTTTGCTGTTATAAAATATTCCTGGAGAAGACTGAAGAAATAGTCCTGCTCTTTATGCTCAGTGGTCTTTGCATCAGCTGTATGTTGGATTTTTATTTCAGAAAAATTAGTATTGTGCTTATTCCCATTTGGTCCTTTCCTTTGGAGAAGGGACCTGCTGGGACAGAGGAGTTCTCTAGGAAGTAAAAAAGTGGTGTAGTGAGGGTCCTAAAATGCTGTAGTATGTTCATATAAGCACATATTTATTGTCTTGTCTGTATTGTTTATCTTGTTTGCTGAAATTCTTCACTGTGTGACTCTGATTCCTTCAGATCAGGAGGATTTTCCTTATGGGAATTTACTCTTACTCTTCTGGGACAGCTGGATGTGAGACTCTGAAGGCAACATAGACATAACAATAATTATTATTACTTTAATTTCAGCCCAACGTTCCCTCTTTTTGTTTCCTTGTGATGAATGTTGAGGGAGGGAAGAACAAGGTGAAGAACTTCCCAGAAAGCTGAAGGGACACAAGAGTAAAAAAGGAGGAGGAAAAATAAAAGAGCAGATATTGGGAAGGAATTCCTCCCTGGGAGGGTGGCAGGCCATGGAATAGAATTCCCAGAGCAGCTGTGGCTACCCCTGGATCCCTGGGAATGTCCCAGGGCAGGCTGGACACAGGGGTTGGAGCAGCCTGGGACAGTGGGAGGTGTCCCCATGGCAGGGGTGGCACCGGATGGTTTTTTAATGTCCCTTCCACCCCAAACCACTCTGATTTTATGAAGTGCTCCACAAGCCCTGAGGGAGCTGAAAGCTTTTCCCAGGAATTTGCTGCCACATCCCCAGACTTCCCTGAAGAAGAATTCATTCAGCCTTTGGTTCAGCTTTGTGTGATGTTCACATATAAACACTTTCCTCTGCCATTGGTCTTGACATAAACTGTTTGAATAACTGTAATTTTCATGTTTATGATACTTTTATGGCGATGATAATTCATCTTAATAGCTAAAGTGTCAAATTTTCACATACATAAAAAGCCCAGCCAAGAAAAATCATTATTATTTCACTACATTGATACTTTTTGCTTCTTCAGGTAATATGAAGGATGAAGTGTCATTTCTTAGGAACGGAGAGAGAAAAAGAGAAGCTAAAACAGGAAAATTAAAACCTTGGAAAAATGTGATGGGACATCTTCACCTGAGTCACCTTTCCAGCCTTTAGTCTCCTTTGAGCTAAAGGATTGACACAAAATCTGTTGCTAATTTCCTTAACACTTCCTCCCTTTCCCTGGGGATCTTTAAATCTCAAAATACCTACATTGCTGATCTATTTCTTGTGTTTAATTTGGCTATCCAGAAGGTTAAAACAATCAGCTCTCAAATGGAAAAGTTTCCATTGATCTCCCAGAGTAATTATGTTGTTCTATTTTGGATGTGTTTTAGTAACTTGTACTGAAGTGGAGGTAACAAAAACACTCATTCTCTAATTGTTTCATGGATTTAACTTAGATTATTTTTTTCTGAAACTCTAAGGTGGTCTAGCAATCTTGTTCTGATACCTTTTTGCCCTTTATCAAGTTTACCCACTTCTCAATAGTATAAATTTATGCCCTCTCATTTAATTTGCATTTTAAAAAAAAAGAAAAGCAATGGGATTTGGGGGCTGGTTGGAGATTCTTTTTTTTCCTATTGTTACTCTTCCAATTTGCTACAGTTTGTATAGTTTTTATAAACTGATTTTCCTCATACTCTCTGCTCTCTGAGGTTTGCAGCTATTGCTGTGAAGATCAAAGATTCTATCCAAATGGGTACAAAAGTCTGGATTTTTGTTTCTGTTGGATTTGAAATGTGTCAGTGTTTGGCTGATTAAATGTAATCCACACCCTGTAATAAAGAACAGGAGAAGGATGATTTTTTTTTTTCTTATAAATGTAGCAGCCCCTGTGTTTGAGTTTTGTGAGGTTGTTTTTATCTCTGAATCTGCCCTGCTGACCACGATGCAAGAAAGTAATTATTTAAGACAAGAAAAAAATAGATCCTTCTCACTTTTTTTTTTATTAATTAAAACCCCCAAGATATAAACCCTTCCTCCAGCCAGTGCTGTGATCAGAAAAGTTTCCTTGAGCCTGAGAATTGGATTTAGACCTTAATCTACACTCCTGTGTTTCAATGAGGCATCAAAGCAATAGGTTTGCTATTTGCTACAGATCTTTTATCCGTGGTGCAATGTGAAACATCAAACAAATCTCATTTATTTGCAGCTAACACATGCACAGAGAGGCCAAGCCATCGTAATTACACGCGTGTAATCCAAACTGAATTGATTTGGAGTTTTGTGTATTCACACCCTCAATATTCAATAATGCCCAGTCTTGGGTACTGCTGGGTGTTGGCTGTGAGACATTACCCACCTTTAGGACGGATATTTTTGGTTTTCAGGTGTTTTCCAGTACCAAACCCCCAGCCCCAGTGGCTGCAGGAGGGCTGAAGGCAGCACAGTTTATTCATTTCCCTACAAACAACTTTCCCAAGCCTGGCCTGTTGTTTGGATCTGCCCCTCCAAGTGTCTGTGTGGCTAATCAGGATTTCTGAGTGTTAGTACAGAAAGCTTAGAGTTGAGAAATTCTGACTGTCATCACCAGGGGATTATGCAGAGATTTATTCAGGTAACTCGAAACAAATATTACTCTGTGAGGTTTAAAACAAGCCATGCATTTAAATTTTCCAGCTTGTCCTGCTTAAACTAAACATCCTCCCTGCCCGTGTGCTGCCATGGGCAAAGGACTTGGTTGGAATATAGATTTTTTTTTTTCCGTATTTTTTAAATATTCGTGGAAAAAGCATTTGCGAGACATTAAAAATAAAATTTCAGCAGACTATCTAAAAGGGCAGGAATCACTATTGGAGATACTCCTCACATCAGCCTTGGCTGTGGGCTCTGCTGAGTGATGAACTGGAATGGGAAGGCAAAGGAAAAGTGATAAATTGGTGTTTATAAATCTGATACTGATAGATTGAGGTCTCCAC
Source organism: Cinclus cinclus (assembly GCF_963662255.1). NCBI lineage: Eukaryota > Metazoa > Chordata > Aves > Passeriformes > Cinclidae > Cinclus > Cinclus cinclus. The sequence goes on from NC_085055.1 coordinate 3,049,413, forward strand.
AAGGAGAGCAGCCCCAGAGAGTGACATGGCAATGCCTGGTGAGCAGCAGAACCACCTGGACACATGCTCACCCAAAAATGGGGACTTCTGGCTTCCAAGAAAATGGGGAGGGGGGTTTGGAAATCATAAGAACCCTTCTGTCCACATTCTGTGTGTGAGCACCAATTTTGGGGCCTCAGAGGCAGAGGTCAGTGAACACTGAATTCCCTGTGAGAGGGGATCAGCCCCGGAACAATTTCTAACAAAGGTGCCCAGTTCATAAATCATGGCTCATTTAATTTTAAAAAGAGGGGTCTCGTTTAATTATTTATGCTGTATAAATAATGAGATGCCACCAGTCTAAGAAGTCACTGAAACATTACGATATTAAATCTTTGCAAGGAGGCAGGAGGTGAAGGGAGAGGCTCCCGTGTGTTAGAGCAAGGATTAGCAAAATATGAATTAGTAAAGGTCTGCTGCATTCAATTCAGAATTAAGGGGCAACTATTTATTATTAGTATTACTTGCTTTCATCTTATTAAAATTAACTCTATGAGTTGGTAAATAATAGAAAATGTGTTTGATTAAATAAATGCTTTTTTTTTTTTTTTACTAAGAATGTTATTTGGAGTTATTTAACAAATTCCATTTGCTATTATCTCTTAATAAACAGGAGGAAACATTCAACACCTCATGTTCAAACCCTGAAGAATTTTAAGCAGATGGACTTTTTTTTAAATTTTGTTTTCATAGCTTTTGTTTTGGTATCCGTGTTCAGATTTGTTTGAAATTAAACTCATGGAAGCTGAATGGTGTGGGATAGAGGAAATACTCTTGATCCTGGGATCCTGAGTTTGGAAGTCAGGACTTGGCTGTGTTGGCTGCAGTAAAATAAACCAGAGAGAGCTCTCCTAAAGTAATGTGGGGTCTACTGAACTGGGAATTGGGTTGGCATCTGGGAGAAAGGATGTGTCAGCTCCCAAAGTCCTGCTGGGGGTGAAGCTGCTGTGGGGATGGAGAGGGATTTTTTTAGGAGAACCACTGCCAAAAATCCCTCCCAGTTCCCAAGGAGCTCTAAAACCATGTGTGATGTGACACCATGAGGGGGGAAATGTGGGAGAAACAGGAATGGCCTCCCAGGAACAGAGACCAGCAGAATTATTAAACCTAAACTCCTTCAGCAGAGTCACGGAGCCACCACTCACTCGTGTTCCCACAGGTCCTGCCCCATCGTTACCCTGAGCCTTTATTAGCTCCATTTAATTACAGGGTTATCACCTCTGGAGCTGCTGCTCCTGCCAGTTTTCAGCTTTCCTTCTGGAGGAATATCCAGCAGCAGCACAGAGATCTCAGACACTCCACACGTCAGCTCACACCCGTTCTTCATTTTGACATGGTTTATAGCAAATGGCATCACAGCGCTGCAATTCAGCTGCTGCTGACAGCGTGGCATTGTTCAATTAACATTTTAGACACCTCTCCTAATTGTGTATTTCAGCACTTTATGTTCCTATGGACAGGCTGGTCCTCACCCTGCACAGAGGTTTAAAAGGCAGGAAATCCTCTGTGCTTCCCTCCAAATGTGGGGAGGATTGTGCTGAATTTATTTTGCAAATGTGACAGAACTGCACTCGAAACTTGCAGGGCAAACCTTGAGGGATGGGGTAACTCACCCACTGCTGGAAAATGGCAAAAATTTCTTGAAATTTCCACACACAGTTCTGTCTGGGGCAAGTTGAAATGGATAAGGGCACGTTTCAAACAGTGTTCAAAAATGTCCTTGGCTGCTCTGCTGAAGTAGTTAAAAAGCATCTCAGTTTTGAGGCTCTTTTTCTTTTCCCCCCAAATAGATGTCATTTTTAAATATTGATAAATGGATAGATAAGTAAAACAGATGCAGAATCCAAAATCTGATTGAATTAGCTTCCTGAACAGAGGTAGCTGACCTTTTGCAATATATAAATGCAAAGAACATTTTTTGGTTTTTTTGCTGAAAGTTCTTTGGGGATTTTTTTGTCTCTATATTTGGCCTCGAGGTTGGATTTTTTTTGTTATTATTTTTATTTCTTTCTTTGTTTGTTTGTTTCTCTAAGTAAAAGCTCAGATTTCCACAGAGCCTTTTTTGGAATGCACCAGAACAAAACATTTCAGAGTCCTGGAGGAGGAAATCTTTTACTGCTGAACCTTCATGGAATGACTGCCTTTGAATTACAGTGACTGTGAATCAGCTGGAAAACCACACAAACACTTTAATGACACAAAGTCCATTTCTGGATGTCCTTGAAGGGTCTTTAACTTTGAAACAATTTTTCTAGGCTGGTCAGGCACACTCAGGTACTATTTTGGGCAGAAAGATGAAAATGCTGATTTTCCCTTTGAATTTTTTGCTGGATAAATGCAAGCAGCAAAACTCTTGCTTAGAACTGAAACAGGTTGTGCTTCCTTCAATAAGAAATACAAACCCAGCTGTATGAAAGCAGTGTCACCCCATTATAATTACAAATGTATATTTTTCCACAACCACCATGGAGAAGTTTTACAAGCAAACGGAAAAATTCTATTTGGCTTTTTATATTAGCCAGAATCCCATTTAATTCTTAAGACAGCAGGTGTGGGCAGGATGCTTCACTGGGGAATAGGCTTTGAATCTTGGATCTCACTTTAGGACAACTTCATCTGTAAGCAGAAGCATGAATTCCCTGTCTGAAGGTGTTCTGTAATGCTCAGCAGTTTGATTTTCCTCACACTTTCACCAGGGACAGAGACTTTGCAGTACCTCCCCAGCCCTGGCAGTAGCTGTTTTTCCAGGCTGTTTTTCCATGCGGAGTGAAAATGCATTTTTTCTTTATGTTATAGGGGAGAAAAAAACCCCAAAAAAACAACCCCACCTGCTCATCAGCTTTGTGAGAAAGCTGGATTAATGCTGCAGGGGAAGCACTGGGTCAGTTTGGTTCATGGGCAGCTTCAAGGCACCCTGAGGGCTCTGGAGGCTGCAGTGTGAATTCACAGGCACAGCAAAGCTGATACCAAAGAGATCAAATCCCTCATTCACCTGATGGACCCACCAAAATTTCACAAAAACACTGACAAAGTCCCTGGCGCTGCTGCCGCGTCCTCACCGCGCCCTCAAACCCAACCACAGACCCATCAAGGCTGGAAAAGACTTTTAAGAGCAAGACCAACCTTCAACCAGCACCAAACCAAGTCCCCAGTCCACACATTTTCAAACACGTTTTCAACAGATTGTACTGTCCACAGCTTCCCTGGACACCCTGCTCCAATGCTTTGCAACCCTTCCCATGACGAAACGTTTCCGAATATTTGATCTAAATCTCCCCTGGCAGATCTTGAGGCCATTTCCTCATGGTTCAGCTTGCAAAGCATACGACAAGGATTTAAATCCTGGTGGGATATTTGATTGAGTGAAACAGCAGCAAACATCTCTTGAAAAATATAATTAAATATGAAAAGCTTACAGCAAAATAGCAGTTTGCAAAAATACTGCAAACTGATATCAAGGTATGTGCAAACCAACATCCTTTTAAAAGGTAAGATTTGAAGTGAATAACTATTTAATTTAATTATATTTCTTTCTTAAGATTTAGCAGCATTTCTGGTACTAATGGAGGAGGTAAGGACGTACAATAAATCATTGCACACCTGTGTAAAATATAGCTGGATATTTATTTTCGTGCTTTCTCATATTTTCCTTTTGCCTCTGTCTCTTTGTTCCCCCAACTGCCATCTCCTCCTAATTGTACTCACAACTTTTCCTTGCAGTAGATAAATTTTATTTCTTTTCAAAGTATCATCATTCCAACATTACAAAGTCCATATCTCCTTCCTTTTTTTTTTTTGCTGTTCCATTAACCTGAATTATTTCTTATCTGCTACAAATTGTTCTATTTTCAGAGCTTTTGTTGTCTCTGACTCATATATGCCAAGATGAGTTTTGAGATACTTCTGGGGATTTTTTTTCTTTTACTAGTTTTTTTTTTTCACTGTGGTCAAAAGAAATCTTCCTGTGGTGGAAAGGATCTGAGTCATGTTCCTGTATCTTAATAGATAATAATAATAATATTGCCTGTGGCCAGGATTTTCAAGACAGGTAAATTACACCTCTGGCTCCCATCAGCTTTCCTTGGATCCTTCCTGACCTTTGAAGAAACTTGAGCAAGAATTAATTTTTATTTTCTTGCTTTAAGAGCATTACTCTCACAATAACCATCACAGCCACCAAGCAGGAAGAAGAAGTGGAAAGCAAATGTTTATTTAAAGAAAGCTGAGTAGCAAGAGAGAACCAGGGCAGAGAACATTTCCTCTGAGAGAGAACTTAGCAAGAGAAAAGACTAAAACCAGCAGAATTTCTCAGAGCAGTAGGAATTATTACAGGATGAGATCTAGAAAGAGAAGAATTGTTCACTTCAGTATAAATTTGGCAGGAAAAATCTAACAAAAAATATCTCTGCTGAACTCTACAAGAAGCTTAAAATATTTTAGAGGGAGGGGAATTTAAAGGTTTTCAATCTGAACAGAAGCATTTGTTGGTTGCTCATTTGTTTAGGGGGCTTAAAGGTATTTCATTCCTTGAAGAAAATATTTCATTCTTGAGATAACACCAGGCATTTTTGGGGAAGATCAAGTTAGATCTGCGGTGTTGAGCCAAAAATGTTGGTTGTGCTATTTAGAGGTCAGACTGGATGGTCTGAAAGGAATCTGGAAAGTAAAATTAAAATAAAATAAAATTAAATTGAAATGATAAAACAAAATTTTAAAAATATCTAATCATTATAATGCAGCATGTACATTTTTAAAAACACTTTTTATTAAAAAGAAAATAATAAAGAGATTGATACCTGATTTGGCCAGACAAAACTTGAGAGAACTCGAGTTGTTAAGCAGGTGAAGGAAATTGAAACAAAAGTGAGAAACGTGCTTCACTGTCTTCATGTTTACCATGTTCCTCAAGGCAAGAGAGAGGAAGAAATAAATGAGGTGACAGCTCGGGGGGAAATGTCTGTGGAAAAGATGTCCTTGTCATTGGGAAAAGAAATGAGGAGGGCTGACCTGCAGGAGAAGAATTAGTGAAACAGCTCTTGATGTTTGTTGGGAGAGAAGAGCTCCCAGCATCTGCAGCCAGTGCAACACCTCAGCATAAAAGAGGAGCTGAGGATCTGGTGACTGGCAAATAAAAAAAATAAAAATTAAAAAACAAAAAGTGAGGATTGGGGGGAAAAAAAATTTAATTGTATTCAAGAAATAAATTTCAAAATTCACCCTGTGATGTTTCTGGGTTTGTTGTTTCTTACAGGCAGAAGCAAAGGAAAGTCTCCAGCTGTGAAGCAGAACAAGGGTTGGGGGCATGTTGGTCACAAATTGCAGCATCAGCTCTGCAGCACAACTGTGGAGCCTCCCCAGAAAATGCTGCTCCTGACTCTCAGAATTCAGAAAAATTCAAAGTTTGCCTTTGAGGGCTGCAGAGGGATGCAGAAGTTCAGGGCTGGGATTGGTTTTCCTGCTACTCTTGAAACCTTTGGTTCTGCTCGTGGGTGTTTGGATTATACTGGATAGTCAGAGCTTGAAAATACTGTTCTGTGAATGGGCAGAGACGGAGGGGAAAATTATGGAAAACCCCCCGGGATCTGACAGATCCAGGTGTGAGTTCTGGCAAGTCACTGGTCTAAATATTCATAGGAAAAATGAGTATTTGATTACTTTCAAATTGAATCCTTAATCTCTGTGGACCTTTTATGTTCTGGCAGAAAGGGGCTTAGGAAGTATAAAATTACGTATTCTTTTAAGCACTTAAAACTATTTAGAGAACATTTTCACTTAGGCAAGGGAGGGGAAAAAAAGAAGAGTTTGGAAATAAGTACCGGTTCAATTTAAAGCAAAAAAGGGAGAACTTTGGAGACTGCAATTCATTTTATTCATGGAGGACTCGTTGAGATTTATATTGGAGCTCATAAAAGCCAGAACCAGTGTTCCAGCTTTTCCAGCAGCCAGGGAGAAGCAGCGGCGTTTCAGTTTGGGATTTACTTTAAGTGCCTTAAGTCTCACAAAGGAAATTAAGTGCAGTGGAGCAGACAGTGCTGCTTTGCTCACCACTTCTGCACTCGTATTTCAGCTGCATTTGCCTCCTGACCAGCTCTCCTTGGCAAATTGAAAAGTTTATGGCTACAAAATTCCTTGGAAAGTTGCATTTGTGCTTCAGCGATGGCAGAGGTGGAAATCCAAGTCTCCAACTCCTTGTTTCCACAAGTCAAACAGTTGGGTGTGAAATGCCATCACCAAAAAGCTTGGTAAATAAGTTGTGGATAACTGTTATAACAGCAGGATAAATATTTATTTTATTTTACCCAAATCTACCACAGTGAGAGGAATCATTTCCTCCTGTGTATGGAGTTAAGGATATTTCCACAATTCCAGGGGAAAATCCCTTATATTTTTATCATTTTGTGTTTCCTAGGAAGTCAATATATGTTATATATCCTTGTTAGTTGCTATTTGCACTGGATTTTAGAGGAGGGGAAAAAAATTCCAGATTTTCACATTTATTTTTATGGTCTGTATTTTCCAGCCACCCAATACAAGCTCCTGGGTTAAGGATATATTTTCCTGGAGGCTTTTCTCTGTGAAAAGAAGAATGTTGGCTGCCCTGGAAAGTGGAATACACGGGAAAGGGATGCTCGGAAACAGAAAATCCCAATAATCAGCCCAGGTCAAGCCCCGATGTCCCAGCAGGGGCTCTGGACAGCACAAGTGGTCTCTCCCAGCTGCCCAATTTCCCAGGTCAACATGTGGGAACCAAATGGACCTAGTAAATATTTGCTTCCAAAATCAGTTTATGACAGGCTACAGAGAAGCTAATGAAATTTTAATTAGATGGGATGTTATTCTGAGCTCTCCAGAAAGCAGAGACATGAGGAGCCAGAGGAAATGGAGTCCAGGGCAGATGAACTTTGGTCCTCAGGGAGAAAAAGGAACAAATGAACAAATGAACAAATAAAACCCCAAACAAACAGAAAAAAGCCCCCCCAAAACCCAAACAAAACCCCAGATGTGGAGGATGAGCAATACATATTAGGCAAGGTTTTTAATTTATGGGAAACGGCACATGCAATAAAAACCTTTGCTTTGATAATATTACCAGAGCAGCAGAGTGCAAATAGACTCTAATCCATTATGTTTTAAACTTATAAAATTTATTAGCCCTGAACTGTGATTGTTATTCATGCCAAGCTCTCCTCGGAATTTATGGAACTTGTGCAATCATTACTCAGCCTGTATGGAATCATATATTTCTATGAATTAAACTGAGAAGCAGTTTTCTAATTAGCATTACAAGTGTTAATGAAATGGAAGATCGCATGAGTTACAGGGAACAGGGAGACTTAACATCATCAGGCATTTGAGTCAGACATAGCTGAAACATCCTCTTCCTATTTTCTGAAATTCCCACTCCCAGAAGTCTCCCGAGTTTAGCAAGATCATAAAACTGGAGCAGCATTTCATGGAGTCCCTTTTAGTTAATATCACTGTATTAAATAACATCTTTTCTGCAAAGGAAAGAAAATGATTGTTCTTTCTCCTAAGCCGACTGTGTAAAATGTTCTTCAATAAAATCCAAGAAATTAATATTCAATGATTTACAGTAAATCTCTTGAGCACAGGAGGTTTGCTCGAGACAGCAAAAGCAAACACTTATGGGGTACATTATTATGATGGCTTATGCTAATTAAATTGAAGCAGAAATCCTTAATTTATGCTTTACCATCAAGTGCAAAGGGGAAAATTCTTTCTTGGTTCAAGCTTTATCTTGTTAAGAAGATTTACCTCCTTATTTCCTAGAATAAAGAGCTATTTTTGAGACTCTACTGAGAAAGCAGAGGCTTGCAGAGCCTTTCTCCATGTTGCCATGACACTTTGGATCTCAACCTACAGTTCAATACAATAGCTGCAATTAGGTTAATTAGAACATTATCTCAAAGTACACAGCTATTGTACAAAAGAAGAAACATTCTCACTGAATATGCTGCTTAGTCACCAATAAATGATTTTTTTTAAATTACATTTTTCTAATTATAATGAGTAATTTATTTCTCCTGTGGACGCTTGACATTTAAGTATTGTAACTCAAAAAATAAACCATCCAACATCAGCTTAGGACATGTGGAATTTTTCTGACCTTTTAGTTATTTTCCTTCCATAAAATAATGAGAGAAAAAGAACATCTATAATAAGGGATTGTATCATTTTGGCTCATTAGTTATTTCCAAATTCAAAGGCCTTAATGAACACCCCATGTAGACGTGGTGCTTAGGAGCAGGGTTTAGTGGTGAGTCTGCAGTGCTGGTTTAATGGGTGGACTTGTTGATCTCAGAGGTCTTCTCCAACCTTCAGGGAGTCTCTGACTCAAATAAACAAAGCTTTTGGTCTGCACGCACGAAAAGTGACAGCCCGGTGTAGACTGAAGGTACAAGAATTAAAGACATGACAAAATTAAAAAAATGTAACTCGATGAGATGGGGTGTGAGGCTACCAGGAGCAAACCTCTCTTCATGGTGGTGTCATGTCAACTAAGGAAAGAAAAGTTTTAAGGGGAAAAATGAAATATTGATTTGTTTTCTAAAACTCAGCTCAAGCACAGAAGGAAAAGGTACCAGGGGCATGTGGATGAAACACAGCTCTGTGAGAATCCATGGGAATTTGGTCACTGACATCAAGAGAGGCAGATCCAGGTCACTTGTTGACTTCAAGCCATTAAAGTTCTGAGATAAATGTTCAGCTCCCCAAACCTGCTTTGTCTGGCTGTTCCCAAGTGGCCCCAGTGTCTCTCAGGCCATGTGTGTGACCAGCCAAGGCCCCAGCCTGCCCCAGGGAGCAGAACATCCTTCTTCTGCAGCCTCCAGAACACATTTGAGTTCAGTTCCCATTCCTGGAGGCTGCACAGGCTGGGCCAGCCCGCTGTGGGCAGGGACTTCCCAACATACATCTCATAAATGTCACCCCTGTCACTGGAAATATCACATATAACATTCTCATCATTTATTTCTGCCTATTTGACAGGCAGGGACTTTCTGAGGACAGAGCTCTAAACCCGATCATTTGTTTCTGCTGTTTTGTGTCTCACATTTGTTCCCATTCCCCACCCCATTTATCAATCATTTTCACTAATCAGTCCTGCCCATATTTATCTCCCACAATCACCAACTCTCTTCTTGCCACGTCCTGAAGATAAGGGACTTGCAGTCAGATTTATGCAAACTAGGAACATCTCTGGGTGAAATTATGGAATACCAGTCCCTGGGAAATGATTCCAAAAACTCCCTTAACTTCAAGAAAATTAAGTTTTCACTGATAAGAAATGTTACCAACCAGATGCTCAGCTGAGCACATGAAGATAACTCACAAGAGCCAATTTTGGTACTTTTAGCTTCTAGGATGTTTCCCCAAAATCAAGGAACACAGCTCACATTTTAAAGGAATTTGATTTGATATTTAGACCAGTTCAAACCTCTCAAGTCCATTTTTTCCCCCTTCTTATTTCTTCATTACTATGCAAAGAATGATGTTTGTTATAATTCAATTCTTTATTCCTGTGAGACAATTACAAGTTTGCCGACCTGGTAGTTCAAGTATGTCTGACACAAGTTAGAAACAAACTCAAAGGTAAATTCAAATGCACGCAAATTTCACCTAACACAAAATTCTCATTACAGACACAAAAAATTCACTACTAAATTTCAACTGGAGCCCAAAAATTTATTGTGCACTGTGAAGAGCCTTGAGGACTAACAGAGCAAATTATTTCATAATATATAATATATAATACATAATTGTATACTGGGTGAGCATTTTAATCGAAATGAGGTTTTTGGTTTCTTCATTAAAAGAAGGAAGGAAACAAAATTAAAAGAAATATATTTTTAGATTTATCTCAGATGCATGCTTTCAAAGAGATCTTCAGTGGCCTCATACTTCATGGTTGTGCCATGCAACTCCTCCTAGAACAAATCATGATTCAAATTCCTCATTTTCTGTTTCTGTTTCTTCACTTTTCCTTTTCCACTCTTTCCCTGTTCAATAGTGCCTGTCCCATATATTTAGGATATGCGTGCAAGTGTATCCTACATAATAAAGCAGACGATGTTATTTGTGTGAATCACAGATGAAAAATTCGAGTTAAAAGCTCCTTCCTGCTCCTAATCAAATACCAGACCCCATGAACAGTGGGAGAGGTTGGAAAGCTGCTGTGGCAGGCACTTCCCACCTCATCCTGCATCATCTTCTCCTCTCAGCAACTTTCAGCTCCCCCACCCCTAAAGCCAAAACCATCACAGTCACATCAAGTTTGGACTGAAAACGGCATTTGGTCTTACAGCTGAAACTCTTTAAAACAAATAAACAAAGAAAAAAATATCATCTATTGTGCTTGCCGAGGCAGTGAATTAGCGAATTGTCACAAAGATAGCAAAATGTTGATTTTCCAGTGTTGCTCTTTTTGTTCTCTTCCACTTTCACTACATTTCACCAAAATCTACCTCCTCTTCTTCCAGGCAGCCGTGGCTGCAGCTGCCAACCCAGTTTGCTGGGATGGGTAAAGGTTCCACGGGAATGTCTCCCCTTTCCCAATTTCAGCTCATACTCATTTTCACAGGCACCTACCAGAGGTGAGAAAGAACACCCTCTCCTCACCCATCGCCTTGTCTCCCTCTCCCCTTCCCCTGCCACTCTCCCTGGGCCTTTTCTCACCTTTCTGCTTCTCTCCAACCAAACCCTTCTCATTCCCCTGAAGAACCTGACAAGCTGCAAGGAATATCTGCTGCCACTTGTGATCTGGAAACCATCAGACATTATCTCCATTTATATTGCAGATCCTCCTCTGGGGAAATCATCCTGGTGCAAATGGAAACCTGTCCTCAGGGGTCTTCTGGCAGGACTGCAAAAAGGAAAATCCACCTGTGTGTCTCTGAGGGCTGGTGACATCCTTGCAAGGTCTGAAAGGATTTTTTGGGTTTGTTTTTCTCAACCTTCGGCTGATTTCTCCTGGACTGTCTGTAATGTCACCGCTCACCCTCCAACAGGAGTTCTGCCTGCAGGTCTTTGGCTGAGAATAATCCTGCAGCTCCTTCCTCCCCAGAGACATTTCCCTCATCCTGCTGCTCCTCAGGGAATTAAGGAGGAGGAAAGGGTGGAATGGTTCCAGGACAGGGCAGACAAAAATACCCCACCAACCCTGAATCATCACCAACAGCAGAAATCTGGGTATGGAAATGGAAATCTGGCAATGCATCTCTCCAGCCCAGTCCCTGGTTTTGCAGAATTTTAGATACCCGACCTCAGCCTAGCAAAATACAGCGAATTTCAAAGCCTTTTATAGCAAATACTGCATTGAGAAACAGGAATATTTAAACCCACCAAGGTGATAATGTGACTTTTTACCAGAATATCAAAACCAATTTCCATTTTCTTCTGGGGAACAGCAATTTCCTCCGTGTTTTATAACCATTAGTTGACACCACCTTAAAAATTAGTATTTCTGTCCATCAACTCTCCAAAAATCTGTGTTTCCCACAAAACTGTGTAGAGGAAGTTACAGGTTCCTCACAATTGTAGTCATCTACAACATCTTTGAACAGATGTCAACGTTCTTGGGCAGGGTTTTTGACCCCTGGTTACTGAGCTCCACCTATTTGTCTTAAAAAGCTTTGTATTGTATTTATTATTTCTTGTTTCTATGTATTAAACCAATATAAAGCCATATATTGACACTTAGAAAACCACTTTGTATTTTTTTTTTCCTGAGTACTCTTTAATTCACTGATGCAATGCAGCAGTTATTGATTTTTTTCCCTCCCTAAATTTAGTAGCAGCAAATGTTACTTCATTAGTTTATCCACCTAGGGTTTTCTTCACAATAAATTCTGCATAAAAGGCTGCAGCCAGGATATTTTTATTTATGCCAGGGTTCCACCCAGAGGCAATAAGAAGCACCAGGGTCTTCCAAGGATTGCCTGGATTTTGCTCTCCTTTTATTCCTTAAATTTGTTCACCTCCAGTCCAAGCTCACTTAGAGGTTAAAATGAAGTTCAGTCTAGAGGGAGGCATAAAAATGGTTAAAACTGGAATTAGAGAGGGAGGAATCCAAGCAAGGGAGCAAATTCTCACCATCAGCTCATTTCTTCCTGACCTATCACTAGTTCCTTGTGAGTTTTATGTGGGCACTGATTTATGGGGCAAATCAATCATGGGCAGAGAGAAACCTGTCCTTAAAGTGTCTGTCTGGGGCAGCAGTGTGCAGCAGGAGTAAATGGTGAGTACAGAGTTCTTGGCTTTAAAGGTTTATATTGGGAAAAAAAAAACAAAAATTAAAATCAAAACCCACTTTTTGGACAAACAAATCTTGAAACATTTGGCAAAACCATTAAAAAAACCCCTTAAATATACACTCATTAAAAGTTACCTCTGCCCTATGAACACAGTTTGTTGCATGTAAATACTGGGAAAAGGGAAATTAGTTAATCTTTGTGTGTATTAGATTAAAAATAGATCTTTTACGAGGTATTTTGGTCCTTATGGGAAGAACAGTAGTACTCAGAGGGCAGTTAGGGAAAAGCTTGAACTCCACTCACAGGCAGCACAAGTTCCAAAAGCAAAACCTTCCCCAAGACACAGAGGGTTCAATCAAAACAAATGAATTGATAATTTGGGGGATTTTCACCCAGGACTATTTTATTTCATTGAAAACTGGGACTTGAGAGTACATTATTCCTATTTATACTTCAATCTACCATTTTAGCAGAGACTTTCAGAGATGTGGGTGCCAGTGAGGAATATCTGGGGATGCAGACGGGCACAGGCACTTGAGTGTTGTCAGCTGGCACAGGAACAGACACAAGAAATCATTAAATTCGGATTTATTTTTGTTTTCCTTTCAGCAAAAGAGCCTTAATGGCCTCACTGAGCTCAGTGGGAAGGGACAGTGGCTGAAAGCAAAGGAAACCTCTGCTGGCTTTGAGGACTTTAATTTTTATCCCATAAACAATTCCAATGACACGAGCTATGTAATAGCTTTTTTATGATAATTATGTCTGTTTGGTCTTTTACCAGATCATTAAAGCTACTGATGTTGCTGGAGAGCCTTTTTTTTCCCCCCTTGAACTGTTTTAACTGTTCTTATTTGATTGCTGGAGTTTAGTGATGATAAAGATTTATAAGTAGCCAAGAAAATCTATTTTAAAAAAGCTTTTCTTCTGAATATCAACAGTACCTTCCTCTGGAAATAGTTTCAGTGACAGTTTTTTCTTTATTAAAAAGAAGAAAACAATACAAGAGAAATAGCAAAATATTTTTGTTGAAAATATTGTCTAGAAAATATCACAAAGAAAAATATTTTTTTTTCCCCCACAATATAACAGGGAACTGGGGAAGGCAAGCAGAAAGAAAAACATTTTAGCAGGGATGTCTGGCACAAATTCAAGCATAAATTTGCTTCATGCATTGGGAATGCAGAATCAGGGATGAAATTAAGAATCACTTCGTTCTGCCCTAAAATTTCCCTCCCTTGGCATGGGATTGGTGTTGTAAAGCCATGGGATGGGTGGGTGGAGAGGGGAAGGGATGGAAAGATACAGACACAGAAAAGTTCTTCCACCAGAGCTCAAGTTTAAAACCTCACCTCCAACAGAACACAGTCCAAGGGTTGGTTCAACGAAATCAAGCTCTGAGACACCTTCTGGAGCAAAATTATCACCGTTTGACAGCCTGAGGAATCAAAATATGGCAGAAAAATCCCAATTTTCTGTCACGTGAACTCATTTAAACATGCAATTTTTGTTTTTTCTAATTGTTTCCTGAGTCTGAGCAGTTTTCTGCAGCTCACTGAGTCCAACAACAGCATTTGCCACCTGCACTGAAACTCTCAGAAATTTCATTATAATCCCATGCACATATCCCTGCAGTTTTGGCATCAATTCCTCTACTATCACTTCGCTGTTATTTATTGGACCTGTTTAACCTTTGTATTTCCTAATAGGTTTTTAAAGTGGTGTTACAGGCACTGCTTGGTGTGCTTTGTGTGCTGTGTTTTTTAGATTTCAACAGACATCTCCATAAGTCTTCAAGGTGCAGACTGAGCTGCCATGAGCCATTAAATATCATTATCTGCACGTGACTCTCTTGTTTTCCAAAGTCTCAATCACATCTACGTGCAATTTGATTTTCAGGTAGCAGAAGCTCTTATAATTTATTTCCTTCCATATAAAACATTCATTTACATTTTTAATACGACAAATTTGGCAGAAATTAATGAATTTAAAACGTAACGTGTTTTAGATGACTGTTGTTAAAAATGGAACATGTGTTTTTGGGGTTTGTTTGTGAGGTTATTTATACAGAAATATTATATATGACCAGTTATTTCTACACCGAGGTGACTTTTCAGGGTCTGCACTGCCAGAATCACCGGACTCTGCTCTGGTTTGACACAGCTCTGGATCAAACACTGGAAATTTGTCTTCTGCTCAAGCACAAAACATGCCATGAAAGGCAGTCCCGCACAAAATGTTCACCTGAAAAACTGCTGTTGATTTTTTTCTCTACTGACTTCATAAAAAACCCTACCAAGTATCAGTCAACAAAACCAGCAAGTGTTGGTTTTTTTTTCCTAGTTCTTTTAATAAAAACAGCAGCTCTTGAGAACGAGAGGAATGCCAGTGTTTATCCCTACTGTGATTAAAAAATAAAAAAAAATCAGCAGCACAGAATTAATTGTCCTTAGAAAATAAAAAGGTTTAGTACAGAAAGTTGGATGAAATTATCATTATTATTGTTATTATTATTACATTGCAATTTGAGTTTAAGGGCAGCATGGCTGCACCACCCTGCTGACACTGCTCCTCTTTGAGGTGCCACTAAGGGAAATTCCTGGGTGATCCAAAATTCCTGGAGTTTGGGGTGGTTTAAGCCAGCAGTGTCCAAGGAAATTTGGTCTACAGGGCCATTGGAGCTCTTTAACGCAGATCTTCTGGGGATGTTTATACAAAATTCCACCAGACACTCTCCCTAAAGTCTGATTTAAAAATCCCAATTCTTCCCAAAGCCCCACACCCGAAAGAGAAAATAAAATCATGTCTGCTTTAACAGGCCTGATGCAAACCCGTGCCTTTCCAACTGAGTTTCCCAACTGCTTTTACAGAGAATTCAAGAAAACTTGGGAGGTGTGTGAAAAGCACAGAAATCAAATATTACTCCAATTTTACCCAATACTTTAATGAAATCAAATTTTTAAAAACAAATAAACAAACAAAAAACCCCCAGAAATAACCCAAAACAAACCAACTAAAAGCCTCCAAAAACCGCACTGCAACCAAAAAATCCCACCCCCTTAAAAAAAAAAAAAAAGAAAAAAACCCAAAACCAAAACAAACAAACAAATAAAAAAACAACCAAACAAAAACAAGAACCCCAGAAACAAAGTTTTGATGCATGGAATCTATGAACTTGCACCAATACATTTTCATTCATTTTATTTTAAATTTTTATTCAGAATATGGCTGAAACAACATATCCTGAATACTCCAGAGAAAGACCTGGAACATGATATAGCACTCTGTACCCAGGCATTAATTGTAAACTTTTTAAATTAACTCTCTCTACGGGGTTTTCATTAGGTTAGAAATAATTATTGACAAAAAAAAAAAAATCAAGATCAAGATCCAGGACGATGGAACTCATTTCCATCTCCAGGCAAGTGTGCAGAATTTCCAAGAGATGCTCACATCCTTTCACTGACCCATGGAAAAGGGTCCAGGGCTGCTTTCAGCTCAAAATTGTGTGAAGGGGGAGAGGGCAAGAATTAATTTAAACAGTATAGAAGGGAAATAAACAGCCGAGGAGAGCTCCAACCTGCAGCATTTCCACTTGGACACCAAAAACTGCTCATGGGAACCTCAGCACACCCCTGAGCAAAGCAGACCAGCCCATCCCATCTAAGATTTTTCATCTGATGCAGCAGCTGCTGAATCTCCTTTGGCCTGGCAGGCACCAGGAATGACAAAATTTTGATTTCTGCAGGAAGGGTTGTCAGTGCTGAGAGGGGTGGTGAGGAAAAGGTGCTCGAGCTGCACAGGGAGGGGAATTCTGGCACAGACACAAAATTTGGGTTCCAGCAGATGTGCCACCACTGCCAGGCCAAAATCCGACCCCTTTTAGCTGCCCTGCAAGAGTAAACATCTGGATTTTCCCTGCCTTCCTCCAAACTCTAACAACTGACACAATTTGGGGGGTTTTTAAGAAGTGCAGTGCCCCAGAAATGGCTGAAGCCCAACTGAGCTTTTGACAGCAAAGGGCCAAGGAGCACGAGGTGTGCTGACAGAGGGATTGCTAATGATGAGTGGGAAAGGAAATGACATTGCTGGTTCTGCACGATTCCTCGCTGGAAACCCGGCTGGGCCGACGCTGGCACGCATTTCACATCTCTAATGCTCACCCTTGTTTGCTGTTATAAAGCAAATGTTTGTCAAACCTCTGGACTCTGAAGTTTCCCAGGGCTCGGGGCAGAGATTTCTCTGCTGTGTCAGAGGAGGCTGCAGGAATTCGGTGCAGAAAGTGGCAGGTCAAGCCTGGGAGGAAAAGGGGAAGGATCTGAAGAGTTCAAATCTAGCCTGAGGCTCGGACTGGCTCAACCTGCAGGTTTGGGCATCACCTGGAGCAATCAAACCTGGGAGGTTTGGAGGCACTTCCCAGGCTGGGGCGGGGGGCAGCTCCCTCGGGAGGTCAGTCAAAAGGGGATTAGAGGGGCAGATTTTTGTCCTCTTTTATAAATCTCAGAATGGTTTGGGTTGAATGGATACAGAGATCACCAATCCCAGCATCCACACCATGGGCAGGGATTTTTTTACCCGTTTGGACCTTTCCATCGGGCCCCAGAGCAGCAAACATTACAATGTGCCTTCCCTTCCCACCTCTCTGCAGCTCTCAAAAAACCCAATTTGTCAATAAATCATCTGTACAACACCTTCACAAATGACTCCTCTGTCACCAGAGGGTCACTTACGATTCTAAAATATCAAACCACATTTATTTTATTCTTTGCTTAAGGCTGAGATTCAGAGGTGAAGCAAAGAAATTCAAAGCCAAATCAAAAATCTGGAAAATTTCTTCCCACTTTTTTTGTTATTCAAAATATCCAATTGATTTTCAAACACATTTTTAATTGACTTCGGCAATTTCTCCTCTGGGCATTGATGTGCCTTAAAACACCTTTGAAAGTCAGAATTGTTTTTATTTACTAATTAATTTCCATTTACATAAAAACATTTTGTCATTTTCAGAGTTTCCTCATTTGTTTTCTTACAGTGAAGACAGGGGTTGGGAGCCAGAGTGTACCAACAAATTTTAAAAAAGGAAAGATCAAGGAAAGAGAAGATGTCAAAAACAAAAACAAAAAATAAACAAAAAAAAAATCCATGTGTCAAAATTTCCAAAACTGTAGATTTACACTACCTTGAAATCAAAACATTTAAATTTATAATTACACAAAAGAGAATTTAAAAGTAGATGAATTACCAAGATGGCTCTGATCGTGTTTGCCAATATTTCCAGCTTTCTTCCAATTAGCCATAACTTTATAATTCGATTTTTTTTCTCTGCACCACTCATTCCAAGACAATGTCAGCATTGAGTCCATAAGCATTTTGAGAATTAATTAAAATGTCATGAAATAGTTCTTTCATTAGCATATATATGGTCATAAAAATAATTATAATTACTTCTTAGAGGTGGAGGAGAGTTAAGTTTGATTGATGGAATTAATGAAAACGAGGACAGCTCCACCATACTAAATAGCAGAAACTTGGAGTATTAACTATCCACTATGTGAAGTTATAATAATTACAGCAACAGCTAAAAAGATTAGTATTCAAAAAGAATAATGTACCTTAGAGCCTAAAATACCCATTGCAAATTATGGATGTATTTTCAATTGTTTATAAGGTTTTTTCTCAGAAGAAAAATATCATTTTGATGAACTTCCAAAGGCTCCTAGATTAATAGGTATTTGCAGAGAGCACAATCAATCCCTCTAATCTTGTTATCAGATGCTAAACAGCTGGGTGACCTGATTTAAGTGCTATGATTTTAAGGAAGTAATAATGGATAATAGTTTCCAAATGCCTGCTAAGAACTTGCAAATCTATATAATACAACCAAAGATATGCAAATAAATGGCATTAAAAGAAACATTATAATTAGCAGCCCAACGCACAGAAACTGCTTGTGCAGCCATAAGCAACCTAATCTTATTTCAGTTGTGCTGCTTTTAATTTAGTCTCCCTTAAAGACCTGCAGCACTGGAGTGATGGTCTGGGAAGCTCAGGTGAACACCCAAAACATCCAAAACCAGAATTAAGTGGCACTAAACTCCTTCTGCATGGTCCAGGCCATGAGCAGCCACCTTGGGGAGGTGAAAATGGCCAAAAAATAATTTTTCATGCAGAAACAATTAATTTAAAAAAAAAACACATTTAATTCTTTTGCCATTATTGTAAGTTATTTCCAGATGGCATGTGGCTGATTTTTAATTTATTTTTTTTTAAGAGCAACTGCCAAGTTTGTGGGGAATTATTTTGCAGAAGCCTGAACTGCATTTAAAGGTCTTTTCTTTTTTTATAAGACATTGCTAATCTCACATTTCCCCCCCCTCTAATCACACAAACAGTTTGGGCTAAAAAAAGCACTCCCTGGTAGGCAGGAGAGGGAGGGAGTGGGTACCCACAGCTGTGCCTGCTGCTGCCAGGGAGTTTGTTTTCCACTCTTGTATTGATGGAGATGCTCTGACAATTGTGGCGCCACATTCTCACAAATGCCATGTTTTGCAAACTGCCAAATTAAGGGGGGAAGATCTTGGGTTTTTAGCTCAATGTTTTAAGTATTTCCCTTTATTTTTCTACTGAGGGAGCATATGGTGGAAGGCAACGCATTTCAGACGGTCTGGCTGATGCCAGGGAAGGATCACTGTGTGAACAGGAGAATTTCTCCGCTTGGAATTGTTGGTCAATAGGGAGAAACTTCCACTGAACAGTGGAAATATCTGCAGTGCCTCATTGCCAGAACTGCATTCCCTTGAGCCATGGTCCTCGTGCTGGCTCTTGGAGCAACGGAGTTTTATTTTCCAAGTTTCAGACTGGGTTTGCAACTCCTCGTAGCTAAACTGCACCTTGACCTCGGGGAATACAGGAACAAGATGGACCTGGAATGGAACGTTGCTCTTTCCGAATGAAACAGCAGCAGGAGGACAATGACAGGGTCTCAGGGTCTGTCCCTGACTTGAGCATTTGGATCCCACGAGGAATCTGTGGTGTAGGGAGCGCTCAGTCATTCCAAGGGTTGAAGGATGACTGGAGAACTCTTCCTTGTGCCAGAGACATCTCTGCATCCCTCCCCTGTCCCTAAGCTGGATCTTCACCTCTGGCTGGTGCTTTCCACGAGGGCAGGACTGTCCTTCGGCCTGGGCTGGAGCTCCTTTCCCTGCAGGATGCCCTGCTCTGACCAGGGGAATCCCACCATCTATATTAATTTATTTCTCTGCCTGCATTCCGTGAGCGGTGCGTTAAACCCAGGAGCTCCGTCCCTTCACACAGTTCTGCTCCCGTTGTGAGTTGAGAATGGGGCTTCCATCAATTATTCACTGCTTTGAAGACGTGAGAACTTATCTCAGGGCAAAAACTGGTGTTTCTTCTCACTGCTCTGAAGCAGGAGTTGGGAAACTTGTGCACCGCAGCCGGGAGCAGCCCGGAGCTTCCCTCACTTCCAAGGAAAGGAAAAATCCACCTCCAGCAAACTCTCCTTGCCTGTGGGAATGAGGAGCTCCAGTCCAGCAGCATCCCAGGCTTATAAATAGCGATGTTGGAAAGAGACTGACGTTTTGCAAGTAGAACTGTCAGAATTATTCTGTATTAACTTTACCTTTCTTTATTCTTATCCATATTTAATCATTCTCCTTAGAGGGTTCCTACCTTCGAAATTAAGGAGAAGAAATGCAGATATAGAAACGAACTGATTTTTTCTTTTTTAAATGAAAACTTTGCATTTCCATCTCTTTGGCTTTCACTCCCAATATCAGCTTGGTTGCAGTTGCTCAAAGACATTTAAAAGGTTTTCATATGATGTTGCTTTCAAATTAAATATTTCTTTATGGAATGAGGTAGATTATTTAAATTTGGCATAGAAAACAATGCATTTATTAACATGCCATGGGTTACATTTTCCAGAATCTCTCAACCCTCCCACTAAATTTTTTCCTAATATCACCACTGATAAACCTTTCACTATGTCAAAGGAATTAGGCTAAATTTAAGTTTTTCTGATAATCCTAAATAATGCTGAGATCCGACTGTTTATCTTTGAAAGTATTTACCATGAAATAAGAAGAGTAAGGCTCAGAAAATATGAACTATGTTTCTTAATTTAAAATAAATTTGTTTTTTTCCCTTTATTTCTCTGTTTCTCCATCCTAGGGAAAACAAACCTGAAAACAACAATGGAAATCCTGGAAATGGTCCTTATAAGCACAACTTATCCTATTGAGATTTCTGCATGCATCTTTTACAGAAAATCATTGAAACCTAACACCAGCTACAAAAAAAAAAACAAAAAAAAAAAAGTCTAAGGAGATTATGAATAAAAGCTCTTGCTGGCTTTGTTTTTAATGAGATACCGAAAGCATTTTTATTCTTGCCCGTATTTTTACTCACATTTAATGTAACCCAAGTTATTTTCAAACTGACTCTGTTAAACAGGACAAAACCTTCATATCTCCTGCCAGTTTAGGAATATGCAGGTGCTTGCATCTTTCAGAGCCTTTGTGAATATTGTGCAACTTTCAAGTCTAACCTACTTTTCCTTCTTATTTTTTTTTTTCCTAGAAATGTTCTATAGTCCCTTATGAATGTTGCAAAAGATTCACAAATTCTGAGTGCTGCATAAAGTGGCAAAAATTAACATCTCCAAGAGTGTCATTGAGATGGGCAGACATCTTCCCCCAGCCCCAGTAGGCTCGACTTTGATGAGACTGGATTAAAAAGGAATTTTTAAACCTCTCCAAACCTATAGGAAAAACATAATGCCAGTGATGAATTTGCTGCAAAGTTACCTGTTCTCCTGTGGATCAAACCATGTCAGAATAGACTGAAAAACATTACTTTATACCCCATTAATTTTATTGTGCTCTGCATCCCTGAATTTTTGTGTTTCCCAAATGGCTGAGGGGAGGAATTCTTTGGTTAAGACTGAGGTTTGGGTTTTTAGCTTTCTCCTGTCTCCAGCCAGGTAAATAAGGCCATAAATAAAACATTCAGTGCCTCAATGGGTGGAGGTCCAGGGTGGGTTTGGAACACACAGAATTTACTGCCTGCCCTGGGAGGGGACATCTGCTTCTGATGTGCTGAGAGCCAGGGCTCTGCTCCGTTCCCACCTTCTAACACAGCTGAACCTCAGAAAAACCACTTGTAAAACAGAAGAGAAGCTGTGGCTGCCCCATCCCTGGAAGTGTCCCAGGCCATGCTGGACTTGGGGCAGCCTGGGACGGTGGAAGGTGTCCCTGCCCACAGCAGGGGGTGGAATGGGATGAGCTTTGAGGTCCGTTCCAACCCAAACCATCCCCTGGCTCCATGAGTTGAAAAACACCCATTATTACCTTCCAGCTCTTGGAGGAGAGCACGACCAGATTCTGTCTGTGTCACAGCATTTGGTGGGGTGGGACAGGAGAGCCCCAGAAGAGGAAAGCAGTACCACTCTATCCTGCAGAGCTTTGATTTTGGCATCTCAGAATTGCACCTGGCCAGTCAGAAGAATAAAAGCAATCCTTTGAGTAAAAATAATAAATCTCCCAGCTAAATCCCATCATAAAACCTATTTTGATTATAAAAACACAAAGAAACTGCGCAGAGACCCAGTGACAAATTGGGGGGGGTGAAACATTCACAGTTTCAGAATACCTGACATTTAATTACCAGAGGCTCACAGAAGATGTACAGCAAACTGCACGGCCTTGGCTGCACTACACGAAACTATTATATTATCGAAGATTTATTTCCTAAAAGTGCATCAATTCCAGCTAAAAGAAGCCTGAAGTTGCCCATGGTACGCTCCATGTCTGACAGGTGACTTAATGGTGTTACTACAGAAAATAACAGGCTTTTGGGGCTCCAACAAATCCAGCATTTCCTGCTCCAGAGCACTCAGAACATGACAAGTCATTAACTCCAGCCCCTGTTCCTTTACTGAGTATTCCCCCTCCAAAGACAAGCATTTCTTTTCAAAGGGAACCAGCATTTAGAGCCTGAATCCAAGCTAAAATTTACCAGTCTTCCCCCAGAAATGCAAAGTGCCCCCATTTGTACAAAGAGAGCCATAAAGTAAAAATTTAGGAATTAAATACCCAGCTTTTTCCTTCAAAAAGAAAAAAAAACCTGCTTTTTTCTCTTTACAGGATAGAAGGTCAAAGAAGTAAAAAAATTGTTTTCCTGGATGAAAATGCAAGGATGTGGGAGCTGTGATTTCCTGCTTTAGACGAAGCACTGGGACTTTAACCATGGCACTTTTATAACTTTTATTGAGAATTTAAATCCAAGTAACAGTCCTTGGACACCAGAAATTTGCCAAAGACTTGAAAGAAATGGATGTTTCTTGTTCTGGCTATAATACTCAATTGGTAAAGTAATTATTTCCCCTCATTTCTATTAAAAAAAACCCCCAAATTATAAACTTTTATTTCTGTTTTCTACCTTAAGAACACTTCTTTTACTAACTCACCCAGACACCAGATTGTGCTATAAAGTGTTGATACACACAAGAAAAAAACCAAAAAACCCAACAAAACCAAACCAAAAAAAAAACAATAATAAAACTCCAGGTTATGACACACAGAGTCTTTGCTAAAATACCAGCAGACTCCTTTTTTTGGGCCACTGCTCCAGGATATATATTTTTACTCAACATCTTTGATTATGCTGCCACCAGCAGCTTTTAAGACATAAAAAGGCAAATGACAGGTGCTGTCAGTGACTCGAACAAAAGCTGTGGAAATTCACTGAGCGTGTAATACGGTGGATTTTAGCAAAGCTAAAAACCCACGGTAGCTTTGACTAACTTGATCTTTCAGAAAGCTGTTTGAGGGAGAGAGGCACAAAATAATGAATTGGATGGAGCGTTACATAACAAAGAACTCCTCGGGGTCTTGTCTGCTGCCTTATCTCATAAATTGTAATGATTTTCATGTTAGATCAAAGAAGAGCATAAAACAAAATTGAGATGAAAACAACTATTCATTGCCCTCGAGTGTATAGCTTTTGTTTTAAGACACTCCTAAGTGGAAGGTATTTCTTCCTCTACACAAATCACTGCTCTGTAATCCTCCCTGTGACAGCAGGAGCAGCTCCACTGGTGGAGCACACACCTCTCCAAGCAGCTTTATCTGACTTTCCTCCCACTTATGGGCAGCCAGGTGGAGCCTTTATTCCCTTTTGGGTTTATTTAATTTAATTTAATTTTATTTTGTTTTATTTTATTTATTTATTTAAAATTTAAAAGGGAGAATACAGGAAGAAATACAGCCGGGGTTTTGAAAATCAAAACATGCATCCTGTAGAGTTTGCCCAAAAAGAAGAGAATGGGCAGGAACAGAGTTCACGTAGGCAGTAAGAGAAATGTTTGCTGCCGTGGGAATTCACCAGCAGAACCTTGGCCTGTGGAGAACACCACAGAAAAACTGCACATGGGAAGGTTTTCCCCCTCTCAGGGTTAGGGAAATAAAAGAAAATTATGGGAAGTAGATCAGTGATGGTGCAGCCTGGTTTATGGAGCAGCACCACCCCTGGCTCACCGGTTCTGGAATGTTCTGGCTCCCTTTAATCTCGGGAAGCAGCAATTTCAAAAGACTGGATATTGTCTGCTGCCTTATCTCATAAGTTGTGATGGTTTTCTGTTCATATGACATTAAAAAAATAAAATATTTCTCGCATGTAGAAGAACTGCTACGTCATTACCACAATGCCAATTCCTAAGGAAACATTTTCAGCAGAGAATAACCCTACCAAAATTCAAATACTGGTGAATTTTACAGGCCAGAAAGGGCAGGGTTTTTATCAGGTTGCATTAAGCAGGAATGAAGAGAGATCTTATCCCTGTTCTGTGAACTCCAAGCATGGTACAAAACAACACTGAAATCAGATCCAGTTAAAAGGAATTTTTAAAAGCTCCATTCTAGGATGTTCTTTTTCACCGACACCATAATTGTGTATTTACAACAATGTAACTATTAAATTTTGTTTATAATTAAATTTACTGCACAGGGATACAGTGATATGGAGAAGTGATTGTAAGGAATTATCTACTAAAAAGCAATCAGAAATTAATTTTCAAACTCAAAAGCAAGTAAAGTTTTTTCACTTCTTCATGAATTATGAATTAATTAATTCACCCAAAAATTCTTAATGGAGAAATATTTTATTATAGTACAGGGATAAAACCCCCATGAAACCTAAAATGAAAATGCTTATTATCAGAAATGGAAAAATAATCATTTTTCAAAGTTAGTTTCTTCTTCAGTTCATTAAATATTCAGGAGCAGGTCTCAAGTCCTTTAAATCTGTCATTTGCACAGATGCAATATTTATTCTTTCCTAAGTGTTTTGCTTATTGATGACCCCACTGATCTTCACTCTTGGTCTGCCT
The DNA here is from genome assembly GCF_963662255.1 of Cinclus cinclus. Classification (NCBI taxonomy): domain Eukaryota; kingdom Metazoa; phylum Chordata; class Aves; order Passeriformes; family Cinclidae; genus Cinclus; species Cinclus cinclus. Next base: position 3,074,127 of record NC_085055.1, read on the forward strand.
GGGCTCCTCCAGCTGCGGATAATCCCATTTCATTCCTGTCATTTCCCTCCCTTGACCAGATTCATTTTATTCTCTAAACCCAAAGTTCTCGGTGTTGTCTCCAGGGCTTTGCAGCCCTTGGAGAAGGTTGGAGGATAAGCGGGTTGGGAAATGACAAAAAAAAAAAACACTGAAGCTTTTTCTGTCTGGCTCACCGAGACCTCAGAGCCAGCGCTCCCACCAGGCTGATACAGAATTTATTGACTGCTTACAGAATTTGGGTTTCATTTCCTTTTTCCCATGGTCATACGTGTGCGTGAGCTGAGATAGGAAGAAGTGAAGCGAGTATTTTCTCCTTGTGCTCATTCCATGGCCAGGGTTCTCAGGATCTGCTCCTTTGCTGGGGTGAATTATGCACTGACAGTTACTAACACGTTTTCTTCAGTTCACATGAGATTAAAAAATACTTCATGAATAAATCTGATTTTTTTCCTAATAGTCACCACATCTCACAATATTCACCTGCTACTATTCAAAACTACTACCAATTACTATAAATAATATCAGAAAATTGCTGTTTCAAGAACTTAAAGACAATTTCATCAAGAATAAAATATTTTAGTCAACGTGTTCAGCTATGGCTCTGTCTGATAAAAACCGAGGAAAACCACACTCAAGCTTTCCTCACTTTTAAGATCTATCTAAGGAAGGAAAGAAAAGAGTATATTGTGCCACAGAGGAGGTAAAGAAAATAAAGGGCACTTTCCCCAATATAGGCCCAGAATTGGAGTTAAAATTTCTTTGAGAATATTTAATTAAAAACAGACATCACAACAAGAAGTCTTTAAAGCCAGACTGCTTCCCATCAACCCTGGTACTTTTGAGCTTTGATGAATTATTAGACATCAGCTAAATAATCCATAGAATGAAAAGAGAGAAAAAGAATTCCTTTTATTAAGGATATAAATAACTTAGACCAGCATGAATTCTCAGTAAATCTAAAGAAGGAAAGTCATGTTCAGAGTTGAAGGCTGTGCCTTGATTGTACAGCACATTTGTCATCGTGTGCATGAGAGATCCTGGAGAGCCCTTCAAGCACCAGAGATGGAATTGTTTGGAGAGCATTTTTCCAAAGGTAAGGAAAGAATTGATGAAATTGCTGAAGACTGTTTGGATTGTTAGAGGCTGTTTGTGATTGCAATTAATGATTGTAATTGATTGTTGAAGATTGATTCTTTAGCATCGATGAAAAGTCTGCCTGGGACTGTTTTGTTTGTTTTCCCTCCCCTCCTCAATCTTTAGCAAGCGAAATATTTCAATACTCACCCTTTCCAGCTACAGCCCTGACCCCATAGGACACAGAGCACAACTCAGCCCAGTCTGGAGATCAAAGACAATTTGGAAGTCAGAGTCATATTCATTCCTATTTGTGGAAACATTCATCAAATCTGAAATTGCCTTTTTTTTCATCCCACCCTGAATTCTTTGCCATCAATATGTCAGATCTTCAATAATGTTACCCAAGTGAGTTCCCAGTACAACAAAATCAGGCAGTATCATCCATTCCCATAAATTTTTCTGAGGTATCTGGGTGTTGATTCATGTGCCCAAACAGCAGAGAAAATAAGGGTAAAAAATGAGAGGTGAAAGAGAAATTCCAAAATATACCAGTATTAAAATAAAATACAAAAATTACTGCACCGAACCAATAAAATTAACAATTACAAAAAGGCATAAACCATATTTTAACTTTGCAAGAAAACGTTGATGATTATGAAGTGATTGCTTTGTGTCAGACCTTTTACAGGTGGCTTTCCTCCCCTTCCTCCCTCACAGTGGTGATGATTTCCAAGTGCATTTTGGAAAGCGAGCGGGATGTTAGGCTCTCAGAGCAGCCTGAAATGAGGATCTCTGATCCAATAATCTGGAGATTTAGTCTCATCATGAAAGCTTCCTAATTGTACTCTCCTCAGATAGACCCGAATTAATTCTTGCCATTCATCCCCTGAAATGTATCTGGGCTGATACACTGATAATAATTTTCTTATCTCAGAGACAGACAGTTAAGGGAAGAGCCTGGGAAAATAAAGGGAAATGTTGAAGGTGATTATCATAATGAGAATGTTAATTAGCTCCATTTCAGACACCAATTGTTGGCACATGAATCAGCAAGCAACTCTCCAAGTGTTTTCATAAGATTTTTCTATTTCTAATCTTTTCCTGTTTCTAATCTTTTTCCATTTCTTCTATTTCTCTCGCTGTCATTATAGGCATGAGGATCCTTGCTGATAAGGAAAATAAAACTTGATTTCAGCATTTGAAGAAAGTGTATAGTTGAGAAAGACATGCATAATCTGCTTCTCTACTCCCTCAAATGGTTTCTATACATGACCAGGAGTACTTGGCAATTAATGCAGTCGAGGGCAGGCAAAAATGTGAATTATTTCTTCTGTTCAATGGCCAGGGGATGTGGTACATGCTTGAGCAAGGGTTGTGCATGGTCTCAGCACCTGAAATTCAGATTTCAACCTCATCTGTGGGCTTTTATACAAAGAAAAAAAGCAGAGGAAGAAACTTTCCTCGTTTATCCAGGTTTTTCCATATCTTCTTTTCCTTGAGCTCTGCCTTCTCTGGACGCCTCCAAAACCTCTTTTTTTATAGTTTTACTTTTTTTTAACAAGTAAGTCAGCCCCACACCAGGATGCAGCTGAGGCTGATGCACAGAGAGAAAACTCTTTTTTCCACTGCTCTCATGTCTGAGGTAAACAAGGACTTTGGAGGAATATTGACATTTTTTTCCAAACCACTTTGCAGTGTGGATTTGGTTTCTCTGACCCCCACTCATGGCAATGCTCTCTCAGATTCCTACCACCCGTTCTAAGCCTGCTGTAAATTGTTCATATCAGAGGAGGATAATTTTGTTTTCTTTCACTGCGTCTGATCTCCCTGTTTTACATTAATTCCCTCTCACATTAATTCCCTGTTTCAGGGGCAGGAGTTCTCTATTTTAATATCAGGTTAGAAATTCAACAAGCTGACATTTACTCCCACTGCCTAGACAAGTCATGAAATTCCCAAGTTGAAATTCCAGTCTCCCGGGACACCTCCCAGCACAGCAGGCTCCAGTGCCCAATGTAGGCTGTTTTCAGGAGAAAACTTAGTCCTCGACTAATTTGGGTTAGATATTCCAGCAAATTTCCATGGGATGCATCAAGCACTTGTTAAACTCTGATTAGTTACACCCACTTGTAACTCTGCCCACTCAAAGCTCAGACAAATAAACCAACTCAATTTATCTTTAAAAAAAATCCTCAGATGGTCAAGCTGGTCATTATGAACTTATTTATCACTTTTTGGTTTTCAACTCCCTGAAAATTAGTGGAAAGTGAAACAGAAGGAGCAGCTTGGCCGTGCCCACAGCAAATAAGGAGACAGAGAAAGAAAATAGAATTCTGAGGGAAGGTTTGTAAGAAACATGGAAAGATGCAAAACATGGGTTCCGAAGAAATAGGTGGAGCTGTGGCTTCATTCTCCAGGGGCTTTTCAGAGCCACAGGAATAATCCACCTTTTCCCTCACATTCCTGTCTCCAAGAACAAAACTTTTTCTCCATTAACCTCCTGTTGGAAACCCCAGAGCAGCAGATGCTCTGTCCCTCCACCTCTCCTCAGCAACAGTTTGTTTTGGTTTTTTTTTTTCCCCCCTCTGGCTTCCCTTCTGCTCAATCAGCTCCACAGGATGTCATGACCTGTATCCCGTTTCCCACTTTTGAAGCCCCCCCTGGGCCAGGCACACCTGATCCCACAGCTGATCCCAGAGAGGATGGACCAAGTGCCAGGGCATCAATTCCTCAGCTTTCCTGGCCTCTCGAGGCAAAACATGTTCCTTTCTGTGTTTTTAAATAGAGGTAACTTTTGAATTTTTCTGAAAGTTTTTTAAAAATTATCTATAAGTACACATGCAATTATTAGTTTATTAATAAAATATATTTCTGTAATACTTGGGAGTAGGTTAAGAATGTATATAAAGCTAAAATTAACAGCCTGGGTTTTTCCTGGGCTTCCCCATCACTCTCTTCCCAGCAGCAGCATTTCCATAGGAAAACAACTGCAATTAAAATATGATGTGAATCAAAAGTAAAAATCTATGATTCTTAATACCATAATTCTCCTATTTATTCAATTTGTGAACAACAGCAGCCCCTGCAAACTGCATGGCTGAGAATATGTAAACACAGACAAAAATTAGGGAAGAGGTCTATAAATCCATGGTGACAGGTGTTTTATTCCCATAAATCAGTGTAAGGAACACATCCACCTACAGATATAAATTTTAGGTGCTGAAGGACGTTAGAGCTTCACTGATCTATTAAATAAAGGTACAAAGTGCTCCATTTCTCTGGGAATGTTTATCTGCTGTACTTAGGTGTGGGGTGTGTTCCCACAGGGCTTGGCCCATGCATTCAGACAACCCAAATCTGTGTAACCATCTGGTATTAGCCAGAGCTAATTAGTATTTTGGGTTGTTGTGCTAATGGAGTCAGGGAGGATTTGCTCAGTTCAGCGTTGGCACAGCCCAAAATACAATTTTTATCTTCCCTCAAGAGCAAGTCAAAACACCTGAGTTCTACCCTTTTGAAGACGAAACTTTAAAAAACAAGTTTGAATTATCATTTTGTTTGTTTTTGTGTTTTGGCTTTATTTATTTATTTATTTATTTATTTATTTATATTTGCATACTTTTTAAAATCACCACAAGTTGTCTGTATTAGTTGTTATTTCCTCCTCACTCCTGAGCCCTTTGCACTGGAATTTGTAGTGACAGAGGGTTAATATTTAGTCCCCACTGTTCGTAAGCAGGGACGGCACTGCCCAAAGTGCCAGAAATCCAGGGAGTGCTCCCTGTGACTGAGGGACACGGGGTCTTCAGAAGAATTATTTCTGAGAGCAGTCACAAGCTGTTTCTCTAACAAGCAGCACACAGACAGCTTTTCCTCCTGCTCTTCCACAATCCCTCCTGTCAGCTGGAATTACAAGTCCCACAAACCACCCTATTTAATCAGCCTATTTATAACTGCACGAGAATGGCTCAGGGCTCAGGCCTAGAACATAAATTCACTGTTTTGCTTTGTTTCTCCTGTTTTTGATTAAGGAAATGGTGTCTCTTCAATGGATTTGATGTCACCTGTCAGATGTTTTTAGCAATTTATGCAGTGTTCAGACATTACTCATGGTAGCCATGATGAGCATTATATTTATCATCATTCATCATAAGTTTTCCCAATTAAGACAGCAAAAGCTCTTCCATTTTTATCTTCTTTGGAGTTCTTTCTTTCCACATCTGATCTTTACCCTTCGTTTTTTCCATATTTGTTCAAGGCCTTATTTTTTACTGTGTCAGGGAATCCATAACTCCTCATGGACTGGGTCCCTTCAGGCTACCTGTTGCCATGGAATTAAGCTGCTACCCAACAGACGGTGCTGTGCCCAACAGAAAAACATGAGAAGACTCCAGATTTCTAGAGTAAAGTGGCATTTTTCTTAAAAAGAAACAATAAAAGATGTAAATGCTGCTCAATCAAACTGATCCTGCACCATTTCGAGCTGCCTTTCATCATCCTCTTCCCTCTCTTCCTTTTGTTCATGTGGCCATTATTAAGATTAATATGTACAGAGATGATTAAATTTCTCAGGGGAAAATAAATTCTCACCATTATTAAATCTATTTGAACATTAATTCAATGCCATCTGAAAAATTTTGGTATCTCTGTGAGGGAAAAGGTGCCAGGAAATATAATTCACATGTTGGGGACAGAAGAAACCAAGGTTTTCTTTGTGATTCGTTGCCTTTGCAGCACCATGTGACATCATTAAGAGGCACAATCTGATCTCCATAGCCATTCCAAATAAAGCTTGGTTTAATGTTTTTTTTTTGTTCTGTTTTGTTTTGTTTTTCACTTTGTGTTCCAAAGAAGAATGTTCAGTGTAGATGGTTCTGCAACAAAGGTCCAGGTTGGAGAGGACTTGGAGCAACCTGGGACAGTGGAAGGTGTCCCTGCCCCTGGCACTGGGTGACCCTCAATGTCCTTTCAACCCAAACCCTCCCAACATTCTTTGATGTTTCTGTGGCCATTTTGCAGAGGATATTCTCTTTCTCTCAGTCCTGTCCCACGTGTAAGCCCAAGCTCTGCTCCCCTCAAACCCTCAAACTGCTGCAGCCTCCCACCACAAGAAGACACAACCATGCTGATGTATTTCCAGAATTAAATAATGCTGGAGATCCCAACGGTGGCCAGAGCACTTGAACCTCTGACAATCACCTGCAGATAACAGAGAGTTACGCTATTTCATTCCAGTGATTTATTAAGCAGCAAAAGACGAGCTCTGCACTTCATCCTTTTATGAAGCAGTCTGCAGCTCCTGGAATTTGAACTGAAAGCTGGCTCCCTGGTAATTTGTAATGGCTTGGGAGATAGCACTGCCTAAACTGGGCAGGGCTGCAGATGAATCAGCAGCAGCAGCAGCAGCTTCCCCAGGTAGAAAATAGCTGCGTGTCTTTTAAATTTTTAATGGAGATTAACACTTTGTCACTGCAGTGCATCACTCAGTGCAGCGTGTGGAGAAATGCTCTGTGCTGGGGAAGGAGACGAAGCTCCGAACAGATACAATGACAAATCCCTGACATAAAGCCTGTCCTTGTTTGAACCAGCATCTGCCTTTCCAAAAGAAAGGCAGACACATTCCCATGACAGAGGACATGGGATGGCTTTCCATTTATTTGTTAGTGGATGTATAAATCCGAAGGAGAAAGTTAATTAGACTCCCTGTGTGCAAGGCAGTGGAGTACACTCTGATTGCTAATTATTTTAATATAGGTAAACAGCTATTGACAGTACAAGTAATTTCCCCCCATCTCCAGTTAAGAGGCTGCCAGGTATCAGTCTAACAGCTCCGAGCGAACCTGAGGCAATTTAAATTATGGGTTTTAATCAATATGTAAATTGTTATTGTAGAACCCATCCATGATAGTTTGCTGCAGCTGCCCCACCACTCCTCAGAGCTGGCAGCTGCTGGCTCAGGCTGGGCTGTGGCTGCTGCTCCTCACCCCAGGTTCCAGAGCTGACACTCCTTCATCTGCTCATTCTCTACTCAGAGCATCTCTTACTCAACACCTTTCTCAGGCCAGCACAGCTCAAAGAGGCAAAGCCCCTCCCTCCTGCTCCCCAAGCTCAGCCCCCCTTGGTTCTGGTTTGAGGAGGGCGTTTTGGGGAGACCAATGTTCAAAAGTGCCCGGTCACATTTATTTGATTTTGGCATTGTCACCCAGAGGCAGTTCTGCCTCAGAGCTTTTGAAAAGTCTTTCAGCTCATCTCTCCCAGCAGCCAACTCACCTTGTGTTGACCTCTAACTTTCAATTTACTCGTTACCTTAGCAATAATAACAAGAATTAATAACACCCCAAACTTATTATCTTGTAATTTTCCATACTACAGCCTTTAAGGCATAACCTAATTTAAAACTGTCCGGTTCTCAGTGTTTTGTACTTAATATTTGAGATGTAACAAGTGATGGTTCATTTGTTCTTGCAATTCCATCAAAAAACTGTGCAATATCTTCAATTTTAGTGAGCAAGTTTCTCTTGCAATTTAATTACCATGCTGTACATTTTCCTTTGGTGAAATTAGATTTAATGCTGATTTGGTGAAGGATTACTGAGATTCTTTTCTTTTTTATTTAGTTGTAAATGTTCCTTGGGAGCCATTTCTGACACCCTCTGATATACTCAGAAGTGGAAAACAGAGAGGTTCTCCAACATTGCTCCTTCCAGCTGGCCTCAAAAACATATTTGTCTAAACCACAACCAACAATTTATGGTTTGGATCAACTTTGGATTAAGCGAGGCCAAAAAATATGGCTTGCTTGCAGCAATTAATATTCTAGAGACCCACAGGAAGCAGCACAAAGTAATCGTTCACATTTTTCAGCCCCAGAGGTTTCCAAGCTGCATGGTAAAGTAAGGGGTAAAAACAAAACCTCTTCAGAAGAGGGTAAGAGGCAGAGAAATTAGCAAAGAATTAGTCTGAGAAGAAATACAGAAGAAGAAGCCCAGTGGGCAGAGGAAGAGCCTCTCCATCAGCCTGACGGCTCCTGTTTAATTGTGGAGGAAGCATCGGGGAGGAATCCGGGTGAATTCATGTCTTGGCACCCACCACTGGACCTGGGCACGGCGAAGTGGCCACTCAGGGACCTGCCCAAGAGGCTCCCTTGGCCATGCTTGGCACTGGAGGGGGATCCATGACCCAACCTGGAAGGTTTCGGAATCCCTCCATCAACTACTGTCCCACTTTTAGGAAATTTGGGGAATTGCTGCATTTATTACCCAACCCTTGCCTGTCTCAGCCCGTTGTTTGTGCTGGGCTCTGTTGGGTTTGCCCTCGTGGGCAGCACTGGGACCGCTCCTCTGCCACCTCCACGAGCTGCAGGTACCTCCCTGCAGGGCTGCCCTCCAGTCCCTTCACCTGCCCTTCCATTTGAAGCAGGAGCTGGCTGTATCCCTGAGCATTCAGCACATCTTCTGGCCTTTTTGGGGGAAAGAAAAAAAATTACTTGAAACCACCAAAAAATATCTCCTTAAAATGAATTTTCCGTAATACCGTGCTCTTGTGGCCTCCTGTTTTTCTGCAGCCTTGAAGCTGCACTGAATTCATCGCAAACATAGAAATTGGTTCTTCTTTACCTCTTTACCCAGAATGCTTTGGGCAGGAAAAAATAAGAACATCGTTGTGAAAAGTTGCAGTACTTTGGCTGAGTTTCGAGAGGCCGATTCCGTCGGGATCTGTGGACAGTTATTTTTATGCATTCATTGCTCATTGACCAGGATAATCAAATAGAATATTCCATTTGCTTCCTGCTGGTTAAGTGCCTAATTCAGAGCTAATTGAAGTCAATGGGCAGATATTCACAGACTTTAATGGACCAGCCATAATCTTACGTCTACCCTTGTTGTGTAGGTTATTTTATTTATCCTAATTATTTTCATCTTCCCATGCATGCACGACCAGTTATTTATTTTATGCGCATCATCATCATCTGTAAGTGGAAGTTTTTAAAGTAGTTATTAAAAGGTATTTCAAGGCCCGTATTTGCACAGACCTATGGCTATGATAATGGCACAGAGAGAGATTTTAACCCAGCATTGCTTTGGTATCCACCATAACAGTTATTGTTATAAAAATCTGCTTAAATTGCAAGGGTTTTTTTTGTTACTGCAGCTCCATGGGCAGAACTTGAGCCACTAATGTGATTATACTAACAACCTATACATATTTATGCCCTAATGGCACTACTTTTTAGCTTTTGGGAGCAGAATATACCCTGAACAAGAGCCAAAGTCTGAGATTCTCAAAAAAAAAAAAAAAAAAGAGCTTTAGACTATCTCATTAGTGTTTCCCAGGAAAAAACTAACAAAAAAAAAAACCAGAAGAAAGCAACATAAACAACCCACATGCAACAAAATTCCCCAACCACGCAATGAAAAACAAATGAACAAAACAAAGCAAAACAAATACAAAAGAAAAAGAAACAAACCAAACACAACAGAACAATCCTCCAAAACCACAAAAGAAAAACCCATATGTCAAAATCTATGGTTGTTTTTTCTGCATATTAAAGCATTTGTATTTAAAAATGAAATTTTAAAAACCCCACACATATTTTTCTGGTTTTCATGCATCTCAAGCTGAGACAGGGATTAAAATCAATACATTCTGTGAGGGCTGATGGCTCTGAAGTTGGAATAATTTGGGAAAAACCATGTGAACCAGGAAAACCAACAATGTGCACTAATAATTCATATTCCCTTCTGTTTTCTCAGCTTTTGAGCTTTCCTGAAGTCCTCAGTGTGCTGCAAAGTCTCGTGTCACTTGTTGTGAAGGTGTGGATCTTGAGTGAAAAATTAAAATCTGTCTTTCCACCTTTCTCAAATGTTTCTTTTGGTGGAGTTACACTTTCAGGAACATATGCTGTAAAAATTCCCATTATGAGCCATATTAACCAGGACAAAACAAGATCCTGCTCAGTTCTGTTTTGTCATTGAGTCCCGCCAGGGTAAACACAGGTCAGCCTCAAGTGTTTGGGAAAATCTTTTCTCTCTCCACATAATCAGTACAGAATCCAAACATATAATTACAATTCCATACACGCAATATTTGGATACTTAATAGTGCATTAAACAAGTTACATTGAATGTTTTGATATAATTTAATCTCGCCGAGTGTCAATATTTAGCTCGTAATTAATAGCATATTTACTTCTCTGCCATACATTGGTGTGCCAATTATGAGCTTAAACACCCTTCCCCAGCTCAGTACTTGCCATGGAAATTAAACACACCTGTCTGTGGTGGAACTCCATCAAAAGCAAGGAATATACTCCCAGAAAACCTTTGATCCAGTGCAGCGTTAACACAGTCTGAAGGTGTTTTGTGGATTACATTTTCTTTCTGTGATCAGTGTTGCTTCACGGGTGTTGTACGTCTCCAAAAAACACAGACCTGCATTAAGAGGACTTTAATTGTCACCTCTTGTTTCCTACACGTGGATTATTTCCAGGTCATTTCCCTTTCAGGTTTATTTGGGCAATAAATTTACAATTAACTCAAGCCCATCAAGCACTACAAAAACTGAAATTGTGCCTGACACACTATTTTTTCATTCCAGAATGGATTAATTAAGACGTTTAAGCAGTCATTTTTCATCCAGCATTTGAGGAAGAATTTTGACAGACCTACATTCAATTAAAATGTCTTCCATCTCTTTTCACCTTTCCCCATTTAGTTCTTGGTCTCTGTAGAATAACTCTGTTATGTAGTGTCCGTGAAGAATTTATAAATATTCCAACCTATCTTTTTTTTTTTTCCCCCCTGGAATCAGGAGAATGGAGCTTTGCCCTACAGACATTTTCTTTTGGTTTTTCAGTTTAAAAGAAATTCCTTTGCATTTTTGTCCTATCTGGATATATATATATATATATGCAATAATAGTATACATTTATAACTTTAAAGTTGAAGATTTAGCAAAATACAAAACTTAGGTGTTTTTTATACAGAATCATGTATAATTACATATTATTACACTTTCTTATGTATTATATTAAAGATTATATTATTTTCTAGGAGTTTGGGGATTCTTCAGGCAAAGAAATCCAATCCCATTGTTACCTTGGCATTGGACTGGGATAAACCACAAGAGAAATTGGTTAAATGATTTACAAAAGAGCTAAAACAGGGTTGGGACAGCCAGAGGAAGTAAGCACGGTGCTCTCAGTCTGGTTTCTCAGCACAGCTCCCAGCTGATGGATCCCAGGAAACCTTTCCCAAGCGCTGTCTGTGTGTGGAATGTTGTGCATGGCTGCTCCTGCCCCTCCTGCTCCGCTCAGGACACATTTCCTCAGGAAGATCTTGGATTTCAACCCCATTAAAGCACAGCTGTAGTGGCTGCTCTGTGCCCTCACTCCCTTGCTCTCTCCACACTTCATCAAATGCTCTGTGAGTCAGGAAACACAGAGGGAAAAGTCAAACTCACCAGGGAAAGGATGGAGCAGCTCACGACAGAGATCACGACTGTTCTGCCACAGAGCCTTCACCTCAGAAACTGTGACTCTTTGGTTCCCCAGCCTTGCTCTTTCTGGAACATTTTCTGCAATTTCACTGAGTTTTCCAGGCACAAAGAAAGCAATAGCAGCACAGAAGCAGAGAAAGCACAGACAAGAAGGAAAATAAACATATACAATCTTCAGCCAGGGAACAGCAGAGATGCAGACAACAGCATCAAACCTCTTAAAAGGCACCATTTATTTCACAGTACCTGATAAACCTAAGTTGTTCAATCGGGAGAGAATTCAGCTGGGCACAGGTTGACCAGAATTCAACTAGGTCCCAAGTGAGAGATAAAACCAAATTATTTTGGGCCTAGAATTTTAAATGTTAGCACTGGATAATAAAAGATATTGTAATGATTCTGGTAAATATTTCTGTTAGGACTGAGCAAATCCTGACCACAGAGGCAGGCGCCAGAGGAGGTGTGTGATTTCAACAAAACCACACTGCTACAAGTAAGTATTGTCAGAGCAGCACTTTAGTTTTGCTATTCTAAAAGAATATTTGGAATAGCAGATGAAAAAAAAAAATCTTCCTAACTCACAAAGTCCTGGATTTCTTCAATAAACTTTTCTCCTCTTGACACCATCATCCAGCTCATCCCTTTGGAGACCTGCGCAGAAAGAGACACTCAGCAAAAGCCTTTCACCACAAATTAACACCCCTCAAACTCTAAATACCCAGGATCAGGCATGCAGTTAATTGCTGTCAGTTTATCCACAAAGGAAAACAACTCACCAAAGTTCAGCCTAATGGTGAATACATTCAGGGAAATGATAATCTGCTCCTGATGGTTCCAGCTGAGGAGCAGTCTCCAGGCTCACCAAGTGAATTATTCACGGTGGATTTTTTGCCACAGTCATATTTCAGCCATAGATTTTTTTCCTGGCAGGCCACTGAAAGAAATGCAATTGCATTTTTCTGCAAATGCAAATAGCAATGCAAATCCAAATGCAAATGCAATTCTAGGAATGTTATTAGAATCAGCCGTTGCTGTTATTAAAGTGCAATTGATCTTCGTCTTTAAAAATAAAGTGCTTGTCTACAGAACATCAGGAAATGCACTGGGAGACTTCAGCCTGTGGCTAAATGTTCTTCTTCAATGGAAAATACTGTCCCAGTGGTCAGAAAGTCAGCCCAAAACAGCAGCTCCTCACTGGCCTATTAATCACAGACAAATGGGATCAATGGTTTTCATTTCCCAGGCTTTCCCAGAAGGTTTCCCCATGTCCAAAAGGATGTACTACACTGCCTCCTTTTTACTCCCAAACTCTGAGCAGCCATCCTGATATTAAATTCTGTCCTATAAAACTATTTATCAATATTAAACCAAAGAGGGGTTAATATCCTTTTAGGAAACCCAACTAAACCCAATCCAAAGAAAATAGGCTTTTTTTTTTTTAAAAAAAAATATATATATACTCTATCCTTGGGTTTCTAAGCTCAGAAAAAGAAATCCCCCTGAACCAAAACTTCTTTGAGTTTGTAGTTTTTGCTGAATGTGTGAACAACCTAAAGGAAAAATATTCAGGGAGAAGAACACAAAACAGAGAGGGAAGCAGCTCTGTTTCTCCAGCAGCTCCCACTGTTTTCAAAGGAGGTGGATGGGGGTTAATGCAGCATGGAAGGAGCTGTTTGAAAATTAGAGTAATTCCCAGCCACCCCTACCAAGGCTCAAATATTTCTTTCCCTTATTCCCATGGGAAAACGAGGCTGATGTCCCTTGTCTGGTGGAAATCATTTCCCCTCTGATTATTCACAAACGTGACCTGGGTTCAAAAGCCAGCCCAATTTAAAAACAAACCTAAAACCCCCTAAAACCACAATTCAGTTGTTGAACTCCAAGGCTTCAAAATATATTAATGTGAAACATTTTTGGGGTTTTTTTGTTGTAACTTTGAACAAAAGCCAAGTTCTCATCCAATGCATGTTTTTTTTCCAAATTAATTTCATTTCCACCAGCTCCTTCACTAAGCACCCATAGCAGTATCAGTCCATTTTTTCATGGCTGTTTCTTCTAGAACTTTAAACACAAACACGTAAAAATAATCTTAATGATAATTAAAATAAACACATTTAAATATTTATTTTTCTTTAATTTTTCTTTCTATACCTTAGTGGGGCTGTTCAGTGAAGCAAACTTGGGGAAAGGGAATCTGGTGTTGAGCTCAGCCATAAATAAATTAAGATTTTGTGAAAAATGCAGAATGTTTTTTTAAGCATGTGTGGTGAGAGAATTTCCAGGCCTCTGAGCTCAGGGTCTGGCACATTTCTAGCTGGAAATACAGGATTTCTCTGGCCCACTTCTCCTGGCCTCTCACTAACTACTTCTTAAATCAGTTTATTTGTGCAGCCACTCATGGCCTTTTCTGTCCCACTTACTCAGAGCCAGAATTGATCTGCTCATGTGGAATGGGCCTGCTGGCTGGAATGGGCTGAGCTGTCAGAAAAAGGGAGCAGAACTGGGCCACCAGTGTTTCCCATCAGACTCACACAAAATTATATCACTTAGAATGCAAAATAAACTTGATATTCACACTCCGGATATTTTTCAGGCTTTAGAACTGCCTTCCCAGGCAATTTGGCTTTCCAGAACAGATTTTCTCTTCTCCTTAGAATTAATTAAAAAGAGTTCAAACCCAGGCTGGGCCAATCCATTCCTAGAAAGAGAGTTTAAAGGTCAGCCCTAAGAAGAAAAAATTGGACTGAAAACTGTATTTTTTAGCCAATTGTCCATGTGAGTATCAGGAGATAAAAGGAACTAGATATTCCTTCAGCTTCAACGTGGTCTGTGGTATAAAAACTCTCCCAAACCTTTCCAAAATATGGAATATATGGAACATATTCCTGGGCAGGGGGACTCTTCATGGGTACAGTTAATTTTCTTAATATGTTTAATATTCTATACTATGGGTTTTATATATATATATATATGTATATATATTCAAATCTCACACTATAATAAATATAATACAATATTGGACATATTAAAACCAAAATAATTTATAGCAAGCATATATTTTAAAAGATAATAATACTCTACATTTACCTATATGCATTATATGAAATTCTGGTTATATGTGAATTAACTGCCATACAAACATGCCCCAGTATCTCTGGCACCTTTTAATGTAACAGCCTCTGTATTTAGACAGTCTACATTAAATACATGAAGTATTTTAAGACAGCAGATGACAAAAATCCCTTTCAAAACTGTTAAATCTAAGACAGAAGTGCCTATGGGGCTATGTGCAAGGAAGAATTTTAACTTCAAGACCAAATGTGCCACTCGTGCTCTTAAAATTTTCCCCAGAATATTCAAACTTATAGTTCCACGTTCAGATTTTTCACAGCTTGCCTTGTTGGAGATGATCAGTAAATGAAGCAGAAAACTAAGAAAAGGGGAAGATTATTCTTTTGTGATGAAGCCATTAGATAGAGACTGAGAGAAGCTACAAAAGACATCTCTGAAGCAAATACTCACGAGGCTGAAAAACATTTATTTTTACTTGATTTTTGCCTGTTTAGTATTGAACCTTCGCCTCTTCTTTTTCCCCCAGAACATCTGATTCACTCACCCCGTTTTCAGTTTGAATGGAGTTACATGTCATGACTGTTTGCAGGTTTTAATTAATTTTCCATTCTACTTAACAAAGCTATTTAAATGCCTATAAACTTGAATTAATAAAGTTTTGTCTCTATTAGTTACTCCCCTTCCCATCACCTGTCATTCACCTGGTTGACTCATTGTTTTACTGCTGTTGATATTTGCTTTACCTATAAGGTAATCAGTAATTTTTGCCATATTTTCATTATCAAATTTAAATCTGATTATTGCCTCTACCATTTTTTCAGACTCTCTCCTAAAAATATTTTATTTAAATATTTAGTTGAGTCACACTCCTGGTGTTTAACCCATTTAGGCTGGGATTGACTGACTCTGTTTGGAACCATGGAGAAGTTTTGCTTTGAAGAAAGTAGAAGATTCTTGTTATTTAAAAGGGCAGTTGAAATGATGGCTGGAAAATCGAGCAGAAATGAGCTGAAGTTCTCTCCCTTCACTGCTCTCTGGTTGGGGTTATCCTTGCAGGATAAATAATGAACCAGGGCTAACCTGAGTCATAACCAGGCCCAGTTTAACAACCCACAAGTGATTAAAGGGTGACATGAAACTCTCAGCCCCATGCCATGACTCATAGTTATTAATCTGGTTAAAACAATTTGTTACTCAGAGCTCAAGGGTGAAACTCAGACTTTTTCTGTTGCTTCATGCAGTGATTAATTTCTTCCTGTATGCAATAAAATGATAAATAACCCAGAATGTTTATTTTACAATGGAGGCATTAAGGCTGTCGGTTATTGACCATTTTTATGTCAAAAAATGCAAGTTCATTGGAACCAAGTTCATACTTATGTTTGTTGTCTAACGAGAAAATTGATCAAGGTGATAAAAGGGGATAAAAATGATAAAAAAGCAGATGTTTCCAAACTGTACTTCACTAGTAACAAATGCTGTCTCTTAAAACTTTATATTAAATCTCTCAGAAATACAAGATAAATCATGCAACTTGTTCCTTAGTGCTTTGAGACATTTACATCAAACAAAAAGCTAAAGACAAACCAAGAATTAAATATTTTATAAAATATTCGCCTTGAATTGATGCAGCTTTTGCACAGAGTCTGTTCCAGGGATGCATTTTTCTGAGGCTGGTTGTCTCAGAAATAGTACTGGAAAATATTGCAGGAGTAAGGAGAGGATCTGCCCAAGTGTCTGCTGTGGGGGAATCTGACAACATTCTGAATTTACACAAAATTACAATCCAAACCAAGGAACTTCTGCACAGAACACAGATAACAACACCACTTTATTTAATATAGTTTCCATTAATAGTATTAATACTAAAACCATTAATGCTAATCAGGTTGAAATTTGCATAAGAATACAAGTATTCATTCCGCACTGAACGTTATTCCAAATTTTGCTATTGAAGTTTGGCATCAATGGAACTTGAAAGACAGACAGAGCCTTATGAATGTTCTTTCAAGGTTTATTTGTCTGTAAATTCAAATGGTTCTCATGTAAACAAGATTAAATTGCTTGGGAAGGAGGGAACTGAAAAAATGCCTTGCTTTGTCTGCTTTAAAATATAGCTGAAGAGTGAACTGAGTTGTGCAAACAGGACAAGGAAAACTTGATGAGAAGAGGCATCAGGTATTCTTATAAAGCCAAGATCACAGAATCCCAGGCTCATGGGACAGTTTGGGTTGGAAGGGACCTTAAAGTTCATCCCATCCCATCCCATCCCATCCCATCCCATCCCATCCCATCCCATCCCATCCCATCCCATCCCATCCCATCCCACCCCTGACATGGCAGGGACACCTTCCACTGTCCCAGGCTGCTCCAAGCCCCAGTGTCCAACCTGGCCCTGCATACTTCCAGGCAGTTGTCTTTATATTCTGGATTCTTTCTGCCACTCTGGCTGTACAAAACAGCCACAGATTGAATTGAACAATTCAGGGGAAATAATGAGATGCTCTTTTGCCTGCTCAGCTCAGCAGCACCAGGTGGGTCCAGGCAGCAACACATCCCAAAATCTCAGGTGACAGCCCCACAAAGAGTTTTAACATCTTCCTTATGTCCTAGAGATGTCTCCTCTGCATCCCACTGGAATGCAAGCAGGGTTATGTTGTTTGAAAGAGCAAAGCTGGAATTCTGTGGAAATCAAGGAAGTGCTGAATCTACTCCTCTCTCTCCCAAGCACAGGCACCACATTTGTTGGAGTACAAAGGGAACACTGCATTAAAACTTCTCCTTTTGGCTGTTGAAAAGACTTTTCAACACTTTAGTTTAAACCTCTTTGCAGAACATACTTTTATTTTAGCCAGGTACTGGATGCTTTGGAAAACCAGCTAATTCAAGGAAACACTCAGGAGTGTGAGTCCCATTATAAATCCTTATCGTAATAAAGATTAAATTGACAGCCTTTTCTGTCTCATTGCTCTGTTTCAGACTGCAAAGGGTTCTTGAGCTGCTGCTGCTCCTCGTGATTAAATTTGCTTTCTGTCATGCAATTACATTTTTTAAAATTCTGTTCAGTAAAATATTTCTATCTCCATTACAATAAATTGAACCTGGTGTCACACGGACACACGAGTCACGTTAACAACTGCTGTTGCTGCTGCTGCCTGTTGATGAGCTTTCAGCAGCAAATGAGGACTTGGATGGAGGTTTTTTCCTTCTCCTTCAGAGTTACATCCATCCCCACAGTGTGAAAATAAAACTGCTACAAAATAGTTTAAAAAATGAAGCTGTTGCAGGTAATCTGCCGAGCCTTGGCTCATTGCTGTTACAGAGCACAGATTTCCTCTTTAGCTGTCACTGATATGTTTGACATCTCTCATAAAGGACCCAGTGGCTCCTCAAAGATCTCTTGGGCTGCTCTTTTTTTCTTACCAGCTGCTCCTGCCAGAAAGACATTTCTAACCGTGAGGAGAAGGTGAAAAACAAAGGGAAATATACCCAAATATACCCAACAAAGCATCTGACAAAATCTGCTGGTAGGTGTTAAAATCAAGAATATAAAAACAAAGCCCGAGCACCTGCTCTGTGTGGTTAAGTGACAAAGATCATACTCAGCCCCTCCCTCATTTGCTTCATCTGACATTTTTCTTTGCAAAAGCCAGATGCTCAATTAGAAAAATAAGATCTTTTATTAGTAATCAAGAAAATGTAGAAAATGTCTGCCTATTGGTTTGAGTTAATTTTCATTCTTCTTTTATCTGGTTGAGCTCTTTAAACTGTTAATGCGCTGAATTTAACCAGCTTCTAATTTTTCTTCATTTACAGTAATTTGGCTTATCAGAATCAATATGAAGATAGTAAATGTAACATATAGGTAAAATATATATAACATAACATACATAACATAAAACATATAATACATAAAACATATAGAGCAGGTGGAAAAAGATTCAGGCCATGTATGAACCCAAGTGGTTCTTAGAAAAAACTCACTAGGAAGTAATTTAGCACCAGGGTTTCAGAAGTTCAGACAATCATGCACTATTATAATTATATGTATTTTCTGACCACAGTCTTATCCTGCAAAGATCATTACAAAACTTATCAGCTTCTTACTCATCCCTTTCTGCATTTTGAGGGTCTCTTTCAGAAGATTCAACCTGAAATTTCCATTTTCACATATTTTCATTCAGAATGAAAGTTTAAAATTTAGATTGATGTTTATAAATGAAATTTATGTCATTTTCTGACTGCAGTTGTCAGAAGGGAAGTCAATTTAAAAAAAAGTAATACTTGTTCTGAATCATACAAATTTACACCAGCAAATGGATTTTTTTCCCCAAAGTATGACTGTTCAGATATTCTATTTCTTTATCCTAATCAAAAGAAAGGTAGGCTTTTAATTTCTTCAGCAAGATAAATCTTAGCAGGGAAAAGTTAAAATGTGATAAAGCAACAGAGCTGAATTAAAAAAAGAAGAAAAAAAATCCCTTTTCTTTCAAACCAAACCCAACTGGAAACACAATTTTTTTCTACTCTTTACATTGCTTTTTGTTGATAACACAGAGAAGGGAATTTGTCCTGCAGCAAAGGTGAATTTATGCCCTGTGGTCAAAGGGAACAAGAAGTTGTTTCTGGAGTCTGATTCCCCTCAAGGGTCAGGATGTGACCTGCCAGCTGTTCCTGCCCACTGCCTGTGGATTACTTCTCTCTTAATGACCTTTCAGAAGTGTAGAATATCTGAAGTGTTTTTATCCAATTATTACTTGCAATATTCAAGTCGTTTCTGTGTGAACAGTATTAAATCCTTCGAGCATCTGCCCTTTTGTGTTAAATGAATTTAATCAACCCTACTTCGACTAAAATGGATTTTTTTATTAGAGGCAAGATTGCTGAAAGCAGTTATTTATTTATTTTTATAGTCACAAATTATTTACTCTGCAATCCTAACATTTATTTTTTATGGGCCTGAATAATGAAAGATTAGAGATGGTGTTTGAGGGGAGAGAGACAGCTCATGTCTGCAAATCAAGTCATGGTCTAAGATGTCAGAGATTGATCAAGTATAAATATTAAACAAATGGGAAACTTCTGAATAAAAAAAACAAAACTGTAGTGAATAAGAGTTATATATACAACATCAATGTGTTAACTGCAGGAGAAATTCCATCTTTTTTCCTTTCTCAGGGGTCTGATGTACGACACAACTGGTGCCTGAATCAGAAAAGTGATCAAATCATAGCTGTTGTCACAACCTAACTCTATGTGTGATAAACAGAGGTTAAAATGGAAAGATATTACACACACAGATATTTGAAATTAGTCAAATGAAGGCAGCCTGGTTTTAAAAGCACAGATTTCCACAGAATTCCCCACAAGAACTTCATGACAAAACTAAAAACTCTATAAATGTTTGCTTGCTACCAATGTGTAAATTTGAGAGGAAATTCTCTTTTCTTTTTTGTGACATGAAAAATGCTGCAAATCTTTACCAGACCAGTGGTCAGACAGGTCAGAAGGAAATGAAGAGCTAAAAATAAACTCATGAACATTTGGCCATTTCCAAAAAAAAAAAAAAAAAAAAAAAAAAAAGAAGAAAAGGAATTAAAATTCTTTAGCAATTCAAAATTAGCTTTCCATAAACTATTTCCTCAGTTATATAATTCATGACTGAACTCTTTTGAAAACTTTTCACTTCAAAAAATCTGAATAGTCTGTCTTCTGAACAATGCTTTTGAACTGCCAATATGGCAAATAATCCCAGAATCCCAGTGCGTGTTCCGTGGGGGAGAGGGAATCGTGGGCTTTGTTCTCCGACTGAACCAGCAGAAGTTTTGCCCTGGACTTCAGTGGAAGAGAAGATTTGGTGCCTTTAAAGAGGGAAGAGTATCAAAGTGGACACCACACAATGCACAGACGCACTAGGAAGGGATTTTGTTTTGTAGAGCACAAAATCCAGGCCAGAGTTGGGGAGTCATTTCCAATTCCTTTTCATTTCTCAGCATCTCCCACTCTCTGCTCCTGCATAATGAGCGGATGAAGCTGAAGTTGCCTCCATCACTTCGTGAGCTGACGTTCCTCCTAAGATGTATTATGTATACAAATGATGATACTTAAGGAAACTTTTGTTCTGAGGAAATCTCATCAAAAGGAAGTGCTTTTCAAATGAAATAATTAGCGATGCTATTTGATGTGGGAGAAAACACAACCCAGCTTTGGTGGAACCATTGCCATGTCTTTAATGCCTAAGGTCCTTTATACACTGGTGTTTGGAAAAATTTGGCTTTTAAAACTTTTGAACTTCATTTTTGAAGGCTCCTCAACAAGTTAACAGGGTTTTTTTTTTTCGAGTGAAGTAATTGAGGAATCTGACTCTGTCTTTCAGATACCAACTGGCAGAGGTTTTGCAGAGTGAAGGGGCCTGAAATCCATCAGGAAAAAGAGGAATTTCTGTGGGAGTTTCACGGACAAACAACTAAGCAGCCAAGTTTTTCAGGTGCTAATTTTTTCCTTACTACCACAAATCCACCAAAGTTTTAGTGCATCCCTAAGAAATTGGAGTTTTACTCTGCACCATGGGTCTGAATTTCTCAATCCAAACCCATGCCAGAGGATTGTGTACACCAAGGAACTGGAAACTGGGGACAGAAGTGGAATAGTTTTTCTTGTTGGGCTTCAAGCACACAGACCCCACATATGTAGGGTGCTTGGGCAATGGTGAGCTGAACAATTTATTAATGAACTATGTTTATTAACTTGACTTGTTCAGCAGTTTCTAAGGAGCTCATCCTAAAAGCTCTCATTGAATTCTCAGTACTCCTAGAACCACTTCTTCACTTAAGCTGATAAAACTGTCACATTTTGGGTGTTTTATTCAGCTCCGTTTCCAGAGGGGAAGTCAAACACTCAATCCCAACTGCCCTTGGAGCAGGGAATTTACACGCCCTGTTGCTTTGTGATGGTTGGGTTGTCAAAATAAATGACTCCAGTGTTGTGAGTGTATTTCAACACCAGAATGAATTCATTGTGTGTGGTTAATGTCATAGCAATCCAAAATCCTCACAGGAAACAGAGGGGAGAAGTTTTGAGAGGACAGGTCGGTTTTTCCAGGTTGGGTGGGACATAGAATCATAGATCCATAGAATGGTGTGGGTTGGAAGGGACATTAAAGATCATCCCATGGCAGGGACACCTTCCACTCTCCCAGGCTGCTCCAAGCCTGGCCTTGGACACTTTTAGGGATCCAAGGGCAGCCACAGCTCCTCTGGGCACCCTGAGATGTTACTGGCCAGGAAAAACACTTTACCTTTTCCTGTTTAGCAGCCATAGATACCTGAACTCAGAATAGACACAGAGTTTATTTTCTCTTTAAAAGTGTTTGGAGTAAAACCCCAACTCACGTGTAGAGGGATCAGTAGGTGTTAGACATCCCCCAGGAGAGGTTCCTCAACCACAGAAGCATCCAACACATCCCAGTCTCCATCTTCTGGTCCTGCAGGAATTACTTGGGAAGAACATGGAACTCAGAACTTCCCAAGGCCACGACTTGCTTCAGGTATGTCTTGCAAATATACCTCAGCTCTTCTTTTGACTTTTAAGAAGCTCTGTGAACAGTCTTTTCTCTAAAGCCATCAGTTATTAAAAGGTCAAGAAAATGTAGCAGTCCTGGAGAAAGAGATCAATTAAGAATGCGTGCTGGTGAGCTGATTAAGTTTTAAAAGCTCTTCATGCTAAAATAATATCTTTGAGATAATGTATGCTTTAGCACCCACCAACCTGCTTTCATTCTGTAGTGCTTCTGTGAACTTTTAAAAAGGTTCTTCAAGAAAAGAAAACAGTTAAACCCTTTGAATTGCAATAAATTAAAACTTTAATGAAGAAATTAAACTGGAAGAAACAGAGTTTCTCATCAGTATTTTCCATGCAGATGTTAGGCTAACACCAGGATACTGGTCTTTGGAACTCTTCATTCTCTTCTCACATGCTCTCAGGAGTTCCTGCTATCATCTAAAACCTCAGTTTATCAAGGTGATAAAGCTTGTGATTAATTTGATTGATCTGTCCCATAATAGATGTTCACATTTTTGAGAGAACGGGGATCTAGGGCTATTAACCAAAAAACCCACAACAAACCCAAACCAACGACATGAAAATCCCACCCAAACCCAAAATGAAGTCTGGGTCTGTATTTCTCTTGGATAAAACCATGGGCTTTATTCATGGGCTGGGTTTCAAGTTTACTGAGAAAAAAAATCCCAGAAGTAACAGCAGGGTTGGTATCTAGACCCCAATCCTGCCCTTTAATTATAGACACTGTGTCCAGGAGATAAAAACACGGGACAGCAAAGAATTTGATGCAATAAAATCCATGTCTAATTTTTCCTCTAGTTGCTACATGACTCCATAATATTTTCTTGTTTCTCTCTAAAACCTTTTTGTGCTTTCCCAGCTGAGAGTAAAGATAGAGGAAATCAATGCAAAAGCAGAGTTTCTGCTGATATTTAATGGGGTAAACAATCTATTCTAAACTCTTCTTAACAGACAGCTCCTCTGAGACGTACTTGGCAGATGCTTCTCAATCCAGATAAAATAGATCCCATTATCTTCTTTTCATGTGGTAGTCACTTGGCTCCTCAAAGATTCATATCTCTTCTCATTTGGAAGTTCTTTATTCTACGGGGAAATGGCTTTTCTCAGAGAAGCAGGTACAGAAGAGGAGCTCTAACAAAAGGCTTAGAGAATGACTCAAAGGGAATTAATACCTTGCAGACCTGAGGGAAGTTTTGTGTCAGCTTCACCAAGTCCGAAACTGAGGATCTCACACACAGGTTTATTAAAATTCCACATTATTTTTAATTATTCTACTTCTTTGTTAGGACCAAAGCTTTGCTGCGTGTCAGTGAGATAGGGCATCTGAGTCAACGGTGTGAGAAATGTTATGAAATGACTGAATTAAAGATTTTTTAAAAGAAGAATACAAATTGCAAGCTGAGCAACTGGGATCAAACTGAAATATTAGTGGAAAGTGGAGGTGAAGCTGGTTTCTAGTGACACATCTACTGAAATAAGTTGTTCTGCCTGCCAGTGTTTTTCCTGTCAGTGTATTTTCTACTCATCTTTATTTTAGAACTCCAAGGATGCAGGTGATAAAAATTATAATTTGTAGCTACAATAGCAGCTCACTGACCATTCTCAAGACTGAGATTTACCTAATCCACATCATCTGCTTCTAAATTTCCAAATCAGCTCTGACCCCAGGCAGTCCCTGAGCAATTCCCTCATTCTGTGGCTTTCAGAGGAGCCTTTTAAGTTCATGTTTTTGTGACTTTTTGAGAACTAGGATGTTTTCCAGAACCATTTGCTGCACTATTTGGAATTAGGCATCAGTATCCAGTAACCTACTGATTATAACTGCTGCAAATGTGCAAATGCAGTCCCAGTTGATGCCAAATGGATTATGGATGCCTATCTTGGATATCTAATCCTGAAAGCCTGTCCTTGGGGAGCTCAGACAAGCATAAAGTCATATTAATAACTTTCTATCATCTTTCAGAGATGAAAACTTGAAGAGGAAATAAAAAAGGACCTGAAGCATTCAAGAAACACTTTAAAAGCAAGATTAGGAATGACAGGTTATTCTCACAATTGTCTGTCAGCTCTCTGGAGGATTTTCTGTCTTCTGCCTTTCATATCCATAAAAGTTAAAGGACTGTAAATAGAAGGTTGAGAACAACGTTTCCATCCTTGGGCTGTGTAAACCAGGAGTAACTCCAGTTTACAAACGTCTTAAAAAAAAAAAACAAACAAGAACCAAACAAACAAATAAAAAAAACCAAAGAGAAACCCAAAACCAAACAAAAAACCCCAACCAAACAACCAAAAACATAAACAAATCCACAAAAAGGACAAAAAATGGAAAAAAACTAATAAACCCCAAAACAAAAAAAAAAAAACAACCAAACAACCAACCAAAAAACAAAGGAGGGAATTTTCAATTTAACTACAGACTAAAAAATAAAAGGCTCAGTAGAACTCATATCTAATAGAAATACCCCTGCAAACCTTGGCTACTCCTGGGATGTTCCATATATCAGGAGTTTAACTCCAAATCTTAGTGCACTATTTATTACCAAAATATTAAACCACATCCCCCCAGTATTTGTTCAGGCTCCCAACCTCCGTGTCAGAGCAGCTGTGTCTCTTTAGAAGTTCATCAAGCTGTGCAAATCATGAAGATTTTCATATTTTAATATAAAGCCCTTCATTTCAGGAAATGGAACACAGTTATTTCCTCCGTGCAAAACTTCAGAAACAATTACCTTCCAGGAGTGGACACTGCTGCAGATTGAGGCTGTCAGAATTGCCTGTGCAGCCTCTTGCTGTAATAGATGCGATATTCACACCCTAATTTCCATAAAAATAGGTTTTACAGAGTTACTGTTCTGGGATTTATTAGATTTTCCTGCAAAGCATTATAATTATCTCATACATCAACCATAACTAGTGCTTGTTATAAATGCCAGTTGCAATCATTCCCTGATTTTGTTGATGCTCTGAGAATATTGGAGTTATACTTCAGTTTATTGGGAGAAAAAATTAGTTCATGTGATTACAAAATGTGTGTTTACTTCATTGTATTGAAATTAATGACAAACTTCAAACTCTTCATCACTTGAAGTTTCATTGATGCAAAAAGCATCACACGTATTAAATGTATTAATTAAAAAGCTCAGGGATTTTTTAACACCCATTATTCCAGAAGTGTTTGGGCAGTACAATCTTCAGTTTGGGAAAATGATAAAGCAAAAATATTCAAAATTTCCCACTTACATG
Organism: Cinclus cinclus; assembly: GCF_963662255.1. Classification (NCBI taxonomy): domain Eukaryota; kingdom Metazoa; phylum Chordata; class Aves; order Passeriformes; family Cinclidae; genus Cinclus; species Cinclus cinclus. The sequence goes on from NC_085055.1 coordinate 3,099,618, forward strand.
CAGAACGACAAGAAAATGTGCAGACTAATTATTCTAAGCAAGATTTTGGACTAAATATCTTCCTTAGGTCCATCTGAATGTGAATTATCCTAAGATCTGTTTAATGTTCAGTTTCTAAAGGATTAGACAAAAATCCAGCTTGAAGACCTCAGTGCAGTAAATATCCCTGTGCTTTAAACACACATGATGCAGTTGTACAGCCCAGGAGTTCACAGCTGAATTTTTAAACCCAAACAGGAGAAACAGCTGCTCTATAAAAATGGATGGATTGCTTCCTTCTACAAATATCCTGAAATTTCAAATTATTTTTCTGTTTGGCAGAGAACTCAGAGATCTTAGCTTTGTTTCTGCCTTTGTGGATTATTTCTCTGAGTTTCTCACAGCTGGTGCTACTGACTGGGTTTTCACAAGTGTGAGCACCACCTCAAGACTGAAATGTTGGGTTTGACATTCAATCTGTTCCACTAAAGGCAATACTTACAGAAAAGTTACCTTTGTTTTTTGTTTGTTTGCATATTTTTATTTTGGTCAAAATAGAAACATTTCATAAAATGGATTGGGTTGGAAGGGACTTTAAAGATTATTTATTTCCAACCTTCTTGCTATTTGGGGCTGGAACAGTTGCAAATATTCTTTCTCTGATGTAAAATATTTAAAAGTATTAGAGAAAGAAAAAAAAAAAAAAAGAACCATTTAAGAACCTGGACCAAACCCAGCGTGTTGTTTCGCTCACTTTTACTGAGATCTTTGCACTGCTGGTCTGTGCTGCCCTGTTGCAGAGAGATATTGAGCAAGCAGAAGGAGACAGAAGGAGAAATCTCTTCACTGGGGCAGTGATCAAGAACTGGAATGGATTGGCAAAGAAAGCCTTGATGTCCCCATTGTAGGAGTGAGGTTTGCTCTGCTTGAAGCAGGAAATTGAACTTCCAGACTTCCAGAAGTACATTTCTGCTTTTTTTCTCTTTTTTTTCCCCTCTCCTTTGTTTAACCTTGATTATCTATTATTCTATCTGAAATACCTCTAGGTTAATAAAGAGTGAAAAGAAATTTCAACTTTAGTCAAGTAACTCTTTTTGCTATGCATTTCGCTGGGTTTGGGTCACACCAAACCTTTGGGTGACTGGGTGTTCATCAGGTGCATTTCTCAGGTTCCCTCCCTCAAATATCCACCACTGAGATATCGTCATCCCATGAGATAAACATGATTTTTTCCAGGAGGAAAGAGGGATGGTGATTTCAGACTGAAACACTGTCAGCAGCTGAGATTCACAACATTAGCACTTCCATTAAGCACAGAGCAGAAGCAAAGCAAGGTGGAGAGGAGAAGAGGCCATAACCTGGTTTGTGCTTCCACAAAGCAATTTATAAATACTACATTTCTCAGAGAAAAGAGTGGAGAGTTTTCGAAAGTCTCAGAGGTAATTAGCCAGACAGGTTTTGGCACTTGATTGATTGCTTTTTGAAAAACATTAAAGCCCCCAGAGCTGCAACAAAGTTAAAAGCTTAGGTCTAGACATGAGGTCATCATTCTTCATTATCACTTTATGTGGAGAAATAAAAAAGCGATGCACTTGTGATTGAAACCGAAGCACTTATTGATAGAACTCTGCACCATAAACCTCCCTTTCCCCTCTCTCTGCCGGGTAACAAATTATCCTATTTACCAGACAGCTCTTCCAGGTGCTTCCTAACAGGTTCCTCCCTCCAGCCTGGAGCTGGCAAATTGAGCAAACACAGAATGGGAGTTTAATACACACTTGTGTGCCCAACCAGAGCTGACGGATTGTTACAAACTTCCACAGTGTCCAAACAGTCGTGGCTTATGAGGGCGAGACTTTGGGAGCCTGACATATGATTATTGATGTTCCCCAGCACTGGGATCTCACAAAAAGCACAATTTCTGCAAGGCAACCATCCAAGGCTGCCAAAGCCTTGGAGGAAGGAGCAGCAGTGATTCATGAGGTGATCTCCCATCCTCTGCACCCGTGGCCCTGTTGGCATCAGTGGCTTCAGCCACATGAAAAGCTTCTGCTGCATTTCAGATGGACGAAAAATACACCCATCAGTCACTTTATGGCAATGTAGCGCTCAGATCTCCCAAGACTGCAAAAAAAAGAGTGCAAATACTGCTGGTGATGGGGTGTATTTATAGAAAATGTGTTTTGAAGTTTATATTAGGAGTATTGTGACGTCACCTACATTTCTGGGTGTGTTGTACAGCTCCAAAAGGTCAGCTCTGGAGCTGGTAAGAGGTTCGTGATGCCAGGAGAAGCTGCTCCTTGTTGTACTGTAAGGGAGGTGCTGCAGGAGTCACTCCTGTGTAAAATACACAGACATGCCAATGCAAATATTCAGGGACTGAGATTCAATAAAAGTTCCTCAGAAATATCTCAGGAAAGCTGAGCCTGGCATGGGCCAAGAGGACAAGTCACTGACTTCTTGCACTGCCTTTGTGCCCTGCATTTTGTCACCCAAATTAGTGAAAGGATTGAAGTGTAGCTTCACAAAGTTTAATTCAAAAGGCAATAAACCCCAAACTATCTACAGTGATGGCTGGCTTTGAAACCACTACATAAAAACCTACATGGAAAACCCTTGCACAGCATCCACAATTGACATAAAACAGAAATTAAATCTACAACCTGAACTTGGTGACTGCTCTTCCACAAAACGGATCATTCCTTCAAGGACTTGGGAAGGAGTTTCCACCCACTCCAGGTTTGGAAAATTGGAATATCTCAGAATGTCAGAGTCCAGTCTCCTGGAGTGATGTGACGTTGGTGTGACATGTGTTGGACAATATTGATATTAAAATAAAAGTTCTGTGAAATATTGGAGGGCTGCTGCTCTCTAATTGTTTTGTCTCAGATGACCTCAGTGCCAAACCCACATGGTTTTACTGCTGCTTTCTCTTACAGTCCCCAAAGTTATGGATCTGCCAATGAGAGTCAGAGCTAATGATAAAACACCCTGATATATCCCCCACCAACACAAAATTCAATCTTCTCGCTTTTAAAACATTGCAGCTCCTAAATCAAATCCTGCTGTTGAACAGAGAGCCCCTGCACCACAGCACTGGGTCTCTGCAATGTGGTACAGACACAATTTCTGCTCTATTTCCTTGCTCTGAGAAATCTACTGTAGTGGGTTTGTACATGATTAGATTATTTTAAAAATGCAGCATTTTATCCTCCTAGAGAATTCATTATTTTCTAATAGCGTCAGTTGTTTCTTCACTGAATTCCTTCCTAAACCCTCCCTTCAAACCAACCACAATAACAAAAAAATACAAAAAAAGAACAAAAACCCCCAAACCCTCTCACACCCAGACATGATAAACTGAGTAGATGTTGTTATTAAACATGCATCAGCTGAAATTTTTCCTTGTACAAGAATCTTGGAATACTCACGAGTGGAAGAGCAGGACTGGCCCAGTTCCTCAGGAAGGCAGATATGCAGCTGGCTTGATGGAAAGAGGAATAAGTCAGCTCTTATTGCATGAAAAGGGAAAAAAAAGGGGGGAAAAAAAGGAAAAAAAAAAAAAAGCACCAAGGACTAAGGGAGAGAAAAATCCATAGTTGTATTTTCTGTGAAAAATTCGAATGACTGTTCCACTTTTAAATGTACTCACTACACCTATCAAAAGAAAATTAAGAATAAAAGTTACCCGAACATCTTGGGACTAGAAGTATTTAATTTTACAGCCGAGCCAGACTGATACTAATTCATATAAATCACAGCCCAGCTTAGCAGAGAAGCCATTTCCAGGGATTGCCAAGATATGTCTCTTTCAAACTTTTGAAAACACTATTTCACTGCTCACATAAAAGTGACTGGAGAACCTGACTGAGAGTCCACAGCTTCCTTTGGCTGACTAAACCCCATTAATACATTGGGCCATTTACTTTGCTGAAAGCCACGTTCTGGGCTTTGGACAGGAGGCTGATGGCTCTGTGGCTCTTCATATTTCACTTTATCACCTATTTTGTGCAAGTGGCAACAGCTGAGTGCCTGAGATTTGTTTCTGGATAATACACACCATGACCAATTTCAGCTGCTCCCTGGATTTTCTTTGCTGCAGCCATCACAATAAACTGTACTTGCAGCTCCCACAATTTCATCTTTTCATTTTTTTGGCCACCTTCCCTTCCAATGGCATGCAGTACATTCAGCTCATCTCGTAGTATTAATAACACTTCTACCTTAATGTTAGCCTGCTTGTCAAATCAGAGAAGAAAAATAACTACATGGGCTTTAGGTTGATTAAAGATAGTAAAACTCCAAGTTGCAAAGATGTGAGATCAATACTTCATGTGAAATCTGTGCTCTGTTAAATCCTGCTTCCAGCAAGGCTTTCAAAAGTCCATCTAAAGCCTGGCCCAGTGCAGGCTCTGCCCAGGTAGCTTTTGTCTCTAAATTTTAACACAAATTGGACAAGACACGTCCAACGCCTTGCACATATTTTAGTGTCTGCCTGGAGCCTGCATATGATTTATTACAGGGAAGACAGGCCTTTCCTTCATCTAAAAGGGTGAGAGTCTCTCAGTGAGAGTCTAAGAGGAAACGCTCCAGATATGTTCAGAGGCAGATGCAAATTTTTATTTATTAACAGGAGCCTCTGATCTGGGAAAAACAGGCAAGAAACATCAGCCAATCAAGTTGTTTTAGGAGGAAAAAGCTGCAGAATGGTAACCCTATGGCCATTTTACTTTTTGTTTTAATGCCTCTTTCCCTTGTAAAGTAATCCTTCAACTTCACTCTTTCCAACTCAGTCACAACTTTGCTCCCAGAGATTTCTCCTTGAGTTACACACGAATGGGGGGAGAGGAGTGAGCCATCCTCCTTGGGCAGGGCTGCAGAAGAACATTAAAGAAATGAGGGATAACCTTCCTGGGAGGAGACACAACATCCCAGTGCACCACAGCTCCTCCTGGTCTGCGGTTTGGCTCAAACCCAAATCCTGCCTCCCACCCCATGAGCCGATTGCTCTCCTTCAGGGTAATTATGCAAAAGCTTTCTTCTCTCCCCCTCCCTTTCCCCTCATTCTGCAATTTTCCTGGTGAAGAGCTTTCCTGCAGGTGCCACCCGCTGTGGCAGGACCTGAGGAGATCACACACCTCTGCCAGCCTGTGGCAGTGAGTATTTGTGTCACAAGAGTATTTCTGCCAGCAGCCAGAGATGCCCTCTGGAAGGTTTCTGAGAGTCCCCAGGAGCTCTGGAGATGCAGAAGCACAGGATTGTTCTTCAGGTCACAGGGAGAGAATTTAAAAGGCCTTCAGCATCCTCCAGAGACGCTGATACACAAGATTTTAGATTGATGAGACTGGCACCTCATTATATCAAAATGTGAGAGCTCTGAAGGGGGTGACAAGTCAGGGCTGACTGCAAGATGTGTTCCGAGGTCACATCTCACTGTGAGAGGGATGGGCAGGCCTGCTAAAATTATAATTCAATTGGTTGTAAAACACTTTCAAAACACAGACATTTGCCCAGTGTTATGACATACTCCAAGAGCAGCAGCAGGTCTTCATTGGGATTAAATTCAATGTTATGGAAATGTCCCTACAGTGTAAGGAAAAGGAGCTGCCAAAGTAAATTATTATTATTACTATTACTATTATTATAATTGTTGTTGTTGTTATTACCTTTATTGTTTTTATTACTTCTTTGTCCTCCTTCTCCTTCTCCTTCTCCTTCTCCTTCTCCTTCTCCTTCTCCTTCTCCTTCTCCTTCTCCTTCTCCTTCTCCTTCTCCTCCTTCTCCTTGTCCTTCTTCTTCTTCTTCTTCTTCTTCTTCTTCTTCTTCTTCTTCTTCTTCTTCTTCTTCTTCTTCTCCTCCTTCATTTGTCTTGGTTAATCATTATAAATACCCTGAATTAAAATTGTGACTTGGCTTGGTTCCTTCACCCTAGCTCAGGTTTATTAGCTCTAAAAAAAGCACAAAAGATAAAGTACTAAAAAAAAAGTGGAAAAAAAAATCTTAAATCTTCTAAGAGTAAAACCGAGAGTTGCCTGGGAGAGGGGGGAAAACAATAAAAATTGCATTTAATTGGTAATCAAAAAAGAAATCAACAAGTCGAAAAGTTTCTTGACACTTGGGGAAGAAATCAGAACATTTTTGTGGAAGGAATAAACATTTTTGTAGAGAGAAAAACAAATTATTTCCAGTAAAATCTGCTTTGCCTTGACCTAGGTGGTAACAGTCCCTGGAGCTCATAACAACCTGTAAAGTAAGGGAGTTTACAAAACCTTTAACTACAGGACTCATTCAATTTAACGTTCTTATCTCCTTCTCTTATTTCTTTGCTCCCAGGAGTTGGCTGGGAAAACAGTCAGCATGATTTCACTGTACAAGCACTATTTTTTAAAGATGCAGCATTTAATAAAACACCCTGGTTGCTTTGTGTGTCCTGTCTATGGAAAAAAAAAAATGGAAAGAAATCCCAATTTTTTCTTCTTCTGTCACAGGGGATGCTGGCTCAGATACACAAAATAATCTGGAGCAGTTCCCTGTTATTCACAAATGCATTTTCAAAATTTAATAATCAGGCATTGAGGTTTTGATTAAAAATTAATTTCCTAATGTAATTGCATGATAATAATTTAGTTTCTTTGTTCATTTAAGTGATTCTTACTCCATGTCACATAATTTTACTCATGTATTTGACATTATGCTGGGTCTCAGTCAGAATACTTTTGTCTTAAAAAGTGCAAAAGAATCCAGTGAATCACAGATAAAATACTCAGATAAAACCAATTCTTCATATGTAAAAAAAACCAAAAAACTATTCTTAATGGGTAAAATTTAAGTTGAAAACCTGTTGAAACCTGATTTGAAACAGTTGTCAGTTCAAAACATCTGAAACAATTAATTCAGAGCTTAATTTTATTTAACAATATTATGACCTAAAGCAGCTATTACTCCTAATTGTTTTATAATTTTTCCATTCCACACTGCTCCTGCTTGGTTCTGTTAGCACCAAATCTGAAGCAAGATTGTAATTGATTGAATTTTAAATGTCAGCTGTCTTTATGGAGCAAACATTTCCTGCATAAGAACAAATACTAATGAGAAATTCCTTCCAAAAGGGACGGCTGAGGGGTATTATTATTTATTTTGATATAAAATGGAGTGTCTAAGAGGAGCTCCATTATTAAGAAGATGTTAAGTGAAGGATGTGGATGGAGCCAGTGGGGTGTAACCAAGCCCAGCCTGATCCTGACTCAACACACAAAGGGAAACAGCAAGAAGCTGATTTAATCCCTATCAAAGCCAAAGGAAACCCTGGAGCAAAAGATAATAAAATACAGTGCAAAGACAACCACAGTGCAGTGGAGAGATAATCAGGTCTGCCTGGAGCTGCCCGGGTGGTGGTGGCTGAAATCTGGAGTTTGGATCAGGCAGAACTCTCCCCCTTTTGCAGGAGATGTTGCAGCTTTCCCTGGAAATAATTTATTTTCCTTTCCACAACAAACTCCAAACTCGCCTGCCTGGCTCTTCCTGTCCTCATCTTGTTCTCACAGCAGCTCTGCTGTGCATTTCTGGGGGGTACACCCCCAGTTTCACATGTGGAGAGGGCAGGAATTCCAGAGGAGGAACAGCTGTTAGAAAATAATTCAGAGAATCCCAGAATGGGTTGGATTGGATTGGATTGGATTGGATTGGATTGGATTGGATTGGATTGGATTGGGTTGGGTTGGATTGGATTGGATTGGATTGGATTGGATTGGATTGGATTGGATTGGATTCAGTTGGGTTGGACTGGATTGGATTGGGTTGGGTTGGGTTGGGTTGGGTTGGATTGGATTGGATTGGATTGGGTGGGATTGGATTGGGTTGGATTGGAAGGACATTAAAGCCAATCCAGTTCCATCCCTGCCATGGGGACACCTCACACTATCCCAGGCTGCTCCTGGCCTTGGACACTGAATAATTCAAGGAATTTATGCACTGAGTCTCCAAGGGCAAGTGGATGAACAGTGCAATTAGGCACTGGCCAGAAGAATTGCATGGATTTTAAAGAGAGTTCTTCCCTCCCCCATGTGCACCAAGTCACAGATGCACTAAATCTGCTTTAATGATTTATTATATCACTGCTCTTCACACTGAAGAATAAACTAATTAACTGCTCTAGTAAAAAGTGTAGTCTCACATCCCAAAACAAATCACCAAGAACTGCACAGGGCTTGGAGTAACCTGCTCCAGTGCAAGGTGTCCCTGCCCATGGCAGGGGTGGAATGAGATGGACTTTCAAATCCCTTCAAAACCAAACCATTCTGTGATCATATACCTTAATTTTTATTAAACAAACAAAAAAACCCTGAACAAACTCACCAGTATGAGACAATAATATGACAACATCCCAGAGTGGCTCTGCTAAAAATCTGTAAACATTTAGACATCCCCTATCAAAGCCTTTTTGCCTGTAAAAAAAAAAAAAAACTTCAAAGGAAATTGGGGAGTTTTATGCATAATGTGAATGTATTTATTTATTTCACAGTAATAAAAGTATGATTTCAGCAGAAAACAAATGTGAGAGGAGATTTTAGAAAGCATCTACAAGGTAATTTTAGAACTATTTTGCCTCAAGCATTAAGAATTAAGAAGGATGAAAAAAGCGGGAGATTGTTGGTTTCATCACCCTCTTCCCTTGCAAAGGGCTGTAAAAAATGAATGCTGTTGAAGAATATTGAATTTCTAACAGAGAACAGCATAATCTATCAAGCACCAGGAAGTTATTGCATTTTCCAGCATAATTATAAACCTGAAACCAGGAATATTGAGATATCTGAGCTAAGTGGAGTCACTACCTGATCCTATCAGTGGGATATCTTTAAAAATTACAAGTCTTAGTTAACTAAATTATTGTAGCTTGCCTAGAAGGTGACTTCCAATATGACTGGAATATTTAGGACCCTTCACCTTTCACTGATAGGAAGATTTTTCCCTTAGATTTTTTTCTCCAACTCTTGCACCTTGAATTTTTGGAATGATGATGGAAGAAAAAATAAAGGGAAAAGAGGTTGAACTCAAAAAACATGGAAAGTTAAAGTAGAAGATGTAAATAGAGTTTGGGCATTGGTTTGATTTTAAATTAAAGAATTTTAAAGGATTTTAGATTCCTTTTTCTAAGTGCCTGAGAACAGCAAGAAAGTTTCTAGCACATTCATTAGAGAATACAACAGCAAATAAGTCAACTTTTTAAAGAATAATTTATTTTAAGCCACAGACTTTATGTTACTTGTTAACCTGCACTAATTGGTCTCTGCATCAATTAATGCTGCTGACATCCATTAACTAGTTATGAAATATTTTTTGAAGTATTTGGGGTGAAAATATTAATAGAAACTAATCTGAAGTGCCAGAAATAGTGCAGGTTATTTGGAGCTATCTGACAGACTGAATCATCTCTGATGCACACCAAGGACTTTACAAAAGCCCTAAAATTATCTTCCACTTCCCTGACTTGAAATCTCCCAAAACAGGACAGAATTCACACCAAAAATGAAACCTTCCTTTTAGATTCCTGATTGACACAAAGTTGATTTCAGATCTTTCCTAGGTACAAAAATGGTGCTGAGAACTGCTGTGAATTGTGGAGGAGGCAATTTGGGGCAGTGCAGAAAATCTCACCTATTTGAACTGATCTCCAGCTCCTTCTTGAATTTCTGGGAACTCTTCTGAGCACGTAATTCTTCTTCTGCAAGGAGAGCATTGTTCCTTAGCCCCTCCAATTTAAGAGTCAATTACTGCCACCACAGCACAGAAAACGTTTTTATCATAGTCCTGTGCAAACTTGCCAAATGAATCTTCCCTCTCCAAACTCTCCCTGGCATCACAGCATCCTCCTAATTCCCTTCTGGCCATCGCAGCCTCTGGAACACCCTGGAGACTTTCCCTGCTAGCAGTGGGAGGCACAGGTTCCTCTTGCCCGGGCACCTCCAGGTTCCCAGCACCATTAATTCCTGCTGGTTCTCCCCCAGTGAACACAAGAGCCTGGTTTCAATCACAGCCAGGCTTTGGAATGGGCATTATCCCTTTTCTCTGCCTGTGAGGAATGCACTCCAAAATAGCTGTGGCATTTTCCCCTAATAGCCTCACATTTCACTTATGTTTAATTTGTTACCTGCTGTCTCCCTCGGAATCTTTTCTGCATTACTGCCCTCTGTTCTGCTCTCCTGTATTTTATTTCTGCTTGTTATTCCTTTTTTCCCTGCCCCTTGAGAGAAATGCCTTGCATTTATCCACTTTCAGACACAAACCCCTGGATTTAATCCAAGATCTGAACTCTCCAGATTTTTCTGTGCACCCTCCCTTCTCCTGCCCTTTGCCAGCAATTTGCCTTGTAGCTTTTCCAGGACAAAACTTGTTTGGTTTTCCTTTAGTTCAAGTTCTCAACCATTAATTTCACTGTTTTGAAGGATGGGAAGGCAATGAATCTGAGTGAGAATCAGATGAACTTCCTATTGATTTTGCTTTTTTGGGGGGGGGGAAGTCTTTGCTCTCTGGTCACCAAGGGCAGCGATAAACAGGATGAGAAGCAGCAATTGGTGAAGGATTTCTGATGGCAGCAGTGCCAGAAGAACACAGATATCTTCCAGACCACTTTCATTCTCTAGCAGCTCATGAAGGGAGAGGAAAATTTAAATGTAAAAATGTGTTTATATGGAAATTTGCAAGTGGCTGATTCTATCTTCCCTCTTAAACAGTTGGAAAATAAATTTCATTTTCTATCTATGGACTATATGGAAAAAGATTTTTGGGAGGACTCTGAAAGAGCTTCCAATACTGATTGGCAGAGAAGAAAGGTACTCACTTTATTACCCCCATTTTCATATTCATCTTCTCAAAGATAATCTCAACAAGACCCTTTCTATTTAGTTATTAACTCTCTTTCTAAAGAGATACAGTAAAACAAAACAAGTAAGGAGTAAAGAGTCCATGGGGATTTTGGTAAAATTTATAAACCCACAAAATTTGATATTTTTTTTTACTGCATCTCTGGGACATTTCAATAACAGATTAAGTAGAAATGAACACTTTTGGCACTGCACAAATGTTCCTTCACAACCTCACTCAGTGGTTTCAATGTACTTTACATATTTTTTTATTTATTGCCTGGGCAGGCAATAAGGATTTATTTTATTTAGTTATTTTCTTCTTAATTAAGTGGCATTGCCTGTCTTTCAATGACATATTTTCTAGTTTAGAGATGCAGAAAACAAGACTATGGAGGAGCCATGTCTTACGGAAAAGTCTTCACCTCTCTGGAGTCACTTGAGTTTTTGGCTCCCTGCCTACTTGGCTTTGTTGCAAAATGAGGACTTTTCCCCCATTTCTAAAGAAAACGTCAGTATTGTTTTTAGTTTCCACTCTGACTTTTCATTACTCAGGTATTTCCACCTCCTCTGTTGTAAGATCCTCCATCTGTCTCCATCAAGGGTGGGCTCTGCTCTCCTCCTGCCTCCATCCATCCTCATCCCCTGGCAGCAGTGGGAGTTTCCCTTCATGCAGCACAAAGAAAGTGAGAAATCCCCCCCTGGTGAAAACATTTTGTGTCCACGCTGCAGAACTCCCCAGCCAGGGGAGGAGGTGTGTGCAGGAGCCTGGTGATGCTGCAGGAAGGGCATTCTCTGTCAGGGGAGTCTGGGTGAATCACTCAGCTCTGCTGGCAGCTAAACCAAGCAGCAGTAAAGCCTCAGTTCCCTGCTTTACAGGGTTTGTAGGATGCTTTGATATACTGATAGGCACTTCTTGACAATTCCCACTAGATGAGTGAAAACCTCTGCAAGGAATAAATTACTAGCACTGACACTTCCCTGAGTCCTTTTCATGGAAATGCTGCCATGTGTGGACATCACCTACAATAAAGGTGATGCTTTTCAATCATGGACCAAACACACAATTACATATGAACTTTATTCCAACGGTGAGTTGAGCCCCTCAAAGCAATAATCAACTTGTATCAAACAAAAAATCCGACAAGCATTCCAAACCTTTATCTTGGTATAAACCTATAGTATATTTTCCCTAAGGAATTTCTAGTGGAGAGATTAGGGCTGACTTATCAAGGAGAAAATTCACCCCCCTGTCTGCTTCTGCAGAGGTTTATATCTCTTCCTCTGTCTGGATTGTTTTCTTCTAAAGATTTTTCCTACAAAGGAAAAAAAAAAAAAAAAAAAAAAAAGGAAAGATGTCTCCACAGATTGATTAATAAAGTTGTTAAGCTCATCTGGCAGAACTTTATCCTCTGTAAAAGACAGGTGCCCTTTGTAGAGAAATAGTCCATTCCTTCTCCTTTCCTCCCCTTTTTCTCTCTGTACCAGCTCTACCATCTCGGAAAAAGCGAGTGCTTTGTCTTAATGGCAGTGATTGTCTGCTCTGGGAAGCCCTGGGAAGACAGAAAACCAGGGATGGGAGATGGAGAGAAGCACACAAAGAAGTTTTACTACTTTTAAAGGCCTGGAAAAGGCTCCCTGCTCTGCTGGCAGCTCCTGCAGAGCTCTGTGAAAGTGTCAGTCCTGGGACACACACGGTACCACTGCAATTATGAGACTGGAACAGGGCAAAAATGGCAATTTTAGTGAAGCCTCCAGCAAGCTGATGGGCCAGATACTTCAGCTCAGCTTCAGGCAGTGCTTAGCATCAATTTACCAGCTCTGGGATGAATATTGACCTTTATGAATATTCCCTTCACCTCCGAGCAACTCTGCAGCAAAGCTCTCCTTCACAAAATCAAATTAAAAATTCCCAATACCAGACACTGGAACGACTGGCTGGATGGTCCCAAACAGATTTTTGAACAGCCAGAAGCCTTATAAATCAAAAATTAGAAATTGTCTACTTGGGATAATTAAACCCCACTCTCCCACAGCCCAAGCAGGGCTCTGAATGTGTCGATTTGCAGAGCTTTGTGTTGATGTGCAGAAAGAGCAGAGCTTTGGCTGTGCTGATTGAAGGCCCAAACACATTTCCTATGGAGCAGGAGGTGGAATCCTGTGTCAGTCCTGGTGTGGCAGCTCTCAGGTTACCCCAGCGCACGGCGTGTCCTGTCTGGAGCCCCTTGGATGCTGCAGGGACTGAGCTCAGGGACAGCCCATTAAAACTGCTGGCACTGGTGTGGCAGCTGGATTCCAGGAGGAATCATATCTGTGGCTGATTTCAATCTGTCAGGGCCCTTCTGAACTATCAGTGCCACTGCTGAAGTTTCTTTTCAGGGAGTGATGGATTTAGCAAGCAGCTCGGGGGGGGGAGGAAAGCTTTGGCTTCCTCCCTTCCTTCACCTTTGTACATCGTGTTGTTTGTGCTGCAGTGAGGGAAGAGAAGATTAAAACACCTCTTATTAATCTCCCACCCTTCACGAGTGATTTAATGTTTTACAAGCCTGGGTAGTGATTGCTGATAAGGTGCTGGGGAACATGGCAGCAGCTTTTCCCATTCGAATTTAGCCCACAGTTCTTTCCACAACTATCAGTAATGAAAATGGACTAAAGAGCACTGAGAGCTACCAGGATTTTCCCTATTAGAGTGAATATCTGCTGTCATTGCTCAGGGCAATGACATTTCTGTAGCATGGGGCCTATGGGGAGACACACACTGACAGCATCAGGGAATGGTGGTGGCTCCTGGCTGGAAAGGATAAAGGGATTCTTGAAATGTTCTTGAAGGCTGATCTCAAGATCAAGCAAAAAAAAAAAAAATCCCCCAAAAAATACATTTCCAGATAACAATGGTGATACAAAGAACAAAGAGAAGCAATTAAAAAACTACAATTGCGAGTCGAGGAGAAATAATAGAACACATAAACCATCCTTTCCCCGCACATTCAGCAACTTCTCACTCCTTCTTTTGAATGCCTTGACAAGATCTCCACTTCTTACCTGGAGCTGAGAGGCTGAAATTGCCATCGAAACCATTTCCAACCAAACCCTTGGATGCTGTGGGACACGACAGGGACACAATGCACTGACTTTATCCAAGGCACTGGTATTTATGGTCTGGTCTTTTGAAGCAGAGATGTATTCAGTGACTTTTTCAAAAGAGAGAGGTGTAGGAGTTGGTAATCTCGGTGCTGAACAATATGAAGTGGTTGGCACTGGAGTCATTCCAGAACAAACAGCATTTTTCCTGCCTTCAGTGAAGGTTTTTTGAACAACAAACCACCTTACAATACAACTGACAGCTGTCCCAGCCCTGCAGACTGCTCACACTACAGTACCTCCACCAGCCCATGAATATTCAGAATATGTTCTGGGGATCATTTTGATCTCTTTTTACCTAAGAGAATACTTCACATTGAAATTCAGGTCCTGAAATGCAATTTTATTTGTGTTTTACCAGTAAGCCCTACCCACGATCTATCCCACTGAGCACTCTGGTACCTAACTAGGGAATATGGATGAGGTACTCCTTGATTACCTTCAGTGGGAATCACGACACAAAGTGCTGGAGGAGGTCCTGCACTCAAATTTCCACTGTCCAACTCTTGCACACCAGTCACGGACTAAACTGCTTCCCTGAGCACCAAGTATGGTATTGCTCTAACACAAGCTCTTAGCTTGAATGGAATGTTTCAACAAGATTAGTCTCTTTACCTGACTCTCTAATGCCTTTTCTCTTTTCCATAAGGTGTCAGAGAAAAGTGATGTACAATTACTGCCTTGTGTGGTGAGTGTGCAGTGTTTCTCCAAAGAGATGATTAAAAGCACTTCTCCCTTCCCTCCTTCTGCTTCTGGCCAGGCTTCCAGCAGTAATGAAGCCTGTCATAAGCAGTGATTTGTCCAGAGAGCACTGAAGGTTAAAAATCACATCTGAGGCCCTTTCTGAAAGTCCATTTCAGTCATATTTGTCTGCTGCAAACACAAGGAGGCAGCAGGCTCTACATGCCCAAGCACTTTCACCATTTCACCCTCTTGAGGGCTCTGAGCTCTACCTGTGACTTCCCCTCCCCTCCAGATGCCAGCAGGGTCTGAAGGGTGCCTCCTGTAGGGGGAAAAAAAAAAAAAACAACAAACAAAAAAAAACAGGGGTTGAAAAGTCTTCTACTCATCATTGTTGCATATTTTACATTTTTACTCTCAATTCCCCAAATGAGGATGAAATATTTGATAGCAGATCATTTCACCTGAAATCACATCTGAATTAAGACTCCTTTTTGCTCCACATTGCTATCTGGTGTTATAATCATTGTCAGTGACACCACAACATTTTTCCTTCAGAATTATGTCTCACTTTAGACCAGAAATATCACACAGAACACCTCAGAATAAGTTTTTCAGAAGAAAAAACAGGAAACATCTGGGCTAATTCCATGACACAACACAAACTACTGGAGAAGGCAAAGGCCAGGCTGACAGCACAGCTTTTTCAGTACTCCAGATTCAGAGTCCCAAATTTTAACTATAATCCTCATATAGGAGACTGATTTTCAATTTAACTTGATTTTTTTTTTTTTTTTCAATATTTATGGATATCTTGGACTGGTTTAATTTTACAGGAAGGGAGGGAGGGAGGAAGGGAGGGAGGGAGGGAGGGAGGGAGGAAGGAAGGAAGGAAGGAAGGAAGGAAGGAATGAAGGGAATTTTGATTAAATGAAAACAGCAGTATATGATAAATTGCATGTGATGTCACCCTATGAGAGAAGGAGGTCTTTAAAGGATTCTTTTCCCTTTCTTCAGCCAATAGTTATAATGTACTTTATATAATTTCACTTTCTTCAGCTTTAGAGTTGTAATGTGCTCCACACACACCTAAGCACTTTCAGGAGACTGATTTTCCTAAAAGGTGACATTTTTTAGAGCAGTCTTAGCCCATCAATTAAATATATGTTGAAATATAATCCAAAACCCCCAAAACCTATGCATCGACTCCTCTCTCAGAAGAACCCAACAGCCCAAACTTCTCACCAAGATTAGGACACTCCCAGAAAGTAAAAGTTTTCTCAGCAGCTCCCTGGAGGTGGCACCAGGTGAAACAGAGGTTTTTGGGGTGCTCACACACCTTTGGTCAGAGGGAAGCTCTGTCTCACCGCGCACCTGGCAGTGCTCACGCACTGCAATCTCATCAGGTATTTAAAGTGTGTTTCAGTTTAAACACCTGAAACTCTGTGAGGGAGGGGTGCCAGCGCTGCTGAAGAGCTTCAGCCTGTCCCAGTGATCCCAGGAAAGAGGCAGGAGAGGGAAGGAGGTTCCCTCACAGACACACCAGTGCAGAGCCATTTGTCACAGAGCTTTCCATTCCAGCCTGTCGACGTGACACCAAAACCACAAACTGAACACAACGCACTGTCGATATTGTGGGGAGAAAATTTAGCATCGGGGAGATTATTATGAGCACCGAGCGAGTAGTTCTACATGGAAATTTGGTATGATGGAGATAATTCATTCAGCAGAATGAATGGGGACAAGGAAGAATTAAACTCTGAGCATTTAGGACTTTTCATCCCCAGCACAGCCTTCAAGGGCATTTGTGCTTCCTTTGGATGTGATTTAAAAAAACCAAAAAAACCACAGGTTTAGGATAAATGGAAAGGAAAACGTAGGGAATAATATGAAACTTTTCACCACAGGTCACCACACAGAATAATTTAGGGAGGGATTTTTGCAGGTCACCTGATCCACTCTGCCCCTTAGATCAGGGCTGACTTTGGGGTTAAACCAGGTTACCTGTGGTTAAATTTTCTATATCTGCAAAGACAATGTTTCACAGCCTCTGCAGGGCTGTGTTCCATCACCACCATCACCACCAAAAGGCAGATTTAGTGCCCTGTTCATCCCATTGAATTCCTGAGTTAAAAGTGGAGGAAAGTATTCAGGGAGATGTTGCAAACTTGGAACTCTTAGGGGTCAGACATTTTTCCAAATTCCAGTATCAGAGTGAATTGTTTAGACTAAAAAACCTCACAGAAGACAAACTTTGGATTTTTACATTTAGGGGGAAAAAATATGTTATAACATGTTCAATGAAAAATAAAATAACTGCTTGGCCAATTTGTTTTTTCTTTAAAAAAATTACTAGTTTCCTGGAATTATATAAGCACTTATTCAGAAGCAGAACTACTATACCCTGGCCAGAGGAAAGAATTCTGTTACATCTTTAAAAGAAAAATCCTTTAAATATCTACAGCTTGCAAAACAAGCAGCAAAATTCTGTTTGGTTAAATGGATTCCTTTTCAGTGGTTAAATTTTTAGGGCTCAGATGGTAGAAATAACTGATTTTCAATGACAGCATATATCTTTCTTGTGTCTGATTAGCTGTTGCCATTATTTATAGCTTTGTGCATGTGATAGAAACACAGAGAAGACAACATGAATCTTTCTGCCTCTGTTGACAGGCCAACTAATCCATTACTAAGTCTCCTCCATTCTTATTCCACTTACCTGTAAACCAATAGTGTCAGTGCTGAATTATATTTGATATTGAAACTATTGATGAATTGCAAAGGTTAAAATTAAAGTGTGATTTATGCTGTGATCGGTGGCACGGTGTTAGAGCACCAAGTGATCTGTGCAAAATTATAACCATAAATACACTTCAGCCTCTGCTTTAGAACCCCTGCCAAAGAGCTCCACTCCTCCTCTGTTTCATTCTGTCCCCCCTTTCCTCTCTCTGAGGCTGTAGCAAAAGAAATGCAAATAATTTTGCTGATAAAGATCGTAAGCTGCCTGGTTTTGATGACTTTCTGAACAAAAGGAAGTTGCTCTGTTTCTCTGGGGACTCATCTGAAATACTGCTGCAATCAATGGGGAAAATATTGAGTGGTACAACACATATTCAGCTTCTCCTCTGACAACAGCCACAGTTTATAAAATTCCAGGTGTAATTCACTTCAGTTCAGTAGTGCTGGACATCTTTACTATGGTAAAAAAGTACTTAGCAAATGAAAGAATTATTTCCTCAAAGCAGAATAAAAAGTGTCTTTATCCATAAGCCTCTGCTCCCTTTGTGTAGGTACATTTTTCAAAATATTTAGCAAAAATGAAAGGTCCATTTTCTATATACACAATCTGCACTTTGTAAGGAAACATTCCTAAAATATCTTTCTCAAAGGAAGGTTGGAAATCATTATCCTTCCCGTATCTCCCATTTCTGTTTCCATTTTTCTGTTCAGGTGCGGGACCAACAATGCAAGTCCTTAAATACCACTGCAAAAAGGTTCACCCCGCAGGTCTGCACCTCCAGGATCAAAGGTTAATGAATTCCCTTTCCTCAGCAGATCTCCCACTCCATGCACAACAAAAGGGAAATTCAAGTGCACTTTTTTGGATGTATCTTCAGCCTATTCCTCCATGGCACAACGTTAGAGAGCTGCGAGTCCTCTGTGAGCAGATAGCAACTGCTGGGATAAAAGAGTCAGAAAAAGGCAAAACTAGCAATTTCAAAATCCAAATCTGCTGTTCCTTTCCTTCCCTAATATGGGATTATAGAATCATAAAATGGTTTGGGTTGGAGGGGCCTTCAAAGACCACCTAATTCCAAATCCCTGTTCCTGTGGCAGTGACACCTTCCACTACCCCAGGCTGCTCCAAGCCCCACACAACCTGGCCTTGGGCACTTCCAGAGATGGGGCAGCCACAAATTTTCCATTCCTGTGGCTCACTTTCAGTCTGAAGCCATGCCCCCCTGCCCTGTCACTAATTCCCTGTAAACATCTGGTAACTGTAACCTGAGCACAGAGCACAGACTGAACATTGTGAGGAAAACACACCAACCCCACTCATCTCCTACTCTGGATGGCAAAGGAGCACCAAGGAGTTTCATTGGGAAATCTTTGCAGATCTAGAATGACCAAAAATCCCAGGCTGAATCCCTGATCTGCTGCTAAAGAACCCTTTAAATAATCTAATAATCCCTGTGATGCTGAAAATCGGGATTATCTGTGGTGAGAAGCACAGGATGTGACACGCGTGGCACCAGGTGTGACTTGGACAGGCTGGGACAGCAGAATTTCTGTAGCTCTAAATCAAATAATAAAGAAATATCTCTCCTGATATTCCCATGCTTTCATCTTGCTGAAATTTATGCTTGACTTTCCTGCAGTAATTTATTGATTTATTGCTTTGTTTCTTTTTTTTTTTTATTTAATAAAGAAGCAAACTCTACTGGAGAGCAACCCAAAGGGAGAGATTTGCTAGCACAGCCCTGATTCAGTTGGTTACACTGATGTTTTGCACTTCTACAGGTGGTGGGGGAAAAGTAGAGGCAATGACAAATGAATAAATTCAAACTGCACAAGAAGTATTTATTTCTCTGTTTACAGTTTCCAGTCACAGAAGATGTTGTGTCTATTGATCCTGACATTCTGTGTGCCAAGGATGAGTTATTTCATCCACTGCTCCTCAAGAACTCCTCCACACCTTCCTGACCAAAAAAAAAAAAAAAATAAATTTAAAGTGTTGCCTGGTCATCTTTTGAGGTTGTGAGGCCAGGTGATCTACTGCTCTGAGTTCTCATTAAAGGGACTGGATGGCTCTTTGTTAGACACCAGAAAAAGGGAATATATGGCAATATATCTGCCTGTCTTGGTATCTGGCTCAGCTCAACTACAGAAAAAAATCCCCGCACCCAAAAAATATGTCCACCAGGAAGAAAGTGTCACAGGATAGAATCGATTCCCTCACAGACAGGCAAATCTCCCAAAATTTGTGTTATTTTCAGGTACTTGCAAGATTTTTTACCCCAAAAAAAGATTATCTACAATTATACGAAAAAAAAAATTAAGCCCTGACCTCCATAAACTTTACCAGGATCTTTCCCTGATCTTATCCTAAGATGAAAATTCAGGTTTTGAATAAACTCATAAATCTAAACTCTATCTGTAGGTTAGAGCAAGAACTACATACAGCTAAGAGAAAGAAATGGTATTTTGCACAAAGAAGGAACTGAGCAAGGTTTCCTGCCATTTGTTTTTAGGGTAGTTTATATTTATTTAGGTTATAAACAGCACAACTGCACTGGGCCATCGTTTCAGAGCAAGCCCTTAGTGCACCAAAAATGGTGGAAGTTTATAGTGAATATGAGTGAGTGAAATGTTTCTCATTTGGCCCAAAAAAGGCTGTTCACTGAATTGTACAAATGTCCAGATGTAGCTGGGATATCACAAATATGGGAACCCAGGAAAGTGACACAGTAAATGACACACAATTTATAAAGTAAACAGTAGGGGGTTTTTTCCCCCTAAGTTGTTTCTTTAACTTCATTGATTAGCAATTCATCATCCTATTTAAAATTCAATATTAACAAAACTGTAATGGATTAGCCTGACTCTGAAATCAATTCCATAGTCATAGCCATGGCCTGTTATGAAGTAATGGCAATGCTAATTTTATTCTGCCAAATGTAAATTGAGTGATTTATCACAGCATTATACACTCACACTGCTCCTTCAATGGGCTTCAAAATAAAAGGAGGCAAAAAAAGAAATCTCAGGGTGACAACTCCCCATTTTTGAATTAAGTACCACTGACCTTAGCCAGTCAATCCATACAAAACGCAACAGAGGGTTTTAAGAAAGGAGTCAGAACCTGATCCTGGCCCCTGAGACTTCAGCCTCCCTCATTTTCTCTGAGAATGGTTGGGTTTATGTCGAGTGACAGCCCAGCCCTCAACTTCTGGCACACTTCAGGAAGAGATTTAAAAAATGCAATGCAGGAGTGAGAAACAGAAAGGATTTGGTTCTGTCCCTGATTCAGGGTAAACTTTCTGGCTCAGGTTGTTGCTTTACGGTGAAAGAAAAAAATCCCATGAAGACGTTTCAGGAAGTTTTGGAGACTTAACTAAGAAAACTTGCAAAGCAGCCACAGTTGTGGAACTAAAGCAGGGCTGTTCACAGAGGTTGCCATCACCATGCACACATTAACAATTCTGCAGAGCAAATGTCCCTCTCAGCAGCCCAACAGCACAAAATTTAACTGGCTGGAGCCAGTTAGAAAACCCAAAATATCACCAAAATGGAGCCTAGTGGAACCAAGCTTAGGGCAGGAGAATACAAACCACCATGGCCAGAGCAGGCAGGGAATGGTGGTGTAGATCAGGCCCTGCCAGTCACAAATCCTTTACAAAACACAGATTCCCACTGCCTGGAGTTTCAGGAAATCTCCTCTGGCTGTGAGCAGCGAGCTGGGGCAGGCACTGCCACCACCCCTGTGATTCCACCCACAGAACACCAGCAGTCCAAAATAAAGTGCTTGCCCTGAGTTAACTTCTGGGAAAAGAAAAAAAAAGAAAAATCTGTTTACAAAGTACAAAAAATGCCCCAAGTTTCAGCCATCCCTAATTGCTGTTGTTAATAATCTTTTCCAAGCCTTTTTTGTATTCTCTCAGTCTTTCTCTCACCCCTACTTGTTGCATATCTAATTTACTGTGAACAGAAGAAGCAAATAATATTACAGCTGCTGAAGGAGCTGGGATGCCTGAAACAGTCCAGCCATTAATGCTTTGTAAAACTGAGCTTTTAGGGGGTTTGACTGCTGGCATTATGCAAAGTAAAGTCATTTTAGTCATTGCTTTGGTGGCTGCCACATTTTCACAGGGACGTGCTACACTGCCTGGGGCATCTCTAAATAATGATAAAGAAGTCAAAATGAAAGTTATTTGGCTTATAATTATGTAAGAATCACTCTAAGCCAACCTCAAATGATAACATATATTAAACTTAAATAAAAGCCTGGATTCTTGGCACAAGCCTCAGGGATTGATGTGATGCTCTGACAAATAAGCAGAAGGGCAATTGTTAAAAAAGCTACATGAATTACTTATTTGGTTATAATGTTGGCCCTCTGTAACCTCGTGTTTATTTCACTTTTTTTTTTCCCCTAATTACTCCTGGTAGAAGGAAATGCCTGAATCAAGTCCAGGACAATTTTTGAACCTCTCAGAAAAAGCCCAGTTTTGACATTTTTGAACCACAGCCAAGTGCACAGGGTGGCAAAGAGTGAGTGGAAAACTTTTCAAAGTGAATATATTCAACAAATTTGCAAGACCTTTGTTGAAGACTGGAACATTTTTTTTCATTTCAGTAACCTGAAAATAAGAGGGATGAGAATGAAATACAGTCTGCCCTTGAAAAATGCCAGAAAGACCAGAAGAAAGGAACAAAGGATGAATAGAATCCAAGCTAAAGTAGTAATAAAAATGAAGAAAAAGGGAAATGAAAAAGGGAAAGGGGAAAGAAAATGGGGAAAAAAGGAAAGGGAAAATAAAAGACTGGATTCTGTGTTCTAGTCCAACATACTCCCCAGCACCTGCATTTGTCCTTGAGATCTTCCAGAAAACTGCTTTCAAGAAAATATATATATATATATTTAAAAAAAAAGAAAAAGAAAAAGAAAAAAGAGCCATGGATTTTCCTGGAATTCCTGTGCCTTAGCACCAAGTCAGAAAGAGCTGGTGTGACCCACGGATGGGGACCTTGAGCCAATCACTTACAGGGCTTAGAATTTGGAACTTTATGTGCCATGAACACCAAGGATCACAAACTTCAGCCAGGAATGCCAGCACTGCCTCATCTTAAACTAGAAAACAAATAGAGAAATGAAAGGAAAGCAGGAGAATGAATTGTGAAGCAGAGAGGGTACCCAGCTATCCAGCACTGAAGGGATTCACAAAAAAGGAGAAGAGACTCTGAGGTGTCTGGCAGAGCTCTGTGAGGGTGTTTTCCTCTCTAAGCTATAAAGAGGGCAGCTTTGGAAGAAGATATCCTAAATGAGCTCCGCAAGCTGTGATATCGCCCCAAAAAGGGCACCACGAAGTTGTAGCTTGATATCTAAAACGCAGTCTGGCAGAGATCCGTGTGCGGAAGGGATGGCAGCAGCTGTGTCACAGCCTTGGGAGAGCTCAGACAGTGGGTGGGAGCAGAAATCTGACTCGTGGCTACAGGTCCCCTGGGTGCCAAGAGGGATGCGAAGGGGACAACCCCAAAGAGATTCACTGCCCTGCCAGCTGTCCCTAAACTGGGGGCGCTGGTGATAACTCATGTCACAACGAGCCCAAGAACAATTTTTTTTGGCGGGGAAAACACAAGCCACAGTCCTCTAGGGAAGAAATAACCACAATGCTCTAAGAGCACGAAACAGATCCAAGAATCCGAGTGCTCTGCAGGCTAAACACAGGCTCTGGCACTCCTGCACGCAGCAGGATGTGAACATGGATTTTCCCTCCCTTAAAGGAGCCCACGGGCAGGTAGAGCTCAGTGAACCCATCCATGGAGACTGTCCTGCCCTCCTTGGGAACCTGGGAAATGCTGGATCTGTTGTCAGAAGTCCTGCTTGGAGAAAGTTCCTTTCATTTTTTTCTACTCACCAATATTTAGTAGAACTCTTTTTTTGTTTTGGTTTGGTTTTTTTTTTTTTTTTTTTTTTTTTTTTTGCTTTTTTCCCCCAGAGCAAAAATACTCTAAATATCATGTAGTGCACCTGTTTTCCTGCTCCAGCAAATATTCATCCATCGCCTACCATTCCAAATGCTGGCAATAAGGCATCACATTTATTTCCTACACGGGATTAGCTCCTTATAAACCCACATGGCTGCTGCACTAACAGGGAACAACTGAAGGTACAAGTGCTGCATTAATACTTTACCATCAACTAGCTTTGATCCTCCGTGGCTGCAGCTCACCAAAGCCAATTAATTCCTGCTGAATCCCTGCCTGTGGGGCTAAAAACACCTAAGCACAAGTTTAATGTACTCTGACTGCTTCCCCTGGGTACCTACAGACAGAAGCCAGTTTTAAACTAAAGCATCCCCTGAGAGCAGAGCAGGCAGAAGGCCCTGGTTTCCCTCTAGGCTATTTAGCCAGAGATTTTTTTGGCACCCAAGTGGGTTTTCTGTCTGAGATGAAGCTGGTGCTGACACTGTTGTACCACAACAAGCTTGCATTTTGTTCAGGGCTGGTGGAATTAGACACAGCTGCTTCTGGGCTGCAGAGCAGGCACACCAATCTGCTTACAACCTGGGAAAATTTGGCTGAATATTTGTCCCAACACACCTGAAAAAGCTTGGTGACCTACAGGGAAAGCTGTGAGAACACCACATGCAGTGCACATCTTGCTCCTCAGTCTTGCACATATTTTGTAACCTTCCCAGGGTGCTGTGATTCACATTTAGCCATTAATTCCCTGGAACTGGGCTGGCAACACTCCATTTATATTTAATCCACCAACTCCTGAATGTTGATGTGCACCAGCAAATCAAATGCAAATTCAAAGTAATATGTAATCTGTGAGAGCTAAGGAAAATGATCAAGTGAAATAACTAAATCAAACCCGATTCCTTCCAAATGAGCAGAGATGAGCACACTGCACTGAATTTAAAAGGTCCAGCAATCCAACAAAGGCTCGGCTAGTGAATCAGGAGCCTTATCCAAGGGGATACTGAAATAGCCCAGCTCAGCAGCCCAGGGTTCCTTCTATTTGTTTCATTCATTACTCTGTTTACCAACACTAAAACCCTCTGCCCTGCAAGGTGGCCATGAAGAAATCAGAGACTGATTAATGGAGAAAAGGAAGGGAAGGCAGTCCCTCTGATTAACTGAGAGATCAACAGGATGCTTCTTTCTTACCTGACTTCCTCGAGCTGAAATGAGACTCAGAGAAATCCTGACCAGCACTGCTCTGTATTAAACATCCCCATCTTGACTCCGGCATCTAATTCAGAGGCAGATTTCTTCAAAGGTTATTCATGTGTTATTTTTACAGCTTTTTATCAGTGGTTGCAGCAACTTGCTGAAGAGTGAAGCTTACAAAAACATAACTCGGTCACCCTAAATGATGTGAAAGGACAATTAAGAGAAATGTAATATGCACTTCAAAAAGGCCACAATCTCACAGGTTTTGGGATGGTTTGTGCAGGGATGGAGAGAGGGGTGCTGCAGGTCACAGGACAAGTCAGGAGATCGGATTGTGCACATCTCAAATTGCCTGAACTCAAACTACGAGTGATTTCTCTTTCATTAAAATAAATAAATAAATAAATAAATAAATAAAATTACAGTTCATGGGAATATGTGAGTTTCAAGATTCCCTCAGAAATTAATTTCACAGGCTGTGAAAATGCTACAGAAAGCAGAGTTCTGTCTCTTTTGGCTTTTCCAGCCAACTGAACGTGCTGGGATCAGGGCTCTTCTATCCTGATACAACCTGAGAACTGCATTTTGCACAAAGCCTTTAGCACTACAAGATTGAATGTGAGATAAAGGGCTCTAATACACCCACTGCCCTTTTATTGAGTGCTTGCAGTTGCAGCACGATCCTATTTAGTAAAACTTCAGCCCAAGTTTTTCTTCTCTCTTTTTTTTTCCAAATGTCACGACAACTGGAATCACTCCATAAATGCACAAGCCTCAAAATATTTTCTTCATCTCAATTTAGGATTCCTGAAAAGACTTAAAGGCATATTCAGGTGGTCTGTGGCCACTAAAACAACAGAGCTGCACTGGGTTACATCCTTTGAAGACAGAGCCAGGAATTCCCAAAATTATCATTAATAAACTAATGGAACAGTAGTTACTAATTGTTACTAATGCTCTTCATGTATGTCTTAGAACCTGATTCCCCCAGAATTTGTGAGAGTTATGGACGTTAGATGCAAATTCAAACATACTTACAATTTTGCAGTTGTAAATCTTTTTCCATCTTTATCCCCTGTTATTTCCAGCTGAAATGAACGTGTTCTGATAGAACTGAAAGATAATCAGAAACAGAGTAATAAATACTTTATAAATCTGATTATAAGGTATTGATTTTGGAATTCTGAAACAGTCTCTCTTAAAATGACTCTGTTGCTAAGTGGGATAACTCAGAGGCTGAAAGGGAACCTCAGCTGAAGAGCTGAAAATGCTCCACTAAAATCCACCTGTGGGAGGAAGACATGTTCAGAACAGATAAAATCAGACCCAAAAAAAGAATTTATGCTCTTTCCCACACTCCAGATGAACAATTTTTCTTACGGGGAAGCCAGCAGATGCTTTCCCCACCAATTTGTGGAGCCAAACCCACAAACCTGCAGACCCTAAGAGCAGCAAGGATTTCACTGAGGGGTAAAAGTTGCATTCAGGTGTTTCTAAAACTTCGTGAAGTTTAAAACACAGGTGTTTTTGAATATGCCAGCTGGGAAAAATCTATATGATTAGGCTGTAATTTTAAGAATATTGCTCTGCCTGCCTGCTGTAATCAGGGGCTTCTCTGAGGAACTCATCTTCTCTGCTTCACCAAAGAGCTCCTTAATAATTACTGATTTATAAGATACCATATTTGTGCTCAATAATGCTAATTTTATGGATTCCTGAACAGCTTCTTGAGTAATGTCATTATTTAATGTCAAAGGAATGGGGAGTTCTAATAAACCAGCTGCATGATTTCTCTGTTTTGCATTCTGCCTCCAGAGGAGAAGTCAAAAAACCCCCAAGAAATTTGGCATGACTCACATCATCAGGATGGATTTACCAATCACACAGACTGAATTATGCCTCTTATTAACCAACAAACTCAATATTTAATATAAAGGCAAACTAAAGGAGATAATTACTTTTGCAATATCAGCAGAAGATTGTAGCATGCAAAGGTTCAAAATGTCAGAAAAACAATGTTTTGTAGAAATCCTTTCATGAATTCTCTGTCTGGAGTACATTAGACCTCTCTGATAAACTCTGACACGTGAAGGGGCTGAAAATGATTCAATTAATTCAGAAATTACATTCATGGAAAAGATATTTGTTGTTCTGCCACTTAACTAATAATGAAGTCAGTGTGATGTAACATTTAAACCCAGGAAAACTTCTGCTGGAAGGACCCAAACAGCACAGTAAGAGGTGTTTTTTCTTTTTCTTGTTTTTTTTTTTTTTTTTTTTTTTGGTTTTTTTTTGTTTTTGGTTTTTTTTTTCAAGTGGCACTTTCAGCATTTCACTTTGCAGCCAGATCTTGCACCAATCTGTTGGGATTTGGGCAAAAATT
The DNA here is from genome assembly GCF_963662255.1 of Cinclus cinclus. Lineage (NCBI taxonomy): Eukaryota > Metazoa > Chordata > Aves > Passeriformes > Cinclidae > Cinclus > Cinclus cinclus. Next base: position 3,126,564 of record NC_085055.1, read on the forward strand.
CCAGTTGCCCACCAAACAGCCTGCTGGTTTTTAATAGAAGATAATTTTACCACATGAAAATCAGCACAGAATAAGCCACTTTTCCTTCTTTCTGTGACTTCCTCTTTGTCTCCTGAGCAGAATTCCCCCTCTCAGGTTGTGAAGCTCCAGGTATGACCATGGCCCTACTCCTGCTTGGGATCAGGGCTGAGTGAGGGCTCCTGTCATGTTCCTGCCCCTGCTGATCTGTGCCTTTTTCTTCTCTGGATTTCCTCTTTTTCCTCAAACCACGTGGGATTCAGTGTAACTGAGCAATGAGGAATTCTGAAGTTCCCATATACATCACATGTCATATATCACATATTTTTTACCTGTTGTTATTTCTAATGCTGACACTGCAGACACTCTGTCACTCCCAGAAGGAAGACCTTGAGTGGATTTGCACTGAAGGTGTTCTCCAGCGTGAATTTTTTCTCCTTTTTCTTTTTGTGGGATTCTAAAGTTCCACATCAAATTACAAAAATTGCCATTGTGAGAACAGAACTCTCCTGGCTAAATTTTGAATGGGGTCAAACCCTGCAATCTCTACATAAAAGCACTCTCAGTGACATTATCCCCTTAGTGACTTCCTGACTTGACCCCACACCTCTTTACCTCAGACTTCACCTGAAATTCCACCTGGAAACATAACTTGGAGTGCAGTAGGATCTCACAGCCATCTATTTGAGAAAACAGGGATGAGATTTATCCTATGCTGTCACTCCTGCAGAAAGCCCTGACTTCAGTAGGTTGCAGGATTAAAACTCCTTCCAGTTTGCAAAGCTGCTCCCTTAGAACCACATTTTCAGCAGTAAATGTGCTCTGATCTCAGCTTAACACATCAGAGCTGGTCTGGAATCAAACTCCCCCTTGTTATTATTACACATTTTTTTGGTGTAGAGATGACAAAGCCTCCCCAGGCTCCCTCAACCCCCCCTTCTGCCCCTCTGATGCCCTGGGCTGATGTTAGAAAGAGCAAATGGATTGCAAGGAAGTGGGATGAACTCACACATTCGGTTTGTTGTTATCTCCAGGCCGCCACAGCTCAGTGTAATTCACCCAGTTCTGTAATTTCAGCCCAAGAAACTCCCTGCAATGAGATTACAGGAGAACTGGAGGTCACTTCTGAACTGTGTCATCCGCAGGAAATTCAATGTGTGCTTGCACTGTATTTATCTCCAGTGGACGTTGTGCAGCAAAAGGGATAAAGCAGAGGTGTGCAGTGGGCAGAGGGATAAGATTGGGAGTGAAGGGTTGGCTTGGGATGGCTCCTGGCAGGGAAAATCTCACCAGGCAGACCTGGGATGCTGGGGCTTGGTAAAGTCACCTGAACTCTTCATTTTTTTTAAGAGTCAGCTGTGTTTAAAGTAGATTTTTTTTGTGGGTAGAGAATGAATTGTACATGAACAGATATGGAACAAAAATTAGTGAGGAAAAAGAGCTCCCAGACCCACACAAAAGTTTCAAGGCACTGACTAGAGGTAATGATTTTTTAACTGAGGGCTCCAGGTCAGCCTTCCAGGTGGGAAGAGGGTTCCATGTCTGCTGTAGGAAGCAGAGAATTCCAAATTCCTCAGCAATTGCCTGTTAAAATGGGGTTTTACCTGGAAATGTGCACTAAACACTAAACAGCAATAGATTTTCTATGTAATCAAATTGTTCTCCTATTAATACTTCTCACGAAACACATTTTACACTGAATCCCATTAGCTCTCCTTTTTGCAGTTAATTTTATCACATAACTCTTCTCCTCCCCTTGCAGAAAAAGCAGGGAAATATCACTGAGTTAAAAATTCCATTTTTGTTTCCATCAGCTCATTATATAAATAATTCAGAACTCTTTTATAAAGTGGGGATTTCAGCTTCCTTTACAGAAATAGGGAGAAAAGACAGTCCTAAAACAAAACAAAAAGAGATAAAAACCCCCTAAACATTTGATGCAACTTTAATTATCCATCCCATTAAACTGCAGCTTGTTCACCAGCTTATAATCTAAAAAAAAAATCCTTTATACAATAGATGTTACTCTGAATATTTTATACGTTCACCACCATCACCATTCCAAACCTCCTAACTCTCCCTCCCCAAGAGAAAAGAGGAAAGAAAACAAGAAAGGAGCAAATCCCAAGGCACAATATTTCCTGTGGGTTTGAACTCTCAGTTTGCATCTTCATCTCCAGCAACCACCACCTTCTGCCACCTCTCCAGGTTCCTTTTACAGCAAAGCTTCCTCTCCCTCTGCAAGCCAGAAGACACCACATTGCACGTTGCCAAAGGAGGGATTTTAATCAAAGAATTCCAACCTGTGGCACATTTCTTAATCAGAAAATATTTCCAGCTCCTATTTTGAAAATAATCAAAGGAGATTTCTAGTATTTACATTGCACCAGGAGGAGTTTGGGAGCACTTTAACTTTTCTATCAAAATTCATTTGCTGTAGTGAAATTCAAATACTGTGTTAGCAGCCAGTGGTTGTTTAGCAATCTGAATAAAATTAATTCAGGAGTTTTTTTTGACAGAGATCTGCTCCATGACAATAAGAAGAACAGGTTTTCTTTTGCTTGATTTCTTTAAATCGAGTATTTACCACTTACTGGAAGGAAGCAGAGAGAAAAGGATGTTGTGATTAATTAGAAATTCCTTTTGGATTACTCAGGATCAGACAGGTTTTGGGGGTTTCCTACTGGAACTACACCAACGTTTAGCTGTGTTCACAGTCACTGATACTGATTTTGGGGTCCAGCAGAGAACAAAACAGGGATGTTCATCTTCCTGCCTTGCCCTGGAGAGGGGAAAGCTGGGAACTTGTGGTAAAGTCAACCATAAAGCAGCAAATTTGACAATTCTCAGACATTTAAGTAAGAGAAGAAATAATACAGCAAAATCAAGATGGTTTGTTCCAAGAAAGCAAATGTCAACAGGAAAGCACCAGACAAGATTCTGCCAGAAAGAGAAACACTGGGATAAGTGCCTGGAACAGGGAAGGACGAGACACACAGGGAAGAACAGATGAGGGATGATACTCAAAGGTAAAACAACAGACAAGATTTATCTGAAGGTCCTTCCTGAACCATTTCTTGGTGCTCAGTGCAAATTCTGCTTTTCAGCTGGAATTCAGCAACACGGAAAGTGTTGCCCACTATGAAGCACAAACCTTGGAAATGAATCTCATTTCACTTGTGTGTAATGGCTCACTTAAGGATCAGGTTTGTTGGGAGAGATCTGCAGATCCGTGCAGGTGTCTGGAGAGCCAAGCAGAGCTGAAATGCTGGGGCAAAAAGGAGGCAGAGCAAGAGCTGGAAAAGGAGTGTGGCAAGAAACAGCAAAACTTTGGAAATTAAAGAATCAGTAAATACCCAGCACACACTAGCAGTGTCATCCACATCAGAAGAAAACATGTTTCCTTCTGAAGATGAGAAAGGGAAGTCAAGAAGTGATAATTTTCATCTGGAACATCAAACAATAAACTGATTTCCTTTAGATAAAACCCTGTTAACATCTGGATTGTTAATTATGAAGCAGATGACCGTTGACAGCAGATGTCAATTGTGTATTTAGAGAGGATTCCACTGATTGAAAACAAAATGTTTTATCTCCCCAAATAAAAGACACATGAAAGGGATTCTAACAGTGTTGCAGGGGGATGAAGCAAGTTTAAAACTCCGTATCTAGGAGGGGGTTTATAAGATACCAGATTAAACTGCTCATATACATCCAGCACTAAATTAATAATGGAAACATGCCTCAATCCTTTCAGTCAACATCACTCAGTGCTTCATGGGAATATGATAAAAGCTGTCAACAGAATTATATAAAGGAGTCAGGATTAGTAGTGTCTTTTAGGAAACTGATAGCAAAGTTTCTACTCAACAAAGTTTTGCTCCTGATACTTTCTGTCCATTCTTGCTCAAATTTTCAGTAGCACAACAATGGGTGAACATCCAAATATATTATTTGCTCTTTGATCCTTCCTCCAAAAAGCACGTTACAGCTTGGTGGTTGCTTTTTTTAATATCCTTTTCCTTTGTTTTGCATTTATTGATTTGTTTTTAATTGTGCTGTTCAACACAGAGCCTGAAATATTTCATAGTTGTTATTCATTACTCTGAATTTCAATAATCTGTGGCACCTCCTTGTCCTTTAAAATATTGGCAGCACTCTGTGTTTTTTATTAAAATATCTGTGATGCTTCTTTTTAATTTGTCAGATGAGGGATGGCACAGGTGGCAATGCAGAATGGGAGGATTCATCTGAAACAGAAATAACCCCCAAGGACATTACCCTGCTGTCTGTGTTTATTCAAATCCTGCTGACTTTTGTGAGAATTCTGAGTGCCAGTCCAGGTTCTTTTCACCTTTCCAGCAGGTAAACAATAATTTTCATCTGCTCTGATAAATTCACATCATTTCATTCCCACCTTGCTCAGGGATATCTGCAAGAAGTAAAAAACTCAATCAGTTAAAACCTGACTTAATAAATAAACACATCCCAAATAATCTTGGGAGTTTAAACAGTGCCTGTTCCTGTTACCACCACCAAGAACAACCAGAGCTGAGCAGATACCAGCCAAAGACATGAATTTATCAGACAGGCCACAGCAGTGCGACCCAAAACAATAATTACTTCTTTGGAAACCAGAAAACCCAGCAGAAAAGCAGATTTTTCAGGTAAATAAACATGTCCAGATTGGCTTGGAAGCATTTGCAGCAGGGACAGAGGAGTCATCACCAGAGTACAAATAAATGAGAACTCTCAGAATTCATATAAACCCCATCTCATCTTGCAGCCTGAGGAAAAATTAATCAAATCAAATAATTTATTCAAGGAATAGCAACTGGAGGACAGCTGTCATCTCAATTAAATGGACTCCTATTGCCAGTCATGCCACATCACTCCTCTCTTGACCCCAGTCTATCCATTTATGTAGTTATGAGTTAGACACACTCCTTAAAGGTAATTCTGTCTTCTAACCCCATCTCTGCCTTTTGGGAATTTAGTTTTGTCCCATCAAGCTCTGTTTCTTGTCTAACCAGCTGATAACTTCCAGTCAAACCTGGTAATCTTTAAGGAGTCCTTGACAATTTGATCCTTTTTATACCTTCTTTTGACCTTTAAATTATTTTTTTTTTAAATTAGAAGTTAAAAGTAATTTCATAAACTTGCAGAATAAAAGGACAAGGGTTTGTCATGGTAAAAAAAAAAATCCCATTTGATTACGCAGCTCTTCGGAAATTATTCAGTCTTTTGTTCACTTTGGTACATGAATATTTTAGTATCACAAAAATCATAGAATATCCTGAGTGGGAAGAGACCCACAAGGGTTATTCAAGTCCAAATTCCCTTTTTTGTCGTCCAGAATGTGAACATCAGCATTATTCTGAGTGTGGTAAGACACACAACATTTGCAGTATGTTTAACCTTACCTGCTTTAGCTCCATGTACTTAAATGAGAATCTCACAATTTTTGCCAGAGAAAGTTGTGATATTCTTCCTTGCCTGACTATCTTCTAAGAATTTCCTCTGGGGCCTGGCAATTGTGAAATCTGTTGAAAGGAATAAGGAAAATATGAGAAAAACTCATAATTAGGATGATTTAAAACATTCACTTCACGAGATGTGTCTGGAACAAGGAGATAATGAAGTCCCACATCCTGATGAAACATCATGGAAGAATAAAACATTTTATTGAATGTGATGAAAGTAATGTGAGATGTTAAAGTTTAAAACACTCTCACATTGTAATTTGTAAGTTTTTATGGCCAATATCCATGCAAGACATTGCTACAATAATCACTTAATTCCTGACTCCACAGAAATTAACTCCAAAATCCAATGGCAAAGAGCAGAATTATTTTAATATTCTAACAGTTAGAGGATAGATTGTCTTATTTAAATACAGATGTACTTTGAACTACCTGCTCTTTCACAATTTGGCTGGATAATATAATAATTATACTGCACATTATCATTTTTCTACAGGTGCATGTTATATCCTTATACAGAGATAGGGGTGTGTTCCAAACAGGGAAAACAACACATCAGAAGTGCATAAAAAATAGGATCTCTTTCAAATGAGGCAGCTAATAAAAGTAGCTTAATAATCCTTTGAAGGAAAAAGCACACTGGTATCTTCTAAGGTTCAAATTTAAGACCTCATTTATATACAATATTCTAACCAGGAATAGAAAAGAAAGGGAAGCATCCTAGATAAAAATAGAAAGGGATAGGCATAGCCATTGGTTTTTACCTGGTGTGCCACATCAAGACAGAATGGAAAGAAGAAAAAAAAAATTACTTGTGGCTAAAAATCTGATTGTTATCTGGTAAAATAAATGCATTAAAGTTCCTCTTCTCTTAAAAAAAAAAAAATACTGAGGAGAAGTTTTTAATACCAGAAACCATGATGCATCTCCATAGGAAATATCCTATTATTAAAGGAATTCTGGAGCATTTCTGCAGGAGATCAGGCTGGAGAAGGACAGATTTCCTTTCACTTCCATCACGCTTTTAATCAGAATTCTGCCAGACAAGAGGTGCTGCTGTCATCAGCCCTGAAATGACCATTTTCAAACAAAACCCCTGGAAGGTAAAGACTGAGGGGTTTGTAAAACAGTTTGTGCATAATGAGGCTTCAAGGGAGGAAACCACGGTGGCTGAAACACAATAAAGAGATATTAAAAACAAACAAACACACAAACAAACAAACAAACAGACAGAAAACACTGAATATTTCCAAAATCTGCTCAGCCCAGTCAGAAATGGCTCTTCCCTAACCCAAAGCATTATTCAGCCTACAGGAAAACAGAGGCACCAAATAAAAACCTCTCCTGTTTTGTGTTCTGGGCTGTTTCCAATTCCAATTCCTCTCCTTGAGTTAACAGGTTGTGCAGAAGATGCTCCCACTCAGATTTGTGCTGTCTCTTGGGACCTGCACTAATATTTCAGCTGCTGCCTTAATCAGCCACCCACACATTTGACCTTTTGTATCCAAAACATGCCGGGTTTTAAGCACAGTAATTCAAGGGTGACATCTTGGACAAGCTCAAGGTGCCCCTTGTCGTGAGGCTCTGTCCTTTGAAGCTTCATGTACATAAATTAGTCTGTATAATTGATAGGCCTTCAATCAAAAGAAGCAATTTGTTTACACTGAGTTGAAATGGATGAGATTTATCTCATCAGGATTTCGGCCAATATTGCCATGTTACGGAACATGAGGGCTCAAGGAAGGGACCTCGATTTTCCAGCCTTGGTCATGACAATAAGTTGCAGAGCAGAGCTGGTGAAGGATCCAGACTTTTATACAAATACAGCAGATTCCTTCGACTGCTTTCCAAAATCATAAAAACGATTTCTTTAGTGCCAAATCCACCAGAGCCCCACCTCTAAATTTGCAGAATTTCTGGTTTGAGCAATTTCTGGGAATTTCATCTCAACACTTATTTAATAATTACAGTCACCTCCTCCTACTGTAGCATCCTACTCTGTAGCATCCTATTTTTAGCACTTGAATCCCAAGAGATTCCTTGCTAGATCCATACAGTTTTTTCTTTTTCTGTTTACCTTGTTGCTTTTTTAAGCATTCCTTGATTCTAGGAATGTGATTCTTCCCTGTTACTCTTCAACAGCTCCAACATTTTCTTATGTTTCACAGAATTTTCCTCTTTCTGCTGCTCTGGGTTATTTTCCTGTAGCACAGCTGAAGTCTCACACGTAAGGGAAAGAAATTCTTACTTAAGGGGAAGATAAAATATCCCTCTATGGATCATAGTCCCTAACTCATCAGTAGAGCAAAGTAGTTTGGGATAAAGGTGCTTCTCACCAAATAAAAACACTCCAGAATTTCTTGTTTGCTGCATCTCTTCAATGGCTTTACTAAATTTGTTGCAGGTTGGCATTCTGTACTTTCATAAATGCCCAACAATTTCTGTACCAGCATTTGGGAGATCAGTAATTTTGGGTTCGAAATTTGGCTATTATGGAGAAGCATGGCCTGAGGCAGCAAGGAAAAAATAGACAAAGCCTCTGATTATTCTAAATAGTCATTGTTTACAATGCCTGAGCCAGGTGGTACCAGAATCCTGCCTGTGCCATCTACTTCCATTGTGCTCAACGGGAAGTTCAGGACAGTGAGAGTGGGATTTGAGCTTTTAGTATCAAAAGCCTCAGAAGTTATTTAAAACTTGACAAATGAGGTTGTTGCAAAGCAACTTTAATATCAAGCAAGGTTTTCCTCACATTCTTTTTCTGTACACAGTAAGGTTTTTGGACAGATCTATGTTTTCTACCATCATATAAATGTGAAATGAATTGAGTTCAGAGATATTTTGTGTATTTTTCAATTCGCTGTGAGTCCTTGAAAGATACTTTTCTAAGGAGGAAAAAAAAAAGCTCCAAGTAAAAGCTGTTCAGATGTTAAGTCGTCTACTAAAGTTTAAGGAAATAAAAGAAATTCATCCTACTGAATGTTTCCTCTGGCTGAAGTAACCTTCATTTTGGCTGGAAAAGGTTAAACATTGACACCCAAGGTACTGTTCTGAAGCAAATTTAAAGAACTGGAAAATCACACGAAACAAATCACAGGGGTAATTAGGACAGTGCAATTTTCTGGATCTGTGCAGTATAAAGCACATCTTTTAATGTCTAACTCCCCGTTCCATCCCGGTGGGAATTAGGATTTTATACAGAGACCACAACCAAATTAAGGGACCCTGAATCCCTACCTGGAGCTTCCTCTCCAAACTGTTCTATGCCCCACAAAGTTTTGACTTCTGGAGGATTCTCTGGGTTTGATTATTAACAGGTTTCCAGGCCACACTTTCTTTTCCTAAAGTGCAGAAAATCTGATGGTGTCCTGTTGGCATGGCTGGGTAGAAACCTCCCTGGCAAGTGCCAGGTGAGTTAGAAGCCCACGGTCTCCACCATGAAGTCCCAGACTAAGGAGAGGAGGTGTCATCGTTTAAATCACCTTCAGGGCTGGGAATGCAGCAGTATTTGCACGCTTTGCTATTTGCATTTGTATGGTTAAACTCCCCCGTGGGATGGGCAGCGAATTTTGTCAGGAGCTGCTTTATCTTCCAGAGTCAAAGTCATTATCCACTGTGAAGTCTGTTGCTATTTGTTCCAGTGATAGAAGCACCAGGGAATTCTGTTTCAAATTCCTAACTGAATCTGAACTGTTAGCTTAATTTAAAAAAAAAAAAAATAAATAAATTGCACTTGTCTACTCTGGAAAAAAAATATGCCTTATGTTTGGGAGGACATGCTCTCAAGTGGTTGCAGCATCAAATAATCCTGGCATGGCACATCTGCTTTCCAAAGGAAGCCAGGAATGACCAGATGCAAATTATCTGGAGGAATTATTTTGTGAACTGACTTGCTCGAGCTTTTAAAACAGATTAACTTTTCCCACAGTAGTGATGACTCAAAATTTAACACGTATTAAGGATCTTATTTAATCAGCAGACTGGCAAAGACATCTTAGATTTCTCCTGGATTCCACAAGAAACAGATTCAGACAAAATTAGGAGTAATAGAGCACAAACATCCTATTTGCACTCAGGATTTGGAAACTTTGACACTTTGTCTTCCCACCTTCTCAAATTATTTACTGGAATAGACTTTCTTGTACATCAAACCAGATGGGTCACTCCAGTTGTACTTGGGGATTTGTAGAAGGCAAAGACCTTTGATTAATCAAACACGTATTTACACATGACCCGGTACGTTTATTTTACTTAGAATAAGTGAATTCTTCTTCCTATGAATTCACCTTGCCCTTAAAATTTGGAAATATTTCTCTTTTTGCTAGGATGATGAAATTGTGCTATCATTGTTTTAATAGAATTACCTTCTGCTAGGGTGAGGAGTGAAAAAAGGAACCAGAACTTGTGGTGATCAAGTAGATCTTTGTGACCTCCAGGTGGGAGTGCACAAAGCATCCAATCCTGGTTTCTATTTAAAGATAACATTTTCCACCGTGGCCAAGCATTGTCAACTAAATTTTGCAAAATACCCAGGAAATAAAGTGGCACAAGTGGAAATGAGGCTCTGTAAATCTGGGAGCAGGAGGTGGCTGTGAACTAAGAGAATATGATGGATGCTTACCCTGGTTTGGGGGGGTTTTTTCTCTCTTTTTATTTCCTTGGCACCAATTATTGGCCACCATTAGGGATAAAATGCTGGAGAACTCGTGCCTCTGGTGTGCCCCAGTCCACACAGCACACAGATAAATGTAATGTCCACACCAAAGTGAAGCAGAACGCAGGAGGAGATGAGGATTCTTCTCTTTTATGGCTTTTCACTGTGGAGAGAAGAAAAATGAAATGACCTTTATCAAGGAAATAAGGAAGAATCCTCACAGCACAGTAAAACCACAATGTCTGATTACTTAAATAAATTGCAGCATAGGAAGCACCATCCAGACCCTGTATTAGGAAATTTTTAAACATTGTGAATTGCCACAAATTAATTTCTGCAGTGGCTGCCAAAATCATCCAAACCCATCTAACAGTGCTGCAGTTGTAAGAAACTGCTTGGAAAAATGTTTTGCTGACTTTAGCCCGTTAACACTCACCAAATCTGATCTGTCAAATTCAAGCTGTTCCAAGTACTGGAACAAAGAGATGAGAGAAGAAAACTACTGTATATTGGAGAAGAGAAACTCAAAGCTGGTAAATAATCAAAGAAAGAAAAGTGACTAAAACCGTGACTTTCTATATTTGCATTTTTCCTTTTCAGTGATTAGGGATAAAGGATGAAAAATATGCCATTTATACCTTATAAAAATAATTTTACTTTTCCTTATTTACACAAAAAAACTAACAGAAACCAGGAGAGCAAACTGATGTCACCAAATGTTTTTGTCTAGATGAAGTTGAAAAGGAAGGAGGAGGACTGGCAGAAAACTTTGTTCTTTGAGTTTCTGCTCTTTTTAACCAAAGTAGGCTTGCTGATTTTTGTGTTGTTATTTCTGGTGCTGTGAAGTCATTTAAATGTGATGGCATTTCTCATCTTTTCAGCTAGGGAGGATTCATTTGACAGGTTCAGATGGGTGTAGATGGATGGATGTATAGGAACTAGATATATTTTCACCATAATCCAGAATGTCTGAAGGTCCAGTTCACTAGCCCAAAATAAGTTTAATGATATTTAAAATCCAATTAGCCTCCTAATTCACTGCTGTCATGTTGATCAATCTCTACCTTTGTCTTGTCTTTATTCAATCCTAGAAACCCAAGGGTTGATTGACTTTCTTTAATTTGAGTAACATATCCGTATCTATTTTGCTTCAGCTAATGCATTATTTCTCCTTTAGTTTGATAAAATTAGTATTTGCCAATTCTGTTCACTGTTAACATTGCCAGTAAATAATAAATATTGCTATAGTAGATGGTGTGACGGCCTTGCACACAGACCACCTTTTGAACTAAAAGCAAATTCTTTGAACTCCCAATGATATTATAGAGTTTTCACTGAGCTTTTCCAAGCAAGGCCTCTCTGGTTTTCCAAAGAAAGAATTACATTCTAGATGAAAGTCACTAAAATTTAAAATTAATTCAGAATGCTGCTGTATTTTCAGTTCTTGACACTAGTGGTGGCTTTTAAGCAATTGTAGCACCGAGATATTGTGAAACTCTGTAAGATATTGCATCCCTCCCTAATTACACTGCAACTGTTTCATAGAAACATGGTACTGGGAAACTTCAAAGAAGAGATTAAACCTTCCTGGAACACCAGAAATGCTCTGCCAGCGTTTTCCTGCCTGTGTTCCACAGGCAAAGCAGCAAATTCTGACCTCGATCTTCCCAACGTTGTGCTGTGACAGGATTTTGAAGATTTTGAAGACTTTTGTGCAGACCACTGGGTGAGATATTCGGGATGGAACTCCCACAGCCACCCAGGATTTTTTTTTCTTTTTTTTTTTGCAAACTCTCAGAATCTGCTGATCCTCCACTCTGGGCTGGAGGATCTGTTGCACTGGGTTCATTCTTGGATTTTCCAGGGTACAGGTGGCAGGATTTCAGCCCTGCACTTACTCATATTTAAACGTCTCTGTCCATGATCTCTCTACAGCTGGTCACTCCCTGTCTGCCTTTGGCACAGGAGGTTTTCATTGCCTCACTAATGCTCAACTGCTTGTTTGGATTCCTGGGAACTCGTGTAGCAAACACTGCACTCCCCCACAGTTCTGGATGCACTGGGTCTGTACGAGACTGGCTGTGGGATGGTATTTACATTGGAGGTGGTTATAAATAAAAAAGTCAGTATTTTTTTCATTTTCAGCATCCATAGATGTATCTAACAGTGCAAATTCTGTAGGATGGAAGGTATCTGTTGGCTGCTGCTGGTTTGGGATTTGCCTTTTCTTTCCTCGAAGGAAATCAGACTATTTCACAGCAGCCACTCCACAGCCTTAACTGTTTTCATCCTTTTATTATTATGGGCATTAGGAATGTGTGAACTTCATTCCAAACTCTGATTTTACTGGGAAATATGGCAGCAGCACCCCCAGTCCCTCGAGGTGAGCGGGGAGAGAAGAGTTGGAATTTCCAGCAGTGATTTTTGACTCCAGCCAAGACACTCAGGGCACTCCAGACCTACCTGCAGCTCCTGCCTTCAGGGAGAGGAGGGAGCACAGGAACTTCCAGCTCAGCAGCTTCTCATTCTCCAGCTCTGGAAGAGCCAAGATGCTTCTGACTGATGAGCCCAAATGGAGCAGAAGGGGCTGTGCCCTCGGGAAAAGGTTGGGCAGCAGGGAAGTCAGCCAGCAGTTACTGCAGGATCCTGCTGTTCAGTGCTCTTTGCAGCACTGGAGCACAAGATTTCTACTCCAGGCAGCTCAAAGTTCCTGCTGCACAAAGCCTGAGACAGAGGGAAAAGCAGAGAGGTGAAGGGGAGCTATGAGAAGAGCTCCTCTGAGAGAACTCCCAGAGAACTCCCACCCTAACGTGGGCATCAACCCCACAGCATCAATTCAAAAACCTGACCAGGGAATAGGGGTGCACCCAAACCTCCATTTCTACTGCAGAGCAGAACTCACTGAAAAAGCAGGAATTTTCACAGGGAGCAGCAGGTTGGAAGACAAACACTTGGCCTAGGTCTGGAAAAGTCTGGAGGGAGTTTAATGAGCTCCCCTGGCTGCCACAGCTGCACTTCACCACAGAGATTTTAAGGAAGAGTGGCTGTTCCCTCACTTTCTCCCAATTAAAAAGAATCTGAACAGATTTATCCTATTTGACTGAACCTACCGCAGCTTGAAAACAGTTGGTTATGAAAATGTTGATGGATCAGTGGAAAGAACAGAAGACTTTTGAAAAGGCAGCCAATTTTCATCTTCATTTATCCAGGCACATATGGATGGTTCCAGAAGAAAAAAAAAAAAAAAGGCAACCTGAAAAAAAAAAAAAACAAACTTATCTTGGTCCGTTTAGGGTATGAGATCCAAATGAGCTAAGAGCCCTCTGAAATCTGGCTCATCACTTATGGAACCTTTGGAAAACTTGTCATCTTGGGAGAGGTGATATATTCCAGGTGTGCTGCTAAAGGTAGGATGAAAAAGTTTTAAACAAAATTATGATTCATTACTTAATAATCCTGGAGAATTTTTTCTCTGCTTGTCATCAAAATTAGAGGCATGGCTGTGGGGTGTGCTTGCAGTATTGCAATAAAATCTGGTACAAAATCATGGGGTTTAGTTCAGTTAAATCAAAGTTCCTTTTGCATTAGGTTAAAATTACCTGAAGCGAATTTCTAAAATTCCCATTTTTTTACCTCAACCTCACAAGACAGGCTTATTCTGGGGATTGAAATTCATGACAAATGAGGAAATTGTCACTTTAGAGTGTGCCTGAAGCTGAATATCCATATGATGATGTAGGGCCTGTTGTACAAGGACATCTCCTCATCACTGGGGAGTTCTGGGAAGTTTTACAGCAGTTTGATTTCACAGGAACTTTCATCCCATGACTCCTGAATATCAAAACACATGTTGGGCTGTAAACAAATCTCAGTTTGGGATGTAAATATTCCAACCCCTCAAGGCTGAGTTAATAAGTTAGAGAAGCTTATTCAAGGGAGAAGGAGCCTACTTAGGCTGTCAATACAATTCACAAAATGAATTTTTGTGCTCTGTCAAGGGAATGTTGGAGTCAATATCTGCTGCACAGAAAATGTCAAACACGATAGGAGTTCAGAGCTGTCGTTCTTGCATCACTGTTTTCAGAAAGGTAGAAACTCTTCTGCCTTTAAAATGACAGCAATAGTTTGGAAGGTTTTTAACTTGTGCATTGAAGGACTGGGGAATTTAAGAAATTTTTATTTTTTTCCCAGAGCCTGGGCACATTGCCAAAAGAGCAAAGGTTTGCCGTGGAGTGATATGAACAAGACTGAAACACCAAAAGAAGAAATGAGCTGCAAATGCAGGATGAATTACCACAGGTAACAAAGGGCTGCAGTGCCACGTTCCTGATTCCTGAGAACCTCATGACTGGACTGGATTGGATTGGATTGGTGCATTGGAAGGACACCCCCGATCCAGAAATCACACCTGCCTGCAGAGGTGCATGTCTCTGACTCCCAAACATTGCACTTGTCAGAGGTGAATGAGAGAGGGAGAGGAATTTTAACTGGGAATAAAGAAACCCAGAGCTAAAATAGGCTCCTGTCCTTGTGGAAGCCTCAAATTCATTATTTCCTGAGATGACAAAGAGCTGGTGACACCAATGAGCTGCCTCTGCTAAGCCATAACTGTGCTCTGCTTGACACCTCTGTCAGCTGAGAGAGGGGAGCACATTTGTCCAGGATTTTGGAACCCACTTTAGGAGAAGCTGTGACGGCCTGAGTGGGATCCAGGCACGACTTGGGGTCCAGGAGTACCTCAGGAGATCTGTCCTTGCACTTCAGTGGCACCAAACTGCCCCAGCTTCAATGGGTAGGAAGGAAAGAGGAGTTTTTCCTGCTCTGTTCTGAGATCTCCCCTTCAGCCCAGCAGCTCCGGTGAAGATCCATCCACGGGCACCAGGAATGACAGAGCTGTGGAAAGGTCTGGAAAGGGTCAAACACCCTGTTGTAACCATTTCTCTTTTGTTCTAATACATTTTCTCTTTCAAACTTCATTCCAGTAATTGGCAAAACTTAGAGTCTTCCCTGTTAGGACATCCTGGGTTGGCAGACTGTGTAAGATTTGGGATAAATAATTTTTGCCTCAGAAAAAATAACCAGTTGCAAGTTCCAAACACCTGTTATGGCTTTTGGGAAGGTCTGTGGCATTTCTTTCAGAGGTGGACATGGATACCTAATGACATTTCGTCCTGGGAACCGTGGCAGGTCTGTAAATCTGGATATCTGGGATGATCTGTCACCTTCCTTTACAGAATTCTTGTTTGTTTTTATGGTACAAAGATTTATTCAGTGCAAGTTCACCATCATGATCTTAATTCTGCCCAGTCCTCCCAAGAGGCACAAAATGTGAATACTAAAGGCACTATTTAACATAACTGGAATTAATCCACACTCACTCTGGGCTTCTTTCTAGGATTTGTGCCATTAGAATTTTCTTTCCTGGAAATCTGGTCTTAAAGGTCCAAACTGCCTCTTGGACTCAGAGAGGATCTGAAAGCAAGGGCAAGACTTTTTTTTTTTCCCCAGAAAGAGAGTAAATGTCTGACATTCCTCTCCTGCTTAATTCCTTCCAGCCCATCGGATGTGACAAACATTCCTCACCTGCTTTTCTTCATATTTTCCTTTTCTTCTCTTCCTCCCAAAAAGCTGTAAGAGCCCGTCCCACAGACCAGTTATCTGCCTCACTAAATTAGTGAGGCAGATCAATTAGTCCATTTGTCCCTGGGTGTGCTCTCAGTTCCCAAGGAGTGTGAGGGAATTTGGTTTAATTTAAAGTCACCCTTGTCTGGAGGAGGAACGTGCAGGTGAGCAGAGCAGAGCAGCTGGTGCTGGACACCTGAGCTGAGCTTTAACTCACCTGCTCCCTGCTCAGAGGCCCCAGGATCACCTCATGCCCATCAACACCTGATGGCAGCAATGCCACCGAATTTTGCACAATGCCAGGAATAGTCAGAGTTTTCTCTCTCTTCCCTCACTCAGGTCAAGGTTTTCCACAATGGCTCATTCACCCACTTCAGCAAATTTTGCCTGGTCCTCAAGAAAATGAACAAAACAAACAGGGGGGGAACAAACAGGCCATCCTCACTGGCCAGGGGGCAAAAGCAGCTGCAGATTTCCCATTTGGGCATTAGAAGAGAGAGAGGGTGATTATTTATACACTGGGCTTTGTACACACTTCTCAAACCTCATTTAAGATTTTCAGCTTTTGCATCCAGGAGAACAAAATAAGAACCAGTATTTTTCATCTTCACCTTTCTGGGGAGAAAACTGCAAGGATCTGTTAAATTCCTGGAATTCTGAGTTCAGCTCAGACTGGTTTGATGCCTATAAGCACAGATACAGCTCTTCATGGGCATCACCAGGAGCAAGGATTTCATCAGCCTGGGTGCATTTCATTTTCCTCAGGTGACTCTTGGCTGTCAGTCACTGAGGCACTGCCTGAACCCACAATTCTTTGATCTGGGCTAAATCCCAGCAAGTAAAACAACCTTTACAGAAGTTTTCTTCTGTGTGAACAGCAAAATCGTGTGGTTTGGGATTGAAAAATTCAGTGTGAGGTTTGACGTTCATTGAACACAACAGATCCCCACCTGGTATGGATTTGATCAACATTATGTTCACAGATAAGTGATTTTTATTTATAATTTCTCTTTTGAGACAGGATTTCAAACTATGGCCCATGGTAGTTTTCTTACTATGTAATTATAGATTTGATTCCAACATTTTACATAAATAAATTGTAAAAGTGTTCCTTAAAGCAAGATGCCATATACTGAGATGAGTATATGAGGTCTGAAAGAAATGAAAACTCTGACTTTCAGAGCCATACTCTAGTGGGCTGACATTTAACTTTAATTTTCTGCAAGTCAGTCAGAAATATGGACTCCAGATCCCACAGAAGGTGCAGACAAGAACTTATGAGAGGGTCAAATAGCAATAGTTGCCGATAGTAAAATTTATATTAATATTTGCCCTCTCCAGCTCCTCCAGGCAAAGATCTCTCCAGTGAAGTCTATTTGAGTTATATAGAAAAAGAACATGATTATTACAATCTGGAGAAACAGATTAAAATGAAATCACGAATAGCTGACTTACTCAGGAGAGGGGATAATGAGAGGGGATTATTTTTTCTTAAAAAATTAAAAGTGCAACTTCAGTTTTGAAATGTTACAATTACATCATCTATTTGGAGGAGGAAAAAAAAAAAGAAAAAATGTTATAAAACTATTAAACTGTGAATTTTAAAACAACAGGGAAAAGCAATAAATTATTTACTTGAAACTAGAGAAAGAAAAAAAATTAGGAAAAAATAACTCAACAAATTCTTACCTTTTAAAAACAGAGCTCTGCCTCTCCACATGTAGACATCCACAAGCTCCTCCTTTTCTGCTCCTTCTCTCCCACCTCCCCACCCCCAGCATCTGACACCTGCCTCCTCCCACCCCACCCCACCCCAGCTCCATCCTGCACCCTGCTGCTCTCCACAGCACGACCACCTTCCCTCTGCGCTGCCTGCAAGCCTCTTTCTCTATAATTAATTTAAGTGCTGGAGGAATCGCCTCGAGCAATTAAAATTAGGAAATCAAACAGAACAGTTCTCCAGATAACATTTACCAGTCTCCAGCGGAGTGAGAATGTCAATATGGCTTGATGGGGGTTCATTTGGAGCAGAGGAAATGAGTTAAAAAATCACAGAGAGCCCCTGATTCTCCCACAGCCAAACAATCTCTGAATGCACCCAGCAGAAGCAAATAAATCATGAGACGTGGCCTTTTTAAAGGTCACAAAATAACAAGTGGTTCAAGATTAATTGGTATTGGCACATCTATTGTAAAGAGAGGGGGAAAGTGATCGATGATCAAATGACACAAAGAGTCCCAGAAAATGCATCCATCATAAAATAATGGCAAGGTCGGGGGAGTGAGCTCTGGTGTGAGCAGAAGAATGTGAGAGTGAGGAGGAAAAGAATGATTGGAAACAGTGGTTTTGGGCTGGGAAATAGTGAGCGGGCTTTGTGGTGATAATAACACGATGGAAGAACTCAGCTCAGCAGAGAGACAAAGTGTTAGTGAAAGGGGAAATTAAAGTTAGAACTTGCAAATCCTAGAAGACCTGAGGTGTTAAAAAAAACCAAAAAACCTCCTTTGGAATGCAGGGATGAAGAGGAGAAAAAGCAATAAGAAGATTTTTTTTTTTTTTCCCCCCACAGATAGTGAGCTCTATTACCTCAAGAGAGTTTTGGTGAAGGCTTAAAAATATACTGAGTTAAAAAAGAAACATTGTCCAGCTTCTGTAAAGTGAGATTCCCACTTTCAGCTGGGCATCCAGTAGGAAAAAAAAAAAAAAGGTAGGGATTAGGACTTGACTGAGGACCATACCTTGAGGAACCTTTACAATCAACAATGTTTAAAGGACACAGAATTTGGTTAATCCCATTCCCCCACCGGGTGCATGTGGAGAGGCACATCAACAAAAACATGAGGAAATGGACTCGGGTCTTTTCCAACCATAACAATTCCATGGTTCTCTATTTTCCTGTTGCTGGTGGTATAGTACCTAGTTTAGTGATTTTTATTTTCTTTATTTTAGCTTATTCAGTTTTAAATTCACTAAAACGTTTCCCCCTTTAGTTTATGAGAATATTTAATGGGACTGCTAAATTCCATACCAGCTTTTTTCTCTTGTTTTTTTTTTTTTTTTTAGGATAACTTTCAGATTAAATTAGAGTTTACAGGATCCCTTTAATTATCTCCAGACTAACAGGCTGTTACAATATTAAAACACAAGCAGTAAAATCCCACTTGATGGAAGATAATTTTCTTATGCAAATGACATTGGTTATGAGTAGATAATTTATAATCATAAATACTAAATTCAAACAAACAAAGCTTGAGCATTCCAGAGTGCAGTGGGGAATGGAGATTGCAAATCATTGAGTGCCAGGTTTACAGAAAAAGGTTGGTCCCTTTATTGCCTTTCCTTTCTGCTTCATCCAGACTTAAAGCAATTAAAGAGAATTCAGGATGTTGTAAAGGACATCCTGCCATGCTCTTACCCAACAGCTACTCTGGAACAGAAGTACTGGTGAAACACAATTTTACTTTTTTAAATTTTAAACTAGCACAGTCCTGAAAACTCCCCTCCTAGTGACAGCTCTAAAATAATTGGAATTGTGTCTGATGTATAATTGTGTATTGAGCTGCATCTCAACAATTTTTTTTTAAAAATTTCACTTCTTCGTTTTGTTGCATTTACAAAAGGTAGAATTTGTGGCAAAATCGATGAATTCTGAGAAATTCAAACTTCACCGTTCAGTGAATTTATTTAATTTGCTGCATTATCCCTTGAAATTCAATAGATAATTATTCAGTAAGAACATTACCAGGAGCCACAGTAAATTATTTTTATTTTTTTACTGTAAATTATTCAGTTGGTGAGGGGATACAGTGTTATTTATCATTTTATCATTTTTTGCTGTAATCCTGATTATACTCATTTCAAATGCACTTATCAGTCAAATGGAAAGCAAGAAAAAGCCAGCTGTGATTTCTGTTAAATAAATCTTACCTTGTTAGCCAAACATTGCTTTGGCTTTTTCACTGCTGTGATTTCCAGCATTTTCCATCATGGGTCGAACTGGTGCAAACTCCAAAAATAGGAATCACAGATTGTTTTCATTTCTGAGGAAAAAATAAATCACAGAATGGCTCAAAGCCCATGATTTCATAGAACCACAGGGTGGGTGAGATTGGAAGGCACCTCTGGATTTTCTCTTCTCCAATCCCCCTGCTCAAGCTCATTTAACTGAAGCCCTTGTTTGCTTCAAACTTTATTTTCCTTCTTTCTCCCCCTTAGTGCAGGATTTGAAAATTGCTCTGTGTTCATGCAACAGCTCCATCATTTCTCCTCAGAAATGCTGATTTATTTCCTCTGGAAGAACAGAAATTCCTGGACAAGAGGAAATAACCAGCTCTCAATCTTAGATTTCAGGTTTTTTTCTGAAAATGACGACAGAAGTTGGCATCACATCTCTGGGCAGGGACCACCTCTGTCCTGGGGTGCACACAGTATTTCTACCTTTTCAAAAATTACACCAAAATATGACAACCACACCTAAACTCATATCCCCTGTGCTGCTGTCGCTGCCTACAACACCAATTGAGAAAATAATTTTAATAAAAAAAAACAATTAAATAGCCCGCAAATGGCTCCAAATCCAAGAGTCATATAAAATACTGATGATTGCAAACTGTTTCAAATTTTCCCTTAATTTGAAGCAGCTCATCCCCAGCCTGGAAACTTTGAACTGGGAATTTGCAGCGACGAAATATCCCTTGCCTCTGAAAGATGTGCTGGGAGTTCACACAAGTAGCAAATAGCTCTCCCTGATTAATTTATTGAGACTAAAAGCAAAAATACTCTCAATTAACCACAGGTTCCCAACTCAAATCCATCTTCTTCCTTATGGCTCAAGTGCTGGATAAAAAAATGAAATTATTTACTAAACCTAAGAGAAGCCACAGGGCAATGGGTGAAGTTGGTTCATGGATCTGCCTCAGTTGGTTTTCAGGGGTAAAACTATAATTAAAGATGTACTTGGCCTCCAAATAAATTCTCAATCAAAATATTCTAGACTAGATTAGAAAATCCCCCCCTAAACAAAGCATTTGTGCTCTAGTTGAAGTTTTCTCCCAGTAGAAAACATTTCTTACCTCTGACCTGGTGAGAGGCAAATGAAAAATGTGTTGAACATTTTGTGATTTTGTGAGAAGTGTCTGAATTGACTACCAGCTACCACTAATTTTAAGTGGTTTTAAGAGTAATTTTTTATTTCACTGACTTAACAGTATCTAAATGAGAATTTAAATAGAGAGGAGGTGTGCGGAAAAGACAGAGAACTTTCAAAGCATGAACATCTGGTTTCTGATTTTTTGGTGTTACAACCATAGGCTTGGAAAATGAAGAAGGAAATGTGACTATGAAATATTCATTTCATATTTCATATTCATGTAATTAATTTCAAAATTTCATATAATATGAAAAAAGCAGCAAATAACCTGGAAAGGGTGGATACACAACACAACAGTTTAATCTCTGTGGTGATAATCAGAACATTTTTCTGTGCGAGTGTCCAAAGGCTGTGTTTATTGTTAATAAAAACTTTGTGGTAGGAGCACTGTGGAGAGGAAATCAAATGGGGGCCCTGTGAGAAAGGTCAGGACAAAGCCCAACTATTAAATACAAAAATAAATTTTAGCAGTAAACTCCTTTTGCTTGACTTGAGAAATAGTTTTGTAGGTTCTCTTTCAAAGCAAAAGCACAGGGCTGATATTGAATCTATATAAAATCACAAGCAAATTTTTCCTGTGATGTGGATTTTCTGCTTGCCCTTCCTTAGAACAAGAGCATTTTACTAAATTTACATTTTATATATATAATCTAAATTATGTATATATGTAGTAAATTTAGCAAAATACATATTATATATATATATATTTTGTATAATACATACATTATATATACATGCATTTTTCTGTGTGATGGCTTCATTTATTCAAAATAAATAACTAAAATTATTTTGTACTTCACATTACCCAGTGTAAACTGCGAGCCCAAAAAAGTTTTTATGAGCATCAGGACAAAGGCAAATCTTGGCTCAAGGCTCTTGTGGTCACTTTAATGAGAGGAGAGAGGAGAGAGGAGAGAGGAGAGAGGAGAGAGGAGAGAGGAGAGAGGAGAGAGGAGAGAGGAGAGAGGAGAGAGGAGAGAGGAGAGAGGAGAGAGGAGAGAGGAGAGAGGAGAGAGGAGAGAGGAGAGAGGAGAGAGGAGAGAGGAGAGAGGAGAGAGGAGAGGAAAGGAAAGGAAAGGAAAGGAAAGGAAAGGAAAGGAAAGGAAAGGAAAGGAAAGGAAAGGAAAGGAAAGGAAAGGAAAGGAAAGGAAAGGAAAGGAAAGGAAAGGAAAGGAAAGGAAAGGAAAGGAAAGGAAAGGAAAGATATTGTGACTTCTAGGAGGCCATGTCAGTGTGTGCACCATTCCTCCCAAGAATTAAAGGTGATATTTGACCCGGGAAGCTCTGCAGTGCAGTGACAGTTTGAATTTCCTGGGCAGCGAGGAGGTGAGTTGTGTAAGAGCAGAGTGTGGACAGGAGCTGCCGAGTCTTCTCACCACAGGCACTTGAATACTCAGCAGATATTTCCACAGAGATCCGTCAGGAGCAATCCTGTGACCTGTGGTCATCGCTTCCCCACTCCAACAGACTCTGCATCTTGGGGCACTCCCCTGAGCCCCGTGTGTGTCCCTGCCCTTCACCAGAACAGCTGCACCACCATTTCCTCCATCACTGCAACCCCACCACCAGAAATGTGAAAACCCCACCCAGACCAGAGCATCCCTGCAGCTCCTGAATGAGGCACAAGTGCAGGAGAGCAGAGTGCATTGTCTAATAAAAAACAGCATTTTGAAAAATGCAACCTCCATACAGTTCTGCTAACACCAGAGCAGAAACATTAAAGACGTGACTTAAAACGCTCAGAAGAAGAGATGGGAAAGTTATTTCTATTCAGTTTCTACTCAGAATAGTTTGAGCATTTAATATTTCTGTATTTTTAACATTACTCCTTAATTCCTTCCTACCCTTTCTCCTCCCAGATGTGTGGCTGCTATTCCACTTGCTTTAAGATTTGCAAAATTACACAAAAGAACATTTTTAAAATAGCATTTAAAGATTTTTTTGGGGGGTGGAAGACATTCCAGGAAAAGTTCAAAATGATGCTTTTCCTTCCTGCATTTTAGGAGCTGTCCAAGGCTCCTGGTGCTGTAACTGATCTGAATTCACATCATTCAAATTTTAAAGGAATCAGGGAACACTGAAGACCCTAAGCACAGGAACCTGTGTTAAATATTCCTTTAAACACTTGATTTTAAGGCACTCAGGTCTAAAGATCGGCTTTAGTTCCAAAGGAAACCATCTAAGTTGGGCTTTTAAAGGTGATTCAAGGTTTTTTTAAAGTGCAGGTGCAAAGTTTAACTAATTAATCAATTGGGGTATTTTGTAATAGCAGGTTACTTGTGCAGTCTGTTGCCTGCAGATGATTTTAAGGGAATAAAGCAAGTAAATTTTGTAAAACAGAATTTAAGGGATTACAGCAATAAATGTGTCTTGATTCTTACCTTTCAGTAGATGTGGTTATCATATTGTAGGCTGACGAAAATTGCCACAAAATCGACAAGTTCCAATTTCCCCCTCTTTGTTCACCAACCCAGAATAAATCAGAGAATCACCAAGGCAAGAAAAGAACTCCATTTTCAAGTCCAACCTTCAACCACCATGGCCACTAAACCCCATTTTGTCTTAAATTCACTTTTTATTAATTTTGTTTTTATAATTCATGCCCCAAGATCTCAAGAAGCTTCTTCAATGGGAGTCAAGTGAAGAAAAAAATAGAGGTTAATTCAGTGCTCAGCACTTCAAGAATGTAAAACCAGATTTAGTTTGTAAAACCTCATGAACATATGTCATTATGTATTTGATTTCACACTTAATGTATTTTCCATGTGGTTAAATTAAGAAAAATAAGGAGAGTCAACCGAATAACCTTAATAGCTGGTAGTTGGAGAGCTGAATTAGTGTTTTTTGTTGCAAATTGAAACATTAAGTCCATCTGTTTTCTTCTGAAGAAATTCCTGAGATTACAGGGTTTTTTAATCAATTTTTCTATGCAATTAGAAAAGCAATGAAAACCCACACCCTTCTGTCAATTTAAAATAGTAATTTTAATAGCAAATAATCTTAATAGTAAATAATTTTAACATTAGCAAAATTAGTAATTTCAAAAACCAAAACCAAACACCCGCCAACAGGCAGGAGAACTGAACACTGATAATTGTTTCAGATATAATTGCAAAAGTAATGTAAATGTAATATAAATAAATACCATTGAATGCCATCAAAGAAAGGACTGCAGTTTGGAAATCCACTTTTTCCATGCAGGGCCTTTCATAATTTGCTCTTAATAAACTGCTGGAACTTCTGCAGGAATTAACTATGGAAAGAATGGAAACAACTCTGCTTTATAGCACACCCTTTAGAAAATACACATTAATACATATACATGTATATAAGTTCATGTGTGTGCATTTTTGAGCTGATATCTGAGCCCCTGCCAGCAGAAGGAATATATAATTTATCTCACAACACCCAAATACAGCAGATATCTGAGATTTTACATTCCCTTCTACTTAATGCCAGAGTAAATTAGAACTTTGAGTCCCCAGGTCCCCAGAGTTCAATTAAAGCTGGAGTTTAGACACAGACACTGAAATCTGAGCGTTCCTGCAACATTCCAGCCCATTTTCCAAATCAAGCAGAAGGCAATTTATCCCAGGCTCTGTGCTCTGCATAATGAAGTTTTTCTCTTTTTTTAACAACTTTGTCTTGAAATCAGCTGGGTCTGGGGCGGGTTTGCACCATGCCAGGGACAAGAGAGCCCAGGAAGTCACATTCTGCTAATGCCCTGAGTAGGCTTTTGTCATTCAATAGATCTGCTGTCCTCACAGTATGAGGATTTAATCTGATTTGTTTATTTAGATATTTATTTATGTATTTATTTTTTATTTATTGTTAGTTGAAACTACATTATTCAAAATCTACAACTTTCTATAAATCCCAACGCAGCTTAAAACGTGGTTGTGTTTAGAACACTAAAACTGTAAATTCCTTCTCTACAAATTCAATACCTTATATTTTTTTCTTCTTTTTTCTCAACCCAATATCCTTGCTGCTGGTGATGTAATGGATGTTCCAGCAGGTTCCTGTGGGGATCCCTCTGCCGCCTTCCTGGGAATTAGTCAGCATCACCCTGGTCTGAGAAATGTTCTCCAGCATCAGCAGGAGGGGATGATCAATCAACGATCAATCAATGATCAATCAGTGATCAGTAAGTGAGCAATAAGTGATCAATTCTGTCCCCATTTGGAGACACCTGGCAGGATGGGAGGTGCTGCCTGATGAGAACCCAGTGGCACCACTGGTTTGACAATAACTGGGGCATTGCTTTGACTCAGAACCCCCAAATAACCTTAATTTGTGCTAATGAGCTTCATCTCTTGCATAAACACCAAAGGCTTGAAAAGCGTGGCTGATGAGCCCCATCTAAATAAAACAAAGTCAAATATTTTCCTGAAGGACCTGCTGAAAGTTTCACTGCTCCTCAGGACATCCATCTTAATCCAAATCCATTCATTTCTCCTTTCACTCATTTGGAGAGCCAATGTTTTAACAATAATAAATATAAAATGCATTTTTATATGCAGTGTTGTAATTCAAAATTATATTTTAAAAATACTCCCCGAAGAAGTAAAATTGTACTTTTCAAATCTACCACTCCAGCAGTGTGTTAAGGATCCAAAATAGTTTTGATCCATTTTCAATCTGTGACTCTCTTGGGTTATTGCAGGGAAAGGTTTGTGAAACCAGAGCTCCGTGGTCCCCAAAATTTGTAGCAAAAATGCAGATGAGTGTTTATATCAGGGATCTCATCAGAGAAATGTAATTTCTTTACACTGAAAAACAAAGAAATGGAAAATATTAAAAAATATTCTTAAAATATTAAAAATTATTAGAAAATATAAAAATAATAGAAAATATGAAACAATTTATTAATTCATCTTTAGACTTAATAAGAAAATTTTCTCATGTCTGAGAAGAATAAAAAGAAATACTAACTATAATTCAGTGTTTAAACATATTAAAAGGAAAATTTCAAGCATCTGGGTCACTGCAAGTTAGTCCTAGTTTCAAGAAGAGGAAAATACATTTAAGCTTTAAAAGACCATTCTGGTACAATTAATTCAATTAGACATGAGTACAGGTGCAATAATTTCTGAGAACATTAGTAGAAATAAGGGTAATCTACTTTAAAACAATCACTTTTATGATTTGAGGTACACTTTAATTAGGTGTGGATTTTAAAAGAAGGCTAAGTTTACTTTTTTTTTTTAAATCTAAATCACCTTCAGAATAAACCAGGAGTTCCTGAAGTTATTTCGTGTTTCTGCACAATCATTGAAGAAAAAAGCTGGAAATAGCTCAAAAAAAAAAAAAAATCAAGGAAATATTACTGCTTCTCTAGTGATAAAAAACGGATTAACCAGACAAGGTCTGCGGAATTTTTGCTACACTTTAACAAAAATTCTGACAGTTGACTGAGAAAACTTAATTATCAAAAATTATCAAAATTATCAAATTATCAAAACTTAATTAAACCTACTTAGCAAAGGACTTTCATGTGCAGTGTCACTTTCACACCAAGGATGGGTTTTACCTGTATAAATTTAATTTAACACCATTTCCTTGATATTTTGTCTCCTTTTGGAGTTTGGGATTATTTTCTCTACTCAGAGTGGAGAGGTCTGTAAACAAGATGGAAAAATCAAAATTTTTAGAAAATCAAGATTTTCTCCACTGTCACATCCTCAGGTAGGAGAGCCCTGGACTGATCCCAGAGAAGCCAAAGCAGAGCAGCCTCTTTAAGGTTATCTGAATTATTGTCCTGGGTTATCTCCACCCCATTGATCTCTCGGGGTTTATTCCCATTAGACCTGACCCTAAAGCCTCACTCTAAATTGATTATTTCAATCACATCAGATAAATGATTATTTTCTCCTCTAAGTGCTCCTGCATAAGTTGATATACAGGTAACACCTGTGATTCTATCTGGTTTATTTACAATTTTCACCTGATATAAAAACAGAACTAAATATTTATGAGCTGCCAGCGACAAATAAGAGAGGCAATTAATTTAATAGGTGCAGTGGGTATCAGATATTTGCTGGATTTCTGCAGCACAGCAGTGAAACATTCTCAGGGACTGCAAATATTGGTGGCACATGGTACGAACAGTGGCTCAAAGGGGTCCAAAGATAGACTGGAACGGAATGAAACTCAAAGCGGGGTTATCACACATCTGTTTCATTTTAAAAAATCTGAATTTAGGGTTTTAAGTCCAAGTTGAAATTACAAAAAAACCCAAACAAGAACAACAACAACAACAACAAAAACCCAACTAGGTTTCTAGAAAATTCTGAAGCATTACCTGTCTCAAATTAAAAAAAAAAAAAAAAAAAAGATAATTATATTCAAGGAATTTGACTGAGCCTAGAAGGAATTGATAACTTGTAGCTGGAATTGAGAGATAAAAGATTTAAAAGACACAATGTTTGAGGGAGAAAATGGGCTGGAGAGTTTCTATCTCAGTAGAGTTAAATAGAATGTTCCACCAGAGAAACCACACACGGGAACTTTGTTTTAATGAGCAGATTTCCATTCCTTTCTGTCCAGTAAAAGGTTTAAATATAATCGTTTTATGACTTTATCACTTACGGATTCTATTAATAAAAGAATGAAACAGAACTTACAAACTTGCTGAATTATGAGTTGTGTTTGAAAAGGAAGAATTTCTGTTCAAACCGTGGTTTCCAATGGAATGATTTAATTATTAAAATTACCTCTTTTCAATATACATCCTTTAGGTTAACTTTTAATTCAAATGTACAGAACGATATCTGAAAAAAATATAATTATCATATCTATTAACTTCTTAATTAGTCACTCACAGAGCATGTAGACAAAGGGAAATATTTCAATAGCATGGATGTCATTAGAGACAATATTTTATTGGCATCAATGAAGAAGTCACATGTTGAAATCCAGACAATTTCCCTGCCAGGAGATAAATGGCTTTTCATGCCTATTTAAACCTACAAAAACATCTCCTTCATCATCCAGTTGTGAAAGAGCAGGTTTACTTCATCTTTTCTTCCACTCCAACAAAAGACAATTATTCTTATTTTTGTCAGCTTTGTGAAGTTTTAGCTGCACTCACAGTCCCTGAAGAATTGAATTTTACTGCTGTTTGTAGCCCTCCCTCATCTCTTTTCTTGAACCACTGTTTGCACACTCATTTAAATGGAATTTTGGAGATCAACACTAACAGGAAAGTGCAGCAATGCATCCAAAGAGCAGCACCAAACTGCAGGCCAGGTGTACCCAGGGCCAGGAGCAACTTCACACTGTAGAAAACAAAAAATCAGTGTTTGGCTTGAGAGTTCATTGCGCGAGAAGAAATGTTTGAAACATTTACTCCAGATATCATTATTTGGTTCATACAAATTATTATTTGTGGGGATTCAGTCAATAACTTTGCAGGGTGAGTGCCTGGAATTCAGAAGAAAACAAGATTTATTTATCATCTGAACCCGTTTTCAAGAGTGGCCAAGGAAGAGGCTCTTAGAAAAACACGGCACTCCCCAGCATCCTGCCCAAACACAAGTATTGTTTTGGAGAAAGCATTTCATTGGAATTTTATGGGATATATCTAAAGAATTTGTTTCAAATGAAGTTTCATCTTTGCTGTTAGAATTTCCATTTCATGGCTTAAAAAAAAAAAGAAACAAAAAACAAAAAAGGAAGGCCAAATTTTGCTCTTTAAATCCTTGCCTCCTCATCAGAGAAGAAGGTAAGGATTTAATTGTTGCTAATTTTGTTAATCCCCTGACCAAACCACCATTGATCCCGACCAGTTCCCAACTGGTCGTTGTTATTTATTTATTTTTCCTTTCATATTAGAAATACCTGGGTACAATACTTGGTTTAGGATAAAAAGTCACCAAATATGGACAAGTTATTCCTGGGTTCTGTCCTGTTTCATTTGATGGCCTGAATTAATCAGGACATCAAAACCAGATAAGAATCCTTTAACATTTCTGCAGTTTTGATTAAACCTCTCTGATTTATTCTTTCTGCATTGTGATGTTGTTTAAAACATTTGTGAGACTGATGTGGAATAATTCACATTCACAGTCACATTCATAGGGACTTTTAAAATTATTTATGTATCATTCTTATATCCATGGACTTGTTAGTAAACGTATTAAATCCTCCTGTTCCAACAACCTTTTGTAGTTGTTAAATCTGCAATTTATTTGTAGAAACCTGGACTAGCTTTTTACAGAAGCAATGCAGCAAAAAGTCTTCTCAAATTAAATATTCTCCAATTCTCCAGTCTGGTTGCACATTTTAATTACGACTCTAATGAATTGTAAATGCGACATCAGAATTCTCGTCTGACACCAAGAATTTGGATTTAATTAAAAAAAATAGAATGATTCTAAGGAGATGTGTTTAATGATCATGGTACAATTAAAATATGCAATCAAGCTTGCAGAAAGTACATAATCTCAGGATATACTTACACAATAGTCCTTTTGTTTCACTGGAAACTGTGCTGGTTTCTGACACTGAACTACAAATGAGCCTTGGACATCTTTAGGCAGGTTTTGGATTGGCAAGAAAGCTAAATTTAGTTGATATAGAAGATTCTACAGGTCCTACCCATATTGTAGGCAAGGAGAATTGGGTATAATTTAATCAGGATTTGGGTTTTCTTTCTTCAGTTCTTGGTTGGAACAAGAACAGCATTTTCAAACATTTCTTTTAAAAACACTGAGGCTGCTGTGCAGATATGAGGGAGGGATCAGACAGAAACATCCCAGTGAACAAAAGGTGGATTTTCACCCACAATGTTCTACAGACACTGCCCCTAATCTCTAGCAGTGCCAACCCTGCTTTCCTTTTGAATTCCTTGGAAATGGACCTCTCTGGACAGCCCAGAATTCCTGGAAGGATGATCAGCAAAATCTTCAGACAAGGTTGTCATTGCAGGAGAGAAAAGCTGATTAAGGCACAGAATCATCTACCTCAGCCAAGCTGCAGAAAAAAACCCCAAATTCTATTGCAGGAGGGCTTTGGAAAATCCTTTCTGTTTAGATCAAATGATTGAGAGTGTGAAAAATGTTGGTCAAATCTCTAAAGACTCGACTTAGGGGGAACTGAAATCACTTCTCTTCATGTGAAATAACTCACAGTCACCTAAGCTTTGGTAATTTTTACTATATCCAACCAAATATAGGAGAATTGAAGAAAATCCTACCTCCTCTGGCCATGCAGGTTTCCTTTGTTTCCCTCTTAATTACAAATATCTGTACACCCAAAGGTACAGACACAGACCTCAACAATGACCTTGAGAACAGAATGAAGAGAGATGCATAAGCTTTGCAATACTTTTAATATCCCAAGAAGTGTGATGGGTAAAAATAAAACTAAATTAAAATTTAGAGTTTATGCTTATTTGGGGAGAAAAAATAAAGGAGAATTTTCATAAGTGACTGGAAAGACACATCAATTATTTATTTCTAAAAATTACAAGAGGGGCTGCATTTTGAGAAAAGGGCAAAATCTGTTCATATTTCCAAAGTGTTATTAAAAAAAACCTCAAGCCCGATGGAGTAAAAAGTGATTTTTGTGAGGTCATTGGGTTGTGTGCAAGCTGGATTAAATGTATTCTGCAAGAGCTAACTGTATTTATAATAAAACTATTTAAAAGTCTTTGCCATAAAATCCCCGTGCCCTTCAGTTCCTTTTTCCTCCAAACAAGGCATTGTTCATTTTGCAGAGCTGCTGGGTGCCTGAGAGAGGGAAGATGCCTTCACCAGCCACTTCCATTAGCTTAATTAACACATATGTATAATGAGTCCTTAAGAGATGAAAAGGAGTCTAAAAGGGAAGGGAGAGGGTTTGCGGTACAGCTGGAACTTCCCTAAAACAAAACCAGTTTGGGTGGGCAGCACTGCCTGGGGCAGAAGGAAAAGGGATTTGGGCTCTCCAGCGCTGCTGGAGACAGTGCACATAGAAAAGGTGAATTTTTTTTTAATGAGACAAACCACATCCTTGAGCCATCACTCCTCTGGATTCCCTCTGCTCAGCCTGTGAAATGCAAGCAATTAAATTTCTATTGTTCCGCAGCCCGGAATCCACAATGAATTATGCTCTCAGTGGGTTTATTTTTCATTTGGGTTACTCTGCATTGCCATAACTGACAGGAATTTTCTGTATCTCCCTAGCCCAGGACATTGGATCTTCTTTTAACAATGCACACGATGGATTTTGTAAAAAAAAAAAAAAAAAAATGTTCTCTTTAGCACAGGAAGTGTTGTGGTATTTGATATTTTGCGTGACAGGAAGTTCCCTTTATCGGAATCTTTTCAATTCCTCATTTAACAAAAGCTTCCAGCTCAAGGTTGAGAGAAAGAAATCAAAACCAATAAGACAAGATCACAAGACTGTAAATTAAACTCAGATTAAACAGAAAATTAAAATTGGGGTTGGGCAAGGAATTAGATTTTAATAAAATAACTTTAGATGTTAAAATTATCAATTAATTCCTCTTCCTTCTGCAAGAAACATCTTCCAAATTGGAAGGTTCAGTAAAATCAGCCTTTGAATTACTCTGTTCTCCATGCAGAATCAGTAAGAACTGATAGCATTGGCTTAAACAATTTATACAGATTGGATGAAAAATGGAAATTAACTGAAAAAATAAAAAACTATTTTATTCCTAGTGTATTCAGCCAGTTCTGAAATTTCTAAGTTTTCAGTGGAAAAAAATAACTAAAGAAAAATTCATAGTTTAAAATTATTTTCCATCTTTTAACTGCACCTTTATGTGAAAATTAAAAATATGATAGTAACAAGAAGATATAAGGTTTTATCTTAGAAGAAAATGTAAATTTTTTAGGTTAAAGTTCGTTTGAAGTCACAGTAACATTGGTTGGATATTTTCTTACTTTGTGAATTTGATGAGTTGGCTTATAATTTTACAGGGCAGAACTTGGATGTTTTTTTGCAACATATTTTTGAAAAAAAAAATAATAAAGACATCCTTTTATGAAGCTATTTGAATCAGTCAAAAGCCTGAATGAAACAAAACTGTAAGCTGTTTTTTGAGCATTTTTTTCCTTCTTATTCTGGAATTCTTTAATTAAATATTATAACTTCAGACATAAATATTAAAGAGAGCACTGTGTGATCCATTGAAACACACTGAATTTCATGCTCTGATTTCTATATTTTAATTCTCTCCAGGACTAAAAAGTCATTATTGTTTCATTAACATGAAGTGGTTTATTAAGAAATTAAGCCATAAATACTCTTAAAACCTGGGCTTCAAAATTATTCAGATGCTTTTCAAGTACAACTCTCCAGCTGCAATGAAAAAATGGTTTTCACTCCATTTTCCATTCAACTTCTCTTTTTCACTTTTATAATGGATTGGAATAATATTCATTTCAGATCTGTCATGCACCTCTATAAAAAGTCAGATTTGATCTCCAGCTCAGCTTTTGGAGATGGTTGCCTTTCTCTGCTGGTTATTTTATCTGACTGTTTCAGCAATGCAGAGCTCAGACTGTGGCAGCCAGGGTGATAAAGTTCTGGGAACTGGGAATTGTCAGGCTGATTTCTGCAAAAACATCTGATCAACTCACCATTTCCTCTGCATGTGTTCAAAATAATGGCTCAAAGATTCCCATAAATATTATCAGGAGGATTCAGACAGAGAAGTGAAGAACTGTCTCATAAAGTCTGCAGAAAAGCACCACCAGTAAAAGGCATTCATTCAGGAAACTGCATTCTCTAAATGTAAATCATAGAAATACTCCCTACAATGTACAGAGTGAAGGAACAAGACTAAGAATAATTTCCTCTTGATTTTATTTTAATGTAAGCTCTAAGAGATGTAAAAAATAAAATCAATTTAAGTTATGGAAGTATTTCCAGTTATTTTTCTTGTGTCAGCTTGGAACAACCATTCCTGATCCCACCCCCACTCCCTCCCCCCCCCCCCCCCCAAAAAAAAAAAAAAATCCTTGGAGAACACTATCCTGAGAGGTTTTGTCCAGCTGAAAGGGTAAGGGGAAAATCCCCATTGCTGTAGATTGTGGATGCTGGAGAGAAGCAGAAGTGCATTCCTGAGGTGACAAGAGGTTCCTCCTGGTGCTGTTCTGTCCCCAGACAGAGGTGAAAAACCCCAGTTATTCCCCTAAATCCTCACAGAAAGAGCTGAGAGCAAAGAGGACTCCTTGGCCTTTTTTTTGCTCTGACAGAAAAATTATTTTGATCCCTCCCTAATTAAAGAGCACAGGGCACTTTTGGGGAGAGTCCTGGGCTGGGGGAAGAGAGCTGCAGACCTGCTCTCCTGGCATTTGGAATAATGGAACTGTGCTGGCATTTATTTAAAGCAGTGATGAGCTCTTTGATCTTTTTAATCACTTAATCCAGAGGAAATTATTCTTGACCACTCCAAGAAAAAGTTCCAAGTGATTCGCACTCAACTGCAGAAGATTTGTTTTCAACCTGATTTGCCCTAAAGACACTGGGAAGTGTCCTAAACAGTGTTTTAAACAAACAAACAAAAACAAAAACAAAAAAAAAAATCCACAAACCAAACCAAAAAGTTAAATTCATTTTCATTCTAATTTGTTCCATTTCTTTTTCATTAGCCACTTGCTTGCTTTTCATAATACTAAAAGTTACTTAAACTGAGCTCTAGCTGAAAACTTAAAAACAATTGGGATCAGCTGGACTTTAAGTAAATTATGCTCCACTAATATATATATATATATATATATAATCCAGTGTCTAATGTACCATGTATTTAAAGGAATATTTTTGAAATTATAATTATAAACTGAGGCTTTAGAAGTGGAGAGCACCAACCCAGCAGTAGGATTTGGGTGAGAAGTGTATTTGAGGAAGTCTTGTTCCTAACAGAGGAAAATATCACAGATATAATGTCTGTAAGAAATACCTATGGCAGTGGCTGAGCCTTGCTTAAAATCTATAAAATAATTTTGTTTTGTTTTTGTTTGTTTGTTTTCTCATGTGTGACTTTTGTATCAGGTTTCTAGAGGAAGAAATTTTAATTGCTGTTAGAAGATATTTGTTCAACATCTGATTCAATCTCCACCACATTTAACTCCATCCCAGGCTTTAGGAATAAAAAATTTAAATTACTGTATTTCTTTCATAAGTATAAAAGTTTCATAGCTAATAAGCATAACAAGAGCCCTCAAAATTTGAGAGTCATTAAGGTCAGTCCTGAGAAAATAAAAACTTAGAATCACTTTTTCCTGGTGAAATATTGAATTTATTTCAGGGGAAATATTTTTTATTTATTATCACTCCAAGAAGGGCTGGCAGCTAATAAAGCACTTGGGAGCTTTTTGTCTCTCCTTCCATCTTCCCATGTTGAAACTAAAACTGTTGCTGGAGGGGTTTTATGCATTCAATAGTAAAGCTTGGAAGTTGCTTTAGAGAGCACTGTGTATTTAAATGTCTAAAAATATTTTACTTCTCATCTGTTAAACCAAATTTCCTTTCTTTCTTACCTTGTCTTTGCTTCTTTTTTTCTTCTCTGAATTAAACGTATTTTTTCACATGTAAATGTAAATGCAGTTTTTAATGGTCTACCCATTAATATTCTTTAGTTGTAATAAGCATTTTGCTTCATAACAAATTTATAATTTTCATGCTTAACAAAATGATTACAGATTAGAGTTTATTCTTACAAAATTGTCTAAAATACAGTGGACTTGAACGGCTTTATTTTTGGTTCTGGCTCAACAAGGTTTATAAGTCATAGTGAATAATTCCTTGTGATTTGGGTGTTTCGTGCAGGTGCAGAAGCAATGGATTGAAACCACAGAATAAGAGAGCAATTATGTGATAATTAAATTAATTGGTGTAAAACAAGATATTTCTGAGGAAAACATGCTTTTGGATGAGTGAAATTTCAAGAAAAATGCCTGAAATGAATGGAGGGTGGAAGATGGTGGAAGATGATGGAAGAAGATGATAGGAAGAAGGAAGAAGGAAGAAGGAAGAAGGAAGAAGAAGGAAGAAGAAAAAAAGGAAGAAGAAAGAACGAGGAACACGGAACATGGAACATGGAAGATGATGGAAGAAGGAAGTTGTAAGGAAGATGGAAGATGAAAGATGGAACATGGAACATGGAACATGGAAGATGAAGCTCTGCCAGATTTTCTGAGAGGAGCTGGATGTGGTGGGAGCTGAGGTGTTTGTGGGCAACGCGTGGTCTTGGAGCCTTTATTTCCCAGTCTGTCTTTAAATAAAGCTCCACTGCTGCTTTAGGAATTACAAACTCCCCTGTCAAGCCGCGATTTCCGTGCCCTGTTTGTACACAAAGCTCATCCCACCACGGCCAGAGACGCTGCAGCCTCATGAGGTGACACCAAAGTCCTTGGGCTGCAAAATTGGATTCCCTGGGAATTAATTGAATTTCTGGACTGAGGATTTAAAAGGCCCAGTGATGCATTTTATGAGTACAATCCTTGCCCAGTGGGCTCTGTGTCCCTCTCCTGCTGCAGAGGTGTTGTGCCTCTCATCTGCTCTGTGGTGGGGAAGGCTCGGAGCTGGCACAGGCAGGGATCTGGGAATGCTTCGCTTCCCTCCAGCACAGCCACACCAGCTGCCTGCCAAAGCTCCTCGAAAGAAGGAGCTCCCAGATTTGTAAGGATAAACATAAACCAGCAATGGGGTCTGCACAGAGGGTTTAACTTGATGTGACAAAAAGCATGGCTAGATTAAGAATTATCCTGAAATCAGTTTAGTGGTGTGTTCTGGGCTCTGGATAATTCAAAGAATTTGTATAACGTGTTTCTGACCTACTGAGTTCTCAAATGTTTCCTTAGAGGAGCCTTAAATACCAGCTACACCTCATTATTTTTATTTATAAATTCAAATTCTGGCCTGGATTCAGAGGAAATTGGCAATATAACTGGAGTTTCAAGGACAAGTGTAATTTAGTAGTAGAGAGAGAAGATAAATACAAGCATTTACTCATTCTGCTGAGGCCAACCTTGACTTGTTAGGGATGGGATCTTCAGAAAGGACTCAACATTCCCTCGTGCTCCCATAAAGTCAGATAAAATCCCCACTCAGCTGATCAGACCATCTCTTCCCACACTCACTGCTGCTGGCAATTATTAAAGATCATTTGATACTGCCTTGGCCGTAAGAGAGATACAGAACTTTCTCTTTCCCATGTGATTTTTTCCATCTGGTCGTAGTTTCCCAAATAACTCCTGCTTGTTGAATGAAGTTCCACACCTTCCTGTCAAAGCAGGAATAGGTTAGAGAACTTGAAAGATGAAATTCAAAGTACAAGCTTCCCTAAAAAGTCAAATTAGATTTCTCACCTGGGTTCTCCCTTACTGTTCCCTGGGTGGGAGCATCCAGACAAGGTTTATTGACTTTGACATCTCAGTAAAATTCTCATGAGTTCACCAAGGAACTCCAACCCCACAAACCCTTGGAGACAGAAGCATCCAGATCCAACAACAGCAGCTACAGCCAAGATCTTCACCTCCCACAAACCCTTGGAGAGAACACACTCTTCAGGCTCCTGCTGGTGGTATTTTAATTCCCCTGCCTTTGTTCTGTGTGCTCCTAAAGCAAATGTCAGC
This sequence comes from Cinclus cinclus, assembly GCF_963662255.1. NCBI lineage: Eukaryota > Metazoa > Chordata > Aves > Passeriformes > Cinclidae > Cinclus > Cinclus cinclus. The sequence continues at coordinate 3,163,080 of NC_085055.1, forward strand.
CAGGAGGAGTTATTTGTAGGAACTCTGTTTGTTTGGCAAACTTATGTCCTGGAGAAAGTTTGAAACCAGAATAAATTATATTCTGTGTCTCTTATCAAGGTCAGAAGAAACCAGCACTAGAGCCTGCCAGGAAAACTTTTTCAAGCAGTTCAAGACAGAGCATGGAAGACTCAACTCATGTAAAGAAAACCTGTTCATTAATTAAGCTGTCAAGCTCACTTCATTAAATGATTTATCCTCTCATTTGTCTTTACTGGGAAATTTGCTTCACTGCACTTCAGTATTCAACAGAATTTAATAAAAGCAACCTATTTCTGAACAGATCCTGCCCAAACCCGCTCGTGGAATGTATCTGTAATTATGTGGATACATGCATTAAAAATTTTCATGTGATGTTAGAATTTCAGCTGTTTGGGTGCATTTTGTTATTTTTAATGAATGATGAAAGGAAACTTTCTGTTTACATAGATGTTCATGAATTTTAATGCAACACTAGAAGGAATTAAACCAAAAAGCACATTTAATATGGCAAGATTTCCCACAGACAGCTCTCAACGATATGAATATTTAGTTTGCATTGTTTTGTGAAATGAGAAAACCAAGAGTCTGCTCCAGTCTAATACTGGCATAATAAGCAACAAACTCAGGATTTGCCACAAAGCCTTTCTATAAAATTCAGAGATGCATTTAAGCTTTAAAGAAGACTTTTACTAATCACAACTTATCAGAATAACAAATAAATTGAAAACATGAAATAAAAAATGTGAAAAATGCTGATCATAAACATGCTAAGATTTCATGGCAGCATCAATCAAATCTTTTGTTCACAGCACCCTTTAATTAATCTGAGTTCGTGTTGGGTATTTACAGAAAGAAGAGCTTTAGTAGTTTATTTTTTAAATTCCTTTTTCAAAACACAATTGTCACCATAGACAGCTTCCAATTCTACTTCAGTGTAATAATTTTTAAAGTTAATACAAATTATTTATATGCTTTGAACCAAGGTACCTAAAATACTGAGATATAAATGAGTTTTGAACTTCAGCCTCAAGCATTTTGTTTAGAACTAAAATTAGGAGTTAAAAATTTGAATTATATTCCATTAATCATACTAAACAGCAGTTTTTCCTCCTGCTGATCAGGATGGGGAGCACAGTGAAAAGGTGTGCTCACTGTTTTTCAAGAGGGTTTGATCTGATTTAGTTTTGCTCCAGAGAAGTTGATCATCCCAAGGAAAGAAAAAAAAAAATTAACTTCACTAATTTCTTTCAACTAATCCCAAAACAAGCATGGACAAAGAAGAGAAACCCAAAGTAAATATAATTACCTCAAGACCAGGTGTTTCCTACAGCAGCTCATGATGTCACCAGGATTTTTGCAGATGGGGCAGCCCAAATGTCACTTGCAATAGATGAAGACGTGACCAAAATCCTCCATCAGGTTTGGGAAACCTGAAAGACAGATCTCAACAGCCTTGTTTGGTGTGGCGATCTGAAAATACTTCAGTGTAGAAGACTGAGGCAAGAGTTCTATTTATCTATAATTATCTATCGAGAAAATTGGGAAAAGAAGGTGAAAAAATACAGGGCTTTTTGAACACAGAGTGGTAATTCAAATAAATCCCAAAAAAAGTGAAGAAATGAGAATAATGAGCAATAACACAAGGAAAAAGATGGTTCTGCAGGACTCCTGTAGACAACGGGTTTGTACATGGCGGTGCCATTGAGTGTACATAATTATATTGGAGTCACCAATCACTTGTGACAGGGCTCACCAAACATGACAGGAAAAAGCAAAACGGATTTTCCAGAAATACCCAAACTTGCCTGAAGTGACATTTTTCTGACAATACACAGAGCCTGCTCACTTCGTCTGGCACAAGGATTTATTTTAATCAGGTCTGCACTGAGTCACTGCAAAACACAGGATGGGTCATGGAGCAGTCTGAACTTCTCTAAATGATGTGAAATAACAGATAATGGAGACAGAATTCTGACTGCTGCTGATTTCTCCTGGAAATGTTGGATATGCTCAGCTACTCCTTTTTGAACAAGGAAATTCACGTTCTCCACTTTCTTAAGAATGAGACGAGCTTCACTTAACAAACATAACAAGAGCAATAATTATCACTGTGCCTTCATTAACCATAGGTCAGCCAGGGTCAGTCTCTATTTGGAAAGAAAAGGATTTTCAGGCTAAACTGCCCCAACAATCTGTGCATATTGTTCTTTTCTGATGGGCTCTTTATTAAAGAACTGGAGGGAACTGTAATCTGTAAAATAAAAACAGGAAGGAGCAGCTCTTTAATAAATTGCTGGATTATGTGGTGTTTGCAATGCTTTCCTTCTCATCCCACAAGATTATCTTGGACATTTGGAAAATTATCAGATCTGAGGTCCCCCAATTCTGGAGTAAACAAGACTAAATATCTCATAATGTAAGAGTGCACAAGCTCTCTCACTTGACTTTTTTCACCTGTGGAGAAATTTGGAAAATTCACGTTATCTGTTCAAGCAGTTATTGGTTGATTACAACAGATCCATGACATGGAACTGAAACAATGTCCATGTTTTATATATTATAAAAAATACCCGAGTAAGAGATGGTTATGTTTCATTCAGAGCCTTTCCCATAATGATGAATTTCTTGTTAAATTACCAGGCAGTTTTGCTTGAAAGGACAAATATGTTCCTAAATGCTAAATTCTGTCATGTTTCTCATCTTTATTTCCACTTCAGTGATTTTGTCATTTGTAAACAAAACCCTGGTATTTTTAGCACAAATTATTATCAAGTAATTAATGATTCATTGATATATAAATATGGCTAAGAGTATGAAGTTGTTTAATTGCTTGTCATTGTTGATTATTTCCAATTCGTATCATCATAAGTAAAAAAACTTGAGAATTCACAACTGAATTCTGTTTTAAAGTTTCTAACTCAGGCCACTACAATTCTTTGTCCAACTTTTGGCACTGACGAGGCTGCTGAGGGAATACACTTGAGAATTTAGTCTAACCTGCCTTCCTGATAACACACAATATTTGCTGGATCTCACTGGGATTTATATGCACTCCAGTAAATTTCTACTCATTTATAAACAGATTTATCTCATGTCTCTGCTGTTTGGAATGTTACTCACCATTTCGAATGTTGAGATTGCCATATTTACTCCAAGGCACAGTTTATAAAAATGCACAGGGTTCTAGAGAGGAAAAAAAAGGAAGAAAAAAGTTTTCAGCTTCTCCAGCTTCGAGTACTTTTGAGAACAGACCACAGCAGCTGTATCTGAAATTTAATTGCCCAAACGTGACCTAGATATAAGGCCAGGATTAAACAAACCCAAGAAAACTCCTCCACTATGTACTCAAAGTATTTTCCAAAGGAAGCTTATAGAAGACCTGGTTTAACCATTTGGATGTGGTTATTCCCAGGAATGCTTCCATAACCTGTTGAAGATGACCAAAAAAATCCACTTAATCTTGTGAGAATTTCCTTTCCTCAGAAGAGCACGGCCTAAACTTGTGGTCCATGGCTGAGTTTTCTCCTGAGCCACATTTCCTCCTTCTTTATGACCCCCTTTGTTTTAAGCACTTCAGTTCCAGCAGTGAGAATAGAGGTAGATGGAGCACGGGGCTGTGTTGTGCTTTCTGTTTGTTCGTGCTCTCAGATCCAGTAATTGTGGCCATCCAGTCATGAAGATCATCAAACCATGTACAGATGTTTGGAAAGCACAGTCCCTTCCCTTGAGAAACATTTTTCATTATTAAATAGAAGCATGGAAATCCCTTGGGTCCCCTGATCTAACTCTGCAGAGACACAAGTCCTCCAGTTCAGCGTTCCTCTCTGTGGTACTTCGAGCTGACTTTTAAAAATTAATTCCTCTCCAAAGTTACAAGATCTTTCCGATTTTTATTTGTCTTTTAACTGGAAATGAGCTATGCTTCAAGGTCCTGTTGAGTTATTATGACAGTTTCGATGATGAAATCAAAAATTAGTCACAAAAATCAGTGGTGATGTCTTGGCCAGGGTCGTTTAAATAATGGCAGCAAGACCTCTGAGTGCTGCGCTATGCTGTTTGAGTCGAAATTATTCATATGTGACAGAGACAATCAATCAAATAATGACTTAGAACAGCTAAGAGGTAGACTTGGAAAGAATTGAATGCATAAATGAGCAAATCATTCTTTTAAAATTTCAACTTATCTGAATTTTACTTGTTTCCAAAATTTCTGAAGATGTATCAGGTGGGGTCGTTATTTTCTGTACCTGAACACAGAGAATCATGGAAAGGTTTGGGTTGGGTCCTTCCATGGGCAGGGACACCTCCCACTGTCCAATGCTCCAATCCCAGTGTCCAACCTGGCCTGGGACACTGCCAGGGATCCAGGAGCAGCCACAGCTGCTCTGGGAATTCCATCCCAGCTCCATCCCACCCTCCCAGGGAACAATTCCTGCCCAATATCCCATTTATCCCTCCCTGCCCTCTGGCAGTGGAAGCCATTGCTGTGTCCTGTCCCTCCATCCCTTGTCCCCAGTCCCTCTCCAGCTCTCCTGGAGCCCCTTTAGACCCTGCCAGGGGCTCTGAGCTCTCCGTGGAGCCTTCTCCTCTCCAGGTGAGCACCCCCAGCTCTCCCAGCCTGGCTCCAGAGCAGAGGGGCTCCAGCCCTTGGAACATCTCCATGACCTCCTCTGGACCCCCTCCAGCATATCCTCCCAAAGCAGGGAGCCTGGAGCTGGGGCAGCTCTGCAGGTGGCTCCCACTAGAGCAGACCTGGGAGATTTGTGGGTGCATAAACCTTTCTCCAAAATAAGTGATGAATCTCAGACTGGGCCAGCCAGAGCTCGGTGCTGGGTGTTCTCTGTCTCTTCACACCAAGCTGATTCCTGCACCACAGGATATTTGTGTCTCCTGTGCATTCCCTCCCTGTCTGCCTCTCTCCTGCACTTCTGACAGAGCTGCTGAGCAGAGATAATTGCTTCCTTACAATATTTTTGTTTAGTCATTCAACTTTATCTGGCCTTAAAAGACAAAAATCTTAACTTGTAAAGTCGCTACCAGAGGAACACAAATCCCTTTTTCTACCTCATATGGAAAGGTTCTTGTGCTTAAATCCCATTCAACAACCAAGAACCACATTGGGATTCCCTCAGTCCCGTCCAGGGGATGTGGAGGAGAATCAGGTTAAGGTAAAATGTGTGGGCTGAGGTAACAGTTTAATAACTAAAATAAAGTAAAATCTAATAGTTATAATAGTAATAATAATTATAACAATAATAATAGAACAAATTAACTCTATCTCAGCTGAAATCAGGAGGAAGACAGATCAATTTTCCTTAGAAAGTGAGTCACTACTGGAGCCAGGCAAATAGCCAAAACCATTATTGGAAACATTCTTCATGCTGCTTTTTTTTCCTTTCCTTACCAGCCTGCCCTTCCCACTTCATGGAAATGGAGTTCCAGTTCCTCCTCATGGATCATGGCTTCCAAAAACTGGAAATTTTCTGGTAAGAAAATCATTTCATATCAGAGTTGGTTCTGGAGAGAAGAAAATTATTAAAATATTGTCAACCAAAATTGCTGCTACTGTGACCTCCTGGAATTTCACTGGGTTTCAGTATGGACTGACAGTTTGTCCGGGTAATAGACTTGTCTACAGTTCTTCAATGCTATGTGGCTCATCATATAAGATATCAAAATTATTTTAACTGTAGATGGACTCAGAACTCCAAAATACTTTTGTTCTGATCCGTTCTTTGGTACCACAGATTCTCTCCTTACAAGTCAAAGGGAAGTCTCATTTATGAAAGAAAAAGAAAATTGTTTTTCTTATAAGAATTTATATAGTGAAAAGGGTGTAATGTGCTGTCCTGTGTTCATATTTAGGTTTCATTGTATTTTCCTTCTGTTTAGTCTCACAACAGGTGAAATCAAAGCCCGTTTGATATGAAGACTCCAAAAACATTGGAAGAAGAGCAGCCAGGAGACCACCTGTTATTTCCTTGTTTTTTTGGGAGGAACTGAATGCCAGACTTCTTTTCCCCCTGTTTAAACTGAGAAAGAATTCACTGATTTTTTCATTCATTATTCATCCCTGATGTTCATTCCTGATTCGTACAAGGTGCACCTCACTCCAGACACTCACCTGTCCTGAAGCTGTTTCTGCTCCATGTTGGAAATTCCAAAGAGCTCTGGGTTTTGTCCAAGTGGTCCTGGGGCTGCAGAAGGGAAGGAGTTCCCTGGAAACACCAAACCAGAGCATCAGGTCTCCACCATCAGCCCCTCCCTGCTGCCCAGGGGTACCTGGGGAAAGGGAACACAGATGGGATTCCCTCAGCACCAGTGTCCCCAGGCTGCCCCAGGAGCAAGTGGGGTCAGAAAAGGGCAAACAGGTTTGGGAGCAGCTGTGAACCAGGGCAAACAAAAGAGTTTAAAAAAAAAAAAATGAAAACATTTTAGGAAAATGAAAATAAACCCATTGAAATAGCCCCATTTCAATGAGACAGTGAAAAACAATCCTCTCTGGTTGCATATTTCTCACATCAAAGAATCCCTGAATGGTTTGGGGTGGAGGGACTTGAAATCCCATCCCATTATCCCATCCCATCCCATTATCCCATCCCATCCCATTATCCCATCCCATCCCATTATTCCATCCCATTATCCCACCCCATCCCATCCATGGGTAGGGACACCTTCCACCATCCCAGGCTGCTCCAAGCCCCAATGCCCAACCTGGCCTTGGACCCTCCCAGGGATTCAGGGACAGCCACAGCTTTTCTGGGAATTCCATCCCAGGGCCTCTCCATCCTCAAAAATGTAATAAATTGTGCAAACTTAATATAAATTTATATAAGATTGTGCATAGATTGATGCAGTAATTCAAATCTGTGCATTTAAAAGGCCAAGTGGTAAGAAAGCCCACTCTGGACAGCAGCTTTGTCAGAAGTCAGAGTTACTGAATCCAGTCTCAGATGGGGTCTGATACACCTGCAAACAACAAGCAGAAATCAGAGAGGAAGAAATAACCACATAAATCTGAAGTAATCGGCTAAAAATTGCTATTTAAATGACTGTTTGTGATTTACAAAGAATCTCCAGTTGCAGTGGTTGATTGGAGAAGACCAAAGAGAGATGGCAAAATAATAAAAATATGGCAATGTTTTAAGAAAAAAATTAAAGGGTAAAAAAAAAATGTAGTGATATTCAGAAAGAGTAAAAAATAAATAGTAAATTTAAAAGCTAAAAGTATTTTTAAATAGTTAAAAAAAAGGGAAAAAAAATGGAAGATTTCCCCAAGAAATAGTTAGAACAAAAGGAAAAAAAAAAGAAAAACATACATAGAAAAAAGGATAATTATGTAGAAAATGGGGAGACAGAACAAATGATCTCTTCAGGGCTTTCCAAACTTGTCTGTCTAATTCCAGTCACTGTCGCTGCTGGTATTTTCGAGTTCCTGTTTTTTTTATGAAAACATTTGTTCAAAGGACAAGTAAATAAGACAGATATAGACATAGTTCTGAAATCTGTACAGTCTGTTCAAGTCTCAATATTTTTGGCTAAATATAAATATCATGTAAAAAAATCTGTGATTGGAACAAAATATATCCACAGAATAGCATTGCTGGAACAGAGACAAAGGTATTTCTTCATCTTAGTCACAAACAGAATAATATATTGCAGAAAAAAAGCCAAAACCAACCCACAACCACCTCAAAATGCAGCTCTGTCCTCCTCCCATGTTTCAGTGTATTTGTTCTAAAAACTGAGTATCACAGAAAGTCACTGAGGTTTTTTTTTAAACCAACAGCACTGGTTTGATGTCACCTTTGTGAAAATCCATTGGATTTTGCCTCCTGACAAACTGGGATGGCACCAGAAGCAATCATTGCCTGCTTCAGAGTGGGAGATGGGAGCACATTCCCAGTTTGTTCTGGAGATGTGGCTGGAATAGGGCAGGACCTGTCCCAGGTGGTGCCATCAGGGTGGGATTTGTGCAGGGTGGGATTCCTGATCTGATTTCTGCAGGGTGTGGTGTGTGCAGTGATTTCTGCAGAGTGTGATTTCTGCAGGGTGAGATTTCTGATCTGATTCCTGATCTGATTTCTGCAGGATGGGATTCCAGATGTGATTCCCGATGTGATTCCTGATCTGATTTCTGCAGGATGGGATTCCTGATCTGATTTCTGCAGGATGTGATTCCAGATGTGATTCCCGATGTGATTTCTGATCTGATTTCTGCAGGATGGGATTCCTGATCTGATTTCTGCAGGATGTGATTCCAGATGTGATTTCTGATCTGATTTCTGCAGGATGGGATTCCTGATCTGATTTCTGCAGGATGTGATTCCAGATGTGATTCCAGATGTGATTTCTGATCTGATTTCTGCAGGATGTGATTCCCAATGTGATTCCTGATCTGATTTCTGCAGGACGTGATTCCAGATGTGATTCCTGATCTGATTTCTGCAGCCCAGACACCAACAACTCAAACAGGACTGCTCTGAGCATCTCCCATCCCAAGCCACCTCTTCCACACCAGGAGTTCCATCCACTAAAGGGTTCTCCAGAAATTCTCTCTGGAGTGCCCTGGTGTGGTGAGCTCTTGTTCCAAGCAGGATTTTTCCTCTTAACTGAGATTATTTTATCCTTCTCTGCCTTTAGCATTTGGCAGGAGCCACCCCACGCCAGGCCCTGTTTGTTCTCACCGTGCTGGGGATTGCACAGGAGAAAATCACAGTATTCCTTTTACTGGCCTTCCTTATGGGAGCTGATTTATCCAGTCTTATTCCACACTGGCATTTGTGGCTCTTCCTAACTCCCAGCCATTTTCAAACCCACTAGCAGACTTCAAAAATTCCATAGAAAAGTCAGAGATTTAAACATAATTAAGTTGCATCAAGTTTAATAAAAACAGATATTTGAGAACAGTCAGAGGATGTTGAATATTTCCAAGTTTAGCCAGAACTTTTGCTTCCTTTGGGCATTTTTTTCAACCACAGCAGCTAAATCTGTTATTGCCAAATTAATCTGGGGTCAATAGCTCCCGAGTTCGAGGCTCAGGGGGCAGCCAGTTTTCAGTTTCCCTAACTGATAAAATCACTATAAATTTGGGTCATTTTCTAACTAAGTAAAATCCAGCTATCCATTTTAATGCCTTTAAAAAATAATAAAAATACTGTTTGGGGGCTGAGTTACACTTTTAAAAGAGTTTTATAATGGTGCAACTGTGAGGAAAGGAATGTAGAAATCTGCTTAAAAGAGATATAACTGTACCCACTGCCCTCCTATGCTCTTTTATCTCCCAGTATTTCTATTCTAACACTTTTCAGAGATAAATAAAATCAGGTGTGAATAGGGCAGAATAAGAATTAATCACAATCCTCTAAATTATTAAATGGGTTTGATTTTAAATTTGCCACCTTAATTTATACTCTAGAGAGCCAAAGCCAAATCCACAAATATTTGAATTCATCATAATTTTTCTTCAATCTTTGCAGTAAGTAATTTCTTTAATTCAATGGTTTTGCAGGTTTGGTTTGGAGTTTTGGAGGGTTTTGTTGCTTTAAATGTGAAGAAACTTGGCAAAGTGAGAAAAAAGAAGGCCACTGGTACATGCAGTCTGCTTTTCACAGCTCTGTCTGTGTGGTTACACCATTTTGACTTGAAGAGAGTGTCTAGAAAAAGAATGATCTGCAACTGCTGGAATAATGCTGTGCTGTCTCACTACAGCAGGGAAAACCAAGAAAGCAAGCAAACAAAATCCAACCCAGAAAACAGCTGAAAGTAGGATCTTTCAGCAAAAGTGGGTTGTAAATACAATTAAGGCACATATAAGGCATGTTTAAAAGTAGATACAGCACAAATGCTCCATAAAGCCCAGCTCCATGAAAATTAACTAAACAAATAGTAGCAGAAATGGTGATAATTACATTATTTCCAGTACTCCTCTTCCTGCAGCTGTATACAATGCCCAGCTTCCACTCCAACACTGAGTAAATCAAAGCAAAGTGAATTTAATAGGTCTGTTAAAAGTGCTCTGCTAATGCATCTTTATACAACTCAGAACAGCAGCAGCATTGCTCCAGAAATCAGGATAAATATAATGTGTCCTCCCAAACAGCAGTAACTGATTTTAACACGTACTTAGAAAGAGAATATTTGTTTAGATCAATATCCAATTAAGAATCCAGCTATTCAGAATTTACTCTTTGCTTTCCCTGCAAATTATGAAAGCAAAAGCTATTAGTAAACCTTATTAGTTTCATGCTGGTCTCTCGAGATTTTTTTTTCCACCCGAATACTCTGTGTCCCTTAAAAGATAATTTTAAACACAGTGTGATATTGATTGTTCTGAGGCACTAATGTGAACTGATCAAACACAACCAAAGGAGATTTTACTGTAGGCAAACTGAGGACTAAGATCTGTCAACATCACAGGTTAGTATTTCCACTTTACCCAAAAATTAACAACTAATCAGAAACTTAAGGAGAGAGTGGAGCCCTACTAACATTTGTAATCATGGGATCTGCATAATGTTGCAGTGAATCAGCTGCAGGAACATCATAAAATATGAACTTCAAAGTCTGTGAAGGTAGCAGGTCTATTATTTTGAGGGAAGGAAGGAAGAAAATATCTTCTTTTTCTGTTTTCTTCCTGCATTCTTTGTGTTCCCTCTTCCTAAATGACTAATACTGATGCAAACCATACCTGCTGATTTCTTTTATGTGCTGAATAATGACAGAAGATGAGAAGTGAGACTAGAATCAGGTTTCTTTACAGAAATAGCTGCCTAAAATCTTCCTAATTACAGGAATAAAGGGGAGGTGCAGCAAGCTGCAATGTTGAATGAAAATGATGAGATTTCCCTCTTCCAGAAAAGAGCCTGAGATGCTGGAATGCCTCCCTATCTATCCCATCATGTGATGGTTTTTAAGGAATAGTTTATCCCTTTTCAGTCCTCCAACATCAGTATTGTTCTGCAGGAGAAAAAAAAACATAAAAAAATTCCTCCTTGGCTTCAATATTAAACCTACAGGTAGCTGGACCAGTCCAGGTGAGGGATTCAAAATTAAACACCACTTTTTCCCTCAGCTTTCCAAGATAAGAGCTGGACTGAGTTCCCAGAGGGATGAAAGCTCTCTCTGTGTCTCCTGCCATCCCTCAGCTAATAAATATCAATTGCCACAAGTGGCCTGGTGCTGTCTGCTAATTAGACCCTCACTTGCACACTTTAACTGGAGCAGTGTGACAGAATGAAGGAAAAGATTCTGAGCATGCAGCAAAAGAAATGTTTTTAAAAAAAAATCTGCTTTTCTTCATTAAATACATCTATACACAGTTATACCACAAAATGATTTTTTAGTTGGAACAAATGGATGGAGTTATTTGCAGTTCACGAACAGAATTCCTGCACATCCCATCATGTTTCCACAGCAATAATTGTTGTGATGAATGATATGAACAGTACATAATTTAGTTTCATAACTCCTCCTGACTGTCAGCCCCTTGATGTCAGACAACATTCACTATGGCAACAATATTCCATAGTCATGCAGATGCTGGAGTAGTTAGGAAAAGAGGGGGGAAAATGAAAAAAAAAAATGCTACTAACAAGAACCGGATGGTAAAGAATTATTACAACAAAAACAAGTTGGAAGAAGTAATGCCAAAACTGCTCTGATTTCTTTGTATACTGCTACAATTTTTTCTCTGCTACCACCTATCCTTTTTTAAAATGAGCATTTTAAATTTTTTACATGAATTAAAGGCTTCTTTATCCGGGTTTAATTCCAGGAAAAGCAGAGTAAGACAAAGGCCATCACTGACTCCAAGAGGTTTGGGATCAAATACTAATTTACAGACAGCAGGGGAAGAATCAAACTTATTTGACTATAAAGTACAGACTTCTCACTTCAATGACTTATCAGTGTCAGCACAAGTATGTGGAGCAAAAATCATTATTTGTATTTGGGGTACCACTCTCAGCACTGCAGAATCATGGAATGGTTTGGGTTGGAGGGGACTTCAGAAATCATCTCATTCCATCCCCTCCCATGGGCACCTTCCACTAGCCCACGTGTAAATGGGCTGGTGGGAAAAAAAAATCCTAGTTTCAGAGGCTCCAGGCTATAGAAATAACAATTTGTGTTACCCCTTTGGTTATGTTTCTTACACTGCCCTTCACAGGAAGGAGTGTGGGATTGTCAGCAGAAGCTGATAATCTCCCTGGAAAAGAGAATTCAGGGCCTGTTGGGGCACTCAGCACACCCCAAATCAGTAAATTTAAAAAGAAAAGGTCTTACGTGAATGCCAGCAACTTCCACACTGAGAAAATTAAAGTGAGCTTCATCTAAGCGGAGAAAAGAATTCTTCCCAACAGCTGCTACAGTTCACACTTGAAGATGTTGATTCAAGGAAAGGTGAAGTGTACCAGAGAGGGGGAGAGCTGATGTGGCACAAAAGCAAAAGCAGCATGCTGCCCTATCCTGGCTGCTCTGCTGAGTGAAGTTCTGCTTCCTCCTGCCTTGAGAGACTCTGAGCACCACGACTTGCTGTCAACCACCTGTGCCCTTCCCTTCCACGAGAGATCGGAGCTGAGGCAATCCAGGGACAGAAGTGCTGAGCTGTAGCGACACGGCAGAGCTCTCCGAGGGGCTCACTGGTTAAAACGAGGAGAAAACAATAAAAAATATTGCAGGGGTGCAGTGGAAGACATTGACCACAAGAATTGAGGCTGAGGGGAAAACACACTTGGGAGCTGCACCTGAAGCCATGGTGAGCACCCAGTACTGATGCCTGGAAAGGCTGACCTGGAACAGAGACTAGACAGAGCAAGAGGGATAAAACAGGTATTTATTGAAATTTATTGAAAGGATCCACCCTGGGAGTGAAAGAGCCCTACAGAGCCTAACACTTCAGTTAGTGAAGAGAACTTGCCAACACCTGAGTGAAGTTTCAGAGTTACACACCAAGCACCAAAGATTGCCCTTGGCAGGACACGGTGGCGGGGGCCAGGTAACCCAAACTCTGCAGAGAAAAAAAACGGGCGAGCAAAATCTGATTTTGTAAAGAGCAGATAGCCTTGGCCACACAGCTGGCCACACACACAGCTCTAACACAGACACCCCAACTCCCAGCGCGGAATCTCCTCCAGACATCCTCCCCTGCAAAGACCTTTAGGATCAGGACACCCAGACAACCTCGTCCTGCACTTCAGAAAATCTCCAGCCATTTACAGCTGTGAACTTAATCTGTGCTAGAGAGGTTTTCAAATGAGGTGGGGACTGAAGGAGATTATAAAAGAATTAAGGTTCCTCTGGGAGAGGCCCAGGGTTCCTGACACTGTACTTTGGATATTGAGGTATTTGCTACTCAGTAACCTTTAGTGCACTTTATAGTCTAAAGGATATAAAATATCAACCAAGGCAACCTTTTTATTTTTTTTAATCCCATATGACTGCATCTCTCACAAAGACTAACTTACTGATTATTGATCTCCAAAGAGATACCACGATATTCCATCCAACTTTGAGATCATTTCCTGACATTTAAATATTTTTTTTCTTTTACATCTATACACTTGCTGCTTGCAGAACATGATAATGTATGTATTATTACGTACAAATACAGCAATTAAAGTGGTATCTCCAGTTATTTCAGGAATTCAAACAATGATTTAGCAAATGTTGCACCAGCACAGGCAGGACTAGTGTCTGCATCATTCAGCAAAGCAGTCAGGGACTTCAGTTCTGCTAAAACAATTGACAGAATGGCTCAAGAGATATGATGCCTACCTTAAAATGTGTGTATATGAAGAAAATTGATTCATTTTTGAATCAATTCATCCACTTGCATGAATTTGGATTCAGTCTCTAAAATCCCTGTTCAAACACAACCAAGAGTTAAATCAAAGGATTTATATTATGGAATATGTATTCTTACATTCAATAAAAACTTCTCTTGAATGAAACTAGAGGTTGGTTATATATTTGTATATGCATTTGTAGATGCAGGTCTTCACAATTTTTTTTTCTGTTAAGAAAAGAAATGTTTTTGGTATCTCAAACACTCTAAATTGTCTACCAACTGTTCAGAGCTGGTTACAGAACAAATCAAGAATATCAACTGTATCTAACTGCAGATAAGAAAAGGCATCTGACATTTGAAACACAATCAAGTCTCATCATTACTTCCCCTTCTTCCAAGTCTGCTTAGCTATATTTAGAATGGCATGTAAAGAATACAAAGTGTGTAGAAAGTATAAAGCCTCCACAAATCTCCCCAAAAAGCTCCTTCATTTCTGGAGACGAAATTCTGACCTATATTTCTGAGATGCTACATTAAAAAAAAAAAAAATCACAACAAAAATTGAACAGACAGCTCAAGTCATGATACTTGTATTATTTTGTGTTAAATGATGCTCAAGAAAATTGTAATAAAGCTCAAATTGTCACACGCCACCTTTTAAAAGGGTAACACTCATAAGCTCCTCAAGAGTGGCTGACTTTGTGCTCTGTTTTATTCCACATCAAGCACAAGAGGAGTTATTTTACGTCCCAGAGCAGCTGAGATGAAGTCGCTGACACTGTTTGTCATGGTTTCAAGGCACACCAAGCTGTTAACAGAGCTCAGGCTTTGTGACTTGTCATCAACTTCATCTTCGGAACAGCCCCAAAGAAATGGAGGTCAGCCAGGCTTTGTTCCACACGGGCCAGGCACAATTTGCAGCTCCAGGATTTTTGGAGCCTCTTCATTTAGCACTTCTCTGACAATTCTGAGAGGGGGAACTGGATGCCAACCAGGAACTTTCAGGTTTCCGTATTTAAATGGCAGAGGTGTCGTCGTCACCTTGCCAAGACACAGCTCAGCCCTCTAACAGGGGGTTTACCCACATCCAGCACTTTCTTGGCTCTGGCTAAATATGTCAGGGCTCTGGCTTGGGTTTGGACTCGGAATCTTCTCCAGAGAAGACTGGCAGCAGGTGTTTTCCACTTGCATATGCAATTTGTTTAAGCTCCATATGATCATCTATATATAATTTTTACTTATATAACAAAGCAAGGACATTCCTCAAATGCATCAACCTCCAGGTCTTTCTCATCTGACAACAGTCATCACTGCAACCAATACAAAGTCATTCCAAAGTACTTTGAAGACACAAAACCCTGTCTGAACACTCCTAAATCGAGGCTTTTTCCAAGGTATTGATAACATTCAATCTTTAAGGTGAGAAAACCAAAGCAGTTCACAAAAAAAATAAAACAAGACAAAAGCCATGCTAAGGTTTAAAAGTAAACAAAATCACATTCTAGACATTCTAGACTGTAGATTCTGTAGGAAAAGAAAGACTTGGCTTTTTAAAATTAGTTCAAAATAATATCCCACTAATAGATGCCATCACATAATGAAAATTATACAAAACACTGAAAGTCCAGGGAGGAGAAAACACATCTCTGTGTTTGTTTCTTATAAGGTACAGGGGGGGTTTGGTTTGATTTGGTTTTTCCACAGTCCTCAATTAACAAATTAAGGAGTTCTTTGAAACCTCAACCCTTATCTCAGCTTTTCATTTAAATTTCTGGAACATCCCAGAAAGATTTTCTAACTCCTTTAAGCACTGACTGATGCCAGCTGACCCTGCAGAAGTGAACTCTTGTCAGCTGGTGATGGCCAAGAGGGCAGGAGTGAGCCAGGACTGATGATTTTACCCAACAATCACCAGATAAAGGCAGGGTGAGCAAAGATAAACAATGTCAGCGCCAAGTGGTGGCACGATGAAAGGCAGACAATAATGAACATTGTCAGAGATTGCCAAAAAGATAGGGATGAGCAATGTTCTGTTGTTCAGCCAATTTCAGTAAATGAAGATAAATGACACTGGACACTGATTAGAGAACAAATGGACAGAACATGGGTAAGATGTCCTTAAAAATTGAATTTTTATACCTTTTTTACGCATAATATACAGTACAGCATGGCTATGCACTTTAGTTTCTCCTCATAAATTTGTGCTGTTGCTCTGGGATTACAACACCAGCCCAACGTGGTGCATATTCACACATAAATTATTTTCAATTTCACCCACACGGTGAAATTCTTTCTAGACATTTTGTGCTAATTTTCTGCCCCTGAAGACTTGTAATTCTGGTTCATTAGAAAAACAACTCCATGGTGCCCTTTATGGATTCCATGGGTTGAGTTCTCTTTTCAAAAGTGTTGCATGAGAGTGGGGTGTCGTCAGGGCTTTCAACGAACAATTTTAGAAACTGTACCTGTTAAAACCAACAACTGCAGCTCTGAGAGTGATGGCTGTGGAATACAAACAGAAAATATTCCCTGAAGTTTATGTAACTCATTCTCTGCTAGGGATGCTCTCTGAAATGCTGCCCAAGCAATGTAGGAAATCTGAACAGTTTTGATAGGAATGGAATCCTGTTAAGGCTGGTGGCTGGGCTGGTTTGTGCATGGCAGAGATTGCAGGTGAATGATTCACAAAGTCCTGCTTGCTTTGATACACGCTGCTTCGTTCAGCCTTGAGAAAGATTATTCCATAGCCTTGGGGAGCATTGCACACCAGTGTGGGGAGTCTGGGATGGTTTTCAGGAAACTCACGAATTCCTTAGCTGGTGATCAAATGAAATTGCAGTTCAGAAAAGTGAGCCCTGTGCTGGCTCTGAGTCCTGAGCAGAGCAGAGCACAAAGTTTTCCAAGTCCTAAGCTGTTCATATTTCCATGTTTGGGGCACCCAGGACAGCAGTGCCAGTGACACAGAAAGAGGAGCTCATCTCTCTGCATGAGGTGTGACAGAGCTTGAGCACCCTCGGAACAGACACAACCAAATTCCCCAAGAATGCACTGAAATGAATATTCACTCAAAGGAGATAAAGCAAGAGAGATCACAGCAGCTGCTGGGCTGAGAAGGGGCCAGAAGTGTGCTGCTCTCCCATTTAACATCACTCCTGAATGGCACACTCCTGAATGGCACAGTGAGAGGCATTGAGAGGAAAGAGGAAAAAAAAAGATTAAAGTAATTCCTTCAGTCAGGAAGTCTGAGAGGTCTGGTTTTTGTGATGTCATTTCTCAGAAGAGAGACATGAAGACCTTTGCTAGAGCTAAGATTTACTTGATACACTAGTGCAAGCACCGGCATTAATGTAAAATATTCGAAATTCTTACACCAGATCTCATCTTCAAATCCTCAAGTGGAGATAGGGAAAGATTCCACAGAAAAGGCCTGTGGGAAGTGCTGAGGAGCCAGTTCTTACTTCCCTCATCCTGGAAATACAGACGTATAATAAGTATATAGAAGAAGAAAGAATCAAAGGCTGAATTCCTCTGTGACACCACGGCAAGGTTTCTGGTTCTTGTGTTTTGTCATGCTAATGAGCCTCCAGCAGATGAAGAATTAGTTAATTCCTTTCAGGTAAGCAGGTCAAGAGCAGTTAAAAAAGAAATAGAGGATTGTACAAAACCATAATTCCACTGAAATTATCAGAAATGGATGAGGACGGTGTTTTAGCAAAGAATTATTTAAACCATAAATAAAAAGAATGTAAAAATTCAGATTAAAACAAAAAAGTCAAAGTTTTACAAAGCAGTGCTGAGGTTCAAAGAGGCTGAAGGTCTGATTCTGCTTAGGTGCCTACATAGTCAGTAGAGAAAAACAAAGATAAATTTCACACTGATGAGCCTCTCTGTCAGCCAATGAATGGAGCTCGTGATGACCACTTTAGATGGAAATATGCAACTTTTAACTGTCTAGTGAGATAAATTTTCCTTAAGGCCTCTGCCACTCAAGCGTGGCAATTCTCAGCTTAACCTTTACAAAGATCTTGGTCAGAAGAAGCTGGGTAGGGAGTGAATGTCACCTTTCCAACTGTGAACGTAGAGCTCAGCCTGGCTGAGCACAGTCCCTGCTCCCAGAGAGCTCCTTGAAAGGCATCCTGCATGGAGCACACACTGTTCCCAGGGAAGATTTCATTAAAAGCATCCAAATGCCCAGTGAAAGCTCATTTCTGTGAGTGAAAACCCAACAGTGTTCTCTAAAACTCATTGTCTGCTCAGCTTTGGTGGTACCATGGTAGTTTGAAGACCATGAGAAACTCCAGGCTCTGTGGAGCCACCCCACCTCTGAGAGTTTCTAATCTGTCCTTAATGTCTGAAATGCAAAAGAAAACCCCAGAATTATGACCAAGAATGTGCTGTAAAATATTTTATCCAGATAATTTAAATAAATAAATAAACAAACAAATCAATAAATAAAGAAGGCAGCATTTTAGAAGTCATGAATTCCCTCAGTTCCAAGGCAGTGCACATCTTTTGTGTGCACAGATTCCTCTGGGTGTATTTCAGACCAAGTGGCCCTTCCTTTTCTGCTTCCTTGCACCACACTTGTGGGTAGTCACTTAACAGATCCTGAATGAATCATGCTGGAATGCTTAGGAATATCCCCTTTCCTCTTGTTTTTTTTTATGGGATTGGCCTCTCTTTACTGAAATACTGCAGTTACCTGAGGTAAGCAGACATCTGTGGATCCAGACCTCAAACTGCCCATCACATTTTCCCCTACACATGCTCCACTTCACCTCAAATGGGGCAAGAACAACACAAAACCCCAACAGCTGATGTTCCGTTGATGTGAATAATCCTTATTTCAGCAAACTGAAGGATCTAAATCAGGAAACAAACCCGTGAAGGCTACAATTTATTTTCTCATTGGAGATGACACCGTGCTGATCACAGGTCAGGTTATATTGAAGGGAGGTGATCCTCTTCTTTTGGCTTTACTGTCTGTCCTAAAGAGGTTCCAAATGGCTGCTGTAACTTGACCCGTTCCCTTGTGATTTTCTTAATTACAACTCCATTCACATTATCTAAATATTTATAATTTCTAATTCTTAGAAATAAGCCCACCTTTAAGTTTGGAGTCCAATCTTTAGCTCTGTCTCCCATGAAATGGATGCTTGGAACAGCAACAGTTCTGATGTTGTGTGGTGGCTTTAATCCCTTTTCTTCTGATGGTTGGACTAAAACAAGAGTGCTCCTCTCCACTGTGAATTGAAAGAGAAAATCAGTGTGAAATTTCATCACCTCTTTCTTATTAACCTCTGATAACCAACTGAAATGTGCTTCAGTAGTGTGCTACTAGAGCTGCCTGCAAAAGCATTAATGAGTCCATGATTTTAAAAAGGCTTTTTGAAAGAAGGATCTTGTAAAAAATTCATTTACAGCATAGCAACTCTAATTGGTACAAGTTACAAACTGATTTTACAGAAGGATGCTGAGTTGCCCATTTCAGCTTGCTAAAGCAATGTATTTCCAAAGCAACACTGCACCTCATTCTGGAAGATTCTTTAATTAATTTGAATGCTGAAGCACTTCAAAAACAAGCAAACAAACAAAAAAAAAAAAAACGTGTTATGCAACATTTGGTTTCACTGAGCCATCCAACAGCATAACTTTTACCAATTTCTCTATGTTCCCATTGTGTTTAATTCTGTTACTTGTATGAGGCTGCAGATGTCTGTGCCTTTTCCCCACAGCTAAGACTGTTCTCTCATATAATGTAATGGCTACAATATAACCCCCAGATCCAGGACAATTCACTAGTTATGGGAGGTTAATAATTTTTCCTTCCTACATTTTTATGGAACATTTACTTTCAAACACATCCTAGTGACTGAGGTGTTAATTCAAAACAGGCCTTTGAACAGCTAGTAAGAAAATGAGAAGGGAAATCCAATTTCAGAAAATGTGTAAAACTGTGCAGAGGGGGGAAAAAAATGTCATTTTTAGAGAATTGTCTGCAGATTACTTTGAAATTCACCTCCCAGACACGTGGTGATGTTGGACAGAACAGAACCTCACTGCTTGCCTAATGAAAAACACGGCAGCCAAACCCTGGGGATTTGGGAGAGCAGAGCTGCAGCTCTGGGCTGTGCTGTTCCTGGTCCACCTCAGTGGTTTTGATGCCTTTTTCCCAACCTGGAAATGAAACTCGAGATGATTTTGGTAAGGAGGCAATATAAAAGGGGATCTTTATTGAAGCAGGAGCAGTTATGGAAAGATGTCCACAAGAGCCCAGCCCCCACAGGGGTGAGGACATTTTTATAGGTTTTAGGAAATTAGCTTAATTGATAAAAAGCACCAATTAGGACAAGTGGGGATGTAATTCCCCCCTGGCTCAGACCCCTTTTCTGGAGCCCCCTTCAGCACCAGCTGTACTTTTTCCATGAAATGCATCTCAAGGAGTTGTTCTCAACCTTGGTTCCCAAGAAGAACCAAGACACTAATGGGGTCTTGCACCCTTGTGAGCTCTGAAATTTGTTTGGTCTTTGTGCCTAGGGGAAGTACTAGGAAAAGGAGCCACCAAAACAATAGGGGACAGAGTTACAAATATATGTGTGAAGAATACAGAGAATATAAAAGAAAAAAAAAAGGCAAAACCCAAACAGCATCATTTTCAGGTGAGCTCTTCTGCACAGGGCCCTCAAGAGCTCCCACACCCAGCCCCACCCCAGCTCCCGAGCCCCTTCCCAAGGGAGGATGCTCCTTCCCACAGAGCCACCCTGCTCTGCTGGTACTGCCAGAAATAACCAAACTCCTTCTTCATTCAGCACATCTCATGGGTGAATAAATAAATAAATAAATGTTGGATACTGGGGGAAAGGGGGGAATTTTTAATGTCTGCACTCAGATACGAAATTTCTCAATTTTGTCTGTTGGTCCCAAACATAACTCAACTCTTGGCCACTGTCTCTGAGGCCAAGATACTGCTGGTGCAGTACTGATTCTGCACCCTTTGCTGGGCACAGTCAGGCTCTAGAAGGACTCATTCTTTCCACTCAATGCCACGGCTGGCATTTGGGAATAGATGTTTATTCAGAGTGAACCGAAGAAAGAAAGAAATAATCAGTTTATCAGCAGCCAACAAAGCACACATACTGTGATGATTAATATGCATTTGAGTGGAGAACTGCTCTTTTTGCCATTAAAACTTGTATTACTTAAATCACATCTTTCATCAAAGTCTTCTAATTGCACTACAGTTTGTGATCATTTAATTATCTGTGTTTTCTTTTCAAGATGGTATCTCTAAAATGTACCATATATATCAGAGTACTCCTCCACTTTTAAGTGTAACTTGGCCAAATGAATTTCTCCTAGAAAAAAAGCAGTTTCAAAAACATTTTCCTCTTGTCCACTTTGGACTGGAGCAAGTTAAAAATGCAGAAGACTCAGCCCTTCATCTGAAGAGGTGGACACAATAATTATAAATTCCTGCTGCAGTTTAAGGTCCACAGGACAAACTCACAATAGCTTCATTACAAATTCTCTGTGATCTCTTCATACATTTTAAGCACCTGGAATATTTGCATTTCTGATTTCACTGGTCCAGCCTTAACAAGAGAGAAATATTCTCACTCACTGTGAACTGGATGAGGCTCTGAACAGAAGTTTTGGGGTTTTTTGTTGATCCTGGGTGTAACTGAAGAGAAAGAAGGAAATAGAGATCAAAGAGAAAGGTGAAGCCATTGCTCTGTGACTTCCCTACTGCAACTCACCTCTTAAGGGATCACCTCTTCTTAAAGTGACTGAAATTGTTTTTGAAATGTCCTTTTTTTTTCTGCTCCCAGTGAGATGTCCAGGATTTGAGGGTTCTGCCAGGTCTGCTTTGAAAGAAAAATAAATGAAAAACCCTCCAGTTAAATGTCTACACACTCTAACGTTGTAAAGCTTTGTTTAGGATCATTCAGAGGAATAGAGCTTTGCTGCTTCATTAAATGGAGTAGAGATTTTCACTAAAGAAAATCCAAACATGCTGGGAAATCAAGTTTTACAAATATGGCCATTTGTCCAATTTCCGTGGGATCATTATGCATATTTTATATGGACATAAAAAACTGCAATGGCACACAGGAACAGCACATTGTAATTAAAATGATTCAATGAAAAATATCTCAGAATTAAGTTAGTTACAGCAATTTTCTTCTTATCTGTGAACTTTTTTTTTAAGATATTCGCTGCATTTTAACAGTATTTGGTGTCACATTGGCTGGAGATCCATTGATTTGTCTGATTAGAGCACAAGACATAATGGATGTGTGAGAAAATCTGTGTGTGATAAAGAGATACGTATTTAATTTCATAATATAACACAAAGATAAGATGATAAATGCAATTTATATGAAGATAATAGATTTTCTTCACATGGGCAAGTATAAAATACATGTAAATATGAAGCATTCTTCCAGACACTTTAATTCCTCTTACAGCACCATCAGAGCTGGCACTTCTGCAATGACAATATCATTCTTTGAAATATTTTTACAATGATAAAGAAGGATGAGATTTAATAAAGAGGTAATTAACAAGCTGTAATACCTAAACATGCCTGTTTATGTGGGTTAGCAGATTTTTTATATACTCATTTTAGGCAGCTCTGACAGCAAGTCTGTGGCTGATGGTTATGCCAGTCATAATTAAAACTCTTTCCCATTTCATTCATTATCACAACAGATGGGATGATTTTGAGAGTAAGAGGTATCAGCTTTATATTAAAAAAAAAGAAGAAAATTACTTGTGCTACTCTATTCTTTCTGCTTCATCCCTTTGTTTTCTTTCCAAAGAAAAGGAAGGATTAATTTAAACACCAAAGCTCTGGTATTAATATTAAGGCATTATAGAAACCACAAATAGGATGATTGGAATCTGACAGCTGAACATGGGAATGGATCCTAAACCATGATAACAATATACAGCTGCCAGCTGTATTTACAGATCAGGTTATAGTATAAAATCATAAATGTAGAGAATTATTGCCAGTCATCTGAGGTAATTAGCAACCAGTCACTTAATCAGCTTTTACCACAGCTCTGAAGCCACTGATACAATCTGGGAGTGGTGCCTGATGGAAAAATCAATTTCAGTCTTACCTTAGAGCTATTGAGTGTTCAGACTTTAATTTCCAATAAGATAATAAATTAACTGGGAATTTGTTGTTGTTTTGTTTTGTTTTTTCTCTTTTGGAGAAATTAAAAACATCCACCATGGATAAACCAAACCAAAGCCAAGGCCAAATAAAGAAAATAAAATATTGATACGGAATAGTAATGAGTAACAAAAGCTATTTGTGCACTTGAATGCCTTTGGAATCCTGATTGCAGCCCTAAAGTTCCTGTGTTCTTGAGCCCAGTTCACAGGTTAGAATAAAGAATATTCCTTGTTCAAGAGAAAAAACACTCAGCATCTTGTACTCCACCACATTTTCATGTAAATGAAAAGGATTTAGCAAGACAGGCACAGTTCCTCAGAAGGAACAGGTGGGAAGCCAACCATGTTTTCCTTTTAGATCCATGGAAAACAATTTTACTTAATTACACAATTATCCCAACCAGCTTTTTTTTTTTTTTTTTCCTGCCTGAAGAGGAGCACAGAAATGCACGAGCTAACAAAGTGATGAGATGAATGCTTCATTTGCTCAGCATCTTATTTTATTGGAATGGCCAGTGCTTGGCATTCCAGGCAGAGGTACAAAACACCCTGCAGCACACAGGTGTTGAACAATTTTCCCTTGGAAAGGTTTCCTCCTTTCCCTCATCCTCTGTGTGCTCTCCAGAGCTTCCATTGCAAACAGCTGCTGGCTCTGTGCCTGTGCTCCATGGCTGTAGCTGGGAGCAATTCATCACTTCAAAAAGCCAGCTCAGCACACTTGAGCCATCTGAACTATTTCCACCATCCCACATTTTATTTGGGAATATAATTGGGGGGGAAGAGAGGACTTCAACTCTCATTGCTCTTATTTCCAGGAGAGAGGCAGAGTATTTCTATTCTATTCTATTCTATTCTATTCTATTCTATTCTATTCTATTCTATTCTATTCTATTCTATTCTATTCTATTCTATTCTATTCTATTCTATTCTATTCTATTCTATTCTATTCTATTCCATTCCATTCCCATTCCCATTCCCATTCCCATTCCCATTGTCTTATTCTATTCAATCCTATTCTATCCTTTATTGATTTTTATACTCTTTAGGATAATCTTTGACACATATCCTAACTCACACATGTTTAAGTCCAAGTGAACTTGGAGAAGGACTATTTTAACAGTGTAAGTGGTTGGGGGAAAGGTGGTTTGCTTAGAATGGATGGAGAAAAAAGATGGTTTTGGTTAAAAGTGTAGGACTCCTGTTTTCAGTTTAATTTTCTCTACATATATTCATTTCTGTTACTGTTATTTACACACAAGTATAGGTTAGTCCTTAGATACTTGTTAGACAGTAGGAATGAAACACAGAGACCTCCAAGAGAAAAAAAAAACATGATTTAGATGGAAGTTTGCACTTCCTGAGAGCTCTTAATGGAGCCGAGTTCCTGTACTAGGAAAAATTTCATTTTGAAACCCACCAAAATGAGTGTTATCCTTGCTGCTGACATTTTTAATCCTTTCCTTCTGCTTCTGCGGCTGAAAATTGGAATTAGGTCATGGTGCAGCATTACCTGTTACAGATTCTCTACCACAGATGGAAAAGGAGGCCCTGGCTCAGCAATTCAATACAGTTAATCAAAACCAGATAATCATAAGATATGAGACTTTCTCCAAAGCAAAATTAACGCTGAAGTCACAGGAGCAACAAATAGGAGAGAAACTTTAACAGAGAAGTTGATACCACTCCAAAAAGCTCCAGATGTTCATTTGCAGGTAAAAACTTGTAATTAAACTTTCCAGACACCGCATTTCCAGAGATTAGAACACTGAACTTTACATATGAAGCACTGATGAATATGAAACCAAACGAAATCACTCCAGTCAGATGGGAACAGGCTGATTCCAGACATCTGTAATCTGGGTATTTATAGTCAGCCCTTCCAGTCCCTTTCACAAGGCTGTCCTTGAGAAAACGGAGCAGTACAACATTTATCAACATTTCACCTGTGGGCTCAGGACACAAAGAGATTGCTCTGAAATTCCAATCATCCTTCAAAAATGGGTTTGATCAAAATGCTTCAGTTGTTCTGGGCATGCACTTTTTGATAATCACTAGCCCAGTGTTGACTAAACTCAGTAAAATCTGGGGTAAATCAGTGCCACTCTGTGAATTCACTGTGGGAATTCCAGTCACTCATCTTTTAAAAATCAGTCTAGATGTCTCAGAACTCACACATAAGTGTGAACATAAATTACACAGGCACAGTGCTGTGTGGTACTCACATGGCAGGATGGGAGAAATGTTTTTACAAAATGCTCCTGAGGAAAGAGATTAGTAATAAATGACCCCTCACCTGGCTAATCAGTGTAATTAACATTTTCTGTGATGTGATGGAATTCTTTACAGATTTGCAGCGACTCCACAACTTTTCAAATCTTTATCCCCAGCCCTTCCACACATAATGGGTTCCACAGCAACACTTCCCACTGAGAAATCTTTTAACTTGCCCTTTATTTTCTCTGCTGAATCCTCTGCAAGAAGGTGCTTGGGTTTGTGTGTATTTGGCATAATGTAAACAGCTGCACATAGGAAGACTGAAAGAAGAAGTTAATTATGTCATAAGAGTTGCAGGGTCTTCCTTTGGATTTTCTCTGAGAAGCAAAGCCAAGTCCCACTTGCAGCCTGTCAGCTTTCCTTTGAATTGCCACAATAATTAATATTCTTTTCATCTAAAAGTCTGCCACCAAAATGGGACAGGTGGTTTCAAGAGCTGCTAAAAGCTGCTAAATATCTCTGGCAATGGTGTCACAATGTCACTACAATGATGGTTTCCCCCAAAAAAAAATTAGACACAAATTTAGTTTAGGTGTTTTAAATGAAGTTCTACTGATTTTCCTACACATTCATGTATAGAGGGGTGGGTTTATACATAGATATATAGAGATAGAGATGTGAAAGAAACAGGGGTGATTACTGAATGCAAAGAAACAAAGGAGAAGATGACTCAGTATTCCAAGAACACCTAAATTTGTAGCTCACTGCTCATCCCAGAGCACAGACAGTCCTGAACTTGCAGTTTTAAAAATGTCAAGAAATGCATCACTGTTCAGCAAAACCCAACAGAGAAGGAAGCAAGGGAAATAAATATAAAAAGCCTATGGAATGCTAGAAGCTCTGAAATCAAATTTCAAAGTGGAACCAAGCCTTCCTTGGGCCTTGCTTCCCCAGGCCCACAGGAGTTCAATTGGCCACAAACTGCTCCCAAAGTTTTCTGTTCATTTAAGCAAAGCTGCTGTGCCACCTGGTGAACGTTTTCATATGCAAGAGTCTCTTTTGCTGTATTTCTCAATATAAAAGGCTAATTCAAGTGCTCTTGGCAACTTTTGTTGGTGCCTGCATTAAGATGTGTGAATAGTTGCAATCAGTAATGAGAGAGAGAGACTCCACTTCTGCCACCACAGAGGACTGGGCTTTTGTCAGCACATAACTAATGTGCTCATTATTTCTCAGCAATACGTGTTTTAATTTTGGAGAAAATGAAGCAGTATTATTTGTGGCATAGAGGAAAAAAAAATTCTACAGGGATAATATATTTGAGTAAAACATCCCTGTGTTTGCAGCTCATGAACTGATCAATCATGATCGGTGATAAAATTGCAATTAGGTGATCAGGCTTGATCGTCTACAACGTGTTCACTTTCAATATCTTTTCATTGAACACTAAATAATTCTTGGCCCATCAGCTGCATGGATCAATCCATTAAAAATATTTAATCACACTGTGGTATTCAATGTTCTTCAAAGTGTTAAATCAATGCTATCACACACAAACCACACAAGACGGGTTATTCTCGACACTTTGAAACAAATATCCTGAATGAAGCCTCTGTTAGATATCTGAAATATGTTCTGGAAATGCAGAGGGACAGCAATCCAAAGCTGTTCTTTTCACCCATCCCTTTGCCAACTGACCCCATATTTATGAACACGATCACCAAAAGTCATTAGTTCAACCTAATTCATGACAAAATTACGCCAAACTTAGACAGGCCTGGCCTAATGTGCATTGTGCTACTCCAATAAAGAGAGGAAAAAGACAGGAGTGTGGAATTCCCAATAATCTTATCCTACATTGCTTAGTGCCTCTTTCCTATTTGCCCTGATTTTTTACCTAACAGAAAATACATCTTTTAATTTGGAGAAAGTCTGGATTCAGATGAAATCTTGATTCGTATTTCATGCTCTAGAAAATCCACCTTCCCAGAAGGCTGAAGAAAATATCTTCAGAATTTTAGAGAAGGTCAACACTTAAAGCATGTCTTGGTTCAATATCTATATGGTTTTTCAGTCTCCTAAATTGTTCTGCTACCTTGAATTCAGTTTAGGGAAAGTAATTTTCTCTATATATTTTCCCATCAGTGTTTGATGATTCAGCCAGCACACTGATCCTCCTTTTAGAATTAGTTAATTTATATTTTCTCTTGACTTCAATATAATTTGTAGTGTTGGACCCGTTCCTATTTATTTATTATTTTCATACTGGAGGTCTATAACTTCTGCATGAGAATAAAACTAAATTAACCCCTCTATATAGAGGTCTAAATCATTTGGCAGGATATTGTGTTTCCTAATAGAAAATAGCAGTGTTTTTTGGACAACTAAATGAACTTTTGGAATAATATCCAGAAATATTTTCTGCAGGACTTTCCTTAGGTGAACAACAGTGAGTTATAGTTTTCAACTTTGCTCCCATTTTTCATCCAGTAACCAAATAATATTTATTCATAAGAACATAAATATTTTTTTGGGTATAGATGGAAAGATTCCATCAGATGGCAGGTGTGCCATTGGCCATTATACATTCATTTCTCTCTGGTATCTAAGACCACAGCCCTTCAGAGAAAGTTAATTAAAGTTCAAAACTTGTGACAGAAGGAAAACACAGGTTTTCCTTTCCTAAAAAGTTAACATTTCTGGATGAAAAATTTTACCTTATATTAAAATAAGAAAGGAAACTGAAGGCCTCATTTGGATGATATACAGGAATTTTCTGCTTTTTGTTTCCTCTTCAGAAGGCGCTCTCTCCCCCTCAGCTGCTCAGTGTTCTTCAAATTGGAATTATCTCCAGTTTTTCATTAATAATATTTACAACCCCAGTCAGAAAGCTCCAAAGCACCCCTGCCAGCTCCCAGGTGTTTGTGTCAAACCTTTTTTTGCTTTATTTGACATGAGACACGTCCTTCATATTATCTAGGGCAGATTATTCTGCCTGAAAGGGTCCCACTGGTCAGAATCCAGTTTGTCACCGCTCATGCCATTTCTAGGGACTGATTTCCCATAAATCTGGGATTTTGACCACTCACCAGGTACAGCTTGGCTGCCCTCAGGGAGATTTTTGGGTGCAAAACCAGAGTGGGACTCAGGGAGATGTCCCTGGGTGTGCTCCCTTTAGATGTAAATGATTTCTCATACAGCCCACACCGTCCAGGATTTCCTAAATCCCAAATCTTGAGCTAAAAGGCATCTTTTAAATCTTAAATCTTAAACCTGTCATAAATTTGCTATTCTTCCTTCTTCTTAGAAAATACTTACATACCAACTCTTTTCTCTTTTATTTACCTTCTCCCCCACCTTATTTACAAATGTCACCAACACAAGTATGGCATCAGTGCTTTTCTTCTGTTGAGTTCTATTCTCTCTTTGCCTCAGGCAAAGATATTTGCTTTTGTTCCATAGTTATTTCTGTGAGCTGGCTGCTACTGACAAGAGCTTTTCTGTTAATACTGAAAAGTGGTGAATTAGTTGTTTGAGTGACTGAGCTGCTGTGTTTGGAAATCAATATTAAATTGCTGCTTCCATCAATTTGAGCCACTAAAATACAGGCATACTCATAAACTCATTATGTTGAAAAACTGCTTGGAAAAGGTGAGAAATAGAGCTTAAAAATACCAGTTTATTGCTACAATTACAGTGCATTCATAAAAGAGTTACCTGAACTCAGTGCTAATATCAGATTCTGTGTCAGAGTCTCAGGGATATCAGAAAAAATACACCTCTCTCTTTGGTTCTTTTCTCCTTTTCTCTGTGTTTCTAGTAATTACAAATTAATAGCTTCTATTTTATGCACAATATTTCTCAAAAAAAAATAAAAAATTGGAGTATGGAAGCCTCTATCATGGTCACTCATGAACCCACTGGAAATGTGACTTCCCCACCATGCAGGTTGTGCTCACCCAACACAGGTACAGGTGGAGGGTTGGCTTTTTTCATGGAAAAGGATTATTGGTTTTTAAAGGATTACCCCAAAGCTCTGATTTCTCTTGGAATAAACTAAAAGCAGGGCTGCATTTCTGTCTGCTGTGCATAAAGGAAAACATGTTTATCACATTACAGCAGTGAGGCTGGAGATAAGCACTGCCATTTCCCTACAAGCAAATCCAGACATCTGGGGGAAAACAAGTTTAGCTGTCAGACAGGATACACAGGAGGGCTGAGCAGCAACTGGGGCTGCTCTTTTTCACAACAAGAAGACAAGGTTCATTACAGTTAGATCATTATCCTGCTGGAAAACGGGACCCTCCAAGAAGGAAATCATCGTTAATTAGAATTTCTTACGGCTCTCAGGTTTAAAGCAGACCTCACACTTGAGGGGATTCATCCTGCTGTGGGGAAATGGGAGTGTGCACTTCATTTATGAGAGAGACTTCAGTCCACTTTTAAATGCCAGATTAAAAAATAAAAGAGTTTGCTTTTTTTGAGGGGGTTGATTATAACTCGTATTCACCTCTTGTATTCTGCTCAATGCTAATCTTCAGTTCTGTCACAGAAATGAGTTATTTTGTGAATGAACAGAGGTGAAATTCCTTTGGAACCATCTGAAAAAGCAATTTATCAAATTCTTCTGTATTGCCAAGTGCAAACTATTGAAATGCTTGTCATCTAAGCCATGGATAGAATTCCCCTGTCTGTCTCCCCTGATTCAGAGATTTAGAACCAGGCTTTTAGTTGATGCTCATGCAAAAGGCTGCACTCTAAGGTATTTCAGTGACGAGTGTGACAGTTTAGAGGTTTATTATTTTTAGTACACTCAGACTTGTAGTGAAATTTCCTCAGGTTTCATGGAAGAAAATGTGTCCTACCATTCCTGCATGGGCAAGTTCCAGCCTATAATTCTTAGGTGGCAAAAAGAACATCTGTTTTTATAAAATATAAAGGATAAACAGGCCCACATTGATGTATTCCATACATGAACTATGAGAAATAATTCATATTTCCATTACCTACATAGTACAAGCATTTTTAGCTGTGTTTCTGGGAATTAACATTGGCTTACAAGTAAAAGAAGGGAATATCTGAAAGGATATGATGCCAAACTCTTGGACAGAGCAGTTCCAGTCCAGAAACATCAGCTAAACTCCAGAAAGGTGTCAGAGCCGTGAGGGTGTGATGACCACTGGACATTTCTCCTACAGAGATTAAACTCGTCACAAGAAATGTCCAGAGCCTAAAAATTATCATCAAGTTGGCCTCTTAGATTTGCTGAATTCTCTCCAGTAGCCCTTGCAGGAATATTAATTACTGCCTTAGACTACACAGCTGAATTTTAGGTAACTAAAACTAGATTAAAATGGTCCCTTTCTAAATGAAAGAATAGAGCCAATAGTGAAAATAAGGTGCGTGCCATTACTGCCAAAAAATTTACAAGTAGCAGGAATACAATTTCCCATTTTTATAGCCTCATCTGTATAAGCATTTTTATAGTCACTTCCATAAAAATGTCTAAAAGTGCTCCATAAATATTAATGAATTAACCTCCCCTGCGTCCCCATATGGTGGGTATTTATTTTTACATTGTAGGGTTGGAGAAACAATTGCAATAAAGCCAAGCTCTGTGCACAAGTCCAGCTCCCAATTCTTTTAGAGAATCAGGAATAAATAACCCTGGATACTTGACAGTAAACTCAAGGATGAGCTATCTACCCTGCCATATGCAGCCCATGACTCCAGAGCAATGGGATTTCCAAAAATCTTGTGCCCTGTCCCAGCAAAACTCTTCAAAATCAAACATCTCTAAAAATGTACGTGCCTGGAATAAACAGGATGGCTATTTTTGTGCCACACTTCCATCTCTGAAAGTATTCCTGCAGATCCTGAGATTGTTCTGTAACGTGACATTTTTAATGTGTCAATTTTAATGTTTTATGGGTGGACACATAAGAGGCTGTAACCCAAGAAAGACTAAAAGATTTCAAGGAGGAAAAAGAGCGAGAATCCAAATTCATTCTTGATAAGAGAGAAATACCTAACGAAATGTAAGTCCATAATAAGTTAAAAACTGGCAAAAAAATAATAAAACCAGCTCAAATTACAGAATGGAAATACTTTTCTCTGAAAAGACAATTTCTGAGTCTTAGGACATGGTTTGGGAAAAGCTTTTTACATTAGTACTATTCATTTTACTTGCTTTTTCCTCTTTTTTTTGTTTTCCCAACTGTGTCACTGTCTTTTTTCTTGCAATGCAGCAAATACAAACCCAGAGTGGCTAAGATACCAAGTGCCATTAAAAATAAACATACCTTATGGCTCCAACACACATTTTCCTTAAGAAATTAATTTCCTTAATAACTTAATTGAACAATCAATCAATCCCTATGCTCCTCATGGATTTTTCCCATTATCCCATAAGAAGATAAGGGACCCATTTGTTGAAACCCACAGCAGTTAAATATCACTGTTTTTCTAAAAGCAGTAACTGATTCGCTGTACAGCTCCAGTACCAAACTTTCATTTCAACTTTATCATGAGCTGCATGATATTGATATACAGAGAGGAACTTGCATTAAATTTATGTTTCACCCAGAAACCTTCCCAAGAACATGTTTGGTTTTTTTTAATATCTGAGGGAATTTCTGACAGAATTGTTCCCAGTGAATTAACATTTTGGAGCATGCTTCGATATGCATTGACTTAAAACCACCTTATTTTGATCTACATTCAAAGTCTCCGAAACAAAACCCGAAGTTGTTGAAAGAAATAAAATTTATTAATTGCTTCCAAACCAAATCAGAATGATTTTAGGACATGCACTGGTGGGACAATGGCAAGCAGCCCTTGGAGTGGCCCTGAAGAAAAGACACAGCATAATTTGAATAAAATATAATCACCCAGGTGTCAGCCAAAGAGAGTGCATCAAGCAATGAATAAAATTGGATTTAGAATCGTAGTGAGTTTAGTCTTTAACTAAAAACCAAGCTATGTTAAACCACGACAAGAATGGACCCAAATCAGTGTTTCTACAACTGCATTTAAATTCAACAATGTCATCACTGTATTGCACTTATTCAAGGAGATGATGTAATATTAATATAATAATAAATGAGGCATTGTGAACATAAGTGTGAAGTCTCTCAATGTGTGATGCGTGAAATCACACACTGTCATTTCTCTTCAGCTTTTCATCAATTCAAAAAAACTAAAGTACAAACATTAGAGGGTGGAATTGACAATTTTTGACAAATGTTGATCTAATTTTAGTAGAATCTATTTTCAGTAGGAAAATAAATTCAGTTCAGTTGCCAGTTGAATACAAAATCCCAATCAGATAAATCCTATCTGCAGAGGGAAATCCATGCATTCCACAGAGACAAAGATTTTGCTGACTACAGCAGAGGGAAAATTGGGTAATTAGGCCAAATCCTATAGTGCTTATCAAGGATTTAAGTTTATGAGAATAGTCTTTGAGTGATTATTATTATAATGATATGACAAAACCTATTATTTCCCTGAGTATTTTGTTAATGTATAGGAAGAACCAGCCTGTGGAGGATTCTCTGCTCTAAACCTGAAGTATGTGGGAGGAAGACACCACGACTTCACAAAAACCACACATGCCTTTACTGGCAGGAACAAGACAAAGAACTTTCCTTCCTTCCATAAGGAGCAGACACCAAAGTCAGAGTTTTGTGCCCAGCAGTGATGCCAGTGAGTCCTGAAAGGGAATTTGGGGGTCTTGGTGCATTTCCATTAATCAGCTCTGAAGTAAATTCCTTTTTCTCCCACTGTGATGCGGCACAAAATCACCCACATTGCAAGGGCAGCAACATTTGTTCACTGCTTTAATTTAATTTTATTCCCTTATTGTCACCTAGGCAGCAGTAATAACTCTCTCACTAGTTTAACTTGCCTGGATTCTTTTGTTGTTCTTTTGGGGACTTGGTAATTTTTACAATGCAAACACCATCAGTGCTGTTTATTTCTGATTATGAGATTTTGCAGTTTCGCTCTGTTCTCTGAAGAACTCCATGGCAGAGGGGGGAGTAATTACCTGTCATTTCACTAATCCTTCCCTACCATGAAACAGGGTCCTTTTTTGGTTGATTGTGGGTTTTTTGTTTGTTTTGTTTGTTTGTTTGGGGTTTTTTGTTTGTTTGTTTTTGTTTGGGTTTTTTTTGTTGTTTTTTTGGGGGGATTTTTTGGGGTTTTTTTTGGGGGGTTGGGGTTTTTTTGTTGGTTTGGTTGGGTTTTTTTGAGGGGGCAAGGGTGTTTTATCTCTCTTTTTTTCTTTTTTTTTTTTTTTTGCATTTTGGGCTTTTAAATTGTGAATCCCTACAAGAACCCCTCTTAAAATGCTCTCCTTAACATCCTTGCCTTAACATCCTGCATCTCATTCCATCATTTCTGAAATACTCCCCCTTCTCATCCCTCTCTAGAGACCTTTTTGGATTATGCAAGCCCAGGGAGGTTTCTCCTGTGCTGCCTCACTGAAACATCTTTGTACCACATGAAACCCTTTCACTGCAGTGAGATACTGGCTCCTTCAGTCTCTCATAAAATACAGGTGGGCTCCTCTTTTGTGCTGCACTCTTAATTCTGTGGGATTATGCAAGGAACAACTTCTTATTAGGGAAGTCTGAGCTAGAGAGATCAAAGCCCCGCTCTCAGCTGTGTTAAGGATCCTTTATTCCAGTGTAAAGGGACTTTAAAGCAAGGCTCCATGTCTCACAGTAAGTGGATTCAAGGATACAGTTTTTACCATTTTGCCATGAAATTCTGGTATTGTGTGACTTGTGGGCTGCCTCTTCTTAGGAAAATTAGGGTTTTTTTAAGAGAGAAGACATCCCACCTTGCTTTCTAAGTATAAAAGGAGAATTTATAAATTTGCTCCTGGAGGATATTGTTCCTTCAGCAGAGTGGATGCATTACAAGGTTTCATTTTTCCCAAAGCAGGAAGAATCTGTTGTGTCACAGTCATCCTCAGCAGCTGCAGCTACAAAAGGAGCAAAAGTAACACTGTGTGTCTCAGAAAAATATAATTTGAGCAACTTAAGAGTTCCTCACTGCTGGTTTTTAAGGTAAGAACAAGAAATTTCTAAAACATGGCAAATTCCAACTAAGCACGTTCATATTTGGTGTATATGAACAGAAACAGATTACACTTCCACAGGAAGAAACCCTTATCGTATAAATATGATGCTTACATAGGAATAAACTATTTCAGTGATAATCTAACTGCAAAAAACAAATGAGAAAAAAAAATGAGTATTTTTCCATATCAGGCTCAAAGTGCTTTAAAGAGAACACAAATATCGTTGTCAAGATGACAAAATAAAATACAGAGAGAAAAACTGAGCCTCAATTTCACACTGCCTTCAGGATATCTGGGGGTTCACAGTTCTGTTGCAAAAGGCAAATCGAGGAGAGAGAGAAGGCTGAGTCCATCTCACATCTAAACACAATTTCCTCTATCTGTGGAGCACCATGAGCAAACTGAAAAGCAAAATGAAAACATTCCATATTTTTCAGAAATTCTAATAGGAATCAGAAAAATATTTCCCAGTGTGAGATAAAAAGTTCATCTTGTTATTCTATAATGTATATTATCATAAAGAGCATTAATTTAAAACTTCTGAAATAAACATGGGCTGGATTTCTGTCATGGAATTTGAAGGGCTGATTCAAACTTTTAACAAAGTTCATTTTTTATAAAACCCCAATATTTTCTTGAAGATCAATTTCATATTCTTAGACTGTCACTTGATGAATTCCATAAAAGATCATTTTTGTAATAATTAATGAAATTGTGACATAAAAAATTGCCTAATGTTGTCTAAGAAAAGGGAAAGCAAACACTTTCTTAGGAAATTCCTTTTGTGAGCATTCACAGTAGCAAATGAAAAGATTTTTTTTTTTTAAAAAAGGTATTGTTTGCAGAAGTTGAAAGAGTTCAATCATGACTCTCTATAGACACATGTTTTACTTTGAGTGGATTTGCAGTTTGAATAAAAGCTAAGAGTGCTCTGGTATTTTAAAATTTCCTAATTCTCATATATTATGTCAAACCTGCAACAATCAGAATGAAACCCAGACAATGGGCTCAGCACAGAGAGTTATCCTTTTCTTCCTGGCGTGGATGGTGCCTGGAAAATCCTTCCTTTAAAAAAAAAAAAAAATATGAGAAATCAAGATTATCGTCTAGACAAGAGACAGACTCTCAAATCTGCTTTAGCCCATTTGCTTTGCACGGCCTTAAAAGCACAGTCCCCAGGAAAGCAAGTGTGGTGTTCTCTCACAATTACAGAATTCTGTGTTAAAACTGGAAATAAATTCAGAGAGACCACACAAATAAATAAGTGAATCAGTTTTGAGGCTGGGGTCGAACCTGGTGGTGCCCTGGTCCCAGTTTCAAGCAGCTGCTGATGTGTCCTGCTGCCAGAGGGCAGGGATGGACGGGATTTTGGGCAGGAATTGTTCCCTGGGAAGGTGGGGAGGAGCTGGGATGGAATTCCCAGAGCGGCTGTGGCTGCCCCTGGATCCCTGGCAGTGTCCAAGGCCAGGCTGGACACTGGGGCTGGAGCAGCCTGGGACAGTGGGAGGTGTCCCTGCCGTGGCAGGGGTGGAATGGGATGAGATTTAAGGTCCCTTCCAACCCAAATCACCGGGATTTTGTGATTAAGACACATCACACGATCCAGGTACTCCCTCCAGCTCCAGCCCCATTCCATCATCCAAGCCGTAACACACAATATTCCAACTGTTCCTGCTGATCACCCAAAAGCCCATTACGTTTGGTTTAGGAGGATTTTTAATTGAAAATTAAACGTCAGTTTGCTGCCTGGCCTTCATTAAAAACTTCATTTTCTCCTGGAATCAGGCTGTTTTTCACCGACAGGCTCATCCCTCTGCTCCTCTCGCTCCGCGCTGCACGAAGGGACAGCAGGCCTGATTAAGTCGAGTTAATACTAACAACCCCTGGCATGTTAATCAGCGTCCAGGGCCTTCTGTTGGAAGGTCTCAGATGCGTTTTCCATGCAGTCCTGGAGCTCCAGGAGGGGAGGCACTCAGAGGTCATCCGCTCCCTTCCCGTGCCCAAAGGAAGGAGCGGTTGAACTTCATCTGTGCTGACAGGCACTTGCTGCCCCTCCACCACGGTCTGACCTTCTGCTGGTGGCTCTACAAGCACCCTGAGCAAGCTGGTGCATTGTCTTTCCGCCCTTTGCCTCCAGGTTTAATCCAAATCTTCCTGTCTGCAACCTAAACCCTGCACATCCTGTCTATCTAAACAGATTTTTACGCTCCTCTTCCCTCCCTGACCGTTTCACACACTTGACAAGTCTTGCTATGCCTCCCTTGCCTGGAAACAAACAAACAAAATGTAAAATAGAAAATAATTTCCAGAGTCTGATACTCTTCCTTCTCCACGCTGCACTTCCTGATGGATTCACCTGTCTGGAAATGAGGTGCTCAGAACTGAGCCCCTTGTGTGGAGCAGAACGAGGAGTTTGAGCACCAGGCTTTCTGTGTTCATCTACAGCTTCTTCCAAATGAGGTCATGACATTCTGAGGACACCATGCTGGCCCCTTCTTGCACAATTTTTGTGTTAAAACATGTGTTTTAACACAGCTCTCTGACTTTTCTGTGGCCCACACCAGATAATTTCTATCCTGCAGAGGCTCTGACAGAGCTGAGGTATTTTCCACACTGCATTTGTTCTTCTCAGCCACCCCTGCCTTGCTCAGTCGTGGTTTTTTTTTATGTTTGGGTAGGATCAGTCTTTATTCTTATCCACTCATCCAGTGTAATTTCCTAATCAATGTTTCTTCGGTATTTTTTAATATCTAATACGCACTGCGCCAAAAGACACATAACAAAGCTTTGTACTCCCCCACAAAGCCTTCTGTTACATAAAAGAAATCAGACTGGTCTGAGATGAATCATTATTTAAAAAAAATATCTGCTGGCTCTTGTCATGTTGGTGTGTTAGAGATATCTCTGAGCAGTGAAATAAAACCAACTGCTCTGCAAACCAGAGCTCCTGGATTTTGTCTTTCTGAGGAAGACATCAATTTTGCTTCCTCCCAGTTCTCCATCTGCCTCTAACTCACACACAGTTCTGATATTTACTGTGCAAACACTTCTCAGTATTAATCCTGGCCATGGCTTCCAACACAATCACGTTCTTAATGATCCCGTTCTTAATATTAATACAAAATTTCAAGTAGTTCTCAATCAGAGCAGCCTCTAAAAATCAATATTATAGTAATTATTACAGTGGGCAGCAGTATGATAACTTAAAATATGCTTGTTCAAATAAATCTACAGGTAAATTAGTTCTTTTAGGCAGTAAGAATAACTTCTATATGCATTAAAAATATGTCCTGCAAAGTGTACAGGTAAAGGCCCTTGGGTCCTTTGCCCATTAAAGCTGTTTTCCATTTATTATTTTAAAATATATAAGGGCACCAGGGAAATTTTAAACTTCTTACAGGATACTTGCATAAACCAAGTTATTATATATTCACCATGAGCCACAGTACAAAATACTACTCAATCAAATTTTAATAACTGCATCCTTCTTAATCCACTAATTACCTGAAAGCGAGGTTAAGGCCTCAAAACTGATAAAAATATTCTTTTTCAAATAGTGACAGCATCCCACTATGTCACTGATCCAAAAGTCATAAAAGCTTGTCTTTTCATGGTGGCAATGAATATGGTCTGATCATTGCCAAAAGCTACAATTTTTAAGAAAATAAATGATGCATTCTCCAAGACATATTTTTCAAGAAATCAACACCAAGATAATTCATTTTCCTGAGGTGACCACCATTGCTAAAATCTATATTTTTCCTTATTAAAGGACAACAACTGGCTTTTTGACCAAAAAATGATGATTAAAAAAAGGCAATTACAGGTGTAATTGTAAGCAGTTAAACTTCTGCAGAGTGAGGCGAGAATTTTGCTAGCATTTCATTTTTCTTCTAGGAGAACATAAGAGCTAAGGAAGTACCAAAACCCAGGTATTTAACAGAAAGTAGACAAAACATAGGCAGAAAAATGGGGTGAGTTTCTACCGCTGTCCAAGGAGCTGGGCACATTTACAGAAGGGGACAATCAGGATTATTCCCCTTAAATTGTAATGAAGCCTCAACCCAAGGCAGGCTTAATTAACATAAAACTGGAATTCCTGTTGCAGAGTGGTGTGATCTCACAGCAAGATGTTGCAACAGGTGGCACAATAGGGATCTCACTTCACAGAGGGAAAAAGAATTTAAAAGACTCTGCAACTTCCACTTTGTAGTGACTGCTTCACAAATGCATTATTTTCCATTTGGATAAGAGTCCTGATTTGTGCTTCCTGCTGTATATTATACATTAGCGGAAAATTATTATTATTATTCATAATAATAATGATAATAACAAAACCAAAAACTGTTCGAGTGAATTTTAATGCACTTGTGAAGTTCTTTATGCTCTTTTACTTGAGAAGAATATCTAAAGCTCCACCCACTCCTAAATAATTCCTTTATGACTGGCACAGGGCACATTCAACACATCAGGTAACACCAAAACCAGATCTTCAAAGCTTTCTACAAAACTCAGAGTCCAAACGGTGAATCCAACCAGGTGTACAAGGAGATGAAAAGCAACTTTTCCCAAAAAGTGGGACACCCCATGGGTAAGGGATGCCCAAAAAGGGTCTAAACTTGGGAATTTAATCTGGTTTCATCCAGGAGCTTGGTTTGGCTCTCAAAACCTGAATCAGTTTCAGCTGCCTGAGGTGTTGAAATGGGTGAGAGTTTGGCTTTCATGTCACAGGAAAAAAAAAAAAAAAAAAGAAAAATTGGATGAATATAATTACAATGAGAACATGATAGGATAAGAAGAATAAAGGTTTCAAGTCTATTGGGATTTCAATTTAGATTTTTGTTTGCTTCATCTGCACCCATGCAGAGAAGGAAATCTACCAAAGCCAGCTGAGCTGGAAATCTCAGGTAAATATTCCTTCACTTTATTGAAAACCTTTGTTCAAGGCACTATTCAAGGACAGGCAGTGCCCAGATTTGGTGTCACTACTGATGACACTTCACATTCCTGACTGGTTTTGCTTTGAAACAGACTTTTATTTGCTTCTGACACAGATTTGAAAGGAAAATGTGCCTCAAGTATGTTGTGAAAGCACGAGGCTGAGAGGCACAGATGTTATTACTTGCTGCCATATGCTGTTAAAGCTTTAATAATATGCATTTATACTAAGTTAAAAATGGTACTTCAGCACTCTGAATGCCAGCAAAAGAACTGTTCATTCCTTGGTAAAACACACCAACAAATGGAGCAACACTCTGAAAAGTGATGTTGGATTTTTTGACTCTGCACAAGTGGATCCTTGAGGACTTTTCCGTAAAGATCAAGCAGATCATTAGGAGTCCCTCTAAACCATTTTATATTGACATTCTTGTTTTCTGAAGCAGCGGCTTTCATTTATGCTTTCATCTGCTTTATTTGACAGCCTTCTCTCACACAATTTTCAGCTTTAAATGCGAGCCACAGGCTAACATGGAAACAGAGAACAAATCCAAAGCTTGTTAATATTTCTGCAACCTTTGCCACTGTAAAAATTGAGACATGACCATTACCTCACCCGCCCCTTGGACAAATTCTCCAGTGCATGTTCCATTCATAAGTTATGCTACAGAATGCTTTAGTGTTTTTCAACATTCTGCCTAAAGTTCCCATTTTGGAAAGGTTTTCAATAAAGTGAAGGAATATTTACCTGAGCTTTCCAGCTCAGCTGGCTTTGGTGGGCATCCCTCTCCTCTACACAGGTGCAAATGAAACAAATAAACAACCAAAAATCTAAATTAAAATTCCAGCTGGCTTGAAACCCTTGTCTTTATGATCATGTTATCAAACCCATGTTCTCATTGTCATCCTATTAATCTGCTGCTTTATTTATTTTTTTTTTTTTAGCATAAAAGCCAAAGCCTCACCCATTTCAACATGCCAGGTAGCTAAAATCTGGGATAGTTATCCAAGAGCTGAACCACTACTGTGTGGAACAGCCTAATTATTCACAATTCACAGGGATTTGTACCCAGTTCCAGAGGGAATTTCAGCCCGAGTGGTGGGAAGAGAATGTGCACCAAGCTACCCTATATCCCATCAGTGTTGTGGCTTTCTGCTGTACATTGTTAGGGAAACACAAATGAAGCCTTCTGAGAAGCCAGCAGCACTTTATGTTTGGGGTTTTTTGGGGTTTGGGGGTTTTTCCATTTGCACTGCAGATGACAGATCCTATGAGGTTACAAAGGACCACTCCTGCTTCTAAGTCAACTCTCCTTCAGGGTAAAATTCCACTCTTAGCCTATGAAAAGTAATAAAAATCTGATTTTTAACAAGTATTTCTATTTGAAATGTGGTGGAAACACTTTATTGTGCTTATGCGGTGTATTTTCCTATTTTTATGGGAGCCTTCAAAACCTCCACAGTCTTTAGCAAAAGTCAAATGATTTAATTGCAAAATAACTCAGTCCCAATCAGTCGAAGCCGAACAACTCAGACAAGCATTTCCACACTCTCTGAATCAAAGTCAATGAGAGCTGAAGACAAACTGCCCCTAACAAAGTGTTTGCTCAAAGGCCCTGATGAAGCAGCTGACACTTTCCTGGGGAGATTTAGTGGAAAAAAGTCCTGCCAATTTTTTTCCAGCAGCCACCAGATTTTGTTTCCTGCCTGTGAGAAGGGCTCCTGTACCTATATCCATGAGCATATGGATGTGGAGGGAAGAGGAGGCGACAGCTACAACCAGTAAATGTGAAATCTGCATCATCAACAGCAGAACAGGGGAAAAGTTCTGTTAATTAAAACTTGAAAGGCTCTTTCTAACATTCACTCCAAGTAAGTTTTGTCCCCAACATTTACCTTCGGAAATAACTCCTTTCCCTCTAATCCTGTTTCAGTCTCTGCTTTCCTCATTTGTTTTTATGTAATTTCCAAAGTCAGTCACTCTCCATCTTTTCTGAAACCTGGCCAAACGATGGTAATTGTGGCTAAACAATGATAATTATGGCTAAAGCATGGGATTGCAGAGGGTATTAACCCCTCTTTCCTCTGCTTTTCAGGGCGAAGGGGAGCTCCCCTTCTCCCCCAGCCGGGGGAAGCGCTGCCCATCCCTTCCTCATCGCCAGGCTCAGGGCTCCCTCTCCTGTTCCAACACATTTTTCTCCACTGTGCCTTCAAGCAGATCTGACAGCCAAAAACCTGGGATATCCAGCTGAATCAAACACCCAGGGAAAAGTATGCCTTTAAATCCCTCAGTATCTAGAGTATGGCCATTAGTATTCACTTCTCAGATCATAAAACATCTTTCATCACCTCACAAAGCTTTGGTTCAGCTCCGGCCACACGACCAGACTGTGCCCCGCCAGTGGGGCTACGAGTAGGAGGACAACCAAAAAATATCGTCTTGGGACAACCATTAAAACTCTTTAAAGTATAAAATAAAAGAAAATAATGCCATAAATTCTGGCCTTATTCCACATTTAAAGAGAGATTTGGCAATGACAGAGCATGTAACATAAACATATTTAACATTTCAATTTCTTTTAAGAAGAAATTCCCTTGGATTATTCCCTTTGTAAGAGAACCACAGGCAAGGAGGTGACATGCTGTCAAAAGACAAAATTTTAAAAAAATCTCAGAGCAATAAGCCATATTAATCAACATCAGTCTAGAAATATTCAGTGGTTACCCACTGCTTTCCAATTAAAACATTTGATTTCAAACCAACCAAACACAATTTACTTTATGAAAAAGGAGGAAACAGATGAAAAGGAGCAGAAATCACATTTTTTGTTTAGACTAGATTTTAAAAAAATTAAAAATAACCATACAACTAATGAATAAAGGAAAAGTAACACCCCTAAACTTTATCTGTGAGAAGGTAATGGACTAAATTCATCTATGGTAGGAGAAAAAACAAAATTCCAATATTTGGTCAGACAATTCTGGATCTGTGGTGGAAATGTAATACCATATTGAGCTAATACATGTAGGACTTCAAAGAGAAACTTCACTGTCATCATATAAATCAAGGAGCAAATAAAATAATGAAAACATGAACAACAACTACAGCAGAAATAATGTGAGCTGACGATCAATGAATTTAATGGAAGCCTTTCCAGGGCCATTAATAAAATTCAGAGCTGGTTTTTGTGCTGGGAGCTGATGGCAGTTTTAGGGGATACAGGCATTTTTGGGCATTAAAGCACAATGATGACAGTGCCTTCTGTCTGGGCTGGGGAGGGGAGGAGGTGCTCAGATTGCCACTGGGGGGGATGAAATGTTCCACCCTCCACATGGGAATGGGCAGCCAGTAAAATATTCCTGGCAATGCCCTTGAGATAACCACCTGTCACATCACCAGAATGTGACTTATTTTCTGCTGTAGTTCCATTCCCAA
Source organism: Cinclus cinclus (assembly GCF_963662255.1). Classification (NCBI taxonomy): domain Eukaryota; kingdom Metazoa; phylum Chordata; class Aves; order Passeriformes; family Cinclidae; genus Cinclus; species Cinclus cinclus. The sequence goes on from NC_085055.1 coordinate 3,205,755, forward strand.
ATCCCTGTTTTCACTGTAACATATTCCTTTTTAGTGGCTGGTACTCCATACAGCACACGGATTAATTTCCCCTCCGCCGATGGAATTTTTAATGAAGATAAATTATAATCATGACATTTACATCTCAATGATTTTCACAATTGAAACATTCTCCTAATCCTGGTGCACATGCTGTAAGTGGGTTACGCAGCCAGATACTAAAGCAATCATTTTATCATTGTCAGAGTGAATATAATGCCTACAGCAATCAATTGGACTTTTATGGAAACAGTTAGCTCAGCTGGTTTGCATTGAAAAAAATGCACTGAAGTGCCCATTATCCATCTCCACTGTCAAAGGACACGCCAAGATCTTGGCTTTTGCTCCCAAGAGTGTGAAACTCTATCTTACAACCAAAATGAAAAGATGAGAAAGGGCCAAGAAATGTGGTCAGAAATGGCCAAAAGCAAAAATCTCAAGAGCCCCGGGAAGAATAAACCAGAATTACCTGGTTTGGGTAGAAAATTTGGGTCAAACAGAGGTTCCAGCTGTGGTTTCTGTAGAGGAGTGAAAAATGAGAGCCTTGGTCAGAGAGAATCTTGGAGGAAATCCCAGCACTGGTGTGGGTGAACAATGAGGACAAACAGGGCAGTTTTCTCTAGCGCTGCTACAGAGGGCTAGAAGTTATAGACCTGTCCAACAGCTGACAGAATTCCCAGGACAAGGTTTTCTGCAGCTACTCCCCCTTGTTCCCAGCAGTTCCAGGACTCAGGTGGGCTCTTGTCTGCTTCAGGTGCTCACCTGCTCCTTCGCTGGCCCAAGCAGCCTCACAGATTTAGCTTTCCACAACAATTTCTGTGCCTCGATTATTGCTCGTTTCAGCAGCCTGTGCACCAGCGGTCTGATGCACCAATCCCTACACAGAAATATCCAGAAGAGAGGAATGTGTCTGCACTTCCTGATCTAGTCCAGGTGCCAAAAAGTACCAAAAAGTAATGTCCTTTTCTTGGTATTGAATCTTAGGGATGCTGCATCAGTAATCATGGAAATTCTTGGATAAGACACGGTGGGAGGGCCACCAAGCCAGGAAAAGAATTTCTCATGGGGAAGGTGAGGAACTCCTGTGGAGTAATTACTAAGTTTTGAAAACCTCAGGCTTATAGGAAAGACAGAAAACTTCCAGTGATAAAGTCCCTTGGAATAATTTCTGCTTTTTTTTGTAGTGCACCAAGTCTCCTGAACATCTTAGCAAGAAATATTATAGCAATAAATATTTTTATATTTTGAAGGGAAATGAACAGTAAAGGTTAAGGCCAGAATGTACTACTTAAAATAAAAGAATAAATACTTCTGCCAGCTGTTTAAACACTCAATGGCCAGATGCACAGGAGAAAATCTGTTAACGTTTCTGTTCACACCATCCAGCCTTACTCAGAGCTTGCAAGTTGTGCAAACATAAAATCTTAAGTCCTCAAATTCCTTACTGCAACTTTGCAACATTTTTCAGGAATTTAGTGGTAGGTAGAGGAGAATTTTCTGAATTTATTCTGAAAAGGCCCCACCAGCAATGGATGTATTTCAGGTGCCTCAGTGCAGTCAGAGAAAAAAAGAGGAATTAAATACTACAGAGGCTTAGGAAACAAAAAGCTTCCATAACGCAGTGGGGGAGATCAGATCCCATCACAATCAGACTTTGTGCATTGAATCACATAATTCCAATGAGCAGGAATTATAATTATAATCTTAATTCATTGGCAAACATAGTTCTCAAGGGGAGTCAGGTACATGCAGGCACAGTACTTGTACACACTGACACAATTCAGAAGGGAATCAGAATTTTTTTAATCAATGTCATGCAGAAACCCGCCTACTGACAATTATCTCAATAAAAATTATTTCCTTGGTATTGAGTATAGATTATTTCACTTAATAACATATTCACCTGGGCACCTATCATGCATAAAAACTACAGCCCAGCAAGAAAAATTCCACAGTTAAATTAATTCCACAGAGGAAAACTGGGGGTGGAGAAAAGGCTTTGTTATAGCTGAAATTAAATAAAACATAAAGAATCATTAAATCCAAGTGGCTGTGTAAGGGCAGCTCAGTTTGGCAATTAAAAGCTGGAGAACACTCACCTGTGTCCACACTGGGTTTTATGATCAGTTCTGTAGCTGGGAGGGATCTGGCAGACTCTCACATTTACCTCTGCCTGAGCAGGCTCTGCTGGTGTCACACTGTGCCTCCAGACAGGATCCAGCATCCCTGGCATCCCTGCTGTTCCCCATGCAGCACTCCCAGGGGTGACACCTAAATGGATGGCAAAGGAGAAGTAGAAAGGAAGGAATTGCAGAAAACAATGGCAGATGCTCAAACAAAAATCCAGTCGGTGGTTTAGAAGGAGAAAGGCACTTTCCAGAAGCCTAAACCTACAGCTGAGGACACTGACCTAGGGAGAGGCAGGATATTTACCTGACCAAGATCCTTTGGAAAAATCCAAACACTGCAGCAAATTCAGCCAAGTCAAGACACCAATCCCTCGAAATCTCTTCTCCAGTAGTGTGGATGTTCCAGCAAAAGCATCTCAGGCCTCTGTGAGCTGTTTCATTCCTTTATTGCAAAGGCTACATATATTTCCCCTTGAAATGTCTCATCCCTGTCTTTGATTTCAGCTGGTTCAACTTGACACCCTTTTTTCACCCCCAAAAAAAAGCAGTTTACTCACTGCTGAGCTAAAAAGCCCACTGTGACACAAGCAACACTCTTTATACCAAAAACCAGAGATGTGGAGAACAGCATTATGCATGGGAAGAGCTTGAGATGCTGGGAATAATATTCAAAGAACAGGAACATGAGAAGTTTGAAGCTGCCAATGGAAACAAAGGGAGCAGCAAGAAAGGAGACTGTAGAAAATGTCTTGTCAGTGACTCCTGGCCTGGAATTGAATCCCTGGGTGAGCCTGTGGCAGTCTCTGGAATGCTAATGAGGTGCTTAACATTACCCAGTACTGGGACTGGAGAAAATAGAGAATGGGAAATGGGAATACAAAACTGCAGCAACCAGGGGGAGGATCCTGCACGAATCCTGGGCAAACAAGCTGGAAGAACAACAAGAGCCTTGGATGCACAGAGCATTCTACAACCACGACACTCACAGAGCTCCTGGCACCCTGAAGGACACAACAGATCCGTGACATCCTTTGGGATCAAAGAACTCCTCAAGGGGTGACCCATGAGCATCTCATTCTTCTCTCCCTGCTGTTCTTTGCATTCAGGACATATTTTTACTCAGCTGAGATCTGAACAGCAGCAAGGAGCATTTAGTGTTTACACACAGTTTTACACCAATGCCAAGAAATATTTTGCCATGAATATTCCACTTTGGTGTATTTTAGTAAGTAATATTTTAGAGCAATGTCCCAGATATTACATGTCGAGTATTTTCAGATCATAAGCAGCCATCAGAAATTGCTAATAGTTTAGTAGCAAAAAAATGAAGAATACCATTTACCATCAGAAAAAAACCTTGGAAAATAAATATGCAAGAACAATTTAGAACTATTTTTAGGATGCTGACTTGTTTTGGATCCTCTGAAACCTGAAATGACAAAGCTGTGCCTTTAATGACACGAGATAGAAAATGTTCCCCTCGTGTATTTTTTAAATCTCATAGAAAGAGACATCTTGTAACAATTCCACAGCGATGAAGTTGTCAGCAGTGTGATCAGGTAACCTGCCAAGGTTTCAAAACACTTTAGATATAAAAAGAAAACTGGCTTTGAAAAATACCAATCCCACTTTTAAAAATAAATTTGTGAGCATACCTTAGAATCCCACCCAATTCTACAATCACAAATTCATATATTCTAAAATAAATCAAATCTACAGCTCTTAAGTTGAACAGAAATAAGATATCTATTAATGTACTGTTGTCATTTCTAAAACATTTAATATATAGCAGGGACCATATTACTTTTCCCAGCCTCTCACCAAGCAATGTGTATTTTTTCCAGATATAACTTCAATATTCTGTCAAAAGGTGCATGAGTTTTGGGGGTTTTTTTGGACAAAAACCAGAGATGTCCTTCTCAGAAATGTAGTGCCTTTGAACAGCCAACCAGACTTTGTGAGAAGACATCAATACAAGCATCCCACGGACCAGGAGCCAGCCCTAAGTCCTCAATTCTCTGCTCACCCAAGTCCAGCTTAACTCAGATACCACTAGGCAGCAAGTTTCAGAACCAATATGAATTTCCCTTCCTTCTGGGTTCCAAAGTCAAATGTCAGCCTGTTGAAAATCAAATGATCGGTGGAGCACTGCTGGCTCTGCTCAGCTTTGGAAGGCAGTCAGAGAGAGTGCCTCTGTGCCCTGGGATCTGGATAAATTCTTCAGGAGAGCTCATCTGAGAGCTCCTGGGATCTGGATAAATTCTTCAGGAGCAGCTCATCTGAGAGCTCCTGGGATCTGGATAAATTCTTAAGGAGCAGCTCATCTGAGAGCTCCTGGGGTCTGGATAAATTCTTCAGGAGCAGCTCATCTGAGAGCTCCTGGGGTCTGGATAAATTCTTCAGGAGCAGCTCATCTGAGAGCTCCTGGGATCTGGATAAATTCTTCAGGAGCAGTTCATCTGAGAGCTCCTGGGATCTGGATAAATTCTTCAGGAGCAGTTCATCTGAGAGCTCCTGGGATCTGGATAAATTCTTCAGGAGCAGCTCACCTGAGAGCTCCTGGGGTCTGGATAAATTCTTCAGGAGCAGTTCATCAGTTCATCTGAGAGCTAACAGGATCCTGAACAGGATCCAAGGCTGAGTAAGAACCACTGGCAAGTCAAGATGCCTCAGGGCACCTTGAGCTCACACACCCGATTTTTCCACTCTGTCAAAAATGGTATAAGAAGAGATTACATCATGGAACCTGCCATCTCCTGTTGTGTTTTGTTGAATTCCTGTCCTCCCCCAGCCCAGCTTGTGCAATCCCCTCACGCACCTGGCACTTTTCCCAGAGCTCACACCGACTTCCATTAGAGAGGGACAATGCTGATTTGGGGTGATCTGCTCTGTGTCTCCATAAAATACGTCCTTACCTCCTGAATCAGGTTGTAGGGGAAATCTGCGACCAGCAGAGCATGAATAAGATGAGGAGCTCTTACATAGCTAATGTCTTCCTCCAGGTTAGAAAAGGCAAGAGGCAGAAAACTTCTCCCTGGATGTGCTGGCTGTGGCAGTGCCAGGCTGGACTCATGCTGACAACCAGCTTGCAACACAGAAGGCAACCTCTTAATAAACACTAAACCCTTCTAACCTGAAAGATTGCAGCCACTCTAATTAACAGAAATTAAATTGTTCAAGGAAGGCTCGGAAAAATAGAAGTGGCTGTAGGGCCAGAGAGCAATGATATTTTTGTCTTTTTTTTTTTTTTTTTTCCTTCTGACAGGATCTAATCTGCTGGGTGGTATTAAAGCACATGAGATTAGAGACAGAAATACAGATACTCACTAAAAATAGACCTCATTGAAAAGTGCTTGCAAGATTTTTGTCATAAATAAAAATTAGGGGTTTTTTTTCTCCCCATGTCCTCTTGCAAGTGCCTGTGTTGTGTTCACTACTCCGGGACTTATTTTATAGAATGTTTTCAAAAGGGATATCTTAGTTCTTGTATTTACACACAAATTAGTTTAATCCCAAACCCATAGATATTTTAAGATATTTTTGAGCACACTTGCTTTTAACTTGCTTTTTTTTCCCCCTCTTGTGCTCAAAAAAAATATTATTTTGACAACGCTGAAGGCAGAAAGGACAGCTGCATTAAAAATTATGTGGCAATAACTTTAATACATGAACCAGCCCATGTAGGACTGTCACTGCCACTACAGAATATAGAAGAAACCATGTAATTATGCCCAATCCAAAGGCAGTGGTGCTGCCCACGACAGTGGGAATTCCTTCTGCTGGAGAAAGTGGACGGATGCTGAATAGATAACACCAGTTTCCAACAAGTAAAGCCTTGGAACAAAATAAATAACAATAAAATCGATTATATCATGTCATATGCCTTTTGTTTCTGTGGGAATAAAGTTTTATTTCCCTCAGTAATTTTGTTTGCTGAAGGAATGGATTAGAGAATCACACTAGAGAGATCTTGTAATTCAGAGCCTCAGCTCTTATGCCCTGAAAGTCCTTTTTCAGAGACTTTTCTCCCTTAGCCAGGCAGAAAGAACATCCTTGCATATCCCCCCATCACCACATTTCATATTCTTGCTGCTGTGCTTGAGCAACTCCTCTGGTGACAGAGCTTATCCAGGTCTGGAAGGGTCTCTGTTGAACTGGGGCAAACATATTTAGTTAAGTCCCCCTTTATTTCTTTTTTTTTTTTTTTTTTTTGATGATATCATTTGGAAAACTGTCCAAACTCTTTGTCTGGATCTTGCTGATGCCCTCCAGCACACCAGATTTGGAGACAGCTGCCAAGCCAGCAAGATGTCAGAGCTGCTGATACCCGTGAGTTCATTCAAAATGAGGTACAGCTATCAGGGGGCAGAAGGAAACAGGGAAAACCCATCTCATACCTCATTAGGAGCTGAAGGCCTGATTCTGAAACCTTCCCTCTCCTCTGCAGCAAATACTTGGTAGGTTAAAAATTTACCAACTTATAAACTTAATCTTTAAATTTGTCAAAGCCTCTTTATCATTCATTAGAACTGCCTCAAAATCACAAGACATTTGCCCAAATAATGAGAGTTTTGTTGCAATGCTTGGAGCTGGCTTTAAAATGCTGATGTCCTTTCCAAAAGGGGATTGTGGTTGTGCAGATCCATACATCCGTAGCTCACAGCAGAATGTGATTTACAGTCTTTGAGAGGTATAATATAAATATTGTATAACATTACAGACCTGTCACAGAACCCAGACTGGTTTGGGCAGGAAGGGACTTTAAAATTCATCTCAGGTGTGCTCTGCCATGACAGGGACACCTTCCACTACCCCAGGGTGCTCCAACCTGGCCTTGGACACTTCCAGGGATTATTATCCTAAAAATATCCTCTCTATACCAAGCATTGCACAATTTAATGTGAATTTTACATAGATCAGCGCCAGAGAGTTTCATACAAACTGATCTAAGAAAAATACCAACTCACCTATAAAGTATTTGTGTTTAAAACTCCAACAAAGCTAAAGCTGAAAGGGTTTCTAATTTGTGTCTAATTCTGGCTGTGGGTTGTACATTCTGTTGGTGAGGACCAAAGGCTCCTGGCTGCTTCAGGTGACTCCATCAATACTCATTGCTTAATTTTCCCTTGCTAAAAAACTGGGATCCAGCCAAAACTGGGAACCAACTGGGTTCCAAGATAGGCACCCTCAGATATCAAACCCCCTTTTTGTGACTGTATTGATTATTTTTTTTTTTATTGAGTTCTCTATTTTGGTTACAATGGGCAGTGAAAGCAGGAAAAAGCTGTGACACATCATTTGACCTTTCACATCACTTAATAAAGGAACATGTTGGATATGAAGATAGGATCTACCCACATAATATCCCTTGTACAGTTTAAGAGTGACGCATTTCAGAAGCTACACTTGACTAAAAAAAATAACACATTTCATTGTTCACCTTGTGCTGATATGATCTGCAGTCCATGAAGTGATATGAAGGGAAGGCAGAGTCAGAAGAACTGTGTGACTTAAGCTGAGAAGTAAATAAAACCTTCAGTAAAAGCAAATAAATCAATCATTACTAAAGCAAAGTATGAAAAAAATGCACAGGAAAAAAGTCAAATTAAAAGACTCAGTGGTTATCACTGTACATAAATAATGCAAGAAATTCTCAGGAGATATAAAATGATATAAAACAGTGGTTTGAAATTATTTTGAGAAGTTAATGTAAAATGATTTTGGTTGGGATTTTTAAAAATGTTTTCTACAAGATCCTATGGTCATATTTAGGTATCCATAGATATTATTTGAATTTGCTTTGACAAAAACACATTGAAAAGCTATATATGAAAATTTACAATATGGAAAGTTATAATATAGAAAATTACAAATGTTCAGATACAGACTGGATTTCTAAGGAAAGATCAGTGCTACTCAGCTAGTGGTTTTTCCTTTTTTCTTTTTTTTTTCCTCTAAAAGAACTAGTTTCTTAGAAGGGAAAATGAGATCAATCTAATCTATCTGGACTTCAGTAAAACACCTGATTAATGGCCATGATGGAAATTACCCGTTAAAGCAGTGCAGATGAGGATCAGCACAAAAAATGAGGGCGGCCTGAGCCCATCTGAAAGAGACAGAGGAGTGAACTGATGAGTTTAGGCTGATTTTCCCCATGGCAGCATGGATTTTTCCTTTGGCATTTTGATGTCTTACCTAGGGAATCACTGCCCACCCACAGGATTCTTCCAGGTAAATACAGGGACGTGCAGAGGTGTTTAACCATGGAGCACTCCCAAAGAATAAGAGCACATAAACTGCGATCAGGATCACATCCATCTTCCTCCTAAAATCACCTATGAATGAAGAAAAGTAGGTGTCGGCCTTTTTATGGCACTGTGGCACGTCACTCTGTGAGTAATGACTGGGAATAGTATTGCACCCAGGGAATTTTAATCTCCTTTCCATCTGAAGTTCCTAACTATAGCTGTACTAACAGATTTATATTCCCCACCCAGCCCAGCTCAGCAAATGACAAACCCTGGCATTCAATTGCATTAAATGATAATTAGTCAGTCTACTTCTAATCTGATGGTTAATAGATCATGTCAAAGGCTTTCTCATGAAAAGATTGAATTGGAATTTCATCTCTAGCATTAATATAGTGCATTACAATAATGGATCCCAATCCCACACCTGAGGCTTCAACAAAGTCCGGATATGGAAATCAACTTAAATCCAAGATTTCTGCCTCAAGTGTCTCACTGTGCAATATGCCAAACGAGGATGGATGTCTTTTTCTCCCCCTGGACTTGGGATAAATTGAGATTTTACATTAATAGTGAATTATATTATCTCCGCATGACAAGGCAGAGCTTCCAAGATTTAACCAAGAATCCTGGGGTGAGGAGAGAATCTCAAGGAAGAAATCTGAGGAGTGACTCCATACACACGAATTCCCAGCTCTGTAAACGGGATGGAACCTCTTGCTTAGCTCCATTCTGCCATGCCAGAGGAGCAGCAGACTCCTGTAGTTCTTCAGCCAAACTTCCCAGCCCAGACAGATGCTTCAGACAAACTGTGGAATCTAAACCCACACTTGAGCATGTCTTTCTTCATTCACAGGTTCTCCTGAGCTAGGAGTCTTTGTGGCAGTACATCTTCTGGAAGCTTTGAGGGTGCCAGCAGCCCAATTTCCACCTTGGACAAGGCATCCCACAGGGAGCTGAGGATGGTGAGCAGAGGCAGCTTTGGAGAGAGGCAGCAAAGCCTCCAGAGCTGGAGTGAAAATTGCTTTCCCTTCCCAGCTGTCCCATATTCCCCTCACACGTCAGCCAAGAACCTGCCTGATGTACCGCAGCGACGTGTGCAGCATCCACAAAAGAGCATCAGCCATCAGGATGTGCTGCTGGAATGTTTTTAGGGAGAGTTAACCCTCAGGGAGGTTTTGCTAACTGTGTCCGTGTGCAGCACTGCTGTGATCAATCATAGCTGGTGATAACGATCAAACTGAACACAGCCCACAGTCATTAACATCATTAATGGATGGGTCTCCAGGGAAAGATAATTTTGTGTTGCCCTTCAGCTTCCTGGGAGACAGCTCCTGGAAGAGCTGTCACATTCGACACCCCCTCTCCAACCCTCAGTCACTTGCTGAGCTGTGCCTTTGTACATGGAATATCCACCAGGAATATTGTTGTGCTCCTGCCACGTGGTTTGGGCTGTGCTGACCAACCGTCCTCTTACTGACCTGGGTATTTCCAAATGGACCAAAATGTTCCCCTTGACTGAAATCTAATCAGTATCAACCCTTCCCTGGAAGTGGTCATGAGGTTGGATGGGACATGGAGCAACCTGGAAGGTGTCCTTGACTCAGCCACCCAAGTTTCCTGTCCTACACACCTTCAAAATATGCTTAAAAACATCATTTTTTACTAGCAGATAAAACATACTCAAAAAGAACATGTTAAAAAAAAGATTAAATTCCAATGTGATTTTCATTCCAGTAAAGCAAGTGCAGAAAATAACACAGCATTATAAAACAAGACATTTTTCTTCCAAATAGAATTCTAAAGTGCCTTAAAGATTAGAATAGTGTAATCACCCAATTAACTAGCTCATAATGGAAGGGATGAAATATAATATTAAGAGGCTCAGACAAGTGAGAAAAGCTGTTTTCCAAAGAGATTTAAAAAGATACAGTAAGTCACTGAGGCAGAGAGATTCAGAGGCTGCTCCAGATGGCAGGACCTCTGGAGGAACAGGGGTTTGCACCAAAGGCACTTTTGTGGGACAGAAAAGTGAAGAAATTGTTGCTAAAGTTGTCAAGAAAGGAGACAAGTCAATAAAGGATGACAAAATAGGATAGAAATGACAATAATGGCCATTACAAGATTGACTGGAGCAGATCACAGGTACAGAAGGATTTAAGAAGAAAGAATTATAGTGTAAAAATAAAGGTGAGAAGTGCAGAGGTGCCATAATTGAAAAATTGTACAGGCAAGAGAAAGAGGATCAGAAAAAAGGGAATGATCCCTTTGTTTTACCATTTGAGGCAAAAGTGGAAGAGATCTGTTAACAGAACTGAAGATTCTCTCTAGAGAAATGGACTTGCAGGCTTTCTCAAGTGACATTTCTTGAAGATTAAGGAGATGAAAGAGTTGCCAAAGAGATCTGCACCTTCCCCACCCCGCAGCGATGAGCATTCCTGCTCCTACAAACACTGGAAGGACCAATGACACCAAACCAGCAGCACTTCTTAGAACGTGAAGAGATGTTGTCACCTCTGGGTTTTGTTCCAGGTGTGACATTCCACGTGATCCTCTGGGCTCTGTGGAAATGGTGCCTGAAGGTGCCAGGTCACAGCCAGAGCCCTTGGGTGTCCCTGTGTGATGTGTGTGAGTTATGGAAACAGCCCCTGAGGAGCATCCACACAAACAAGCAGCCCTGGAAACATCTTGACTGCACTTGAGGTTTGCTCTGGAGATCCAGAGGTTATTATTCAGAAAGTTGATTGGCAATCCCAGGGCTCGTGGGCTCAAACAGGTCTCTCAGCAAAGGTCTCCTGAGTGCTCAGGGCAATTGTCACTGCAGACACCTCTGACTGAGCATCATCACCCAGGCAAATTTCTGGCGCTCTTTATAACCCAGGGGACCACCATTATTCCATGGGATTAACCCTCTACATTTATCTACCATTTTTCTAGCGCTTTTCGGAATGTTTCTTTTCAGAACAATATCTATATTTAAGAGAATTGGTGCTTTCAAAGAACATTTAAGAAAAATTCATGCTGTCATTTCTATCTAAAATATTTAAACAGCAGGTATAGACTCTGTGAGAATACTGCTCCACTGCACAGCCACTCCGTAAACTCAAAATTTATTTTAAGAAATAAACAACAGGAATACTAAAAATTGAGCTGCAGAAAGAATGGGATGGATTTGCTCAGCTGGAGCTTTTAGCTCACAGAGAAAGAGCAGGATAAGTTCCTGCCATGAACTCTGCATACAGAATTTTAAAAAGTATATTTGAGGAGTCATGAGGAGTAATTACTGAGATCCAACCTGAACCTCAGTAAAAAATGGGAGGAAATTTACATTCTTATTCCAACCAGTTATTATTTTTGTTATTGTTATCTCTATTATTTTCACTCTTCCAAATTTGAGAATCAAAAGCTGTGGATTCCTTACCATGCACTGTCTTTCCTCAGTAGGAATCTCCACAGATCAAGCAACTGCCACAGTCTGGGCTTAGAGAAAAAGGGAATTGATGTTCTATCAAGTGAAGTGCAGCCTTGATCTGGTAAAAAGTTACAAATAGGAGTAAAGAACTTCATACAAGTAGAGTTATTGATTTCATTTGCTTTGTACTGAATCGATTTCAAGGCAATTTATTCGCACAGAGTCCACCTTTTAAAACATTGGAAATAATCATCATTGTTAAGCTGAAAAGTCTTCCAGCATCAAAACACGGCATCCCTTCAAAAATTAAATATAAATGGAGAATGTAGATCTTCTATAATGTTGTAGTTGATGAACTTCTCATTCTCTAGGAATACACAGCTCTGGGTGCATTATGGACTGAGATCTTCCGCAAAGAAAATCTCTGGAAATATTTTTTAAATGTTCCGTCTGAAAACTTAATTATTACTAAATGATAAGCAAATAGATTTGCAAATTCACGGAGCATTATCAAATTAAACACTAATTACTCCTTACAGCAAACTGCCAAAAGTGTTATTTTGCTATTTGGAGGCTGAAATAATCAAAGTATCTACTTTTTGGAACAAAATTTCCCTGCTTTACAAACACAGCCTCCCTGCAGCTGAGCTAACCCTACACACAAACTATCTCCAGCAGACTTCACCAGAAATAATTTCACAAACTCTCCACACTCCACAGCTCTGTAGTTCCCGGTGGGCTGAGGAGTGCTGGGGAAATTAAAAAAAAAAAAAAAAAAAAGCAAAAAAGACAGGAATAACCAAACTACCCAGCAGTCTCCTCATGCACATCTTAGCAAGAAATTCTCAATGCACAGCTGGGGAGACAAGGAATTCTCTTGTTTAAGAGAGCCCCAGGCAGCCTAAAAAAGAGAGATTAATGACAGAGCTCAGTTAGAGCAGCACAAATCTAAACTGCCTTAACTCTTCTGTCTAAAAGTTCCATTGTAAGTGAATAAAACCTGAGGAAACCTTCCCATCACCTGCTGCAAGGTTGGTTTGTTGCACTCCACAGCCCTACACTGGCTTTGCCAGCACTTCACTGATGGCTTTACAGAGCAAAAGAGAAGCAAAACCAGGTAAGCAGCACCTTCCAGTCTCTAAAGTGGCTCCAGGAGAGCTGGAGAGGGAATTTTTACAAGGACATGGAGGGACAGGACACAGGGAATGGCTTCCACTGCCAGAGGGCACGGATGGATAAATGGGATTTTGGGAAGGAATTGTTCCCTGGGAGGGTGGGGAGGCCCTGGAATGGAATTCCCAGAGCAGCTGTGGCTGCCCCTGGATCCCTGGATGTGCCCAAGACCAGGCTGGACATTGGGATTGGAGCAGCCTGGGACAGTGGGAGGTGTCCCTGCCATGGCAGAGGGGGTCTGGATGGGCTTTAAGGTCCCTCCCACCCCAAACCATTCTGTCAATCTGTGATTATTTGTATTTTCCATAACTGAGGGCGAAAAAATACGAAAAACACTGCGGAACATGCTGCTAAACAATGTAGAGATTATGAAATGATTCCTCTGTATTTAACTGGAATGAGCTTACTGTAAATCAAAAGCTTAAAAGTTTTAAAGTTGTAATTGGATCAGCAGGGCTCTGACAGCTCCCTGGTTTTATGGCAGTGTGGATCTAAAAGAATGACTTTTTCTGAAAAAGAGGCTCACGAGAGACAAGCAGTAAAAAAGATCTGGCCTGGGATATATTTTCAAAGGAATTTCAAACAGACTATCAATCTCTTAATGCTCCTTTTGTATTATCAGCAAACAGAGCTTCAGTTCAAACTTTAGAATGCAACTTACCCTACTTTGCCAAGTTTTCCTCAGTGCACCTAAAACCCCATTATTTGACAGATGACAAGGACTTACTTGGTGTCTGCAGTGTTTGATTTACACTCTTGACAAGCACAGTCCATTAAGTTAGGGGAATGCCAGCCAAAGGGAATGACAGAGGATTCCAGAGCCGCAGAGGACAGGGTCCAAAATAAATTGTGAGGTTTTCACCTCTGCAGCCCAGGCACCCAGCTCGCTGTTATCACGACTGTTATCTTGCAAAGATAATTATTATAGCTCGGAATAAAGTCAGAGGCATGTGGCAGCTCCAGTTAGTAATTAAGATTCCATGGAGAGCAGCGTGCTGAAATTCATAGCAAATGCTTATAACCCTGTCCCTAAAATCCATTTATCTAAGTTCCACTGACTTTCATTGGGACTTAGATAGCTAAGCCAGTGAGATGCTTTAGAATAACAAATCCAGAAGGAGCTGCAGATAAAACCCTGGGCACCTTCAATACAGAAAGTTCTGCCTTTCCATTCCTGAAATACAAAATGCCATAAAATGCCTGCCCTGAATAACAGCACGAGCCCAAAGCTCTGCTGAGAGATTCTAAATAAAGGGTCAGGTCTTGGGGCATTACCTCACTACAGCTTTGTGAAGCCTCCTCTTTAAGGGCTGGGGACCTTTGTAACTTTTATTATCAATAAAAATGGCAACAATAAGATGGGTTTTTCTCTACCTGTGAGCTCCAGGTGAATCCCATCCTCCCCATCAGCATTCCAGGCACGCAGAGGGCACAGGGAAGGGAAGGCCACCTGTCAAGCAGAGAGAGAACAAGTGCTATTAGGGAGGATTTTACAAAGTGACAATAGCTGGAGCAGCAACAGGGGCAGTATATATGCTTAAAATGCAGGCAGGAGAACAACCCTGTCCAAAAAAACAAAGTAAATACATAAATATATATATATATATATATATATAAACCCTCACAGAGGAAATTACATTAAGCAGATCAAGGACCAAGTTATATTTTCAATTTGTACAAAACTTATGGGGCAAATGCATTAAGTGTTTGACAGCCCAATAGAGCTCTGAACTTAGCTTGATCTCATTATTTATAGCATTATTTTACTACTAGTTGGTAATTAAACTTTTAGCAAAAGCCATTCTATATCACCAATACAGGCCAAGGAAAACCAACCTTGTACCCTCGTTGCTGGATATAGGTTAAAATCTATAAATATTGAACAGCCAGACAATATGACATGCCTTACAAGGGGAAAATATCATTACTTCAAATATATATTGTTACAAGAGAAATAAAAGGGAGTGGTGGGACATGTCTAACCTAAACCCAGAATATCCAATCAGAGAAAAAAAAAAAGCGGGAAATAATCTAGTGAGGTATGAAAATATCCATTAAATTATGTCTTTGCTCTGACCCTCAGAACTTCCCAAATTTTTGGCACATGCTGTGAATAAATGGCTGCCTAAGAGTCCCAGAGCGATACTGACATCAGCACTGCCCCACAAAATCATTAAACCCTACTCAAATTTCTGAGTTAATGGACGTGGTTTTTAACACACTGCAATATTTGTCCATAATCGTGTTCTCCAATCAAAGCTCCTCCAAGAACATTCCAGTGTTCTACATATGAATTACCAAATGTAGGAAGGATTACCCTCAGATCTGGAGTAAATTACAAAACCTTCCTTTAAAAAAAGCCACTTCTCTTAAGTGGAAGCTTTCCAACAGGAGCAGTCGTTGATATTCATGGCATGAAGCTGCAGCAATATGACAATAGTTCCAAAGTTTACATTACAGATTCAGAACTGGAGATCAAATGCCTGCAGCATCCCTTCCACTGGTTCCAGGTTATCATCCCAGGTGCATTTGTGGAGAAAAACAGAGTCAACAACATCCTCAGAAAAGAATCCAGGTGTATGCTGCCATGTATTTAAAATTGTGATAATTCTCATTCCTTCCAGGGCATTAAAAATAAACTTTCTAGATCTTTTTGTTGCTGTTGTTGTTGAATAAGTTTTGAATTACATTTTCTCTCTAGACTCTAGGCTTATTTAATCTTTTTTCCTTCAGCGCCCACTAGTTAAGATAAATTGATTGATTAATACATAGATATTCTAGCCCCATGTTTGAACAAATACGCATCTTTTTGGCTAAATCCTACCAGGCACATACAGGAAAAGGATCAAGGTGACACAGGCTGGTTGGTGCTCAAACAAGGATTATTGTTTTCATTTCTTTTGTTACTGGAGCTCACAGACTGCACCTATTGAACTAATCTATTATAAAATGGGAAAAATACCCAAATAAAGGAAATACCAACCTCTGTTGAATGTGTGCAGCCATTATTGCTGAGATTGAGGAGTTTTTTTATCTTTATTCAGAGCTGCTTCAATCTTCCTTTCAATAAATATGTTGCCTTTTTTTCAGTCTCAAATATCAATGACTGCAACTGTTGGTAAAGGTTCATTTTATAATAATTGCTGATTCTTGAGTAAAAAAGTATTAGAATAACATGAAACATAACCCCTGCAATAACAACTTGAATAAAAGGGAATATTTCACAATAAACTCTACTGAATCCTTCAGCTTGTGGACTTTTTTACTTAAGTACCACCATGTCTTTGTACAATAGGTCGAATCACTGGGGATGAAGCCTTTGTGCTTTTTTAATTAATTTCCTCATTTATCTTGATGATCTCCTAGATTTACCGAAGCAATCTACAAGAGTGTTATTTTAATAAAATTGCTGTCACCATTTCTCTGCCTGGAGTTTCTAACTGAGAATATTGAACAATCTACTGAGGATTTACAAGTTTAAAACAAATTGGCCAGTTTGCAACCATTCCAGAATGCTGACACTCACCAACCAGATGCATTTCCTAATTCAAAATTTATCATGTTTGTGATAGCTACAGAATATTTTACCATATTTATCCTAGAAAATATGCTATAGGTATTTTTAAATTTTATACATATTAAGTGTATATTTTAATTTGCTTATAGGTGGTAGAATTGGCCTTAAATATCTTACTTTGTTTACTGATTATACAGCACTTTATAATCCCTTCACATTATTGACTTATTTAATTAAGTAGGTTTTGATGATTTGTTTATTTCCCTGTGATGAAAGCTCTAGATCTTCCAGACTGACACAAATTTCTTCCCTTAGGGAAGAGTTGCCCCATTTTACCCTGGTGAAGCTCTGCCCAGTGGATTCCAGCAGTGCTGTGCTCCAACTGCAATTCCAGTCCAGACAAACCTCTCATCCTGCAAAAAACCTGCATCCTCAGGGGTGATGAAGCTCATTTAAAAAAAAAAAAAAAAAAGTCTGGCACTTAATAGTATCGAAAACTGGATTAATAAAATGAATACAGCTGCACTTTACCAAATTACCGATCGTGTCCATCAGTGCTGCAAACCCTGGTGCAGTTTGGGCATTCCCTAGAGAGAGAACTTAAATATGATTTTATTGAGGCTGTGGCACTAGAGTTGAAATACGATTTTGTTTCTCATTTAGACACCTTGTCTTTCAACGCTCCATCATTATTCATTAAGCTTAAACTGCATTTTTAACCTCTAGTCAAGCCCACACTTTAAGGGGAGGTGGTTTCTCCAGAGCCCTCAGGCAAGAACTGCAAGTCCCTCAAGCTGCAGTCTGTTCCTGGCAAACAAACCCGCCCAAAACGGGGAGAACATCAAGGAAATCTTGACATGAAAAAGCAACATTTCTTCCTTCCTTTTTTCCCCCCCCCCCCCCCCCTCTTTTTTCAGGTAAGGTTCTTTTTTACTTGCAGTTATTTTTGTCATTACAGTGAGCAGTGCCAGGAAAGGCACGATCCCACAGAAAAAAAAAAAAAAAAACTTACTCCAGAAGTTCATAGATTTCAATCTGTCATGGATGAGTTAATCAGTGCAGAGCCCTGGAGGAAAGTCAGGGACTTCAGGCCATGTTTAAAGCCTAAAGAGAAAATTGGTGTCGATCCTAGATCCTGCTGGGAATAACTGGCTAACTTGAATCAGTATCTTTATTTTCTGTGCCCTTCCTTGTGATGAGCACAGGGAATCCTGGTGGAGCTGAGGATGCCCGGATCAGGCATCAGGCTCAGGATAGGAAAAAAAAAAAAAAAAAAAAAAAAAATCCAGCTAAGGGAAACACATTTACCATCATTCCTGAAGCACCTCTTCCTCCAGCAGGCAGGAGCTGAGCAAAGTTCAAAATTCTCATTGACTCTGGTTTAATTAACACAAACTAATTTAATTAATCCAAACACGATGTTTATATTTATTGCTCTATTTTTAAAGGCAGAGGCCGCAAGTGCTAAATTAAATAAATGCAAGTTTCTTTGTTCAGACTGACAATGGAGCATAACAAGTGAAAGGAACAGACTCTACATCCTAAGCAGCTGTGTCTTAATTTAAAAATAGAGGTAGAATGCCATCTACTTGTTATTTCCCTATATTGCTGGCTGAGGGAAAGAAAAGCTCCCCCCCTTGGCTTACCGCAGTCTTTATTTAAAGTCTGGTCATCAGTGTCCAGAATCCATGGGAAAGGAGCAGGAACCCATCAGATTATTAGCATGCACCCGACACGTCCAATGCATCAATTATGCAACACAGCCCTGTTCTCCCCTTTGCTGCCTCCCAAATGCCAAACCCTGGAAATCGTTCCAGGCTCTGAAGTGAGAGACACCCTCTGATTCTCGCTTGTGGTTTAGGAGCCACATCCTGGCCAGCAGTTTGCAATTTTGGGAGGTATGGGAGTGACATCGCAGCTCTGCACCGCTCCCCAGTCACCCTGGGGGTGAGGCCAGGAGAACAGCTCCGTCCCCAGATTTCCAGAGTTGTTATCCAAAAGCAGACACAGGGTTATTGTTCCTCTTGTTATAGGAATTAAATCTCAGAGCCAAACCTCACCATGACCACCAGGGAAACCTACAGAGAGCTCCATAAACTCAAAGAGTCATCCTGCGGGAGTGGAAATGTTCCTGCCCATGGAAGGGGGTGGAAGTGGATGGGCTTTAAGGTTCCTTCCAACCCAAACCATTCTGTGATTCCATAACACCTGTGGGCTTCCATTACTAAAGTCCCCACCAGTTCTCTCCCAACACTCTTTGCACCTCATCACCTCCTCATTTGCAGCTCATTTTCTTATATCAACAGACTAAGAAGCCTTTTCATGGTGAAATCTCTCTCCTGAAACTATAAAACTCTGGTGAAGAAAAGAAAAACAAAAAGAGAAAAATGTCCTCTTTTATTCCTTCCCTTGCAAAAGAGCCATCTGTGGAATAAAAGTCTTGGAAATAAGATCTATAATTACTGTGTATTGAGCTAAGTTGCCATATCACCAGCTTTTCAGCAGTCCTCTCTCCAAGTGCTAGTAGTTCCTTTACAAATATTTATTTGGGAGCTTTATAAACCTTTTAGAAGCCTTAACCATACCCAAGGGGCTAAACAAGCAAGTCCCCAGTGAGAATTTCTCTGCTTTACAATAAGGGAGAGAGCAGCTCTAAACCTGAGAATCATAAATATTATTATGAAACTTATTGTATTTGCTTTCTGGCTTTTGATCCCACAAGGGATGAAGGCTGCCACAGTCACTCTGAAGCCAAAATGACTAAAAATGTGCTTCAGTATAAAATAAAACTGTTTCATGCCTGTATTCATGGGGCTCTGCAGGCTGATACTGTGAGAAAGCAGCCAATAGCACACAGGATATGGTTAAATAAGAAGGTAGCAGTAAGAGCTCTGTTCCTTAAAAGCTGCATATAAAAAGGTGTTCTGAGATTTGAAAAGTATTTTAGAGATACCTGATGAAATGCCAAGTATTTTTTTCCAATCTCCCTCTTTTTTTTTTTAATATGGATCTAAAAGAGAGAGAATACAAACGTGAAATACAAAATACCCATCATTTAGTTCTACTCTATTTGCAGAAGCCACTCAATCTCACACTCTTAAAGGTATTATGGAATTGATTGGAATCACAATTAATGTGGTAATACACGGACACTTGGGGATGGTATGAAGCAGGAACCATTCCAGCTCCAGATAAGAAAATACAGAATTCCTAAAGATGTTGGGCTTTGCTGCAACGTGTGCTCCCTCTTCTGCCTACTTTGAGAACCTTGGAGCATTCTCCTTCATTCTGTAGTTTCTAGAACTGGACAAAATTATAATATATATAGCTTCCACCAGTTCCTTATGTTCGAGATGACTTTGGCAACCTTTTCCAAAAGCTTCTGGTCCTGCTGAGAGGTATTACTACTTGAAATAAAATGTGTTTACATTTGTGCTTACCAGAAGAAGTCCTGAGATGAGACATGATGAAGAAGAAGAGAAAAAGTCTTCCAAGGAGCTGAGCTCGGATTAGCTGTTTCCATAATACACTGGGGGGTCTCCTTGTGCCTTTGGCTAATTCCTCCTCATCCCATTGTAGGGAAATCCCGCTGGGAAAAGCCAGTGTCCATAGGGGAGGCAGAGAATCTGGCAGCTGCATTGGAATAAAGGCAGAGAGAGCCCTCTGGCTTTTCTCTCTCGGGTTTCGGAGGGTGCAGCCTCCTGTTATCCCAAACTCCGGCCGCAGTTCCCTCCTCCTTTCCCCACTCTGAGCTGCCAGGGAGGTGCAGCCTTCCCGAAGCACCTGCCCCACATCCCCCCTGAAGCTGGCATTGCACCCCAAAGCTCAGAGGTGCAGACCCTCGCCTGTGTCAGGACTCAGTGTCCGGGCTCTGGCACAAACCTGCTCCAAAGTTCAGGAGCTCCCCCTCGCCTGTGTCAGGAGCCCCAGAGTGTTTGGCCCCTGTCACAAACCTGCTGCCCAAAGTCAGGGGAGGCACTGAGAGCCATTCCAAAGCCTTTAGCACCCATCCCCTCACCCACAGAACTGTTTGTGAGGACATCAGCACACATCTTCCCTGTCACCATCCATTCCCCAGACCCAAACCTCCTCCTCAGGTGACCACACACAGCCGACTCAAGAGCAATGATGGAAGCATCAAACAAATGCAGGAGGTGGGGAAGGGATGACAAGCCACCCTTCAGGAGTTATTGCTGCACAATTCCTGCTGAGAGAGTCAGAAATCAGCAGCCTGGATGAGGCACAGCTCCAGAGTTCTGTCCCCCAGCACACCCGGGACAACAGGAACTCTTCTGAATCTGTAGGGCACTCAAACCCCAAGAGAAACATTTCAATCTGTCCCACTGTGATGCACAACCTAAATCCTGACAGGAAGAAACCCCAAAAAGACCTTTTCGTTCCAGTATTGAAGGTGGCTCCAAAGATGGAGACTCCCTTTATGCAAGGAGTCACATGGAAAAGAGGATGGGCAATGCCTACGAGTTCTACCTGGGGAGATTCCAATTAGACACAAAAGGAATTTTTCTCACAATGGGAACAATCAGCTACTGGAATCATCTCCATAACACTGAACACTTTTAAGATCCAGCTCTTCAAGGCGCTGGCCCATCTTATCTAGACGGTGTTTTGGCAAAAAAAAAAAAAAAAACAACGGATCAGGTGATGTAGCATGGTATTCTGTGATTTTATGGATGGCTGTCAAAGGCACATCAACTCTGACTGGGCCACAATACCAATGGGTTTTATTCATTTTCATATGAGAAGTCTATGTGAGTGCATTTAAGCAAGAAACTCTCTGTGCACTCTGCGCATGCAAAATGGGAGCATCTTTAATTTCTGCAGTTCCACCTAAGTAGGTTAGGTCAGGTCAGTACAAGCAATTAATATAAATGAACAAGAAGTTCATAAAAGCAATTTAACGTGAATTAACAATTCATCTACTCCCAGACTTGGCTACAGCAAAGAGGCTGCTACCTTTACCTTTCAATATTTTTATTTATGTAGCAGCCACAGGGTAGAAGATGGATGCATGCAAGGATAAGTCTGTGAGACAATTTCAGAATGAATGTCACGAAGAGTTTAGAATGCAAATAAATATAAAAATACATCTGGAAAACTTGTATATTGTTTTGTTTTTCCAAATGGAGCCCTGCAGCCCTCAGTTGTGAGCTAACACTTTTCTAGGAAATCTACCATGAATTCCAAAGATAAAAATAATAATAAGAAGAATAAGGATAATGCATATTGTATAGCATATAAGTGAAATAATCATATGCAATATACAAAGTAATTATATTATATATATTGTGCATTATATTCTGTCTATATGTACCTCAGTCATATAATACATTATTTATATATACTATATGTGTGAATATTATAGCATACAATTATATGTACAATATTAAGTAAAGATCTTAACTCTGTTCCTTAGCCTTTCTTCTTGAGATACCCATTTTGAATCTGTGTTATGTAGAATGAATGGAATAAAATGAATTAAATGGAATGAAATCACATAAAAAGCAGTGGAAATTCCAGAAATCTGCACCTGGTCATTTCCATTCAAAAGCTGATATAACAAAACTCCATACCCAGGGATGAATATCTCTTACAATTGCTATGGAAACTGGACTCTTAATATTTTGACACATTTGTCTTATTTTGTCTGTGATTTTTGAAGAATCCTGCCGGCACAGAATACCAGATGAGAGAAATAAATGAAAGGAGACAGGTGGTGGTCATAGATAGGGCATGAGGAAATGGGATGGAAAATCCACCTGGGCCCGATGGGCCATGATCCATCAGGAGAACAAACACCAGAAAGGGGGTTCTGAACATGCTAAAGGGAGGACGAGAGGCTTTCCCCAAGCTCACAGAAATTAATGCACTGTTTGTTGTCTTTGATGATCATCACTGCCAGCCCCTGGCACACGAGGATGGTGCTTCCATGCAAACTTCCTGGGCACTCCATGAAACTTTGCTAAATGTAAATGGAAACACTTTTCCAGGCAGCTCCAGGGCAGGACAGGGTTTGGGTCACACCATCCTGAGACTGGGAATGGGCACAACAGGCACATGCAGCCAAGGGCTCAGCTTTCAGGTCCTTTTTTGTTTTGTTTCGTGGAGGTCACCGAGGCAATCAGTGAAACCAGAGGAGAGTCTGACCCAGCAAAGAGCCCCCCACACCAACTCACAGCAGCTGCTCCAAAAGGTGGCAACAGCACTGGGCAGTCAGCACTGCACTTTACAGTGTTGGAGCACTTAGCAAACATTCATTAATTAGTCTCCCAGCTCCTCCTGAAGGCAGGCAATTAACTGGACTTGATTTCAAAAGCCCAGAGGTTAAGTGACTCGCTGGGAAGAGGGAAGGTGCTGGGATTCAGCCTTGGCTCGCTGTTTCATGGTCAAGCAAATATTTCTCTGCTGTCATGTCCGCAAGGTCCCTCTTTGTGGTCATCTCCTCTATTTCACTGAGCCCTTCCTCTCCAGCCAGCAGCTCCCCAGTAATTTAAAAGCACATTAAAGACTGGATCCAGCGCTAGAAGTGACTGTAACTGAATCCAGTTGCTGAGAAGGAAATTGGATCTGTTTCACAGATACTGGGCACAAAGTATTTCAGCCTTGGTTTGAGCCATATCACTGGGGTACTCATCAGCAGGGGCTAAAGCCATAACCTGGAGCAATTAATACTAAAATTAATCACTGTAGTATCACCCAGGGAAGGTTGTTTTATTCGATTACAACTGGTTTGGCTGAAACTTGCTGGAACTGAAGTATTTTCTGTAACATTTTGGGACAAAAAAACACCAAAAAAAAGCTATTTCCTCAAAAGTGGCTCCCAAAGCTGTCCAAGCAAGTCAAGAGATGTCAGCCCTCATACCCAGCAACCACTGATTTAATTTTGCTATAAAAGAAAACAGGTGATGTTGGGGTCAAAATTAAACTATTTTTCAATTTTGGCTTTTATTTATTTGCATTTTTAGTAATTAAAATTTACAAGTCACCATTCCAACACAAGCAATTCTGTTTCTTTACCTTGATTATCCCCCCTCTTCTATTTCCCTCCATGTAAAAACTATCCTGCTCCATCTACCTTCCACAGGTACCAAATTATATTTCCTCCTCATACATAAACCTCCTACTACTATTCCAAATGTTTTAAGTGAGATAAGATAGACCTTACTGTAAATTCCTTGGCCAATCTGGACCTTCCACCTTCTGTGAAGTTCTCCATCTTCTGCAGTGACAACCAAGCAACTTCCCCACCTTCCCCATCTGGGAACACAGACATTTCAGGCTTTGGCACCCTGCTCCTGCTGGACATTGTTTCCTCTTCCCTTTAGTTTTTGTACCAAAATCCAGGACAGAATTCACCGTGGTACTGCAGGGGGAAAAAAAAAAAAATTGTAACAAGCGTGCAGGAAATCCATTCAATAAATTGTCATGTTCCAGCAACACTTGTTTTCCTGAGGGCTTCTAGAATTGCCCATTCCATTGGCACTTAAAAGTCGTGTTGCCCATCATAATATCCTTGTTATCACCCTCTGAGCGCTGCCTTTTCTTCATCTCAGTGGTTCTGCAGCAGGTAAGGGTTATAAATGTCCCCTGCACTGTGGATTTAATGCTTCCCTCAAACACAGCATTAACTTGCCCGATCACAGTGAAATTTTCTTTCCTCCTTTTGTTTTGGGACTGCAACAACTCTGTCTGCACAATTCTATCCATAAATACAACTCTCTCAAGGGCAAATTCCCATTCCCATGCATCCTGCCTCAGCCTTGGAACAGCCTGGGTGGGGGTCCTGAAATCATCCTGCTGAAATCCAGGGGCAACCAAACCAACCATAACTTTTATTCTCATAAATAAAATGTGGTTATTCACATGTAATCAGCATTCCAACAACCCACAGGCACCCAAGCATGTGCCTCTGCATCTCTTTGAAAGCTTCTCAGCAGAAGACATCCATTGATTTCTATAAATATGTTAATACATCATCTAGCCAGGCCCTGAGGAATCTTACAGCCTTTTGCCAGGAGGGAAATAGAGACCTTGAAAAGGACCGGGGCATTTGTCTCCAAACGAAGAGACTACATGGGCAAAAGAAGCTTCTCTTACAGAATTCAGTGACTGGGTGAACCAGCTGGGGAATGCCTGAACTGAAAAGATTTGCCCAGTAAACACTAAAGTGTAAAAGAAACAAACAGAAAAAACCCACTTGAAATAACCCTACAACCAAATCAAGCCAGAGATGGAAATAATTATTTGATAAGAATGATGAGTTTGAGTCATTACCAAAGATAGAGTCCTCTACAACAATCTAATAAACCTAACGCCATTCCTGCTATTGAACAGCCTAACATCTTTTTTTTGGGAATATAAATTATTCAACGTTTAAGTGCCTTGTAATTTGATTTAGACAACGAATGGAAGAAAATACTTGAATTGCAAAATATATTTTGTATGCATCACACAGAAACATCAGCCACGTCCCTGAAACATGCTCTCAGGAGAGCTGCTGGCTCAGGAGTTTGCTAATGGGATGGGGTGTCCTTCATCAGTGACATCATGAGTGGAATCCAGAACGTGTGGGAAGCAACGGGGAAAGGTTTCCCAATATGGCCAGAAATTCAAACCACAGGTAATTTCAGCTCCCTTCATCTTCTCCACCCCGTTTTTGTTCAGGAACACCTGGAACTGGTGAAAGTGGAAAATTTTCAACCCTTCTTGACAATTTTTTTCAAGGTTGGCCATTCTGGACTTGCTCCTTCATCCTTGGCCAGCTCTCACACCATTCCCACCCCATCGTGGCACTCACTGGTCCCTTCCTGATGGATCTGACACAGAAACTGTGCCCAGCTGCTGGACATGCCATGAGTGGGCAGTACCTCTGACCTTTCCTTTCACCTATCATACTAATTCTTAACTTCCTACAAAAAAAAAAAATAAATAAAATTATTTCTTGTTCTTTTCCATGCAAAATACACACCTGCCCAACTAGAGAAAGATTTTCTACTTAAAAAACTGGACAGAGTGCTGCGATAATTTAGTTTAACTAAAGCCACAACCATTAAAAAGTGAAAGCTCCTTGCCATTACAAAAGCTGAGAACAAGAAACAAGCAGGCAAAATTAAAATATTAAACCACATTGCGGTGTGTTTGTTTGTTTTTTTTTTTTTCCCCAGAAGTAAATGTATTCAGTGTTGGGAATTATTGATTGAGTGTATTGACTGTTCAGCTGATAGCCAGGAAACCTCAAGGCAACTCCTTGTCCTCCCACCAGCCTGAACTGTGCCACAGAGAAAATGACAATTTTTTGCCTGCTGTGTTTAATTCTTTTGAAGCAACAATTATCTGTAACTATCTGTGAAGTTTTTAGCACTATAAATGTTCAATCTCTGTTGGATTTTTCAACCTGTTGTAATAAAAATAATAGTGGCTGGTTTGGCTTTGTTTGTTGGGATTTTTTTTTTTAGTACTTGTGATTTCTGCTGTTCAGTTTTACCTTTTCTGAGTTCTCCATTCCTCTTAAATTTCCAGCCTGAAAATCTGCAAAAATCATCATAAAAGCAAATATCCGTGCAAGAATGTGTAGATAAACCAGTGTCCTTGAGATGAACACACACAAAAAAAAAAAAAAAAAAAAGAGGGGGCAGGGGATGTATGTTATCTCAGATAAATTGATAAACCCTGGGGTTGGGGGGAATGTTCCAGATCTCAGCTACACTGATATGAGTCAATTGACCTCCTAAAAGTTGCATTTTACCTCCAAAGGTAAAATGTGTCTTTGTACCTTTGCCCATCAGTGCTGATGGCACTGGCAGCTCCTTCCACCCACTCATGGATCAGGGACATCAATGGAAATGGAAATGAAAAAGCCTCAAAAACTGAACATTCCAACTTAAACAAAAGAAGGAATTTCACACTCACCGAGCCCTTGCAAAGACAACTTTTAAAGTCTTTAAAAGTCCCCACCTTCCTTATTACCATGCTCTTTAGAAACAAATGGCCATTGAGGGGAAGACACACAGCTTGCCTGGGGCAAGCTGGGAATAAATGATGAAAATCAAAGACTTTTACTTAAAGGATGACTCGAATAGATGAAAGGGAGCAGTTTAAAGCTCTGAATTTACAGAATTAGAAATATCATCGGTATAAAATATGCTGAGACCAGCTTAGCAGAGCTGCTCCTGTGTTTTCCATGGAAATCCACCCAGAGCTCTGACAGGTTGGCAGCTTTTAATGATGATTTCATTTGAGACCACCACGGGCTGGCCTCCTGTTGCCCACCAGCCAGGAGGCTTTAAGTAGTCAGCATCACTTCCAAAAGGCTGCTCCAGCAACCTTTGGTTTATAAACACAATCCATATATTAGCATCCTAGAAAAAAAAAAAAAATACGACTTCTATTTCACAGGGTGCACTGAGATTAAAAAAAAAAAAAAGAGAATTTTCAGTGTTAACAACAAGGTTGATATAAAGTGTATTTTATTAAACTCCACAGGTATCTAATAATAAATAGAGAAACCAGAGAACGAGAGAAGATGAAGTGTATTTTCAGAGAAACACTGAGAGTCGCAAAAATATCATTAAAGCAATTTCATGTGAAAGCTCTATTCAATCTTTCTAATGTAGCTCAAAATAATTTTGTGATCTGAAGTACAAAAGTGTAGCTAAGTTTACTGTCACAAATACTTTGATGACAAGTGTGCTAAGAAGGCTTCTAATGGGAAGAAAAGGCAAGCCCTTTTCTCTTAATTACTGCACCACAAAGCCATTCTGAAGCACATTTTGACACTTTTAATTTCCAGGGGGAGTGTTCACGTGACAAATAATTTCAATAGGCACAGCAGATTCTGTTTTCATAATAAATAGCACAGCATCAAACAAAACCATTGTCAATGTTTCTGGAGATCTCCAAGTCCATAGGTTTTTTTACCATTTTCCTTTCTGCTACAATTTCAAAGAAAAATTACACCACAGGGGCAGAACCCGTACAGCTTTACTACTGTACTATTATCAGGAAATTTATTGTAAATTGGCAAATATAATTTCACAGACATTGGGGCTTTTTATCATCACTTGTTTGCAGCTTCAAAAGTGTCACTTCAAAGACAGAAAGAAAATTACCTGTAGAGTTTGTGCACTGAAAACCTTCCAGTGGTGACTTCTTATATTGGGGAAAATGAACAGATTAAGAATAAATTAAATAAATTAACAGGAATTATAATTTGAATGTAGTAAGATTAAGACATAAGAGATGTTTTTTAATGCTTTGCGAGCTGCTTGAAGAGAAAGAAAAGTTTAATTTTACTGCGTGGACTCGAGGCAGGAAAGCATTGACATTGGGTTTTAGGGGATGAGTGAGTGCTAGAAAACTTTCCAGTGCTTCCCACCTGATTCCTTTGCACCTGCAGCCACAAAAGCCCTGCACATTTGGTTTTCTGTGTTTAGTTAACTTGGCTGCAGCAGTGTGCCAATGATTAATAACACCTTTGCACAGAAACAAATAAACATGTAGGCTGCACTGAACTGAGCACTGAGGGCCCTGAAATGCAATTAGCCACTCGCACGCTTTTTACTGGCAAATATTAAACTACACAGCAAACAGAAATAAAGGACAAAACCGAACTGTGCAACGCCATTACTCAATAAAAATGATACATTTATAACCTCATTACTCACATTTTATGGTGGTGGTTGCTGAAACACGGAGAAGGGGCTGTGCAAGGTCACACCAGCAGAGTTTGGAAGAGAAACCAGACATCTAATTCTCTAGCCCAGCATTCTGCTCCCTCTTTTATATATATATTTTTTTTTTGTTTTTTTAAATTCTTATTTAAACATAGATAGATCACCATAGTAAACTTACAGAAAGGCCCCATGTGACATCCAGATAACTCTGGATTTAAGATAAGCTGCATCTCCCGAGCTTCTCTGGCAACAATGGGGTTTGTTGATTGCAATAAACCGTGTGGAAATAACAGCAGTGTTACCAGAAGTATAGAGAATTCCTTATGGTAATGTTCTGGTCTCTCTGAACTCAGGGATGAAATTTCTATTGTGAATAAGTTGTACACACAAGATTGGATTTGAACTTTTGCATCTTATAAACTGTCTCACCCAAGAGTGAACTGCTGCCAGCCCAAATCCTTCCATTCTGCCCAGTGCAGCCTGGATGTACTGCTGAAGGAGGGGCAGTGGAAAAGGCACAACAACCTCTCCTTGATGCTGGGTATTCATGAGTTAATCATTCTTTTCTTTTTCAGTTTGCCTCTGGAAACATCGAATGATGCTTCTGGAGAAAAAAAAGGTAAGGGGAGAATGGGAGTTTGCATCAATAAATCACAACTTTAAAAAAAAAATACTTTTTCCATAGAAAAAAAAGTTCAGTTTTTTTTCCCCTCCCTCCAGAGCTCCCTCATAATTCCTATTTTCTGCAAGTAATGCCAGAACATCTTTAGAAGTTCTTCTTTAGATTCTTTAGTCTGGGATTCCACCAGTTTGTTTGACCATAGTTGGTTCTGTGATGTCCCTTTCCATGCTCTGGGATTTCTGTGGTGTGAAACCTCCAAGGCTGTGCCTGTTCACCTTCCCACTGTTTCCCAAATGCCTGGGACACTGTGTCTGAACACACTTCCAACCAAAAACAGCCTCACCAAGAGCCAGGCCTGGGTTTGAGCAGATCTGGGCTCTGCTCCAGGGTTGTGGTCATCTCCCACAGCCTCGTGTCTGATCCGAGGGAGAGGAGGAAAAAAAATTGTTAAATCTTAATCCAGCTGTGAGAGAAACTTGGCAAATAAAATGACTAAAACTGCCTAGGAGACAATGAACTGTGTTCAAAATATTTTTGGGTCTTCTCTCAGCATAAAGCAACTAGAACTGACTCCAGTGGAGTCCATGGCATCTCAGCAGATTTATTTTGTTGTCAGAAATCTGTCAGAACAGATGTTTAGTTCTTCCTAGCTCAGTACTATATTGAAAATAAGATACAGATTTGGCTTTTTTAGTGAGACCAATTCTTGTTCTTAAAACTGTAAATATATAATCCTCATATGTAGGATTTTTAATGAGAACCGGGCCAAGGTTCAAGTCAATTAGTTTGTATCTCATACAACTCAGAAAATCCATAAATTATAACCATAAATAAAACTGGTATCATCTCCTTTGACAGCATGATGAACCAAAGTCACTGATTTGGTACAACTGGGAGATGATTATTGGGAAAAATACCCAAGAACCCATTCACTGGGGCTGTAGAAAGCTCCGTCCAGTCCACCAACACTGACAAGAAATACAGTTTGTGACACTGACAAATTAAAGGATGTCTGTGGGAAGAACAAACTGGGGCCGACCCTTTAATTACCTCTTCAGAACCCCCTTGCGTTTATATTTTTGTCTGGGGATACATGACCAGGAGGGAAGGCAGCTCTCAGCACGTGAGCATGGGAGGAATTCTGCAGCAATTCAATATTCACTCAGCTGATCTTTTACATCCTGCAGGCTAATGGAGTTCAGGATGGGTTTGGTACCCTGAGCTGCCAAACGACACCACAAACCTTGGGCCTCTTTCAATATAAACCCGGTGTCTAACCCTGCTGCCCTCTGCCACCTTTGGCAGTGTCTTATCCCACAAATACATCACCTCAAAGCCAAGGGCTCAGCTGCAAAGTAGGTCCTTTACAATGTGAGGGCTACAGAATGAAACTTTTTCTCAGGCTGCATCCCCATCATCTCTTTGTCCTTGCAACACCTGAGGCTGCTCAGTGAGTGGAAGAACACAGCGCCACAAACAGAGGAGGGAATGTCAGCTGTCACTGCCAATATCTTGGATTTGTTTCTTTGCTTGCATGCACTGGGAATAGAGAATTATATTTCAGTTTTATTGGCAGCTGGTTTATTTTGTATTTACAATGACCTAGATTGCCAGTTTACAATCTGCCTGCAAAGCAGTTGAAACTCTACTCTCTCCCAGAAGAAGACTTTGGGAATCAGCTGGCAGGGACAAATTGTACAGCACCACAAGTACTTGCCTCTTCTAGTGCTCCCATTTCCTACAGTACCAGGGAGAAGAATATTGCTGTAATGTCCCTAAATTTAGGATTCATAACAACAACAACAACAACCAAAATAATAAATAAATCATAGAGCAACAGAATGGTTTGGGTTTGAAGGGACCTTAAAGCCCACCCTGTGCCACCCCTGCCATGGCAGGGACTCCTCCCACTGTCCCAGGCTGCTCCAAGCCCCATCCAACCTTGGACATCACCAGGGATGGGGTAAATTGATAAAGATGAGCAAATAATTCTGATATGGGCACATGACATGGAGCTGTGACTTGTACTGAGAAACATTCAGCAGCCATCTGCTTGCTTTCCTTCTCAGATACTGCAAGCACTGCAAAGCCCCAGACATGCTTGTATTTTAAATATGTTAGAAATGGGCCTCAAATTTGAAAAAAAAATCAATGAGATTCTCTTAAACATTGAACTTCCCAGCTTTTTTTTTTTTTTTTTTTTTTTTAATAACTTTCAAGATATCTGAAAGACAATTTGGGAGTACCCACTGCTTGCTTCAGAACAGTTGTGGGGTTTTTAAACAACACTCCACTACCCAAATCTTTCTCTCTCCAGTGCTCACTAAGAAAAGAAATTAAACAAAACTATTCTATAACATGCCAGACTACAGAATATCATTGCCCCCATCTCTGGCTCCAAACCAGGAATTCATAATAACACCTTACATAAGCATTATTTTCATTAACAAATTGATAAAGACAATGTCAAGCCCAAGAACAACCCTGACAATAAAATTGCAGCATCATCCTATTATTAGCACTACAATTACTCAAATGCTGAAAGATTTTTAAAGGAATTTTGGGATCAGGATTGTGTCAGCAATATACTAATGATGGCAATTTATGGTCACTTCAATCACACATTTAGGGTTTGTTGTTTCAAGGTAAAGGATTTGCTCTTGTTCTTTCATCCCTGTCTCCTCTACTGTCACCATCAACATTATTAAAAGTTTCCCTTCATGTTCCCTCTCAAGAAAATCTTTCCCCTCTCCTGTTGTCCAAGTCCCTCTACGGGAAGGGAATTAAAAATAAATAAATAAATAAATAAATAAAAATATTTAAATATTCATCATATTTAACATATAAATATATAATCAATAATTAATATATAAATGTTTATAATATTTGCTATCATTTAAATAATAATAATAAATTCAGATTTATATAAAAGTGAGAATGCACTGTGGACACATTATAAACAGTATTTTAAGGGCAATTTAAACCCTGCTAAAACAACATTGTCTTATTTGGCATGGTCATTCACGGAGAGGCAAGGCATTTCTTCCTTATAAAAATGATGGAAATATTAAAATGGTGCATTTCTTCAATCCAAATGATGTTTCGCCTTCGGTGTGAAAGAAAAATTCTCTGAAGGACAAAATAAAATGAAGATGTGAAATCATTATGAGGAATGACAAGGGCTGTCCACCTTCTCCCCATGAAACTCCACCCATGAACTGGTGTTTGGGATGAAATTCTCATCACCTCTGTCCATTGAATTAACAAAACACTCCATTTCCAGTGCAAGTGCCTTGTTTGTTTAATTGGTCAGCTTCTCTAAGAGGGAAATGCGAACTGCACTTGGAAGAGGCTCAGAGCTGAGGAGATCCAGCCCCTGGTCTGGAGATTCCACTGAGGTCAGCAAGTCCAGCTCAGGAGCAGACTGTGGGGCCAGGCTGATGCTCAGAACAGACATTGCCTTTGTGCCAGGGCAAATAAAAATCTATCAAAAAGCACCATGAGAACTCTGATCAACATCTTCCTCTTGGATAAAGAAGAGAACAGATAAAAAATGTGCTGCTTGTGTAAAGGGGTAATGCTGCAAATGGAACTGGTGTTTTAATTCAAATTATTACCAAATTACACAGCCTACTAACAACCTACACTGAGAGTACATCTACTCACAAGGGCATACACCACCCCCAGACGTGCTGATGGGGACCTGATGGAAACACACGTGTCAGAAGCTGGAAAGACAGAAAGGAAAGCCCTGTAGAACAAAACCTGTGCTCACAGTAAAAGCAAAAGACAGCACCTCCCCTGGTTTTTTGTAATTCATCACACCCCTTGAAGTGTCACAGCAGTTTTGCAGCTAGAAAAAGTTATTAAGGCTAAAATTAATCACAATTACATTTTTTTAAAATTATGAGAAGGTGGAGAATGCAAAATGAGCAGCAAATGAAAATAATCTCAGTTAGCACTTCTCATTGTCCCAGTCTGTATTTGGAACATGTCACTGTTGACAGGTGAAGGGAGCAAGGGAACAATTTATTATTCCTGGAAAAAATTAGAAATGTAATCCAAAAGAGATGTACATGGGAAAGGAACCAATCAAAAGAGTCTTCCTTTCCCCTTTTTTTACGTTTGGGCACTGAGATTTATTCCTTTAGCATCCCATAATTCCCACTCCTCAGGACTTGGTTTTCCAAGTATCTGTAGGCCCAATCTGCTGCAGTTAGAATTCACTTTTCCTGCCAGACTGACCAAATGTTCAGAAAACTAAACTTGGGACGTTTCTATTTGCATCACATAAATCTGTCTGGTTTGATTCACAAGGGCTGTAAAATCCAGGTTTGCCCGGCTCCCACTGAACTGAGCATTTCATCATTGCTTTTTCTCCCAGCTAACAAGCAAGAGGACAAGGGGGAACAGCCACAGGCTGTGGCAGGGGGGGCGCAGGTTGGACATCAGGAAAAATTTGCACACGGAAAAAGTGAGGAAAGCGTTGGAAGGAGATGGCCAGAGAGGTTGGGAGTCCCCAGGCTGGAGGTGTCTGGACGTGGCACTCAGTGCTCTGGGTGGGTGACAAGGATCAGGCACAGGTTGCAATCCGTGCTCTCGAGGCTTTCCCATCAGCGATTCTACAGTTCCACAAACGCTGACAGGCACAAGCTGCCATGAGCCCTCCTAACCCCACCAGGCACCGGGCAGCCTCCCACTCCCACCCTGAGCACCTCCTGCAGCCCTCACTGCTCTGACCAGCGAACCCAGCTCCTTCCCTCTGCCCCACCTGAGCCACGGGGCTCGGCAAGCTGATAATTGCTTCTTTTGCGGGTCATTTACCTGTCCACAGGCACAGAAAGGATTGCCTCTCCTGATGGATGATGTCTGCACCCAAGAGTGGGTGACAAAGGCTCCCATTTCATCACTTCACGTAGTGACCGGCACAGTCAGTGGTGGAAGCTCCAGAACTAATCCATCCCAGGTGATTGCTCCAATGTTAGGATAACAAATTATGCTTTTTTTTTTCTTTGCTTTTTGTTTTTTAGGCATTTTAGGCAGGCACAAAAAACAAATGATCTGAAGAGCTCACTGGGTCCCTCTCTCACCTGACATTTCTCCCTCCAAGAGTGACCCACAGCTCTCTGGAGTTAATCTTGTCAGGCAGAGGAGCTGAGCAAAGCTGTCTGGGATTTATGTATCTATGTTTTTTTAGGGGTGCAACCGTAAAAAGCCAAGCTAAACTTCTAAAAGGACCAAAAAAAGTCCATATTATCATATTATCATCTATAAATTTTGGCCACAGAACTGAGTAATTTCTGGCCCCAGGCAGAGAGGGAAAAGAGGCAACAAGAGTAGACAGGAAGCCTCAGACAAAACATAACTTATTCACCTTTAAAATATGCTTTTTCACATTGTTGTATTAGATTTTGCACATTACATTAAATGCTGAACCCTTGAATGATTTGTTCTAACTCCTTGCAATCTTAGGTCTCTATTTTCCAATAGCATTATTGCGTAAGAGTGATAAAAATATAGATTTTGAAATTTAATGTTTAATGAGAAGTCGGAAGTTGAAGAGGTACATTCTGATCTGTGGATTTAAATAAAAACACAGTACAGAGCTGTTTGGAGATTTCAGAGTTTCCAATGCCCACCTAGCTCTGAAAATGCTCAGCTCGGAAAATTTGTCTTTTTTACCTTGAAAACAGAAAGTAACCACAGTCAGGCACAGCATCATAAGACCAACATTAATAAAAAAGGGGTGAAACAGCCACCACCAGGTCACTTCTACACAGAAATGACAATTATTGCACAGAGAGGACTCAATTGCTCATCCAACTGCACTGTGCAAATGCAGGGGTGGGATTTGCATATGCAAATGTTGGTCTTTTTGTATTCAGACACACACACCTGCAAAGTGTTTTTTAGAGGTCAGCTGGAAATATTGCCTAAGGAGTTCAGACTTTTTCAACACATCGGATATTTTCACAATTATTCATCACACTGTCCTGCCCTTGTTTTCTAAATCACTCCTTTAAATCAAACTAGCAAGATTACAAGGGGAAAAAATATCATGAACAGATAGCGGATTAACCTGAAAGGAAATTAATACAAATTAACAAATTACAAACAAGGAAGGCGAATAGCAAAATCCTTTTAGGGCTTGTGTTTTCTCTTGTCATACAGCACCCCTTACCATGGCATTACAGAGATCAACCAACAGGAAAGATGAAAGACCTGCTGTGGTCTTCCCTGCTTCAAACACTTCAGAACATGGAATTCATCCAGCAAAGGATCAAAAGTTGCATCTTTCACTGGAACTGCATCTCGTTTTCACAGCGCACATGCAGGTTACAAATATTTCTGTGTACATTCCGTGCATGGAACATGCCTTTGGCAAGGACTCAGGCACCAGGGAGGATGTGTGGAGGCCAAGGTGCTTGCAGGGGACCAGCTGGAACAGAATTTTGGCCATTTGCGTTTGCATGTTGTGGTACAAGAACAGCTGAAGTGAATTTGGTCTCCAGGAGTGCACGCTGCCTCTTGAAAATGCCCTTCAAAACACCACAGTCCAAATGAAGTCCAAAAAAACCTGGGAAAACTGACAATTTGAATAGGATTGTGGCTCCTTTGGTTGAGCACCTGAGCCCCATAAGCACATCTGGTTTCCTCTGGGTCTATGTTCTAGTGAGAGATGTTATTTTCACAGCAGCCTGGGATGCAGAAATGAAGACAAAGCATTAAATTTCCAGAGATACCAGAGGAAGAAAGCATGGGTACAAATCCAGAAGCCCCCAAAAATGAGGCCAAGCTCCACAAAGGCTCAGAAGGCCAATGCTTGGCAGGGCCCCAGGCTGACATCAGAGTATAGAAATTCATAATTATTGCCTTGCAGCTCATTTCTTGGGGCACCTGGGAGGTGAATCATGGCTGTGCCACTGATTCTTATAATCCCAGGGTTTGAGACATTCTGCAGGAATTCTGATGGATGAGGAAACAATCAGTGTCAGGCAGAAGCAAAGACACTTTCTCCTTATTTTTGGAAACTTCTATCAGCATCACAACTGAGAGTTTTTACCTTGCTAGACCAAACTCAGCAAGTTTGATCCTGAAAAGGTTAAGATGAGGGCTTTAGGAATTTAGGATACTTTCTGCATCTCCTCCCATCCAGGAGCAGCATCACCAGTGTTGCCTTCTGGGGGGAGCCCCCTTGGTTCTCCTCTCTGGTGGAAAAATCAAATATTTCCTTTTAAATTAAGGCAGTAGCAGGAAAACCACCATTTGCTCAGGACATCAACATTTTATCCTTGCTTTTCCTGCAATTTCCAGGACATTCTTGAGAGCAACCTGAACTTAAAACCATAAGAATCTGTCTGCACTGCCCTGTGTGTACTTGAGTACGAGTCTGGGATTGTATTATGCTTCTGTGGCAAAAGAATCATAAAGAACCTCAAAACCACTCCATTAAAAGACAAGTTCTGAGCCCTCACATCAGCAGTTTTCTTTTTCAAGTGCTGGTGCAGTCGAATGGCCCAGCATTGTCATCTCTCAGCTCATTTGTGGTTTGGGAAATGAATCAAGATTTTCCAGTGTCTGCTCTGTGGTGAAAGAAGCCCACAGATAAGTAGGACTCCTTTTATTGTCAACATGAAGTGTTGTATTAAAAAACATGCATTCCCAAAGAGTGAAACACAGGAAAATCTTGTGAAAAGTTGTGTCTCTCAAAACACATTAAAGGAATTTTTTAAAACTTTTCTAAATAAAATCCTTAATTCCGGAGGAGGGGAAAAAAGTAGTAAAAACAAAAAACAACATAAAGTCTAGAAACCACAAGGAAACATAATTTGATGGGAATTGCAGGTCATTCCTGCTGCCATTGAGAAAGGAATTAGGGTGTGGGGGACTGCTTAATGCTCCATCATGTGGAACATAAGTCAATAAAATTTTAGTTATTCAGTAAAATGCCATTGCAAAGTCTCCTTGCTTGACTTTGCCACTGCTTCTCTGCGTGTCAGATCTGAATAACTTTGCTGGGAACGTTTTCTGTTTGCTCTCCTTATCTGAGCCATTTATTACAATTGATGCAACAATGTGTTATCGCATCAATATTAATAGGAACACACTGATAATAAGATGAGTTTTCCATATTTCACAGTCATGCATGGAAATTGTGTTCAATCATACTGAATATTTCATAAATTACCAGCAAATTGTAGTTAAACATAGTAATTCAATAACAGAACCTACAAAGAAGTAAAAAATAATAAGTCTAATCTTATTTTTTTTTTGTTTGGGTCATACATTAAAAAATTGATGGAATAAATTAAACTGATTCTGGATCAGCACAAAATCTCCAAACGTTATGCAACAGGAGCCCTCTGCATACAGAGATTAATACCTCCACAAGCAGCTCATTTAAGGCTGCAAAGGAGCAGATGGAGATGAACATCAGCTAAGATGAAAATTGTGCCCCTTTTCCTCTTGTTCCTCTGTCTACTGCCATCACTGTAAAAGAATGAGCAGTTCCCACCCCCTTCTCAGGGAAAAACTCTTTTGGAGATCGCACTTGGTCACAGAGAGCTCAGAGCCCCTTGCAGAGCCTAAAGGGGCTCCAGGAGAGGGACCTGGGACAAGGGATGGAGGGACCAGACACAGGGAATGGCTTCCCATTGCCAGAGAGTGGATTTGGATGGGATATTGGGAAGGAATTGTTCCCTGGGAGGGTGGGGAGGCCCTGGAATGGAATGGAATGGAATAGAATAGAATAGAATAGAATAGAATAGAATAGAATAGAATAGAATAGAATAGAATAGAATTCAGTTCCAGAATTCCCAGAGAAGCTGTGGCTGCCCTGGGATCCCTGGAAGTGTCCCAGGCCAGGTTGGCTGCCTGGAACAGGATCAAAAACCAGCCAGCATCTGCCACTCTCCATCCCCTTTGTCTCTCCTTGACTCATGCTCTGTGTCAGGAAGATGTGAGACACTCAGAGAGAGCTGGGGGGACAGACATGAGTTCAGGGACTGACTGCACCAAGGAAAGCCCAAAGCAAACACTCACAGCAGCTTCCAAAAGAATCTTTAGGGAACTAAACATTTAGTTCCAAATTTGTAATGAAATCTGGTGTACAGAGAAACAGGACGACACTTAATGAGTTACTGCATATATTCAATTAATTAATCTCAATTATTTGGACATTACTTTTCTAAAATACACCTATTTTTAAGCTAAGATAATGATTTCAGTAGCCCTGATATTATCAAAGTGATTTAACTGTGAACAAGTGTTGAATTAACAGTAGAAAACACTTGAAAAAACAATAACAAGCTTTGGGCCACAACCAATATTTAAATAATTTAAAAGTGGACATAGTTTATATACATTATATTCATATTTAAAATAATAGCCTGATACAAGAAGGAAAATAGCTGATTCGGTGTTAGGAAGCTATCCTAGAATTTGGGTATTCCCTTTCCAGTGGGCTCCTGGGCCCTTGGTGGCAAGTGAGGCTCTTTTATCTCATGCCTCAGTAAAAACATTGCATATTTCGTCCACCTTGCAGAAATGCTGAGAGGAAGAACACACCAACAATTACTGACAACTGAGACAGAAAGAGGATGGAAACCACACCACATTTCAGATTAATGAATAACCAGGCAAATGAAGTGCAAATTAACACCATCACCAATAAACAGGTGATCTGCATGACCTGTAAGTGGGAAATATGGTCTCAGTAATAAAAGAATCAAAGAGAAATCAGCCAGAAGAGAATTTCTTTCCTGCATGGCACGTGTGCTGCCTAAAGGTCGGGTAAAATGAATTGTTATCAGCAGCTGGCAGCCACACAGGGATGCAGGGACATGCAGCTCCACATTCCCATTGCTCGGGCATCCCTTACCCTCAGCAGGTGATCACAGCTAAAACTTCACCCTGCTCTTAGAAAAGGGCCGAGCTGAGGACAGGGAGATGCACATCCAATATATAATTAGCCATTGACAGCTGAAATAGCCACTTGCCATGCTGAAGCACACAGCAGGAAGAACAATGGAGAAGGGGAGTTTCACACACTTTGCACAGCTCCAGCTCTGCAGGACACGGAGCTTCTGTCGGTGACACGGTGACATTTCGTTTCTCACTGAGGTTTCACTGCTGAGGTGCAGCCCAGGCGTTGCTCTCAGTCTAATTTTAGGCACTGCTCTCTCCAGAGAGCCCTTGCAGATAAAAAGCCCCGAGGTGGAGCCCCCAGAGCTGCAGGGACAGCAGCTGATTCCCACCCAAAGGCATCACCTTGGGGCAAAGCATCCATGGATCCAGTGACACAGGGAGAGGGCAGAGCAGGCTCAGGGATGAAGGGAAGATAAAGCCTGGACATCTGCCAGCTGCAAACAAAAAAAAAAAAAAAAAAAAAAAAGTCCAAATTCAATAGCCTAGACGTGATTTATGCCTGGTATTTAGTAACATAAACACCGGTGTGTTGAACAAGATTTATGTGCAATTTGGGCATTGCTTGTATCAGAATCCATCTTTAAATTAGAAACACCACACGCTTCTGACCAGGAAAAACAACCAACCCCTAAACCCAGGTAAGGCAGAATATGACAACAAGCTGGAAAGAGCAACATTTTTGCATGTCAAAATTAATAAATGTCATGTCTTTTGCTCATGCAGAAAAAAAAAAAAATGCAAGGTCACTTTCAGCAGCTCCAGTGAACACTAGCATACTGTATATGGGGTTTTAACATAATATAAAGCCATCTGGTATGGAAACTGGAGCTCAGCAGATGCATTTGGAAAACAGAGCATTCATTTTTATTGTGCACTAAAATTACATTTAAAGTGAGCTCAAAAGCATAACTAAAACAGATTGTCCCTTCCAGCATTTGTGTTGCAGGCGTTGATGGGACCTCTGTTCGTGGAGTCTGTGCTCAGACCTTTGGTCTGCCTCCTCTCCCTGTCATAATATTAAAAGGGAAACATCTTTCTTTCTGATAAATACAACTCCAAATAATCATCTAAATGCTCTCTTATGCTTGTTAGCTATTTAGATTTTCCTAAGCAAATACAGTATTTGATTTCAAAGGTTGTGCTCGATGAAAACCCATTTGACCAGAAAAGCAAAGCATTACAGGCTGACTGGTTTTTCTGTTAGCTGCATTAATTCTAGGTCTTCACAACAAAATAATTATATAAGGAAAAAAAAAAAAGGCAGACAAAAATATAAGGCATTTTCTCTTCCTGGTCCTGAAAAAGCCACAGATCTGGAACAGTGATAACACCATACCCAGCACCCTCTTAAGTAACAAGTTCATCTAGAACTTGTTATTATGAATCCACATTTTTGGAGTTTGTGTGATTAGGTTTGGTCTCCAGACACTGGAAATTGGTTACCTTCAACAACAAAAAAAGACAATCCTAACTAAACCAGCGGCGTATTTGCTCTTGCTCACAAACTGCAGTAATTTAAGAAGTTAAAATTATTCTTGATCTCTTTGTAAAATTTCAGGAAGACAAAATGTTCTAACACCGTTTTCAGTCAGAGTGGTCTTAAATCAATGGGGGCAGTAATGTTTTCCTAATCTGGTGAAGAGGCCAATGTAAAGAAGCAATCTCAAAACTTACTGCCTTTTCCATAAATCAGAATTAACCTGAAAGAAACAGAAGGTTTTTTAAAAAAGCTGTAGATGGTTTTCTTTTCTTTTTTTTTTTTTTTTTGGTTGATCAACTCTTTCCAAAATCCCACACTCATCCAATTCTAATTTTTCAGTGTCTGCAAATAGAACTTCCCATCACCATCAACTTTCCCCTCATTTCTGCTAAGCCAAGCTTATGTCCCAGAGAGGCAGAGCTTTAAAGAGCTTTGAAACATTCCCTGGAGTTATTCCTCTTTACTTCCCTCCTGTTTCCAGACCCACCCTTACCTCACTCATGGCTCAGGTAGCTCAGACCAGAGGAACTCCATGACTCCAAATTCTTGTTTCTCTCCCAGATCTTCCATCACAAGTGGAATATTGCCAGCACAGACCCCACCCTGCCCCTACCAGGAAAGGATTTATCCATGCTTGAGTTACAACAGTGCTGGCTCTTTTCCCCTTTTTTGCCTTCCTTAAATTCCAACTCTCAGTATCTCCCATAATGCAGTAGTCAAGTTTATAATTCACACTTGCTATAAACCTTTAGATGGTGCTCTCCATGAAGGGCTCTACATGTATAAAATATAATAATTGCACGAGTTGGATTGTATATCAACAATATTCCTCCTATGAAACTCATCTTTTATGTTGAAGCTCTGGAAAACATAGAACAGAAGTCATATTTAACTTCCTTTTCTGTTCTTCCCTTTGGGTGTCACAGA
Organism: Cinclus cinclus; assembly: GCF_963662255.1. NCBI lineage: Eukaryota > Metazoa > Chordata > Aves > Passeriformes > Cinclidae > Cinclus > Cinclus cinclus. Next base: position 3,246,898 of record NC_085055.1, read on the forward strand.
TTCATGCAGTAGCTTTCAAGACTTTCTTTTGTTGTCACATAAACCAGTTTGATTCCAATATAAAAAGAAAAAAAACTAAAAAAAACCCCAAAATCCAAAGAAAACCAACTAAACAAAAAACCACCAAATACTTTGGGGTTTTCTTTTGCAGAGAATGAAAATATAATTTTGCCTGGCAGAGGTATGGAACTGCTGAAAGTCAAATCAATTCTGAATCTGTGGGCCCAGAGTAAGAGCAGAGAGAGGTCTGAGAGCCTAATTATCTCCAGAGTGATCTGAGATGTGCAGTGAGCTTCTAGAAACATCCTGCTTGTCAGCTCGTGTTACTGAATGGTGCCTTGTGGGTGGCTGAATACTCCTGAGGATTTTACCACTGCGCTCAGAACGAACAATTCATCCAGCACATTTTCAATTCTGTTCTCTCTGCTGCTCCACCTTCCAGATGCAGGTCCTGCTCTCAGAGCTCCAAAAAGCTGCTGGAGCCAGGACTGCAGCCCGTTGCAGGTTTGGGATGGCAGGGGATGGCACAGGTGGTACAACATACGCCACGTCCTCTGCGGGCAGCGCTCGCGCCGCAGGTGCTGCCGTGTTTACAGCCATGAATAAATGAAAAGACATAATGCAGAAACAGGCTGCAAATTTTTTAATATACTTGTCAAAAGTTATTTGAAGGATTAATTATGCTCAGCTATCGACTCGCTCTGTGTTCCAGCTTGTATGATCACCAACTGCATTTGTCAAAATAAGGGGATTGGTTAATGAGCGTGAGTTGTGAGTGCGGTGCCCACGGTGCTGGGAAGGTTGTAGGGTGTGATAATCCAGCACTCCATGGCTTTCCAGACCTGCAGGGAGGAGAGAGTGGGACTTTTCCACACAAGGGCACAGAGTGCCAGGACTGGGGGGAATGTCTCCAATCTGAGAGAGGAGGTTTGGATGGGATATCGGGAAGAAATCCTTCCCTGGGAGGGTGGGCAGGGCTGGCACAGGGTGCCCAGAGCAGCTGGGGCTGTCCCTGGAGCCCTGGAAATGTCCAAGGTTGGACACTGGGGCTTGGAGCAGCCTGGGACAGTGGGAGGTGTCCCTGCCCTTGGCAGGGGTGGGGCTGGGTGATCCTGAAGGTCTCTCCAACCCAAACCATTCCGTGATTTTATGATTCACAGACTTCCACTATCTCTGCAGTGGCATCTGCATAGAACCTTGAGTGAATTTTGAGAACAAAAATTCAACAATGTAATTCTGTCATTCAATAGAAAAATTTGAGGCTGAAGATGGCAAATTAGCCTGGAAGTGAAGACAAACAAGTTAATGAACTCTTGGATGGACAAGCCTTCAGAAGCAATAACAATTCTGGCAGTCACAGGGAGGGCTGCCTGTTTTCTATTAGAAGCAAAGAACAATTCAGGAGCTCTTAAGGTTTGACATTTACAGAAGGTCAGGCTACAGACTCTCTTCTGGCCTTAAACAATGCAAACAAAAGGAGTCTTCTCTCTCATAAATTTTTGTTAGACGAGATACTCTTAAAATCTCTGGAGCTGTGCACAGATACACTGGATGAATATATTTCCATCTTTTAGACCCAATGTAGGTGGTGAAAAGAGAAAGAACAGATCTCAACATTACAGGAGTAACTTCCCTGAGAAGTATTTCTTATTTCTCTTGTGAAAAATTGATATATGACAATAAAAACAGTGAGGAATGATGCTGAACCACCTCCAAAACCAGCAACAAATGTACCATTTACTGATGGATGCTCTAATGACTTTTTAATAAAGCCCCAATCCAAGGAATTTCTTAATGCAACGATAACAGAACCAACTCTATAGTCAATATATATCACCATTATGGAAATTTAATTTACAAATATAAGTAAAGTTAAAGTCTAGTGAAGTTTTCTTCCTTTCATATATGTTTGATTGGCATATTTTTGCTAACTGGGGTCTCTATTTGACTGGTGAAAGAACTATTTAAAATAACATATTAACTAGTTTCAGCAGTAAAATGAGTTAGCTAATTTCTTTTCCTTTGGAATATATCCAGATATAAGTGTGACATTTCCTACCAAGTCAATTGCAATCCATTGAGGAGATAAGAAGATGGCAAGGAAAACCACAACAAAGAAGGAAAAAAAAAACAAAAACAATCAAACAAAAACCAAACCAAACACACAAAAACCACCACCACCAAAAAAAAGTGACCTGCAGAGAAAGGCAAAGAAATCTAAACCCATTATAATAGAAAAGTTGACAGTTGATGACAGTTAATTCAGAGTTATTCTCCCATTATCTACCCTCCCATCCTTTGATTTACCTCTTGTGGTTTTCCGGGAGGGTTGGGGTTTTCTTCAACATCTCTGAAGTCTTTTTCAAACTTTATTCATATTTGACCTTCATCCTTTGGATATGAAATTATTTACACTCAGACTCTGAGGTCAGAGAATATCTGAAAAAAGTTCTGGAATTATTCCCAAGTTGCCCTTTTTGTACTCCAACACATACAGGTGCCAAGAAGTTATCTTAAACTCAGTCTGGATGTCTTTGATGCTTCAATAATAAAAAAATAGCTCAAAATTGCCAATATCATAGAATCACAAAATGGTTTGGGTTGGAATGGACCTTCAATATCATCCAATTCCAACACCTTCCACTGTCCCAGGGTACTCCATCCAACCTGGCCTTGGACACTTCCAGGGATCCAGGAGCAGCCAGCCACAGCTTCTCTGAGCAATCAATTTTCCTGAAATAATAAAATAAAATAAAATAAAATAAAATAAAATAAAATAAAATAAAATAAAATAAAATAAATCTATGCATTCCCTTGTGGAATTCTGGATCTTGCAACCAGCTCTCTGCCACAGTAACATATCTGTATACATATACCTCAGTTGTTAAAGCATCTTCTGCCTTGATTAAACAGCAACAGCTGCCGCTAAATTTCCACAGACGTGACCCAGACTGTCCTTTGTATTTCTGTCCAAGCCACACATAAATTAAAATAATTATGAACTCCATTAAAATAAGGTATTGAACTCCAGCTACAAAGGTTTGTTTTCTTTGCCAACATGCACAAATAACTCCTCCATTTTAATGATATTTTTCTCTGTTTACCATACACCCAATTAGGGAGCACTTCCTCTCTCTGTGCTTTGCAATTTTGGGAAGCTTTAGGCAGAGAAACCCAAAGGAAAGGGGATGATAGGGCTGGTACTGCTGCAGAAAAGAGCAATATTTAATTTATACAGTGGAGCTGCATTTTATATAGGCTGCTCTGGTGTAAGACAATGACTTTTGCAGCAGCCTGCTGGAATTAATTGTGTGGATGTAGAGCTGAGGTTTAACCCAGGGTAATTTGGTGAGGAAGGAGAGGTCAGTGCCACTGGGAGTGAAAGTTCTCCCTCCCAGAAAGTGTGATTTGAAGCTGTGCTTCATTGGGCTAATGGTAATAATGGAATTCTTGTGTGTTTGAGAGTCTCTGGTTACACCGAGTTGCAAAAGAGCAAATTCCCCCCAAAGGTGAATCTGGGCACAGGGATAACACAAAACATTCCTCAGGGGTCTGTACCTGCTGCACAGGTGGATGTGGAGGAAGTTCATGTGCAAAACTCAGAGTATTTAACCAGAATGATCAACATTTACATAAAACACAGCTGGTTTAAGTCACTGCTTGCATTTCCTTGTTTCTAAACAGCTTCAAAATCTGTGGCTTTCTCCCCCAAGGTTTTCACCCAGGTGACACTGCCAGTCTCACACTGGGAAGTTGTGAGTGTCTCCAACACACCACGCAGCATCATCAAAACATCTTCAATTATTTCAGGAGGAATTATCAGCTCTTAGTGATTTCAGAATTGATTTCCACCAGGAAGTGAGAACAGAAGGCCGTGCACCAGCACTGCACACCTGACATGTCACCTGTGGTGGTGACAAAACCATCTCCCTTCGCTTTGTCAAACATTTAAAGCATCAGGCAAGTGTTTATTCAAGTGCCTACTTCAAATCCATGCCAGCACTTCACATTTGGCACTGGATGCTAAAATCTCTTGCAACAACACATTCCAAATTCTTGAAAGCTCCCACTGTGTTCTTCCCAGGAGAAAAATGGAGACTACAAAACCTTGTCTTCCACAGTAATAATACCAACTTAAACAGAGATGAAAGAAAAGAGGGAAGGGTAACAAGGGTGAATCTTTTTTGCTCTCTGATTAAATCAGCTCTTTACTCAGACAAGAGCCCTTGCTTCTCCTGAGCTCTATTTTAAAGTCTGAGTTCAAATACAGTATCAAATGATGTTTCCTTTGCTCTCCTGAAGGAGAGATCAGTAGAAATGCTGTGGTGCTGAGCAGGCAACACCATCTAGCTGAGGAAATTTGTGTCTCAGAGAGACAACTTTATACCCATTAAAAGCATAACAGGCAGCAGAAAATACAGAAAAGGGCAGCCACAAAGCCAAGGCATTAAAAGCAAAGAACAGCTTGTCTCCCTCCAGACTCAGGATGCTTTTAAATTGTCTTTTACCTGAATTCTCCAATCAGGTATCTGCATGATTAAAGAGGCACCTGTGAGGGCAAAGTTTTCTATTAACTAACAAACTTAGTTATAAGTGAAATACACTTGGACACAACAGAAAAAATATCCTGATCTCAAAACAAATATTCACCCAGACAAGATGAAGTCTTTGGGATGAACTTGGATAAACAACTCTGCCCCTTCCAAAAGATTCCATGATGTAGTTGACAGCTCAGGGATCTTACATCCTTTGTACCCTCTGTTACAAAGGCCAGTCTTGTCACCTTGCACCACTCTGGATCCAGATCTCCAGTATCCACTTCTACCCAAAAGGCCAACAAACCACTCTGGAGGAACCACCCACTCTCTCATTTTCCCATAAAATTACTGGATTATTTAGGCCAGATTATGAAATCTCTTTTATTTTTGAAGCCTCCTCCATCCTGATGGTAATAAACCAAGGATGTTGACGTTAATTTTATCATTCTCCATTGAGCTGGCACCCCCAGGATGCTGCAATTCCCATACTGAAAATGCACTTCAGTGAACTTCCTATAATGAAAACTTCATTAGAAAATTTAGACTTCAATTAAAATGTGAAACAGCCAGAGTTAAAGTACCATTTGTGGTGAAACGGTTCTGCTAAATGCAAGATTCCAAGACACTAAACAGAATGGATCTAGTTATTACATCAAGTTTTATCTGTTTTTCTGATCAGTACTAAATGCCATTTGAAACAAAAAAATCCCCATATATTTGGTGCAATATCAAGCTGATACATTCGTTGATTATTATTTTCTCGCTACAATTTTTAAGGAGTCCTAAAGATTTATGTGAGTAACTTGTGTTTTGTGCTGACAGCAATTTTGCATTGCACTTTCTTACTCCTGTGATTTGCTTAATTTGGTTTTATATTTGCAAGTCCTCAAACATAACTTGCCCTGATTAAAGAAGGAAGAAAATCCTCCCCTCAAACCCAGTTTTCATTTCTCAAATTGTGCTCTGATTACCCTTTTAGTGAGAATTCTACTGACAAATTTCTGCCAGAATGCTTTTTCTCATATTCCCACACTAAGACAACTTTTAACTTACAGCTAAGACAATTTGAATTCAAAATGTTGAGATAATCAAAAGAACGAGGCAATTGGGGTATATGAAATAATTCAATGTCATCGGTTTCATACAGGGTTTCTTTTGCTGAAGCTGTAATATTCCAAACAGGTGAACAAATAATTTATGGGCCATTTGGGCAGCACATGGAGCAGCTCTGCCCCAGGGGAGCCCCCGAGGTGTTTTGCCTGGAGCTCCACAGGTTCAGACAGGAGCATACAAATTGTTCCTCCTTCCTGAGACTGTGCACAGGGAACAGGATAAACTGGGGAAAACTGCAGCTGCTCAGACAGGAAAGTTTGTGGAATGAGTTGCACTCCTGTCCACTGATGTACATCCAAAGTACATACATATTCAGGGATTATACACTCAGGGATAATACACATTCAGGGAGTTTTATGTGTGCTCAGTCCAAGGGGAAAGAGTGTCTGACCCCAGACAAGAGCCTGAAGAATTTCCTTTCAGCATGGTTTGCCTCAAGATTTCTTGAGGTGGGGAAATGTTTTGCACTGCCATGGCACAGAAGGTACAACAAAAATTCCATTACCCCCAAGTTTTTGCCACTAATTTTGTCAGGATCACTGATTTTCACCACCTGTTTCGACCTCCTCACACTATCTATACCCACCCACACCGTAGGGTTTATCTGCTACACAGCCTGCTGAAAGATGTTTAATGCCGTTAGTTTGGAAGGAAAACGACAAATATTTCAACAGATGATGATGGGGTTTAATGCTGTGGCTGGGGGCTTTTACCACATCAATGACAAAGCACTTGAGAACTGTTGCTGCAATTTCTTTCAACACCATTAGGAGCTGCATTAAGACAGCTGAGTGAACACAGTCAGAGCTAGGATCTGCACAGTAGTTCTCTTAAATATGAAAAGCAAAGAGATTTTTAAAAAGCTTTGCAAACCTTTCACTGAAGTATTTCTGATTACCCTAACACAACACATGGGGTAGTTCTCAGCTTTTCCCTTGTACGTCAAGCTTCTTTAAATCTCCTTATAAAAACCTTCCCAGTGCCATTTTATTCACCCATAAACTTGATCCCATTTTTTTTATTTAAAAACATAAATTGCAATCAATAAAGCTCCCAAATCTCTGGTTTTAATATGTATCAAACCACTTCGCCATAGACTCAGTTTATTGCACAGAAATAAATAGATCAATCTGCATTCTACCTTAATTTCACAGTTTGTAAAGTATATTCCCTAAACCACCTGCAAGACACAAGGCATTGTTATTTGCTTACCTTCTTCTTGTTCTACCTTAAATTTTTAATTAAGTAAAAAAAATTAAATTAAATCTAGTTCAGGACCAATTATCCTGCATGACATTCTAATTTTCCACTCTTTACTTTTCCCCTTCCCCTAAGGCTGGGCACAAGAAGAGTCTCCACAGCTGGGGAGGGCTGGAGACAGCTCCTGCAGAGCCATCAGTGTCAGTCTGCTCCTCCCCAGTGCTCCCAGTGTCCCAAGGAACAGGGACCAGCACCAGACCTGACCCCCTTCAGCAGCACCCCAGAGCTTGCATCAACCCCAAAAAGGTCATCTTTTACAAAAAGAGATGGCACAGAATCATGGAATGGTTTGGGTTGGAATGAGCCTTTAAAGCTCATCCAGCTCAGCCTGTCAGACTGCAGCAGACACACACAGAGTTTCACAGGCAGGATATGGGTCATGGGTGATGGGTCATGGGTCATTGGTCATGGGTTATGGGTCATGGGTTATGGGTCATGGGTCATGGGTCATGGGTTATAGGTCATGGGTCATTGGTCATGGGTTATGGGTCATGGATCATTGGTCATGGATCATTGGTCATGGATTATGGGTTATGGGTCATGGGTCATGGGTCATTGGTCATGGGTCATGGGTGATGGGTTACAGGTCATGGATTATGGGTGATGGGTCATCGGTCATTGGTCATGGGTCATGGATCATGGGCAATGGCAGCTGCTATGGATTTTCCAGGCTCATTTCCCTGAGCTCAGTGCAGAATGATGGCAGTGCAGTTGTCCCAAAACCAAACCACCCTCTAGGCACCAAAACTGCCCTCAGCAGTCTCCTGCAGTCACACATAGGATCAGCCCCAATTTTGGGGGAACAGATCTCCAATGCCTCTGGAAAACCAGACCACCCAGAGCACAGCAGATGAGGGAACAGCCCCACATCATTACAGGCAGAGCCATCACCTCTGATGTACAACAACTCAGGGAAACCAGCTCATGGTCCACGAGGACCTGCTCAGGACCAGGACAGCTCCAGCCCAGTGCCTCTGCAGGGACAGAACTCTCACCTCACTGCTCGTGCTTTTGCTAGAATCAAAACCACTTCAAGAAATTTTAAGAAATATTATTATTTCATTGCTGTGACTACTTATGTCAGCAAGTGATAGTACACAGGGGGCAGGGTTGAAAAGACAGTGCTTTGTTTGTTGTAATTCTCCGCACTCCTGGGCCAAACCTTCTGCCAATTTAGCAGTAAACAACATGTAAAGTTGTCACATTGCAGACACTTGAAACCAAAGATGCTTTTATGTAAACTCCTGGGCATAAGGACATAATCTGCAGCTCCAGAGAAGCCCTAAGAAACCAGAGTGAGTCAGAAATGTTGTTGCTTTGCCTTAATTGTTTTGGGGTTTTCCCCCATTTTTTTTCCCTTTTTTGAAATCAACATTCTCTGTTTAAATGACAACACAGCAGGTAGACAAGAAGCAAAATCCTAAGACCACTTGAGTTAGGAAGGGGAATTCTGCCCCTCTGCCCTGCTCAGGTGAGACCCCACCTGCAGAGCTGCTCCTGCCTGGGCCAGCCCAGGGAGGAGCTGGAGCTGCAGGACAGAGCCCAAAGAGGCAGCAGGATGAGCAGAGGATGGAGCAGCTCTGCTCGGAGGAAAGGCTGGCAGAGCTGGGATTGCTTACCTGCAGAGGAGAAGCTTTGGGGTGAGCTCAGGGTCGCCTTGCAGGACCTGAAAGACAATTGACAAATAAGATGGAGTGTCAGGACAGGGGTTATGACTTCCCACTGCCAGAGGGCAGGGATGGATGGGATATGGGAAAGAATTCCTGGCTGGGACAGTGGGCAGTCCCTGGCACAGGGTGCCCAGAGCAGCTGGGGCTGCCCCTGGATCCCTGGCAGTGCCCAAGGCCAGGTTGGACACTGGGGCTTGGAGCAACCTGGGACAGTGGAAGGTGTCCCTGCCATGGCAGGGATGGCACTTTAATGTCCCCTCCAACCCAAACCAGTCTGTGCCCCTCTGGTTTTGAATTCTTAGCTCTACAGCACCCTGCTATGCTCAGTCACTGAGAATTTTTGTCCTTTCTCTATCAGAACACAAGGTGAGCGTTGTGGGGCACGCACTGGGAGGAGCAGGACAGACATCTCAAGATCTCTCCCACTCTTAGTATTATTTTGTTTATTATTCACAAGCCTCAAGGGCTAGATAAAAATAAAAGACCAATTTATTTATATTTATAATATAAATATAATATATAAATTATTTCCATATAAATATATATAAATATTATAAATTATATATGATATACAGTATAGATAACAGTATATAACTTATAAAATAATTATATATGGAATACATTTATTATATTTATATAATTTTACTTCAGGAAGATAAAATTACGATTATTTCTTTATTGTGCTTTCTGTGACCATTTTCCTAAAATGATGGGAGGAGATGCATCTTCCAGCAAACCTACCTTGGGTTTTCCTACATCATCCTCAAGGGTTTAACTCTTCAATAATTTTTAAGAATGGAAACAATGACAGACTTCAACCAAATACACAAAAGTAATCAACATTTAACTGGGTAGACTGACCAGGCAGAGGAGAATCCATTCTGTCCATGATTTTCCCCTGGAAACACTGGAGCCAGCCATGGCAGCAATATTCCAGATGGCTGTGGAAAGGCCTCCATCTTCTGCAGCAAAATGTTGCTGTGATCCAAGCAGACACACACATGTGCTCCTGCAGAGTGACACATCCCCCAGAACGGAAGAAGAAGAAAAGCAAATCTCATTTACAAAAAAGTCTCAGCTCGGGAGGCAATTGGAAAGATTAGAATGAAGAAACATGTAATCGACAAGGCTGGTAATTAAACATGATTTATTGCCTTGCCTTGTTAAGCCTATTATTAAGACAGAATATTTTCCTACTCCTACTGCTCCTAACGTATATAAAACCTCAATTATTTACGTCTTTTGTTCTTTACAAAAACTGCAGGACAACTGTTTTAGTAACTTCCACTTAAATGAGAATCAAAGCACTGTTAGCTGCATTTGCTCACTAAAAATCTTTCATGAAGCCAGCAAGTCCAAGGAATTTGAAAAACTCAACTTTATTCCCCAGTGAAAAGCAATCAACTGCTCTCTCTGTGTCTGCATTTTCTGTGCTACCAAAGAAAAGTGTTTCCCAAAATGACTGTGCATCTCAGCATGCTTTGCCTGCAAAGCTTAATTTTTCCTGACACTTGTCCCAGGGTAAATTTTTCAAAAGAGGTTGCCTTAATTTTAAAATTGACTTTTAATGATACTCATATTTCAAAAGGCTGGATTATAAATATACTGATATTTTGGTGTCACTTGGATAAATTCATGAAAGGACACAGACCACAGGATTTCTTTAAAAAAAAAGAAAAAAAACTCAAACCCAACCAGAAGCAAACACCACAATTCCCTGGCTCTATGCATCACTGTCCTTAACTCACCACACAGCCGAGGCCCCTTGTGCAAAGACCTCATAACACCCTCATAAATTAGGATTTTTTTCCCTCAGCTAGCAAAAAAAATAAAAAGGAAAAGCTGGGGGAGAAAATATCACTTCCATTTATTTGGCTGCTCAGTAGTTAGGTTAGTCAGAGGCACAGGAATATCTATATCAAATTTCTTACCCAAAAGAGATTCAAGCCTATATCATTGCTTTTTGACAGGTTTTAACCTCTCGATCCCAAGCAGCTGAAGCTTGTTTTGGTGTAAGAACAGCTGTCAAAGCTAAGAAATTTTATAAGGAATGATTAAATGCTCAATAGGTTAAAAATCAGAGAGCAGACACAAGAAGAGTTCTCCAGCATAACTTCCACGATATTTTTATTAGTGGTGACACTGATACTAAAAGCCAGTGCATTAAATATTAAATGCTTACCTGAAAACACACTTCTCCCACAGCCCCTACGATTTCCTGTGAAATTCCTGGCACTGCATTCAGCATTGTTTTCCTCCAGCTTGTGTCAGCACAACTTCACCAATTCCAAGTGAACCCAGCTCAGAGCTATTTTGTGCAGCTGGAGCCCCCTGACAGCTCCATCAGCTCAATAGCAGGTATTTTCCATTCTGCACAGTGCAACTTTTCTACTTTGTGAGCAGCAGCCTCACAGTCCTGCCAGCTGCTTGAAATACAAACTGTGGCACGCAGCACACCCAAGCTGTGCCCAGGATCTGCTCCATAATTGAGGTGCTTGCCTCAAATCAGCTGAACAATAAATGCTGCCTGTTATTGACTTGCCAGTCCTTTCTGCTTAAAGCTCCCTGTGCTCCCAGTTCATTGGACTGCAACAAAAAAAAAAAAAAAAAAAAAAAAAAAAAAAAAAAAAAAAAAAAAAAAAAAAAAAAGGTGCTGGTAGTGAAAGCCCTGATACCACTTCTGAACACACTTCCTTTGTTTAGGAAAACTGATGTTGGTGGAAAAGAACAAATCACCTCTTGGGAGCGGGAAGCTCAAAAGCAACTCATTTTTTCAATCACGAAGCCATTCTAATTAAAAAAATTACTGCCTTTGCCTACAGGCCCTGGATCTCTGGTCTTGCTTTTTTGGGGATAAATGATGTTTATTTCATCCTCCATGCATGATTATCATGCATAACATATATGTTAAACATCCTTTGATGCCACCTCTTCCCCAGACACCCATCTCATGACCCTACCAGCTGCTGTGAGGGCCCCAAACGTCCCCACCTCTCACAATGAATCCTCTCACCTCTCCCACTCACAAACATCCCTACAGCAAGCACAAAATCATCAGGGATGGACCAGTTCCATCAGAAATGCAGCGTGTGGTGTGAGCACCACACCAGCTATGGAGTTTCTGTGGTTTCCATCGATTACCAGGGTTGGAAAACCCCCTCAGATGGGAAAAATTCCCTCCATCCTTCTTGGCATTTGAGAGTTCCCAAAGAGAGCTGTAGAAATGTGAACTGCAGTAAATCTCCTCACCATCTGTATCTCATTGCTGAAATGATCCCAGCAGGATCAAAAACCAGCAAGGAATTTCTGAATTTAAAACCTTGTTATTCCTCACCTGAACACAAACCCTTTCTGTGCCACCTTTTCCACACTGATTTAATGATGCACTCAAGACTTGGCAAGAAAACATCCAATAGTATTTAAATAATGTTTAAACTAGTACCTACTAAAATTAAGAAGTAAACATTTCTGTTTCATTCGACTCCACAGGCAAATGTATATTTTCATAGATAAGCCAATTATTTTAAATTTGCAGATATAAAAGCATTTTACAAATCATACCTCTGTACCCAGCAATTAATTCTAGGAACTATCTCTGTGCTCATGCACTACAATTATACACTAATAAAAGATAATTATCCCAGTTTCAAGTGTCAAAAGGTTACATTTCTCTTTTCCAACCTAAAATACACTTTGTTTTTAAATGTAAGGGTCTCAATGGCATTTCAAATTATCTAAACTCACTTCTGGGGTGTCCTGGACTAATAATTTTATTCTGCAGCAATGTTGGAATAGGAACACCTGTATTTTTCTATCCCATGCTGCTGCAGGCTTACATTTTTCTTGGTTTTATAAAAAACCCTTCTATGACTTCTGTGATTTCACAATGCAGAGGTGAGAGAGATGCTGGCCTGAATTGTTGATCAGTGAGGATTAATCAATATGAAAGTTTTATGTTTATAAAGCACATGGGAAGAACAGGAATCAGAAGTGAATTGGGTCTCATCCCTGTAAAACTCTAATCAGGATTTCTCACAAGACAAGCTTAAGTGACAAAAAAAAATCTAAAATATTTTAATATTACTGGACATAGAAATATGAAGTATTAGTAATACTTTCTGTAAGCAGCTACCACATGATACTGCAGATTGAATCCTTACAAAGCCAAAAAAGAACATTATACCAGTATCTGACAGTGTGATTTACCTAACTGTGATCAGTGAGCACCACGCTGACAGAGGATGAGGCACTACAGGGCTGTGGCATGGATTCATACACTCATTAGATGAAGTAACTCGAATTTACACAGATTTTCTTGGGAACTTTTATAACTGTATCAATATCCCATTTTCCAGCCAGGGTTAGGACAGCTGCTTGCCAAGGGGAGCTCTCGGGCTTGGGAAGGGTTGTGCCCGTTGCTCCAGGCTTTTACAGGGAGCTGAGTGCATTAACCCTCCGCACAGGTGGATGAAGTGCCCAGACAAATGCACTTTTTAGCAGCACACCCTGTGCTGGGTAACAAAGCAATTTCTGCTGTTGGAGAAGCAGAAGCTCCTGAATTTCCCAACAGTGGCAGCTCCAAGCCATCACTGTCAAGCTGCCTCTTCCCCTGGGTGGAGGGTCGGTGGTGGCTCAGCACAGATTCCCCTTTTCCTGACAAATAACTGCTCAAGATGTGGTGCTCTTCCTGCTCATTTTCTTTCTTAGGTGGCTCTATTCCCAGTGCTCTAATGTGATTCAGCTTCACAGCCAGGCTGCTTATATTTCTCCTGGAGATTGCAATTATATTTCTAAACTATTCTTTGTGTTGCTGAGAGAATCAAACAAAAAGGGGGAAAAAATGTTAACGTTTCAATGAAGGAAATTTCCATAATATGTGGTGGCTGTCACAATCTTGCTGATAGAAATAATTACTCCTCCTGATGTAACTACACTAAACCACTGAGAAATGGGGATAAAAACTGTTACCCATCTGTGCAAAGCTCTTTCATACACACATATGAAAGAAGAGCTAAATACAGAGATTAGAATACTCTGGGATGTGCAGCAGGACACAGATCCCAAGGTGACAGGCACTTCTCTCAGACCCTGAGAGAAGGGAAGAATTCCCTCTCTTTCTAACAGCCACAAAGGGTACTAGTGATTTGGGATAACTTCGTGCTTGGCCCCCACATGATCCACTGGATTATGCATGCAAATCCCCAGTTTTGGCTGATAAACTGAAACAAAAGCACACTCTGCTGAAGCATGGGCTAATGATATTTTTCTGAGTGAGGGAAATCCACATTCTCTGCAGATAGCACACATTGTTTGCAGATAAACCACTGAGAGGCTGCACTGGTGAACAGGAGAACCAATCAAACATTAAAGACAATTTCCAGGGGCGCTGTGGTTCTGCTCTTACCCAGACACCAGGCAGAGGACAGTTCAATTTATTACCTGGTGCATCTCTCTGATCACTGCAGGATTTGACTTGTACAAGCTGGAGAATCCAGCATGGTTGGAAGCACCTGGGCACTGCTGGATTTGCTGTCTCAGGCACTTGTAGAGGTTTCAGCAGCAAACCTGCTTGAAAGCAAAGCAAATAAGCAATGAGGCAGGTGCTCCTACAGAATCCCTGAGGAAAGCTAAATGTGGGAAATGAGTTAACTCAGAAAACGTGGCTGAGTCACTGCAGCATGCCAGGGGTCATGCAGACATCACTGCATTGCAAAAATGTGAGCAGGGAGATTGTGATTGTTGGGTTGGAGAATCAGAGAGCGGTTTGGGTTGGAAGGGATGTAAAAATCTCCTTGTTGCAACCACTCTCCCACTGGGCCAGGCTTGTACTCGCAGGCAGTGCAAGAGCCTGGACATGGCTGGACCCAAGATGGACCCAAGATGAACCCAAGTCAGGAATTTTCACACTTTTATGAGTTTGGGTTCATTCCCACCTTGGGGTTCATTGTCCAACCCCAGCTCCAGGTTCTGCAGTCCCACCCTCCCAGATTCTCTCCTCAGTTCTCTGCTCTTTGCACTTTTTGGGGTGAAGCTGCAGCGGTGTCCTTGGTTCTGGGGCTGGAAAAGGATTGTTTTGTGGGACTGAGCTGTGAGGAGAACTTGGAACACTTGATATGGAGTTCAGAGGCACACACCAGTGTGGGACAGAAAATGGAAAATAGGAAAACTAAAACTTAAGGCATCAATGGTGAACTAAAACCTCACCCCAACTCTGCTCTCATAAGTGGGAACAGTGCACAACAAAAGAAGGAATTTCATTACCAGCCCTGCAGCCTTTCCCAGTAATCAGATTCACACATGGAGGCTTCTCCATGGACTTTAACCCCATCACAGGCAACACAAGCTCCTCAAGGCAGTGCAGGAGAAAACTATGACTTTATTGACCCGTTGGCCACTTTGGGACATCCCACTGGGGTTTCCCTTCCCAGGGCAGTCTGCCCGTGCTGTGGTGCCACTCCTGAAGCAGCAAGGCTCCAGCTCCACATCTCGGAGCCTCTCAGGTTCCACCTCAGCCCTGTAGCTTGGAGGATGCTGCCACCAAGAGTTTCGAAGCCAAAAGTGGCACGGTGACAGCTATTGTCAGTGAGGACAATGAAAATTGGCAGGTTTAGCCGAGTATGAAGCATGACAAATTGCAGGGAAGAGAAGGCAAGGCAGTGCTTCGCTCGATTGAGGAGTCAGATGACATTTGCAGGGAAGCTGGTGGGAATTCTCCAGACAGTCTACAAGATGTGCTAAATGTTATTTGCATTAGAACAAATCATAAGGTATCGACTGCAAAATCATTTCCCTTTAATGAAGACTCGGAGGGAAAAAAATATCAGAGTCGATTAGGAGAGCGAAACTACAAATATGTTGTGCTTTACATATCTCTGAAGCATGAAGGAGCCAGTAAAGTGCATTTAATAAAAATGAACAACAAAATCGCTGCAGCTCGTGGGGCTGACAGCATTCCTGAGCTCGTGCCATGTTTAGGAGGCTGCCCCTCCTCTCCTTCCATCTCCACGAGTGGTACTTTGCCCAAAAACATGTTATTCTGCATGAAAAGAGAGATCCCAAACATATCTGTTGTTTCTTACCACTCAAGTGGAATTGTCACTTCATCTCTTCTCACAAAACAACCCAACTGCAGTGCATCAGTGCCTCACAAAACCACAGCTGAAACCACGATCTACATTTGCTCAGCACCAAGAGGAGGGGTCCTTCTGCTGATGACAGATCTAAAACCATTTAGTAAATAGGTTTTGTTTTGTCTGTTGATCACATTTTCTCCTTTCACAATATTTGGTTTCAGTTGCTTTGGAATCTGAGGGTAATTCTGATTTTTCATTGCACTGTTGTCAGGTGATGAGTGAGAACAAATACAACAAACATTTTAAAGTGCTACCTGTCAGCCTAAAAGAACTCTGCAAACTGATATTGAAGAAGGATTCATTTACCTCCAAAACACTTTCAGTAGTACTTAAATAGTGCATTTCATAGCTCTAACAGAAACCAGAATACATCTGAATTTCAACTGGCATTTTAAAAGCAGCACAATCAGTAATGGTGTTATGCTATTTCTTCATGATTTACTAAAAGGCACTATCTAAAAATTACCTTTTTCTTATCAATTTGACTGCCATGTAACTCACCTGGAGATAACCAGGAGAAACAGCGTGGGCCACCCACAGACATCCCTTATCTCTCAAGTTTGAGCTGTTCAGATAAGCCCAGGGGGTGACAAGATATTCCAGAAGTGTCAGGATGCAATCCTGTGTCCTGTGCTTGAGCAGTGAGGGAGGGACCAGAGGGATCCCTTGGTCCCTTCCAGGCTGACCCCTCCTGTGATTCTGTGACAACTCTGCCCCATTCTGCCCCATTCTGCCCCATTCTGCCCCATTCCTCGGCCCCTCCTGGCAGGAGGTGACAATTACAGCACACAAAGTGACATTTTTAATTAGATACCGCACTTTTCTGAGCCAAGCAAGTGACCCAGAGCACCTCAGTGACAAGCATGGTATTTTATTGTAACATGAAACCAGGTGAAAAACATGACTCTTAATTCAAATGCCTATTTTTTTTCCTATTAGGTAATTTTTTACACACTTAGCTCTGAGGGATGGAGGGCACCAGGAGAAAAAAAAAAAAGCAGATTAGGAGGGTTTTTTTCTTCTACTTAATTTTTTATAATAAAATCATTCAAAGTTATTAAAGACCAATCCCAGCATTTCTTTCCTCATAAATTTCCCACCATCCAGTGGAGCCACAGCACCTTCATCCTGCTGAACAGGAGGTTTTATTCCAATACTTCAGAGCAGGGAGTTTGAGCTGCTTTATAAAACCCTCAAATCCTTCCACATTCGTGTGGTAGAGCAGAAAAATAACAACAGAGGCCACTGAATTGCAACAGAATTAAACCAACCTTGGTGAGAGCTGGGTGTCAGGGAGGGTGATGAAGAACCCTGAACATCCCTCCTCCACCAACCCTGGTCACACTGACACAATTCCAGACTTCACACACTCCAAGGAAGCTGGATCCAAACCAGGAAGGAAGAGAAAAGCCTGGAATCAAGACTTTAAATTATATATATAAATATATATATACATATGTATATATAAATTCTCCACTGTTGAGTCTCACTTAAAATAAAAGCTCAGCACAACCCAACCCAACGTCTGTAACTGCTGGGGATGGAGGGAGGAATTGTCTCAGGCTGGACAGAAGCAGGACATGGGAAAATAATTGGGAAAAACCCTTTCTTAGAAGTTTTCAACAACCTAACAGTTTGAGAACATGATGTGGACATTAATCATACATTAGGAACACTGGAAAAGAGATTTCTATGGAAGCAGCCCACACAACAGACTGTGTTTGCAGCAAAAAAATAAAACAATAAAAAAATTAAAAAAAAAAACCTCAGGAAATGTTTAACAAATTTTCATCCACCTTTCTACTCCTCACATGCAAATACTGCTGTTTCCCCCAGAGATTTAGGCCTGCAAGCTCTGCAGAGCCCAAAAATAAACAGAGCAAGACAGTCAATATTTTTGATAAAAGACAGTTAAAAGGGAAATCTGAAATCCCTAATGTTGTCCTCCATGTCAAAAAGGAATACTTTTATCTTCCTAGAAAGATTACAACAACAAAAAGGAAATATTCTAAGTCCCAATTTCTCAGGCCTTCCAAAGATAAGGTGGTGAAAAATAAACTTTTGGTAAGATGTAGGTAAAAGGTTTTTGCTGTGTGTCTGAATTCATCTGCAGCTCAGCAGTTGCTAGAAAACACTCAAGGTTTCAATTAATTATTTCTTCCTTACTGAGATAAAAATGAGCTGCAAACTCTGCCTGGGTTACTAAAATCTGGGTAAAATCTCTCTGTTCAGTGGGGAGAGACCTGAGCATCCTCTGCTGAATGAATCCTTCACAGGGAGAGAGGAACAAGATCCCTCCTGTGCCTCATCACTCCCTGCTCTCAAGGACAACACTTCCCATCCTAGATCACTTGTTATTTTCTGGGGATTTCTCTGCCCCAGTTTTGCCTCTGCCTGAAAACACCAAATTTCCAGGCAAAGCAGTGGAAACCAGGGTAACTCTTGTGGTAAAAAAGGGAGTTAAAGCCAAGCAGATGGCAGTGAAAGAACAATTGCACCTTCCCATGGAATAAAAGCACAACAGTGATTTCAGGCTTCTCAATTCAAACGTGGACCAGGGTTTTCTTAAGCAAAATTGTATTACTTAAAAGTAAAATACTCTTAAAACTCACTTTTTCCTTCCACCTCTTGTTTTTCTTGACAAATTAAAGTCCTTGTGCTGTCATCTCCATCCCTGGAAGTGTCCAAGGCCAGGTTGGAAAGGGCTTGGAGCAATCTGGGATGCTGGAAGGTGTCCCTGCCATGGCAGGGGTGGCACTGGATGATCTTAAAGTTCCCTTCCAACCCAAACCATTCTGTGAATTTATCAGAAATCCTCCTCTCTTCGGTCAAAATACCACAAAGAAACATTTCTCCCAAAGGAAAAAATAAGGAATAGAGAAAAAAAAAAATAACCACACACACAAAAAAAACCAAAAAAAAAACAATAACCTCAAAACCTAACCAACCAGAAAAAGATCTGCACTTCTTCCTTCTCCCCACATGGACCCTGTGGATTGTTTTTCTCCTCTCACCCTCCAGCTCCTGAAGGGTCACAACCTGCCTGGGTATGGAAGCTCAAAACCAGCTGCAGCCTCTGACCCCAGCCCTGCTGTTAGGCTCGGTGGCTTCACTGAACTCAGTGATTTTATGCAGAAAGAAAATCTGATCTGATTGTTGGGGAACTAAAAAACTTGGAATACTAGAAAATAACAACCAGCAAAGGGAACAGTTTGTACTGAACGAACCAGGACAGATGGTACAGGGAGGTTTGATCCATGCACGAGGGCAAAACGGATTAAAGGAGGTGTCAGGGCATGGCAGGGGTGTTTATAAACCTGGAGGAGGGGAGGGATTAGGGTGGGGTTCAGGGAGGGGGCCCAATAAAGAGGGGCGATTGGGAAATTAAAATTATTGCAGCAAAAAGGAGCCTATGATAACGAGGGAAGCAGAGAACTTTCTGGCAGTGATCAGCAAACTGGAACTGGGGGATTCTGGGGTGATTTTTTTACTCACCCCTGTTTCAAGGGTTTTCCCATGGCATTAAGCCATGATCCTCTGCACTTTTACTGGAGGTGACTCCAACAGCCAGCATTCCAGGGAAGGAACTGAAAGGAATTCAGGAACATTTTGATTTCCCAGGAACTCTTGTGCCCTTCCCACAAGGTGTCCCTCTGGTTTCCTTCCCATCTTGGAACCCCTGCATGGAAGCCAAAATAAAAACTGGGGGTTGCTGAGATTTTACACCACAGTTCAGGCAGATTTAAGGCTTGCCTTTCGTTTTTGTGGCAGGAAAATTAAAGCTATAACACATGGGAGACTTGTCTGTGTCATCACGAGTGCTCCTGTGTGCTGGTTTTGGGAGAGCTGTGCTCAGTGGAGGTGAAATTTCATTTTTCCATGTGGCAGGGTGGAGAGAGGGGGGCACTAAACCCCAGATCCGGCTGGGGAATTTTAAACTCAGCTGCAGTTTTATTTAAATTAACTCCAAAAAGTAAACCTCTTAAAGGGTAAACCCCCCCCCCCCCCAAAAAAAAAAAAAAAAAAAACGAGTTTTTTTCCAGCACGATCACTGTCATGCACACGAGGAATCACTCCAAGGTCAAAACATAGAAAAAAACTTCCCTCAATCTCAGTGTGTCCTCTCAGCTTAGAAATTCCCTCTCATTTTAATGACCCTCATCTATTCCGCCTCCTTTTCTTAGACTAAGTTCCAATTATGCAAGAATTTAGCAATGATCCTTCTGTGCCCCAAAATACCTGAGAAATTAATTTAAGCTCTCACAGACCGATGACACCGATCACTCAATCTGGATTCTGGAACTTCTGAATTCCTGGAGATTTCTCGCACACCTACAGCTTAATCCAAAGGAAAAAAGCCAGACCCATTCCTAGGCATAAATTTTGCATTATTAACTCAAAAATTTTAAATGCCTTAGAACGCTGAGCAGCACAAGAGCACCTTGAAAAGGGGCGTGAAACTACCAATGCACAAACACTAGAATGTCACAAACATTAGAAAATAAAAATCAAATACATAAAATCTGCAGTAAATCTGAGGGGGGGGAAAGCCCACAGAGTTTGAAACGATTTTGATATTCCCTATAAAGAATTTGAATTGATGGAATCGACGCCAAAAATGATGGAATTGAAGTCAAACTTCAGTTCTATAGGCTGGATATGTTGCATTTTCTTCTGAAGTTTTCAAGACAAGAACTTCAATTTTTTTTAACTAAAAACAATCTCATCTGTCAACTGCACAAAATATTTTTTCAAGATGGTTGACTGGAGAAACAAATCAGAATAAAGTGGCTGTCATCAGTAAATCAGCTTTGACAGAGCAGTACATATCACCAATTTTCATGGGAAATACCTGTTAAATTCCCTTCTCTCAGGAACTGGTTTTCTCATGGAAGAAAAGTGGCCAAGGTAAGAGAAGTAATTGATGTATTACCCGTGATTATCTTTCATTATTTTCATCCTTGCTTAACATGCCTCTCCTTACTGCTGTTCAGAGTGATTCAAACCACACACAAATCATCTCTGCCTTCCCCCAGACACCGATCCTGATAAAAAACAGGATTTTTCCAGCAGCAGAATATCAGGGAGAAAAATCTCAATAACCATCAACCACTTGAAGCATGGTAGCTCTGCAAATAAGATGTTTAACAGCAAGGTTTCTGTTTTGCACAATCCTGAAATAAATGTAAAATATATTTATTGATTCTGCAGTTGATGAGTCAAAGCTGCTATTCCAACAGAAGATGCTGAAAGAAAAATGTATTAACAAAGGAAAATACAGCAGGTATTTATATAGTATTTTATAGTATTTATACAGTCAGCACTACAGACACAGGATACTGCTGGCTGACTTTTAATTGCACCTTATTGAAAATGTTACCAGTGGCATGAATACCCCTGAGAATGAAATTATTTAACACACACGGCAGCACAGCTCTGCCGTGGTCTGGTGACACTGCAAAAGTCAACAGTTCTACAGAGAAAGGCTCCAGCACAGCCAAAAACACAAGTCTAAAACCCAAAAACAACCTGCCATTTCATCAGTTCAGAGTCTATCAGCTTATAGAGCACAATTCAATTTTTTTCTTAAAAATATCTACAAGCTGTTCTGCTTCTAACGTCTGTAGATCTCATTGTGCCACTTCATAAAACTTCAATTAATAGGAAAAAAAAGTTTTAATATCTCCTTTATCCATTAAAAGTAAATATGAACTTTCTGTTTAAAGGTGTCTTATTTTAGATGAAGGAAAAGAAAAACAGTTCAATAGCTCCCAAACAACACCAAACCCACACTGATGGCCCTGTGGATGCTCCACTGGGAAAATATTGGGAAAAGATTTCATCCTCCTACAGCACCGTGATCCCACCAGGTGTCAACATCATGTACTGACCTTGCACAAAGGAATCACAATTAAAAAAAAAATTAAAAATCAGAATAAAACCTGTTCCTCATTGAAATATTGGACAACCCACCAGAACCTGAACTTTTAAAAGACAAAGGAAAAAGGAATGGTTTCTCTCATTGCCATTGTTTAAGACAAAATTATAACCAAGGATTTTGTATTCTGATGTGCTCAACACAGACAAATTCATTATCTTTACTATATGTTATAAACTTTACTTCTTTCCCCACAGATTACAATCAGGCATCAGCAAAAGAGCATTTGCTTTTCACCCCCACCACTGAAGTCCCTGATGTCAGGCACTCAGTCCCAAAGAAAGCTGCAGGAACAGGGACAAATCCCTAGAATTTACCTTTAGGATACCTCCAACACCAATCCCATGATTTGTGTCACATATAAATATTTTCTACAGCCATTTCTTAGTGTTTTGGAATTCTGATCTACATGAGAACTGTCTGGGTCCAGCTTCAGCATTCAGGTGTAAATTGGGGTTTTTCTGCTGGTCTAATTTTGCCCTCTGTAAATGCAGTGAATAATCCATTCACTAATGACAAAATTCAAGTTCCAGCCCAGTGGAACTGTGCTCAACTTGCTTCGAAGGGTCAGCAAGTCCTGCAAAACATTCAAACTCTCCATCTCTCAGAATAACAAAGCCACCAGCAAGCTGAATGGTTTTCATTAAAAGAAACTTGAATAAAAAGATTTTGTTCTGAATGGAGGCACTGCTCTCCTATGGACTTGCGTTCATGCCTTTTTTTCCTATTTAAAGAGAATTCACAATGCTCCCATTTTCTATTTCTTCCTGCAAAACAGATTCCCTGAAACTGAGCAACTGAAATAAAAATTAATTAAATGTTGGACTAAAGTGAGATTATCAAAGTTTATAAATTCCTTCCTTTGGGATAGAGGTTTCTGTTAAAAGAATAAAGAAAAAACCCTATAACTACACAGCTTTTGTATTGAGCTACTTATCAAAAGCCTTTCAGAGAGGAAGATGAGAATGTTAAATGAAACTCGTGGGTATAGTTTATTCATTTTATGGAAAATTCAGAACAATGAGCAGCAGCTGGGTCACGTGGAAGGGACTTTGTGTTCCCTTTGACGTCATTCAGAAATTCACCAAATGGAATGAGTTGAATTATTTTGGGGAAAAAGAGCAAGGTCTTGTATGTTGGAGTTGTTCATCCCCATTTTTCTCATTTGTCCTCTCAGAGGCATCACCCATGCACACGCTGCAGGATAAAAGCAGCAGCTGGGATCACCAAGCCTCTGGTGGAGCACAGGCCATGGGATTTCCCTGAACTAATTTTAAAATCCTCACAACCTCAATTTGCCTGAATTTATTCTCATGGAATTCAACAAAACCAAACAGCAATTTATTGATTGAGAAATACTAATTATCATAAGTAACAAAGGGATAAACTGCTGCAAGGTGCTTTGTTGGTGTGTAAAGATCCCAATCATAGCTCAAGGTGGCGTCTGGGTGTGAGTTTCCACAGAATGGCACAGCACACATCAAATTTTGTTTCTGTCAGAGGTGTGGTAGTGCTGTCACCTGCAAACAACACCCCCCAGACCGACAAGGTGGGTGGGAGGGTATAATTATGGACTAAAGCATTAGCTTGGGCAATTACAGAACATGCCATTAACAAGAAACACAGTGCGACGTGGTAGAGCAGGAAAGCTCTGAAAACACAGCCCCACTGTGAAGATTTCAAACTACAAGAAAAGGCAGCAAGATTTTATTTTAGATCCCAACAAACTTGGTGCATAAGAGCCTTGCAGTGTACTAAAAGTCCATCCCAGTGGCACATATCAAACCCAGGTGTCAGGATTTGCCAAGGAGGCAGTGCAGCTGGAATTGCTGAGTGGAAGTGTCCTCAGACTCTCACTACAAGCATCCTCAGACACTCCAGCTCCTCGACTGCTGCGAGACTCAGGCTCTTGCTATTTTATCTGTGCACTTTGAAAGTCAGAGCTCAGCTTAAAAAGGCAACAGGATGTGAGATCCTGCAACCCCATTGGCAATCAAATGTCTGCAAGAGTACCAGTCAGCATAGTGCAAGACAGAAACTGGGCTGGAGCTGGAGTCTAGGCAAGTGCCAGGAATTCCTGAGCTGAGAGAAGTTCCTGTCACTGTAATTGAAAGCAAAATGGGTCACAGAATAAACCAGGAAAAGCAGTAACTGAGTGCTGTGAGGTAGGTAGGAAGAAGGCAGCCTTTTAAAATTTGGTCTGAACAAGAGCATTGCAGCTCCTCATCTCCCACAAAGTTTAATTCCTGATCCTCCTCCAAAGCCATCACAAAGGTTCACTTAGCAGACACGACACCAAGATCAACAACAGAATATTACTCCATGTCCTCCACTGAGCCCACTGGTGAGGAATCCTCTAAATAAAAACTCCATCACTTCTTTCCACATCAGTGGCAAGGCACTGGCTGAATTCTGTGGGAGCAAAACCAACCCTAGAAAGAATACAAAGCTTTGTGGCCCCTTTGTTTTATGACCTGCCCTGCACCAGCTGGGAGTGAGCAGCAGCCAGGGCCTGCCTGAGGATCAGTTTGCCAAAGCTTCTTTGATAAATCCCAAAAATTTATCCCCTCTCTCCAATCCATGCCACTCAACAATTTAGAAGGAAAAATTTGGTCCCTGCATTGGTGCCCTCAAGTCTGCCAGCCCATTTCCCTGCACCATGTATGATCCTCCTGGTTTGTCAGGCTCCACTGAAATATTCTCAGCACTGAAGCACTGGTGAAAGCCAAATGCCAAAAAGGGATCTGCAGTATTTCCTGGGGAGATAAAAACCTGCCATGTCTGAAAAGCAGGAAACAGCCCCAGGACTTAAATATTCAACCAGTGCACCTTGCCCAAAATATCCCCTCTCCCAGAACTCCCACAGTACCTGGGCACTGCAGTGAATTCCCTCCAAATGGGCATGTCCCTGTCACTGTCCCTGTCCCTCTCCCTGTCCCTCTCCCTCTCCCTGTTCCTGTCCCTGTCCCTATCCCTATCCCTGTCACTGTCCCTGTCCCTGTCCCTATCCCTGTCCCTGTCCCTGTCCCTGTCCCTGTCCCTGTCCCTCTCCCTCTCCCTGTTCCTGTCCCTGTCCCTCTCCCTGTCCCTCTCTCTTTCCCTATTCCTGTCCCCTGTCCCTGTCCCGGTCCCTGTCCCTATCCCTATCCGTGCCCCTGTCCCTCTCCCTGTCCCTGTCCCTGTCCCTATCCCTGTCCCTGTCCCTGTCCCTCTCTCTTTCCCTATTCCTGTCCCCTGTCCCTGTCCCTGTCCCTATCCCTATCCCTGTCACTGTCCCTGTCACTGTCCCTGTCTCTCTCCCTGTCCCTCTCCCTCTCCCTGTTCCTGTCCCTGTCCCTATCCCTATCCCTGTCACTGTCCCTGTCCCTGTCCCTGTCCCTCTCTCTTTCCCTATTCCTGTCCCTGACCCTGTCCCTGTCCCTGTCCCTGTCCCTGTCCCTGTCATGTCACATTAATCTGGGTCTGGATGTTGCTGAGCCAGTCCTCTCCTTCCTTCCTCTTCCCAATTCTTCATCTCATCTCTGTATCCCAGACAGTGTCTGGTTCAGATCTCCTGGTTCAGCTCTGTCCCTCACATCCAGCTCCAATTCCCATCTCATGTCTTGATCTACTCCCATTTCCCTTTACCAAAATTTTGATAGAACTTCAAAAAAAAATGGGGTCTATCTTTACCAAATTTGTTTTGCTGTGACCATAATGATTAATTCTGTTCTTAACCCCATCCTGAGGAAAACACAAACAGCCCCTGTTTTTATTCTTCCAGATTTTATCCTGGAGACCACTCCTTTATGATCAATTTATTTAAAAAAGGAAAGGCCAAAAACCATTCAGGGCTACACTTTCAAACTAAGATTTATAGAAACCATACATCTATGAATATAAATATTTCCTGTTTATCAGCTAGGAAATTCTTCAATTACTTTTTTTTCTTCCTTTGCATTTTGACTTAAGTGAAGCCCAGATACCTACACTACATATATATTTATATAATCTTTTTTATTTTTAATGTGACACAGAACATACATTGCTAACCACTTAAATCTATAATCTTCCAGCCCCTGCAAAGCTGCTTCACCCTCATTATTCCAGACTGAGGTCTCCAGGCACTATTCCTCTACCTAATTCCATCAGAATTTAGCTTGGCTCTCCAAATGTAGAACCCAATTATTCCTTGTCTCCTTTCTGAGTAATGCAGATCAAATGAAGGCAATCTGAGTTGGAAGACTGTCACACCAAGTGAAATCTGAATAAACTGGCAACATCTAAAAATGAACTGGCACCTCATTGAAAAGCCCCAGAATATCTCACATTATGTAACATGTCACTGGGACAGACTTCCAGCTCCACGCCAACCTCTGACCTCAGAGTGCATTTTAAGGGTTCTGCAGCTGCATTTTGCATTGATCCTTTGCCTCCCAACCTCATCCCACACTCTGCTCTCCCTACTCAAGTAAATAACATTCACGGTTCAATTTTGCTTTTTATAATCTCTGACCTCCTTTGCCAGAAAACCCTTTTTTATCTTTATGTTAAGACATGGGCAGTAATCTCTCTTGCTGCCATGTAACTTTAATGTGAATTGAACTGGATTCACTCCTGAAGAAAAAGAAAAAAAAAGCAACTTAAGGAATAAGAGCCAAGGTTGGGATGGAGGAAAAAAGCTTACAAACCTTTTTATATTTGAACGGGCACAGATGTCTCTCTTTCTTGTGTAAGTAGAGAAATTATTAGAATTGATCAAGAACTTCACAGTAAAGTTCTATGAAAAATAATTTTTAAAACAAAACATTCAGAAATTAGTGTTTTGAGAATGCCCTAATACAAAGTTATTTCCCCTCTTTCACACGTGACCTGATATTCAGGATTTTCTTTCTTAATCTGTTTCCAGTGGGGTCTCAGCAGACTTACCTGTAAATACAGAGGGGTTTGCGAAACAGGTGAACTATCTGTTTTGAGCATGGCCACTTAATAGATCAGAGAGCTACACAACAGGACATCCAGCTGGTTAAAAAGGAACAGAAGCATCCCATTCTCCAGTAAACCCATTGCTCTGGTACATCCCCTGACCACTAAGAAAATTTTCCTACCATCTAAAATGTCTCTGGCGCAGTTAGAGTTCAGTGCCTCTCCCCCAGTCTGCCCTGAAAGGAAACCCAGAAGATTCTGCAACAACCTTTGACACATTTGAGGGCCATTGACACATTTTCCCTCTGCAGAACAATCATATTTGTGCAAGGTGCATTAAGAAGTTCTGTTGTAATCAGTTACTGCCTTACAGAGTAAAATCCATACCCCTTCTCATATTTTCCCCACAATTTCTGTTTAATATCCAGTCTGAATCTCTCTGATGCTGAGCAGATGAAACCTCTTTGCCCTTCTTGTGGTTCTCAGCTTCAGGTGCTGCCCATACCATCAGTCCAGGAGGAAGCTGCATCCTCCCCCACCCCACAATGAGATCGACTCCAAAGCCATTCCATTAATTTCAAGTTCTGAGTTATGACTCAGCCAGGCCCTACCAGCAGTTTCAGAAAACACATCACAAGATATCATTTTTACTCCCTGAAGTACATCACTATTTTAATCTGGAGTTGTAATTGACTCCACTTTTAAAGGAGGTGATAAAACGCTCAGGGAGTTGTTGTGCTACCTCCAGATAAGCAACCCTGGCAATATATGAGGGAGATAGCCCAGCCAGGGGCTGGGGGAGTGATTACAAACACATTAGAATGAGCCTTTGCCACATTGATCTGTAATTTTATTTTATGCTATCTCCCAATCTCTGAGCTGTACGTTTTGAATCATCTCTGAGGGACTGGTACCCCTGGCCACGGCTGTTCCCACGTCCCGCGGAGTCCCAGCCAACAGGACAGCATGGAACACATCTGGTACTGTAAACACGATGGGCAGGGCTTGATTCTGACCCAGACAGGGCTGCAAAGGGGAGGGTTATCAGGGCGTTTTTTATCAGGGCTAATTTTGTTTTCTGCTGGGTGAGATAAGGCAGCACCGCTCCTGGCCCTTCTCAGCAAACACCAGTCGTGTTTGGTGACAGCAAAGATAAAAATCCTTTCAAGATAGGGACTCCTTCCAGGGCTTGAAGTGGCAGTGAAGGTCAAAAGCAGCAAGGGCTCAGGTAGCCCCTGCCACTGGAATTCAGAGGAGCCTTCACAGCCACCTGAAACCAGAGAGCTCTTGGAAGAGCAGGCAAAGGCACTTGGGGTGGGACATGAGAGACAAGCAGAGAAGTGAAGCAAATGTTCCCCAATCCTACCTAATCCATAATTGTGTCAGCTCCTGGAATGGGATGTCTCTGCTTGCTTCAGCACCTGCTAGACGAGAAACCTGCCCTTTGCATCCCAGCCATGCAGCAGAACTTAACCTTTATGTTCATCTTTTCCATGGATCATTTGGAAAGCTCTCAAAAATTAGCCATCATTTCAGTGGCTCGGAGAGAACTCACCTCCTTCATCATTCATCTTCTGTGAGGCAAAGATTAATTCCTTCAGGGAGAAAAACAACATGCCCCAGGAAGGTGTGATCCAAGTGCAGGAATATTTCCTCCTGAACGCCACCAATATCCAGAATCTCTGTTTATCTGCATTAAATCAGCTGTGCGTGCTGCAGCTCCTCACTGGGGAGTTAAAGCTGAGAAGGTACAGATTAAAATGAAAAGTATTACTGGTTATATTTCCATGCTTTTATGGTCATCAATTCACCTCAGTATTCGAGAGCTTCACCAAAGGCTCTGTTCTCTTGCCTCTCACTCAATGGATGAATCAAGTTTTATCTACAAGGAGCTCAATCACAAAAAGAAAAGGTTGGAGGTTCATGTGTCCCAAAATCTCTTTGATTTTTCTACAAAGCCAGTCTCTGTCTAAGGCCCCACAGCCTGGCAAAGCAGTTTCAGCAAATCAGAGAAGCAGAGAATTCTCTTGCATAAATGGTGCACAATGCAGATATTGCTGCAATCATGGTAAACATCACTTGGACTTCTTATCACACCACACATCAAAGTTATCAATTACAGGCCATAGATTTCTAGCAAATGAGCCTTAATTAACACTGCTGCCTCCAAATTTCCTTATTCCTGAACATTCCCAGCTGCTATGGGAAATTAATTAAGGCTTAAATCTTGTGGTTCTTTCTTTAGTACTTGTTGCATGGCAACATTCATTTTTATGTATGAGCTTCTCCCTCCAAATGACTTTATAATAGTCTTACTCAAAAGATGAGCTGTTAAACTCCTGAACACAGATATTTACACATCTTGGGTGAGTTCTGTGGGTTTTTTTCACTCGTAGGACATGAATTATTCACTGATAAGAGGGGCTGTAATGTTCAGATTGGTTCCAGGCATCAGTAGAATCAGTCAGAGGATTTAACTGGCTATTTTAACAATCAGTTCCACAAGTGTGGAAAGACTATCTTTTATTTCTAAAGGGTATTTATTATATTTAAATTTAAGCTTTGATGAAGAGGCAGTTTCCAGAAAGAAATTGCAGATGTGAACTATCCCCTAGAGGTGGTTTTTCCTTCCTGAATTATTGGTGAAACTCCCCATGGGATGAAGCAGCCTCTCTGAATCCGTGCCATGCCACAAGTAATACTGATCAATATTTTTGCTGATTTCAGTCAGAATTCCCAATGCATAATAAAATAAACCCCAAAAGAAAAGCAGCACATCTCCGGAGTACAGTTGTGTCTCAATTTGAATGAGCTGCAAATAACTTGGTTCATATTATAACATAAACAGCTTCTAAGAGAAACAATCTGCACCTTATTTTACAACATAAATTCATAACACATGAAAATTAAGATTCCTGATTAAAAAAAAAAAACAGAAATTTTGAGCTTCAAAAATTTATCCTATTTCACAAGATACAAACTGAAATAAAATGGAAATAATTATTTAAAAACCACAAAGTTCAGATGAAAGGAAACTTCCCTAGCAGAGCATGTACAATCTCAGAGTTTTAACTGTGGCTCTGCAGCAAAAATGCCAAGGAATAATGTCAAGGTGACAGCACAGTTTCCTTAAAGTTTTGTTCTCTTGTCACAACCTCCTGTGAAATGCCAGTATTTTCTGACCTCACCTGAGATGTCTATGGACGTGATTTAATGCCATTTATTGCCAAAAAGATCACAGCAACATTGAGGAATGTGGGTTTAAAGCCTACAAGGATAATTACTAAAGTGAGGATTAACTGAGGAGTTAAAATGAGGAATAAAAAAATAATATTTTTATCAGTTATTAAATAAAAGCAATTGTTTTTATTAAAAGCAACCTACTCAAAATCTATGACCCAACTTTATAAATAGATTTAAAAAATGATACTGAACTGATTTTATGCCTTGAAATTCCATAATTCAGCCATGGCCATGGATTAAGGTTTAGATTTTCCATCCTTTGTTCTCTGATCACTAGAATTCATTAAGAGGCAAAGAATCTTCTCTAGGTGCTTTAAAGGTTTGAACAGCTCCTATCCTCATTCTTTGAAGCTGTACCAAAGCTTCCCTAACAAAGGCCTAAATATATTTCAGCCTTCAACAGAACATTGCATTCCTGTCTGGGAACCTCTGACCATCAACACCAGAAATGTGATTTGAGACAGAAAAAATGTAACATTTCAAGGTAAAACAGATTGCATAAATCAAGAGAGGAATGCAGGATGATGGAGATCACAAGATCTTCACATCTGATTTTTCACAACATTTCAGGTGCTCCCAGACTCTCCTGATGGAAGGAAGAATCCTCCTGCAGCTACATCCATAGGTTCATCACTGGCAATTATCTACCTGAAAAAAATCTCAAAGACAAGGCCAATCTCTCATGAAGGCTCAAAAAAACACCCTCATTTTCCTCAAAGAATTAACAACCTTATTCTATTATCCTCCCATGACCAAATCTTTTTTGAAAGTATTTAAATTTTTTTAAAAATTATGTCAAAACAACTGAAGTTTTTACTTTGCCTAATCACTATTTCCTTAATATTTGAGTGAGCAGAAACTGCTTGCACTGACAAAACTGCTGGATCCAGAGAGAGGAACAGCCAGTTTTTCTTTCTCCTGAAGATATTTTTATTCAAAAAGATAAACTCCACTTCAAGCTGCCACTGCAGCTCTGCAATCTGTCAGTACATGCGAGGACCAACAAACCTGTTCCCAAAAGGAGATGGGCTCAGAAGGGAAAACTCACACCTCAGTGGCTATTTTTAATTTAACTCTTCCATGAGGTTTTAAATCAAACCTCAGTTCAGTGAGATTTGAAGACATTTAGACAAAAGTTGTTCCAGTTTTGGAAAATTCCAAATTCTCATTAGTTTTTCACACTATTTCAGTATTATGGAACTGTCACCAGCCCTGTGGAGGAAATATTCACACACACATTTATTTAACATGACCTCTTTTTGTCTAACGGAGGCTTTAAATGTCCCTGAGTCTGTTCCCTGGAACTGAATTGTCCTATTAGCCAGCAAATCCAGCTACACTCATGCAAACAAGTTTTCCTTCTGCTGTCCCTGCTAGCCTCAAATAATATATTCAGAGTAAAGCAGAATGAATTTTGTGCAGAGAATAAACAGGATCAAACTCCAATGTATCCCTATTCAAGCATTCAAATCAAGTGTGAAAGAAAGCTCCTGCTGGGAATTTATTTATTTTTTTTCTCATTTGAACCAACTGCCCCACTTCAGTAACATCCCCCCAGTTTCCAAAAGGACATGGAAACAAGTCCTGGAGAGCTGAGCTTGGATTTCTCTCAGTGCAGGGGACGTTGTGCTCAGCCATCACAGATGGGGACACTGGGTACAGCTGGAGATCTGCTGGGGACAGTGCAGAGACAGTCCTGGGATGCCTCCCTGTCAGGATAACCAGAGTCATCCGTTCTGCACGAAACTTATGGGACACGGGGATTAAAGCCCCAAAAAAGTGAGGAATTTGTGTTCCCTGTGGATCCGTGGGCCAGCTTGGCACATGCCAAGGCAATTATTTGTGTTAGCACAGGCACTGCCAGGAAGGCATTAGTCTGGAGGTGATTAGAACCTGATGCTTTCTTTGTGAATAATTTATCTATTGACTGTAGGAGTCACTTATTGATAATTTACAGACGGAGAACACGGTGCGGCTCTGCCGGCGGCTGGCAGCCGCTCCTCGAGCTGTCCCCGGGAACGAGCTCCAGCCTCGGGAACGGGCTCCAGCCCCAGGAACGAGCTCCAGCCTCCGGAACGAGCTCCAGCCTCGGGAACGAGCTCCAGCCCCGGGAACGAGCTCCAGCCTCCGGAACGAGCTCCAGCCTCCGGAACGAGCTCCAGCCCCGGGAACGAGCTCCAGCCTCGGGAGCGAGCTCCAGCCTCCAGAACGAGCTCCAGCCTCCGGAACGAGCTCCAGCCTCGGGAACGGGCTCCAGCCCCAGGAACGAGCTCCAGCCTCCGGAACGAGCTCCAGCCTCGGGAACGAGCTCCAGCCTCCGGAACGAGCTCCAGCCTCGGGAACGAGCTCCAGCCCCGGGAGCGAGCTCCAGCCCCGGGAACGAGCTCCAGCGTGCGGAACGAGCTCCAGCCCCGGGAACGAGCTCCAGCCCCGGGAACGAGCTCCAGCCCCGGGAGCGAGCTCCAGCCCCGGGAGCGAGCTCCAGCCTCCGGAACGAGCTCCAGCCTCCGGAACGAGCTCCAGCCTCGGGAGCGAGCTCCAGCCTCCGGAGCGAGCTCCAGCCTCGGGAGCGAGCTCCATCCCCGGGAGCGAGCTCCAGCCCCGGGAACGAGCTCCAGCCCCGGGAACGAGCTCCAGCCTCCGGAACGAGCTCCAGCCTCGGGAACGAGCTCCAGCCTCGGGAGCGAGCTCCAGCCTCGGGAGCGAGCTCCAGCCCCGGGAACGAGCTCCAGCCCCGGGAACGAGCTCCAGCCTCGGGAACGAGCTCCAGCCTCCGGAACGAGCTCCAGCCTCGGGAACGAGCTCCAGCCTCCGGAACGAGCTCCATCCCCGGGAGCGAGCTCCAGCCTCGGGAACGAGCTCCAGAGTCAAGGGAGAGGTCTCCCTGTCCATGGCAGGGTTGGAATGAGAGGAGCTTGGAGGTCCCTCCACACCCAAAGCATTCCATGACTCTGAACCACACTCTGGGGTTGGAGCCTCTTCAGCCCACACCCAAGATCTCCACCTGCCCAAATCTTACAACTTCAATAAAAAGCTTCAAAGGAACAGAACAGTGATACAAAACCCACAGCATAATGGGAGAGTTCCTTTGTTGTACTCAGTAAATGCCTGTGTTAATTTATCTTCCTTTTTATCTTCCTCTCACATGTTTATGTGCCACAAGCAGCTCCTGGAAGAGTTACAAAAATTAGGAGAAGAGAGCGTCGTACCTCAATCAAAGAAATCTATTCCATGGCAAAGGAAAAAAGATGAAAGATATTTGTATTAGCAATAAAAGAACACCAGTGTGAAAATTTTTTTTTCTTTTTTAAACTGTGAAGGACAAAACAGAAATCATATAAAAGACAAAAATAAACAGAATTAATAGGAACTCAAAGCAAGGACAAGCTGCAGGTCCCTGATGGTGTAACAAATTACAAAGCAGGTAGAAATAATGTCAAGAACTATTTATTCATCTCTATAATGGGAACAACTTCAGGCAAGGACAATAATCACAAAGCAGGAAAGTGTTCATTAATTAAATGGAAACAAATCAGAATTGCTCAGGCACAGCTTGCCAAGGATCCTTTTGGCAGGCAGAGATATGCAATGTTCCTCCTTGTGCTCAGAACCTTTTGCATGACAAGAGGTTGAAGGAAGTTTATCAAGGCTCCTGCCTGCACAGGTAGCTGCTTTGTAAACCCACTAAAAATGGAAATCTTGGTGACCTATAAGTATTAAGGGCTTTAAAAAAAATCTCAACAGGGCATCACAGGCAAAGCAGGCTCTCTGTTCTTGCCCATCCCTTCTGATCCATCAGTTCCCACTCATGGCACCAGATCTCACTCCAGACATTTGGGGAATCTCCCCACATCTGTACCAGCATCATGGGTAGCATTTAAATACTCTTAAGAAAACTAAATATCTTTCTAAAATTATAACATTTCATGTTTCCCCTGACTGGGAAGGGAGATACAAACCAATCTTCCATTCACTAGAACAGCCAAAATCTCATTACAATTTCTTCTATTTCTATATAAGATTATTACTCTTATTACTCACAAGGCTTTCCTCCTTTGGTCTGTCCAGGCAGACACGTCCTGATCTGCTCTCAGATCCAGTCCTTCAGAGACTTGGAGACACACAGTCCTATTTTTGGATCAAAGACAACCATTAGGCAAAAAAAAAAGGAGGAATTTCTAAAGATAAGCAGTGCCCCAGCTGGGGGCTTGGGCCATGAGTTTGAATTCCACTGCTTGAATCCCCAGTGTTTGGGGATTTTTAGGTCTGACACTTTGTGGGTGTTTTCATCAGCAGAGCTTCACAGGACTCAATCAGCTGAAGCTCCTAAAACACCCAGGACAATTTGCATACAGAGGGACAATTTATTTGCAGGGTTTCAGCATGTCACAAATTAGGAGGGCTGAGTTATGAACTCCTGAATGCCCTGATGTACAGAGGAAACTGCAGCGAATCCCTAATGACAACCCCATAAAGATGATGTGATAAATACAACATTAAAAATGCAATAGAGGCATGAAGCTGCTATAATTTAATGATCTGCCATTAAATGCAACAGGGTTGCATTTTTTTGTTGTTTTTTTTTACTGCTGCGTCAACACAGAATGGTTTGGTTTAGAGTGATCTTCCTAAACAAGAAATCTTTCTAAATTTTAGGAGATTATTTTTTACCTGCCTTCATTCCTTCTTTTAACATAAATGGAAACTGCATTTTTTTTTCCCCTCTTTGTAAATATATGAAGCAAAAAAACCCCAATCTGGGAAAACCACATCAGCTATTGCATGCATCAAAATCTCTAAAAAAGAAATAAACCACTCTCGAAATTAAATACAACTGCCATTTTTACAGCACCTTTTTCCAAGTGGAATCCTCCCTGTTCTTCCCTGAACCGTGAGCTTCACACAGCTCAATGTCCACCCCACAACCAAAAAAACACAGATGGAAACATTAAGATTTCCATTATTCTCCTCTTTATTCTGTGAAGTCACTGTAGGAGTTTTTGGGGGGGGGGGGGGGAAGTAATTTCTGAAAAGTGAAATGAGTGCAATATTCATGGGGTGATCCAACAGACCATGTTCGAAGAAGCATAAAATTATCTGCTATGAAGGTCAATTAGTTTTGACATTAATTTTAGCAGCAGAAGTTAAACCATTTTTTCCCCACACCAGTGACCATATATATTTACATAAACAGCAAATTCGAGAAAAACAAAATACAGGAACATTTGCAAATTGCAAAACATTTTCATTATTATTTCAATTTACAAGGGAACTAGAACATCACTAAATACTTGGATATTATTTCAACTGCAGGCAAGGAGCATTGCTGGCCCATTGCTGGTGGGGATGGAGCCTGGTTATTTTGCAGGAGTCAAAACAAGGGCCATTTAGGAAAAATGCTTAAGAAACTGGTGGAAATTAGAAGTTATTTGGAACCGAGCACTGAAAACCATAATGAAATCTTATTTCAAATTAATTACACTTTTTAATCGCAACAGTGGAGATGGTGCCAATCTAAACACAACAAATTACAACAAAATCTAAAGTAAAAAAGAAGTAGTTTAAAGACTTCCGTGGAAGGGAAACAATTTATAATTCTGCATGAGAAATTTCATTTTCTACTTTAAAAAACATGACTTGCCAAATGAATCCAGCAATAACTGGAAACAGACCAACTTCACAAATGAATGTTTTATATTTTCAAGTATACTTCAGTTAATTAAAAAATTAATTGGCCTTGAAAATACTGGAGAGTCTATATTTCATCACCCCCACTCCAGGCATATGGGGGGACATTTTTAACCAAATCCAATTCTCTGGTCTGAAAAAAAAAAAATGTACATAAAATAGCATCACTAATTAAAAAAAATAAAAATAAAGAAATAAAAAAATAACTATAATCTTTGCAAGAGCCCAAAACTGCAGTTTGAGGCTCTAGGAAGACCCATGTCACCCCAGAAAAGATGGGAACACACCTGACAACAACATTGCCAGCATATAGTTCTTCACCTTTCACATTTAGGATCGTTTCCCCATAAATTTTCATCAGTTCCTGACCAAAATTCCCAAAGAACATTGCAGTCCAAATTTGAGCATTGCTGCTGATGTTTTCCTAAAGAGTCTCCTCTGAAAAGTGGCATCCCTGGGAACCAGGCAGCACAGGCAGAGTTTTTGGACTTTGACCCAACTCTGCTCTGCCCGAAGTTCTATTTCCATCCCCACTTCCCCTTACAGGACTCAGGATCTTCCCCCAGTTTTGGAAAATAAATCTGGTCCAGTCCATTCCTAATACGCAGAATGCTGGGAGGTAAGAAAAGGCAGGAATGGCTTGAAAAAAATTATGAATTGTCTTTACAAAAGAATAATTTGTGGGATTCGTTCCAGAACCAGAAATAAATATAAGGAATAATTTACCATTGCTCAATTTGCCATAACCAGCTGAGGGAGACTGCCTTGGCAGATGGTGTTTCTGATCAACAATTCCCATATTCCTTCAAATGCCAAAATTAAAATGTTCTGATGCTTATATTAATATTGATTTCTCTTTTCTCATGTCTTGTCAATTCCAATCTTCTTTCTTTCTTTTTTTTTTTTTCTCCTAATAGGAAATCATCATTGGCAAAAAAAAATGAAGTTTAAAGCAGCTATGTCCTAAAAATAACCAAAACCAAATCCAACAAAAACCAAAGCATTTGGTCACTACACCTGCCAAGGTGATCAGATGGGAAGGATTTTCTCAGCCCAGTGTCACAGCATCCATCCCACTCTCTGCCCAGCATTTCTTTATGGAATGCCAGGACTCTCACCTGTATTGTCACTCAGCTGTCCCATGGTGTCACACAGGTTGTGTTCCTGTAAAGGAGCAGAAGGACAAGGTCTATAATAGCTTTATATTGTATCTATCACCCTCCCCGCAATACCCTCACTCAAATAACACCTGGTTTATGACCAGACAGCTGAACTGAACCCTTAGGAACTTTTAAGATAAAGAACTATAAAACTTCCAGTCAAGACACAAAGAAAAATAGAAATGTCCATTTCTATCCCTCTGGTTTTACCCAAACAGTGAATTAGACCCAGTGCATTTTAAGCACAAACACGCCAGCTTCAAAAAGTTTATTTTTACAGATCCACAGCTTCTTTCAGCTTTGGGGAAATTCAAACATCTGCTTATCCTGGCCGAGGCACTCAGCATCCTGCTGCCAAGCAAGTGCTCCAGTCAGTGCCCCGTGGTTTCTGCCCTCTCCATCCTTCTGCTGGCTGCAAACAAGCAGAGCTCCAGGTTACCTCTCCTGCCTCTTTGTGCAAACACCGGTTTCGATGGATGCTGCTGCTATTATTAGGCTGCCCTGGTTCCCACTGAAAGTCCTCCCACAGCTCCCAGCAGGATGCCAGTAGCTGGCAAGCTTGGAGAGCCTGAAGGCTGTGCATCTGTTCTGAGACTGACAGGTAGCACAGCAAGTTAAAAAGCACATAAATTTGCAGCAGGAGGCTCAGCCTAGACAATAAATAAATAAATAAATAAATAAATAAATCAAAGGAAAAACAAAAATCCCTGTTTTGGTTTGTTTTCCCAAGCACTGGTCATGGTCTGCCACTGCTGCCTGTCAGGGCATTCCTTCCCATTCCTTCCCATTCCTTCCCATTCCTTCCCATTCCTTCCCATTCCTTCCCATTCCTTCCCATTTCTTCCCATTCCCTGGGCTCTGGATTCTCCTGTGCCCCGTGGCAAGTGCTTGTCCCCTTGCACTGTCCCCTGTGAGGCACATGGCTGGCACAGAAGGATCAGGGATGCCTTCTGTCCCCCAGGCACTGATTTTTCTGGGAGCAGCTCTCTGCCTGTGACAGGGCTCATCCCAGGGTTTTTCCATGGCTTGGATGGGCTGGGTCCATGGGATGGGATCCAGGGGAACAAACCTGGAGCTGGACCCTGACTCAGGTGCTGAAGTTCTCAGCACTGCTCTGGTAGCAGCAGCTGGGGCTGAGCTCAGGGACACCTTCCACTGAGCCTGTGTTTTTAGGAAATCATTTTCTGGGAGAGCAGCGGAAAATGTCAAACCTTGACAGCACACACCTAACTCAGACTTCAGACACCAATGATTTGGTGATTTTAACAGAGTGGGATCTACATGATTTGAAGGAAACCAGGCCAGGAGAGGGAATAGAAACACCTAATCACCATTTCTCTCTGCTCTAGCATGCCCCTCCCAAATGCCACCGTAAAATGCAGTTAAAAACTTGGAAAGATCCAGCTTTTGTGTGTTTTGTAGCTGACAACAAACCCACAACTCAGCCTTGAACAGCCCCATCCACACCAAGTCCTCCCACCCTGCCACAACATGCAAGCAGCCAACAGGCTGAGTAATTAATGTTTACTCAATTAGTGATTCTGAGTGAGGAGAATGGACAGGGAGATCTTAATGCAAAGCAGAAGTCTAGACCCTGCTGCCTGAAAAAAGTGTGATGAAAATAAAAACGAAATCCTAAACATTCCCTGTCCTCAAAGGTGTATTGCATCTAACTTCAATTCAATTCTGACATTTATATTCCGACGAGGAAAAAGAGAATAAATGTATTTAGAAGTGTAAATGTTGCCATTCTGAAGGCTTTCAGTTCACAAATATGACAAAAGTGGGCTAAGAAGTACTCACACCTGCTCTAACTCCCAGAATTTCCCTGTCCCACTTACTCACTGTGAATCAACAAATGCAGGGTGATGACCTGGGCTGTGAAGAAAAGGAACATCCATGCAAAGATCAAAATCACTATATGGGCACTTCCCAAACACTTTGCTCCCATTCCTACCCCACAGATCAATTCCCAGGCTTCAAAGGCAGACAGAGAGTTCTCATCTTTAATTGACCACTCGTGTAACACAGGGTGAAGAATCTCAAATGAGGATTTTTGCAGTCTGGTAACTGCTCTTCAACCTGTAAATCATCTTAAGAAAGGGATCAGAGAGATCTCTGAAGAGATCACAGCCAGCAAAACACTTGAGAAAGTCCTGAAAAAACCCCACTCATAAAGCAGGCAAATATTTCATTCTGCTGATATTAGTTATGAATGAGTTTTCCCTTAACTGCACATCCAAAGCTGGGATCCGTGTGCCAGAGGGAAGAGGTGGCTTCAGGCTGGTGCTGCACTGGTGATCAGGGCACAAGAGGACACTGAAATGCTTCAGCTGCTGGATCTCCATGGTGAGCCAGGATGGGAGAGCCATCAGACTGGATTAAAGCTGGCAAGGACAATTCCAGCGGCTGCAATTCCAAATAAACCACCACACCACTTCCACTTTCCCCCCCAAACCACCTCTCTTCCATCATGCAGCTCCTCTGAATAAACTCCCCACACCTATGCACTGCAGAGATTTATGTTCCAACTCTTGCATGACTTCAAACAAACTTGATTATATTTTTTTCAGTAGCCTGGAGCAGGGTTTGGACCTGGCCTCTATTAAAGCTTGAGTTTTCAGC
The DNA here is from genome assembly GCF_963662255.1 of Cinclus cinclus. Lineage (NCBI taxonomy): Eukaryota > Metazoa > Chordata > Aves > Passeriformes > Cinclidae > Cinclus > Cinclus cinclus. Next base: position 3,286,171 of record NC_085055.1, read on the forward strand.
TGGTTTTACTGCTTGTGTTTTTTTTCTTTCAGACCAGCCATAAATTCAAGCTTATTAATTGATAAGAAAATGCCTTTGTGTGTGTGTGTGTGATGCAGCTGTGGTTGATTTCAGGCCATTCCTTTTCACACAGATTTACATTTAGCCCATTCCTGCCTGATATAACAATTATGAATTAATTTTTGCAGGTTTTGTTTTATTCTCTGTTCTGCAACAAAAAATGCCTCATTCATCCCTGGCAGCAGGAATCAGATTGCAGCCAGTGGTTTCTACGTGGGAACCAGTGACTGCTCACATGGACACGGTGCCTTCTGCTGCATCCTCCCCGAGCCAAACACATTCATTTGCAGTTTGTACCTGCAAACCTCAGCAATGCACTCGTGCCACCTATTGGCAAATAACAGCAGAGTTCCCATTTCTGCTCAGTGTACCTCAAGTAAAAATCCCAAATTCAGAGCTCCAGAGCAGCCTGCACATTTCCTCATCTTCCACAAAACCAGAAGGGTCCACAGTGAATCCCTCCAGAATTCTGAAAACATTCTCCTGAGTCAAATCCCTCATTTTTAAAATTCTTCTGGCAAAAAAACAAACAAACAAACAAACAAACAAACAAACAAACAAACAAAAAACAGAAGTGCATCATCTAGGGGTAGAAGTATAGCTTAAAATATATTCAGGTTTGTTAATTCATTTCCAAGTATTTTTATTCTCAAAGAATTTTAGGAAAATGCAGACTTACATGTTATGATAAGTTTGGCAGATATTCCAGTGTTCTCCAATCAACAGAGTGTCTCTCTGAACAATCTCTTGCAAAACAAAATGCAGTGCCCAGCCAGTTTGGGGAGTCCTGCTGTTCAAATGGCAATAAAGAACACGACAGGAAATATTGGCTGCTGCCAGCAAGGCAACAGAGAGGTTCTCATTGCCTAATGACAGAAATTGAGAACTTTTTTTTTCTTTTTTTTTCCTTTTAGACTATTTTTCCAGTCCAAAAGGCTGAGTTAAGAGTTCAGTGCATTTATAAGCACGTGTCCTAGGAAAATGTGTGTGGTATCTCAGAACCCAGGAATACCTAACATATGCATTTCTTTCTTCATTTCTTCTGAAAACTGATGTAAAGCTGGCTTAAAACCCAGTGCTGTGTGTGGCTGGCTTCACTCTGAGTTCTTTTCATCTCTGATAGAAGCATTTCCTTCTGCATAGGATGGTCATCCGTTTAATTGCATGGTACAGAGAAAAAAAGCAAAGGAAAACTCAGCTGTGGAAGATAAATCTCAATAGAAATGTGATGAGTGCTCCTGCCAAGAATCATTTGCAAAACTTCCTATTCAATGCTAACCATCAGAAGTGGGACATCCACGAGCCCATCTGGGAATCTGGAGATAAGAAGCTGCTATTCAACACCCAGAGCAGTTTGTTCCTGGCCAGGAGCAAACCCACCACTTTAAATCCTGGTAACTTGAGGGAAAAAGCATTTTTTGATCTGCCACAGTGACAGAGCCTGAGCTGGGGAACTCAGCTTTGGCCTCACTCACAGCTGGGATTTGGGCTTTTGGAAATGGTGAGCTGAATACCTGACAAATCAAGAGACCGAAAGAGGGGGGAAATCCAACCTGAAACCACATTTAACATTCTCCAAGATGGGGCCACAGAGGGGAAATCTAATGCTGAACTTGGGCCAAGAGAACACGAGTGCCAATGTCTCTTTACATTTCTCCAGCTACCAGATGCTTTTCTGTGTCTCTCCAATCACACTGTAGGCTGTGGAATACTCCAGGTGTTCTGTCTTTTTTTTTTTTTTTTTTTTTTTTTTTTTTTTTTTTTTTGTCAAAGATTTCCAAAATTCCCTTAGGGCTTTAAGAAAGAAGAAAAGGGAGAAGTCACTCTTTTTCCAGATGAAGATATTTGGAAAAGCCTCTTCAGCATCTGCTGTCAGCTGTCTGGTGGGAGGATGAGTAGACCTGGAGTATCTTATTCCTAACAAAACTTCAAGCCAACCAAAACCTAACACTCATGAGATCGTGCTGAGATAATGCTCATCCTTGGATAATGCCACTTCTTCATGTGCAGCACGGCAAATTATAACCATTAACTGTTCATTATTTCAGCATTATTACTAATCCATTAATACAGTATTTTCCCCTATCCAGCCAAAATGAAAAAAAAAAAGGCCCAAAAACTGTTAAAGAAAAAAAAATGTACTAAGATCAAAGTAGAGCTGCTTCAGTCAATCCTTTCACTCAAGAAAAATGTTGGATCAATAAAGAAAAGCCCAAAATTCTCTGTTGATCTATCTGCATTAATGTGAGGATCTGAGAGAGCTGCACACTCCTCAACTGCAAATCCTACAAGTGTTCAGGCAGCTCATGTTCAGCACATGCTGCCCTGGACTGGGACCCCACTGCCGTAATTAATCCTCCAGTTCCTCAAAGATGAGGTCTCAATGCTTTTGCTGCTGCTCCCATCCCCAAGATCAGCCTCTGATGACTGTGCCTGACTTTCTGTGCAGATGGATTTTGTGTGTTGGGAAGGACACTTGACAACTTTAACCCTTTACATTCTGCTGCTCTGAACTGAGGGAGCTCTGCTTTGCTTCTCCCAGCCCAGGCCCCTCATTGGCCCCAGGTAAGCAGCACAAGTTAGGAGGTTTTTACAAAGTATTTAAGTTTTCTGAACCTCCTTTTCTTTCATCTCCCAGCATTACCTGGACAGTGCAGCTGGAGCAGCACAGAGTGCATGGCCTGAGGCCAGACTCCAACAAGGCTGAAGACAGAGAGGGTCTGGTACCCTGAAGAGATGTGGGACAAAAAATCTGCTTCTTTTATCTGCTCTCTGTGGAGCATGGCCCATTCTGTGCCAAGCACAGCATCCTGGTATTGAAACAACCCTCAGCAGTGGGGTAAAAAATTAACCTTGACCCTGCCCAGCCAGGTCCAGGCAGTTTTCTCTTCCATCCACTCCATGACTTTTCACCTGGTGCTGTCTCTGCCCTGAGAAAGCAAATAGAGGCACAAAGAGAAAACCACTGGTGTGTGCCTGAAAAAACCTCCGGGCTGGAGGGGGATCCAGCCCTCCCTCCCTGACCTCAGCACAGAATCACTGCCCCAGGCTCCCAAACTGAGCCTGGTTCCTCAAGGAGCCACTTCCATGGAGCCAGTGCTCAGTGTGTGCCTGATGTGCTCAAACCAGCTCAAAGTGGCTCCTCTGCCCTGCCCTCACCTGCTCTGTAACCTGTTACATCTCCCAGCTCAGTCTCATCCCATCCTACATCCTTCTGAAGCCACAGGAGAAGCCAAGAGGGATCCTGTGGGACACAGAGGAGAGCTGGTGCTGGGCCATGGGGCAGGGATGGGTGACAGGAGAGCTGCAGGCACAATTCCATTCTGCTGCCCCTACACAAGGACCGCTGGTTCCTCTCGATGCCTTTTGGGGCTACCTAAAAACAGAGGGCAGACAGAGTTAAGGGAATAAAAAGCAGTTCTATTTATTGAATTATTCAGGTACATTTAGGGCAGACAAAGCCCTAAATGGGGGCTACACCCAAAATGGACCACGGGTCACGGGGTTTCACACTTTGATAAGTTTGGTTCATTTGCACACTGGGGTCAATCTCCCAATGACAGCTCCAGGTAATGAAGTCATTTACCCCAGGTTTGCTCCCCCAAGTCACTTTTGTTTCCATCTCTGGGGCCTGAGGCAGTGAGGTGTCCTTGATTGCCAGCCTGGAGAGGAATTGTTGTGTGTGCCCAAAATGGGGGAGCAGCAGTGACACTGTGTGGAGTCTGGAGTTGTGCACCTTTAAAGAACTGCAGGGGTACAGATGGATGGAAACAGAACAGCTAAAATCCTAAGGCATAACTCTGTCAAGATATTCCTGGAATTTCTGACCACAAACTGCAGGGCTGATCTGAGGGGGAAAGGCTGGTCCCCAGCACAGTGGTTTGTGTGCAAATTAATAAACAAGAACTCTTTAATGGCAAATACTGGATGGATCCACCTCCCCAGCAATGCTGAATTTCACCTTTTGCAGGTAGAAGAGTTGAGAATTATCATAAAACTAATCCAGGCGGGCTCTCAGGAGAACAAGCAGTATTCAAATGCAATCAAGGCAATGTGAAATGGAGTCTGTGGAAACTCCTGGCACATCTCATAATGGATTGCTCAAATATGATAAGTACACTGATTTTTCTCTCTGAGGCAGATTAAGGCAGTTGCTCTAAAAACACAAGATTTATCTGACTCGTGCTTTGATATTTATTTGTTCCAGCATTGGTTGAAAAAAGTTGTGTGTGATAATGCAAAGCCATCCAACTGGGCATTAAAAGCACAAATATGCCCAGTGAAGCAGTGCCATCCCACAAATTAAAACTGATTAAGCTTAAGCACCATCTTTGGTGGGAACGGAATTTGCACCTGTAAATTTAATACTGAAAAACTCTGTTATTTTTTTTATCAAACATCTCTACAATTACATTAATCTTTAGTTGACTTCTGGCACCTTAGCTTCACATTTCTCATACTTCTTGGAGACAAAAACTTGAATATATTTTAAAAATGCTTTTAAAAGTAATAGGAATTGAAGTTGAATGCTTTCTATAATTTACAAATAAAATGCTGTGGAGATAAGCAGCAGATTTCCTATCAATTCTCTAGGAATTCCTTTAGATTTAGTCAAGTGAAAGTAAGAATAAATATCAGCAGTATTTACTAGTCCTGGTCTTTTACTGGCAAAATTCTACTGACTTCAAGGTACTTAATGGAAAAACAGAGAAGAAAAAAATAGCAGCCTTTAGTGAGATAATTCTGTACATGGTTGGACAGATGAAATAAAATTTCCCACCATTAAATGATCTGGGAAGTGACAGGAAAGGTTAAAATAAAGCAAGCAATGATTTCTTTTCTTGCCAAGAAAAGTTTTGTTCTCAGAAAGATTGATGCCCAGAGAAGGGGGAAGAGGGAGTGGCTGAAGGAAAGCGAGGACAGGCTGAGTTTGTGGCTGGAAATTCAGCAGCAGATGAAGGGGTCAGAAACCTCTTCCTTTTCCAGCTCCTCCTCAGGTTGAAATATTTCTGTGGATACACAATCAGCAGGAGCCCGCTCAGCTCTAAAATCATTAACAAATGATAAATCATTTGTTATCAAATTTGTTATCAAATGGTAAATCATTTGTTATCTCATTAAGGATGGAAACAGGTCATTTGGATACAGAGGGAAAGAAGAGGAAAACAAAAAGGAAATTACAGAATAGGGAGGAAAGATTTAAGAAATGTATTTATTACATTGCCCCCAATACAGAACACACTAAAATACAAGAGCCGAATAATTTTAGACATTAAATCCCGTTTTCTCTCTTCCTCAGCAGCTTCATCCACCTCATACAAAACAAGTGGATTCAAACTAAACTTTCCTTTCCAGCTGTGCTCCCAGAACATCCTGACACTGCTCTGGGAGGAGCAATTTTCTGGATGGTTCCTGAGTGGAGCCACCTCTGTTCATCCTTTTTTCCCAAAGGTCTCCAGCCCCATTTTCAGTTTCTCTTTAACTCGACAAACCCTGATCTTTGTGAAAAAACACATTTAATGGTGCCTCTGGGTAACCAAAAGATTTTCATTCATTATCTCAGTAAGAACTATAGAAAGAAGAGCAAATACAATATTTGAACAGAACATCACCAACAAGGCCTCTCCAATACTGCAATTTAAAAAAGCTCTGACAAAAAGCCTAAAAAAATTACTTCTAGAATTTATAACGTAAGTGGAAAAGCAGGTAAGATCTTCTGTTGCTTTGGTGTTTTGTGCTCTTACTTTCTTCTCTTAAAAGTATTTTGGCAGCACACAGCCACTGCTTTTCAATTATTCTCATCATTTTCCACTATTAAGAGTGTTGGAATAATTCTGAATACTAATTTTTGAATGCAAAAGTTAGGTTCTTCTAAAAGTTATAAGCAGTGACATTTGTTTCCAGATAATTGATTTAATAAATGGGGATAGACATTATTTAAGTTTAGGACTGCAAAAGGGACTCTCCAGCACCATGTGCAAGTGATTCCTGTGTTGGAGAAGACACTTCACATTCTTTTGAAAGGAGAGGAAAACACATTTAATTTGAGAGCATAACATCTGATGCCACCCAAAGATAATAACATTTCTTTTTTCTCCCCAGCACTTGATTATTTTTTTCCACTAATACGATTTCGAAACAAACAAAAAAAAAATATTTAAAAGGAAACCAAGACACATCTTAACGATTACTTTGATAATGCTAATATGCCCTTTAAAAGGGAGTCCAGCAGAGAAATTGAAAGGGTGACAAGTGGAACCAACTTGTATTAGGTTGGCATGAGACCAGTTACTGCCATGGCCTAAATGACAGTGACTGCATCTGGGAAGGGGTTGATAAGGAAATCCTGTTACAGTGCACTGCTAGATTATTATTTTTTCTTCCTCTCCTTAAATTACATCTTACATGATTTTTCTTTTTAATTTTTCTGTCGTTTCTTCACTTTCTCACAACAAAATTGTTTCATTTGAAACACTTTTGATTAAGCAAATGCCTCAGTGATAACTCCCAGCACTTTCTTTTAAGTGAGGGAAAAGTCTTATGTAAACTAATCTGATCACTCAAAGACTTTGGCTGGGCATCCTTCCAGTCAGAAGTTTAAAATTTATGATAGTGGTTTACAAAGTACCTTCCAAGTGAGGGAAAGAGAGAGTATAAGCTCTTTAGATGACCTTGATCTCTTCAGCTTCACTGGAGGTAATCCCAGGGGAAGGATTCTCCTCCAGCAGCGCTGCAGGCAGATGATTCCAGCAGAATTCAGACAGGAGAGAGTCACTCCTGGAATCCTCCGTGTGTGCAGGGATGCTCAGGAAGCACCAGGTGGGGAAGGGATCAACCGAGGTCCTCGAGGGTTAAGAAAAAGATAAAGAAGTAAATTCAGGGATCTTGTCAAAGCCTTACACTCAGCTAATCCACACCTCTCGTTTACAGCTGGATCTGTCACCGCTGTTCCTCAGCTCAAACACAAATCTTCATCTCTAATTAAGCTGTCCTGTGACTTCACAGGTCTCAACCACCTGGCACAGCTGTCACAACTTTGTCAAGAGAAGTGGAGTGTTTAAAATAATCCTCCTGCTGCTGACATTTGTGTTTCTTAGGAATAAACATGATTCCTGCCACCTCTGACTTCCCCAGGCTTGTTCTGACTGTATCACAGCACAGAGCTCAGGGTCCATCACCTGAACATTGATCCAAAGAATTTTTAGTTTCTCCCCATTCAATGTGCTGGAAAATGGTAACATCAAATGTACAAGGAGGAAAGCCAGCAGAGAAGAAGCAGGTGAGTCACACAACTCAGATTTCAAATATTGGGGTTTATTTCATCATTAAGGGTGGCTGAATTAATGAGAAGCAAAAATAAAATGTAAAATAATCTGAGTTAAAAATATGGCTGACTCTTCTCCAGGTCTGTGGGTTGCATGCAGGCTCCTCAGGAAGTTTTGGAGCTGCTAGACAATTTCAGTCAGATCTGTCAGATTAAAAGTATAGAACGTAATTATCTTCTCATTAAAAAATTGATTAAAAGGCATATATGAACACTGCAGAATGTTAATGTAAAGGCACCACGTTCTGCATTAAAAGATGCAGAGCAAGTTTGCTAAAGAGGCTGGAGCATCCCAGAGTCAGGAGGATCTTTAGCCAAAGCTTATCCCGGCTTCAAGATGCTTTTCTTCTCCCTATCTAATGATGCTTTCCTAACTATGTTCTGGAAAAATAGTGCTCCTGCTCCTTAGAGAACTCCAGAATGATTTGGGTTGGAAGAGACCTTAAATCCCATCCCATCCCACCCCTGCCATGGCAGGGACACCTCCCACTGTCCCAGGCTGCTCCAACCCCAATGTCCAGCCTGGCCTTGGACACTGCCAGGGATCCAGGGACAGCTGCAGCTGCTCTGGGAATTCCATCCCAGCCCCTCCCCACCTTCCCAGGGAACAATTCCTGCCTAAAATCCCATTTAAACCTCCTCTTCTCCTTCAAACGTTCCTCGCAGTGTCTGGATTTTCACAGGAACTTCTGGACTTCTGAGGATTTTAAGAAGCTTCAAAACTATGGGATAAAATCAAAGGAAAATTCCAAAGCTCCTTTAAAAACATGAATAAAATTGGAACTCCTGTTCTGGGAAACGTGCTGCCGTTTCAATACTGCAAGACACTTTAATCTTCCTTTCTACTCTTTTTCTGTGTCATGTTGAGCTCAACCTTTGAGGAAACTGTGGGTAAAAATAGGGCTCAGTTGTCAGATGTATTCCAGACATCCTAGGACACCAACGTTCCCAAACAATCCCAAATCCTGCCAAAGTCCCTGGGAAGAATCTGAGCAACTTCCAATGGCCTGAATGTTCAATATTTTGACTCACTGGTATTTCACTGAGCACCTGCTACAATATGATGTGTTTTCCTTTTAGAGTGGGCAATATTTCAGCAAACTTCCAATCCATTTGGCCCTATAACTTCTGTCAGGTGCAAATGAAGGTAAAATATTACCCAGGCCAAGCCCAGATTGCATGGCTGGCTCTGACTAATTTTCCAGTGTGGTTTTATGCAAATGTGTATCCTAAAGCATTGCTTTAGCTAAACATGGGCACAACCAACATTGCTCCTGGCTCCCCAGTCATTAATTTAATATTAATTTCATATTCCCATGAAGTAGAGAAGTTATTTTACTTCACTACAGAGATTAAATGACTGACTCGGAGAAACTCAGTACATTTGTGAAAATTCCAGGAACAGAATCCAGGTCTCCTGCCTAATTCCATAAAAACATTCTTCCAGGCTGCACAGTGGAAATGCAGTAGTTAATTACTCTCCTTTCTTGTCCAATATAATCCATTTACTTCTTATTCAGGACTAAAACTTATGTTTTGTCCTAGTACAAGCCCACTTGTTCTTGTTAAATTCAACATTTCAGGTGTTTTGGTTTGTTGTTGATAGAATTTTTTATGTAGAACACCACATCTTAGGTTGACTTTTTATCCTATAAATGTTGATTATGTTGATTGAGTTAATTATGAGTCAAGCCTTAAAATAAGGCATTTTTTTATCTGGACAACAATTAAAATCTCATGTTACATTATTTGTTAGTTTTCAAGCATTAGGAGATGTCTTCTCTTTCATGCACTCTTTCAGCAGCTTAAGATATTTACATCTGTAAATATTTAAATCACCTCAACATGTTCTCCCTGTACATGAACTGCTGCTGAAGTTACATTTGTTTTAGTTTTCATGCCAAATAAAGACAAGCCAGCTGATTGTGATCTTTTCCTCCTGGTTCATTTGCCACATGATTTTAAAAGGGACAAAGCAAACACACAAAGCTGACAAGGAATATGAAGCTTCCTCCCCACTAAACCCGATTAAAGGAAGTCGTCCTGAAGTTAATGTCAATGGAAATATCATGGAAACATGACTGCTTGTGGTATTTCCAATGGAAATACCAAACAAAGAACTGTCCAAATACTGCTTCTCCTGTAAATATCATGAGGATATTTGCTGCTCAACTCAAAAGCAGGAGGATAAAATGGAGAAGAGGAAGGAGAGAGCAGAGAAAGGAAAGCAAAGTGGGGAAAGCCAAGGAGCAGAGCCCTCTTTGAGGACACAAAACAACAGAAGCAGAGAAAGTTCTCAGTAATGTAATCTGTACTTTAAGGGTTGGAAAGGATTTAGAACTCCACAGGAAATGAGTGAAAAGGAGGGAAATAGAGAAGATTGAGCTACAAGACCATCCAGCCTGGTCTCGAGCACCTCCCGAGAGATTTCCAGGCTCCCCATCCCTGGAAGTGTCCAAGGGCAGGTTGGACAAGGCTTGGAGCCACCTGAGCTAGAGGAAGGTGTCCCTGCCCATGGATGAGCTTCCAGGTCTCTTCCCACACAAATCGTTCTGGGGTTAGAACGTGAGAGATGGGAAAGGCACACTGCAAATTGAGGGGATAGTGAGGTGGAAGAAGAGGCATTTTAAAGCTTTTCAGAAGTAATGTAAATAAATGTACACAGCCCCACACTCCCCTTGTCAACACACCTGCACAATCCTTACCCATGGCACTGATTCAGCCTAGGAGACACATTTTACTATTTTCATGCATATGTATTTTTTTTTAAGTGCGTATTAATATATACATAAAGCAATTTTCCTGACAGTATTTTCTTGTCAATGGAAATACATTGCAACACTTATCTTGATCCATCCTCCCAGTACATTATTCTAGAAGCCAAGATGTATTAATGAGAAAGAGACTGTACAGACCAAATCCTTGTTGATTTTCTCAGTCCATCCTACACATGATATAATTAGCACTGGGCATCTTTAGATGCATATTTAAAAGTTTCGGTTTTCAGCTCGTGTACAGAAACAAGACAAAATATGAAGAACTGAGGTTATTATTTAATTTCTTTTGACATCAATCTTTCCTTTTGATTGATGCTTTTTTCCAGCACAATTATAAGTGTACAAGAAGTCTAGAAAAACTTTTGCAGTGTAAAAAACACCCTGTAGAGTGAGAGGAAATCCCATTCACAAGTGAAAATTATTTGTATTCTACTGCTGTAAAAATAAACTGAGTACTTCACCAGTTTTGTAACATGGATTAATAATGCATAAATGTTCAAAAATGATAGAGGAAAGCTTCAGTCATTTCAAAATCCTTCTGATCAGTCAGCTTTCCATAAAATGTCGTGGAGAAACCATTCCAAATACTGCCAAGGAAGAAGGAAGCTTTGGAGTGTACAATGAACACTCTGTTACTGAAAAATTATTTATGACTCATATTGAATTCATAAAAAATTATTCATGTTACAATTCCTCCTGGATGTCTCACACTCATGCAAAAGAGTTCTTCATCAAGGCCAGAAAGTCTAAAAGATCATGGAAATAGAGGTGGAAGAAGGAAGCAGAGAGCAGGAACTCACAAAGTGGTTTCACAGAACTGAGAGGAGCCACAACTTCCAACTGCCCAGAGAGTTCTGCCTCCCACCTTCTAACACAGGTATAAAGTTAAAAAAATGTGACATTTAGCTGCCTTGCTTCTTGAAAAAATTAGATCCAAAGTTAACACAACTTACAAAATAAATATGCAGGACAAATTAAGGATGTATACTACATGCGTAAGTAACGCAAACTATATATAAAAAATGAATATGCATTGCAAATTAAATATAAATTAAATCAAATCTTATCATTTCCAACCTCACACTCTTCCAAAATAGATAAGACCTTGTCACCCTTTAAATGCATTCAAGTACATGATACCTTCAGAAGAGTTGCATTTATCGCGCCAAGATGAAAATAAATTCACTTAAATTATGGGTTTTGGTGGGTTTTTTTTGTAGCTGCACTGACCTGAGAACAGAAAGCAGGGAGAAAACAGCTCAGATCACGATCACCTTTAGGATTCACTCAGCACAAGCATTCTATTGATCCTCACGTTATGAGATCCCATTTAAGACAGAAGCCATTCCATTTTCAAGTCCAGCCTTTCCTGGCTCAATAAACATTTCTCTACTTTCACTCTCACATTGCATACATTAGAGCAGGAGCAACTTTTCCACGTGCCCTGGGGACTGAGCTTCATCATCTGCTGATTGAACTGCCTGTTCCATTGATCCAGCCACATTTCCCAATAAAAGAGGTGCCTGTTGTCCTGATTGAACTGCAGAGCCCCGTAACAAACTCCCTTGGGCTGAGGCATCAACATCCCCCTAACTCAAACCACGATGGTGCACAGCCCAATTAACACTTTCCAGTGCACATTCAGCTGCTGTTTCTCCAGAAGGACAGGTTTAAGGACGTGCTCTAACAGCCCAGGCAACTGCTGGAGAGTTTTCATTTCAGCACAAGGATCTTGGCACATAAATCCTTCCAGGGTGGAGTCCTCTCTTTGATCAAAGAGCTCACAGCCCTTCTCTTCCTCAACATCGGCCCAAACAAATTATTATTAGCATTATTATTATTATTATTATTATTATTGCCTTATTATGAACACAAATAGATGTGGACACACACAGCCCAGTACTGAATCACACAATCATGGAATTATTAAATCTGGAAAAGACCTTTAAGGTCATCCAGTCCAACCATCAACCATGTTCCCCATTAAACCACACCCTCAACTGCCACATCCACAAGTTTTGCTCTGAGATCTCTAAATTCTTAAAGCTTAGCTGTACCAAAGAATGACATTTTCATATCAAGGGGACAGGAGCTCTCCTCTGAGCCACAATTCAGCTCTCTCTGCAGGAATTGGCTTGAACAGATGGAATTACATCAATTTTCCCACTTTCATCAGCACTGTCAAATAAATTCAAGACATGCGTAGTTAACAGAATAAGGAGTTGAGCTGACAGCACATCTAATAAATCAACCAGGTATCAGCTATTTGGCAAAAATAAACAGCTTGGCTAGAATAGTAACAAAGACAAAATTTGACAAACAGAAGCCTTAAAATGCATACCTGATTAAAAAAATATACACAGAGGACAAGAAAGATCTGAATATTGCTGTTCAACTCTGCAAAGCAAACAAAAACTACCTCAGTTATGAATGAAGTCATTAATTATGACTGAAAAACCTGTCTGATTCTGTGGTTCTCTGATTAATGTTGGAAAAGACCCCCAAAATCATCGAGTCCAACCTTATTATTTGAGACTTTAATTCACGCTTGCTTGCCCCTTTTGTAAGTACATTTTTGTTTCTGAGAGAGGAAATCTAAAAACCCAGAACTTATAAGCCCTGAGCAGTGATTGCTGCTCTTCCTTCACCTGATGCCATCCCAAGAATGCACAGACAAGACCAACCAGAACTGTGGTTCTTACTCCAAAACACAAAAAAAGAGGGGGTGGGTTTACTCTTGGCTCGTTGGGCATTTTTGTCCCCCTCCCTGTTGAATACGTGGCAGCACAGATTATCCAGAGCACTTTGTTCTTTCTACTTTATTTCATTTTTCTGCGGTGTGCTGTAAAAAGCAAGAATTCCGGCCTCGGAGTGCAGGAACTCATGTGGTGAGGAAGCCATGAAACCAGAGGCTGTGGCTCCCCTGGGATTCCAAAGTGAGACTGAACCTGGAATGCTCCCATAAAGGAGCTGTGCTCCGTGGCAGTTTAAACTTCTGAGTTTAACCTCTCCATCCCATAACACAACGAATTCCTTGACTAGGCAGAGCAGCAGGTAACATGGGGGGGGGGGGGGGGGGTCTTGGCACCAACCAAATATTTTGACTTGGCACCAAGATTTTTTTTCTTATTCTTCTTAGATTTGGGGTCACTGAAGAATCAGCACCTATGAGGGAGAGCACACAAAGATATCTTTTCTGTAGAGCAGCTTAAAGTACACTGAAGATGCCACAAAAAAAAAAAAATTCAAAAGCTGCTCATGACTGACAGTAAAACAGTTTTGTTCAGGAAGGCCTCCTTAAATAGCAGAGGTCTCTGAAGATACATAACACTAATGTATATCCTCCTTGAAGAGCTGTAAACATCTGAGAACTTCATTCATCCTAAAATTCAAAGTGAAAGTCATCAATGAAACAAAGGCAACCTGGCAGCAAATTCCCATTTCTTAAAAAAAAAAATAAAATAAATAAATTACAAGCTAATTGGTTTTGCAGCTACAAAATATTCAAAGTTCACTGAAGTTCTGTTACCCCTTAACACATCATTTTTCTTCAGGCAACTTGAGCACAAAAGCAGCTTGCCTTTTTTTGTACCTCATGATTTAGCACTGCTAAACCCAGCAGAGCATACTCAGCAAACATCTTGCTGACAGTGAACACCTCAGGTCAAACTGAGCCACGGGGGATCCCACCTTCACCAGATTTTATTTCTGACCAAGGCAAGGGATCCTCAGACTCTTCTTTTTCCTCTAACTCACCTGGGACAAACCCCACCTGAATTCAGAATCTGATGGAACCAAGGGTTCCCTTTTCTAGAACCTCTTCCCATGAACAGCACAGCACATGTTTTAATTTCCTTTGGTTTAAATGTTTCGTTTTCTAAGCTGGTTGAGGGATATAAAACGTAGGTGGGGCTTGCAGTTTTAGGTATTCCCAAAGTTCACAGATTTACCTATCAAAAGCCTGGGTTCAATTTCATCTTGAAATCGATGCTGGCTTTTTTTGTACTAAAAAGTCCCATATCCTAATATTCAGGGCTGCTGATGACAAAATAATACAGTAGAAATTTAATAAAGCCCTTTTCCTATAGGATAAAGCCTGTGGAACTGACAAGGTGTACACTATAATTAGCAACCTGCACCTTCATACACTTGTTGCCTGAACAATAAGCTCAAAACCTGAGGTATCTCTCCACATGTCAGCAATCCTTTCACCAGCACAACTTGCATACTGATGAATATTATGTAAATGAATTTACAGATAAAAAGGAAAAATACCTATTCTGATGCAAATCACACCCAGCACATAAGCAGTGGGAGTGACTGAAGCCTAAATGCCTCTTGTGCTTTTTCACAGCACACAAAAAAAATACAGGAAAAAGCTGTCTGGATGTACTCGCTGCTGCTGATATGGAACCATGAGAAATTGAAAATTTTAAAAAAGCCAATCCACAACAAACAAAACATTGAGTATTTGATTTAGTTCCTGCTTGTTTAATATCAATGTGACACCAAGCAGCTGCCCCCAAGGTGAGGCTGAGGTTTGGAGCATTTTAACTGCTGGGAGCAGGACAATGACACTGCTCTGGGCAGCCTGAGTGCTGCCTTGGAGAGCACAGAGATGCTTTCAGGGATGGTTTCAGCTCTGATATGGCCAGGGATCTTCTCCATCCTCTGCCCCTCTCTCCTTGGCTTTGCAGGAGTTCAGCTGAAGAAAAATTTGGACTTAAATCAGGTGGAGGAAAAACACAGCCCCCAAAATGCATCTTTCATGCATTCATTTCAAGTAGCAAAAGAAAATTTTAGCGACTAACTCAGTAAATATTACTGAACATACAATTTTGTTAAAGTGGCAGCTCAGAAGAAGAAATCAGCAGTAGGGAAGCACCATTTTATCTGCTGATGAGGGCTGTGCCAAAGCACAGCTAAAGGTATCAACTTCCCAGACGTAAAAAAAAAGGTGGTTTTTACCACTTTGTACCTGCATACTTCCTTCCTAAAAATCCTGGGGCAAAGCTATAAACCACAGCTCATTTCTCATGCATAAACGGCCACTTCTGGTGTTAGACTCTTTCTCCATTCACACCTAAGTGTCCGAAGGAAAACACAAAGGAAATTTCTGGCAAGTGGGGAGCTGGAAACTTGCAGAGCATCTCTGGGTTGGTGACAGCACCCAAGGCAATGGAACAATGGAACCTCTGAGGAGCTGAAGGAACAAACTCAGGGGGCAGATTTGGTCCCCAGGCACGCCCTGATCACTGGCACTGCTCAGAAAACTCCCTCTCCCTGCATCTCAAATTCCTCTGATATGGACTGGCCCCAGGTGATGGAATTTGCCACAGGAGGTGCTTGGTTCCATTTCTAATTCCCTGTGTACACATAAACTTGCTCCAGCTAATTTAAGTGGGTACACGCCAGCCCAGACTCCTGTGAGGATGTTTCAATTTTAGTCTAATTTAATGGATTATTACATTTTAAACTGACAATGTTCCTGGCTGATTTACACTAACATGAAATAAAGTTAGTTTATGCTGCAATAACAGTGGCTGCACAGCCGATTGGACCAGCTTAATGAAACTGATGTAAATTACACCTTAATTTAAAGAGGTACAGTAATGCATATTAACAAGCCCTGAGCGATGCTTTGAATATGAAGAGAACAAGAATGACTGTAAAGAGCTACAGACACTGCTGGATTGCTCATCTCAGCTTCCCAAAACTCAGCTCGGAAGGGCTCAGCATTAAATCTGGCCTGGGAGCAATCAAGGAGAATAAAAGCAGCATAAGGAACAACGTAATTAATCTTATTTTCCATGTGGATGGCCTTCAAATTATGTACATTCAAAGACTCCGTATTTCTCCAAAGCTATATAAAGAAGGGGAAGGGCACACACATGAGATTACAGGTATTTAATCCAGTGTGATGGGGGAAGTTGGCAAATTCATCACTGAGAACTTGATTCTAGTGCTTCAGAAGTTTCATCTTCAATACCATCAATTTTGTACTAAAAGCAATTAAAGAATATAAGCGAAAGCCACTGAGGTCATGAGTTTACTCTGTGATAAAGTTACTAAATTCTGTCCTCTGTTACTTGTTTATTCTTTGGACAAAAGCAAAGTGCACAACTGTAAAGTCAGGCTGGTAGTTACAAAGAAAACAAAATATTAACTACTTTGGCTCAGTTTACTTAACTTAAGTGGCATTTCAAACAGGAGATGTTGGTTATTAGGCACTTCTAGAACTTTTATGTCCCCCAAGATTTAGTTCATTGTGCTGAAATGGAGTGCAAATAAAATATAATAAGGAGAAAATTATGGTATAAAACATTGTGTTGTGGTGGGGAGAAGGAAGCTCAGCCTTATCTTTCTTCTGCAATGCATGCTCCATTCTCTTCTTGAAATGGGCTCATATATAACTTTAGGAGTTTGGAAATAAAGCTTTCCATTTTACAATCTGTTTAATGTCAGCTGCTCACTATTTCATGGTGGGCATGGTGACAGCCTCATCCTGCAAGACAAGATATTCCTTCTC
The DNA here is from genome assembly GCF_963662255.1 of Cinclus cinclus. Lineage (NCBI taxonomy): Eukaryota > Metazoa > Chordata > Aves > Passeriformes > Cinclidae > Cinclus > Cinclus cinclus. The sequence goes on from NC_085055.1 coordinate 3,302,861, forward strand.
CCCCTGAGCTGAGCCCAAGGTGCTGATCGAGGCTGACCTCAGACTTTGAGATTTAACACTCTTTATACACTTTGGCTCTAAATTAATACAACTTTTAAAAACAAATCAAACAAAAAAATGAAAACAACCTTACTCTTCCTTTCCACAGACATGCAGCAAGAGTTCCTTCCTCTTCTTGTTCTCTCAAATTTGGGCAAAATTGCAAATACAGGGTGTGACATTTTCATCCTGTACTGCTAAGGGCAGGCCCCTTAAGGCTATGAGAAATAACTGATTAAAACAGATGAAAAATTATCCCTAGGTCCAGGCCTCTTTAAAAAAAATTAAAATCACAATTTTATTATATTCACGACTCCCAGAAGAGCCTAAACTGCATTAAAATACAATTTGATTTAAGTTGAACAATTAATATATGCAGAAAAGTGAGTTTGAGAGAACAAATATCACAGCAAACTGCAGCCACCCTGTCTCTTTACTGAAGCCTCCCACTGCTGCACTGCACTCATCCAGGTTTATGGCTGCTTTGCATCAGCAGAGCAGCACAAAATAGCCAGGGCACATCAATGAATATGGCCCAATACATTCAGCAGAATGTTCCTGGGGTTTCTTAACCTCTTTTGGTGCCTGAGGAAGGGAGCACAAAACTCAGCAGTGGATTCACTGAACAGACAACAATTTGCACTAAAACTGGGTAACCCAGCAGGCAGAGCTTATTAACCCAAATTCTTCAGCACTCTCAGCCCCGGGGTTACCACAGACAATTCTGTTCATGTTTTACAGGGCTTTTTTTCCTAATTCTCTATTCTAACTAGGCAAATAATCAATGCTGACTCCTAGCTTTGCAGGGCTTGTTGAAATTCAGAGCACCTGTATTCAACAAAATTTCCAACATGCCACAGCTCAAATAGCAAAAATAACCAGGAATGCCTGTTCTCCAAAGGGAGGATGGTTTGCAAGCAATAAACCCCAACAGGTTCTTTTGCAATGCACTTCCCCATTAGCACCTACATGGAGATCCCTCAACAGGCTCAAAAGCCAAGCACTGAGTTCACACACAAAATCTGCCCCAGTTCAGACAGAAATAAAACTCTGATTATCTTGAAGAAGTCCCTGGAAGAAGTTGAAGGGACAGGAGCAGAGAACACTGAACTCATCCAAACAGCACTGAGACCCTCACAGAGCAAAGCAAAAAGAGCCACTTGTCCTTTAAAAAAAAAAAATCAGAAATTAATTCAAAACCCTTGCCCTTTAAAAGAAAATGTGAGAAAATGAAAGCCCCTTCCCTTTAAAAGAAAATGTGAGTAATGGACCTCCAAAGTGATCTGAGTGTCCCTTTCAGGTGCCTGCTTTTAAACCAGTGACTCACTTAAGAGGGTCTGATCTGCAAAACCTTGGAAATGCAGTTATGGCAGATTACTTTGGAAAAAAATCCCTTTTCTCCACACTCCAAATTTGTATTCTCATATAAAGGGCTGCTCCTATACAGATGCTGTCCAAGACACTCCAACAAGACAGAAATGCAGAACTCCTGCAGATGGTGTTTCAAGGAGCCCTGTGTAGCTGAAGTGAAAAAGTAGGAGACCTCTGTCTGTGGCTAATTAGGGAGCCATGTTAATGAAGATACCCATTGATGAAGGCAGGACCTCAGGGTTAACCCAGCTGGGGAGCCTTGCCAAGAATCCAGTCTTACAAGTCTTACAGTCTTACAATCCCTTACAAGAATCCAGTCTCCTCCTGAGGAAGGAAAGTCCCTGGGCAGCATCACTGGGAGGGGATGGGAAGAGCACAAGTCCCAGGTCACCCACCAGAGTCCCCAGGCAGAGAACAGAAATGGAATTAACTTCAGCCCTCCTGTCTCACTTTCCACCTGCTCACTCCAAGATCTCAGAATTTCACCCAGAAAATGCAGCCTGACAGCAGAGGCCTGGACAGAAACTTTGTGTTTGCAAACTGGGCACAGTTCCACATTCACACCATCATTTGTATTTGCTAAATTGTTGAGGCTAATAAAGTACAGTCTGAGATTGTTTTGACTCTTCAGCTTCAGCTATATTTGGTGGCTTATTTATATGTTCTTTCTGAGATGACAATTTTTTTGAGGTGGAAAACAATTAGGGCAGAAGGTAAATCATCTTCCTAGCATGTTCTGGGAGAAAACTTAAAGCCTGCTCCGGTTGAAGAGCTGATACACTCCACAGTTTAATCTTGAAACAGATCCAGGGAGGTAAAAGAATGTCAGAAGTTCAAGGGCTTGAGCTGTAGCCAAGAAAAAGACAGGCTAGCCAAGGTGCTGTACAAGTACTTGTACACATAAAAGCTATGTCTGTCCTTTCTATCGAAGGTGAGGTCAGGAACAGCAGCAAAAATCTCACCAGCTCTGGGCCTCAGTTTGGGCATAACAGAGCTTTAAACAAAACAAAAGCAATAAACTGATGTCTTCCTGATGAGGTCTGATTTGAGATTTTTGAGTATTTTACATACGTACAGCATCATTGTCAATACAACATTATTGACACCATAAATGTAAATAAATAATCAGAGCAGAAGATAGAATAGTGACCTGGAAAAGCCAGCCACAGTTGATCTGGGAACCATTGGGAGGTGTGGGATGTCTAGCTCTGAGCCCTTCCAAAACTCCAGCATCTGTCAAGACATATTTATACAAAGTTGCCAATAGGATGATTCATGCCATGTTTTAATCAGAATATCCTCAGGAACTGCAGGAGCTGGGTCAGCTCCCAGCTGCAGGGGGATTGACCTCTCTCTTGGATTGCTACCTCAGGAGAAGAAGGAAAACCATGCACCGCTGGAAATTACAAGTTTTGTTCTAGAGCTGGCAGTGAAACAATGAGAAAATATCAAGAGGTGTCACTTTGGGGCCAAAGTATGGTCAGAGACTGGAGCAGGATGAGACACTGAAAATCACCAGAGTAGCTGTGAAATACCACAACAAGCCCCTCTCTAAAGTGGTTCCTTCACCTTCCTTAACAAGTGGTTTCACTTCTGTCAATGGAATACAAAAACCTCTACAATTTTCACTTCTTCACTAGTCCCAACGCAGGATTTCTTCAATGCCCTCCAGCAGAGAAATGGTGAAGACCACAAAAGCATTGCCCTTGTAGAGCACCAATGCAACATCAGTTGTTCCAGCGACATGACTCCTGCTTCCATTTTGTTCTAGAAAAATAATGCAGGATCACAGAGCCCTGCCTAATCCAGTAAAGTTCTGGATTAAAAACTCCGAATTTCATTTCAATTGTGCATTCTTGTGAGCTGCCACAGGTTCAGTAACAAAGATAGAGATTTTTTTTTTGTAGGAATAAAAAATAGAAGAGGCTTAGAAAAACAACTAAAAGAAAATCTGAGTACCCTTTATATAAAAGATCTAGGAGATATTTTAAAGAGCATCACGAGACTTAAATTTCTGTTCAGAGGCATGCAAGTGCATATAAAAGAAAAAACACATATTGATCGACCTTCTGTTTCTCAAAACAAGTTTGGAGCCAGTCTTAAAAATATTTTACAACCACATGTTTTGGAAATAAGCTCCTCATACAGCTACAAAAGATTAAGCTGCATGGCCAGTTTAAAAACATAGGAACTCTGTTGAAAAAAATAAAAATCTCAGCTGTTATTTAGGATGTCAAGCATTACCCAAATGACTTCCAATGGGAAAAAAGATGAAGATCAGCAACATTGTTAAAGATAAAACCAGAGCTTGGTAATGGATAAATAGGGTATCTTGGGGCTTTTTGTTGTTTCCTAGGTCTTTGCTTATTTGGAATAGCTGTGCAGCTGGATTTAGGTTTCAATTAACTCTCATCTGCTTGTGAAGAAGTCTTTGATCTTAAAGGAGTCCTTCTATTCCGAGTTAAAGCCGTGCACAGTGAGAGAACAAAGAACACGAAATCCTGTTGTGTCTTGTTAGCAACTCAGGGGTGGGAAATCCTCAGGCCACAGTGCCAATGTGGGGTCACACAGCTGGATTGTCCAAACACAGATCCCAGCAGGAATTACAGCTCAGCATCCAGAGCAGAGCCCAGTCCTTGGTCAAGAGCTTCAATCTCCCATCTCCTGCAAAGCGGAGCCGGCTTCCAGACCTGGGCTGGAATTTGGGGCTCTGGGTATGTATTATGCATTGCTATAGTTACATTTTGTTTTGTGATTTTATCCAGCAAGTGTTACTGCTCATTCCTTCACCTTGGAAAGGAATAGGATGAAAATGGCTGTGCAAAGAGTTCCAGGGCCAGTGGGTGGGACCTGCTCCACTCTGAAACAGGATTTCCCTATCATCTAAATCAGGAGTCCCAGTTATCCTTTCAATTGTCAGCACTCTCCTGGTTCAAACCCCACAAAACAAAACCCTTTCTCCCCTTCAATCACCATCTCTTCCTTGCACAGATCTCCCCTCAAAGCAGCAGAACAAATGGTGTGTGGGGTTAAGAGATGAGCTCTCCAGGCATTTGAACTTCCCTGATAAACAAAGCCACAAAGCTGGAAAAATCTGTCAAAGGAGTATATTTAGTCCAGGCAATCACTTATAAACCATTTTATATTTTAAAGTCTTTTCTATTGCTAAGAGATGCTGTACAAATGAAACAGCCTCAGCTCCCAGACTGGCTGCTTTATTTCCAGCCTGAGATTTCCCGGGCACAAATAGATGCAGAAGAGAGCACAGCTGCTCTGGGTCATTCAGTAAATCCAGCGCTTTGGAGATGCACTGGATTTGCTGTAAATGCACAAATTAACCCTAAATCTCAGGCTCTTGGAGCAGCCAGGACTGCTGTGCTCTGACAGACACCCTGGCAAACACACCCAAGGTTTGTGGAGCTGAGCAGGTCACTGACACCTCCTGCAGAGCAGCTCAGAGTGATGGCATTGCTCCACAGCCAACACCCAAACACACAGCACCCTCCAGTATCCATCTGAGCAACAAGAACAGTTCCTCAGGGCATTTTTGAACACCATTCAGATGAAAAGGATTGGAAAAAAACCAACCTTCTAAGGGTAGAGCAGCGCCAGGAACAGCAGTTACACAATAATCCAGTTCAAGTGATGGATAGAAACTGAATGCAAGCCTGAGCTGCGAGAGTAAAGACGGATCAAACAAGGGCTGGAAGATCTCTTTTCAAAACAGGAAGGCTCTTCTTTGGTTTGTTTGCCCTGCATTTATTTGGATGGCAACAGGAGCAGGAAAAGACACTCACACTATTTTTAAAATTAGAAATAACAGAAAAAGGGTGAATAGTTCGGCATAACTGCAGGATGGCAGCCCTGGTGAACGTGTTCCATTGGTGGTTTATACTGCAAGTAGAAAAAATGAGCTAGGAGGAAGTTAAAATCAATGGGTCATTCCCCCAAAAATGCATTTATGAAATATTGGAGAACTAAAAAAAGTTTAAAAAATCTCACCCATCAGAAAACTGTGAGGTGGAAAATCAAACTCTGTTTTTAGCTGTGCTCCTTTTAGGTCTTCAGGACTGGTCGTTTTTAGAACACATTGCTTTGCTCACAAAGCCTAAGACAGGAGGTAGATGATGCAGTTATTACTGTTCAGCACCACTCTGTCTCTTTTCTTTTTCAGGAATTCTTGATTCTCTGTCCAGGATCTTGTCCAAAGGCTCTCCAGGAGTTCCCCCGGCTGGCACTAGATGGGGTGTGATGCTCAGCATCTTTTGATCACGGACTGATTCATTCTTTTGGGGAAAGGAGAGTCAATCATGAGATTTCAGCCCAATTGAAACACTTGGGACAGCTCCTTTCAGAAAAAAAAAAAAAAAAAGACAGAGCCAGAACTCTGCATTCCCACATTTCTTTGAATACTAATTTGAGTCATTTGTCCCAAACCTGGTATGGTAATCTCAGGTTAAGTAACTTAGAAATGCGAGAAGGGAAATCTTCTTTCTGGAACACCCAGTTCCTCTCACATCTCCCCATCCCTTGGAAGTTTCCCTACCAAAATAATCACCACTGCTATTTTCCAAAATCTGAAGGAAAAAAGGAGTATGGTTAAAAGTTTTGCTTCAAGTTTTTATCTTTATGATGATGATCTGAAAATTATTAAGAAAAAGCAACCAGCCTTGAAAGAAACTGCTACAGAGAACAACACAGAGACAAACACAAATAGTGAAGTTTTAACACAAAAGAAGCAGCTGGAGAGTTTTGCTAAATATTAATGTCACTTTTCAATCCCCAATTCTCCCTCTTAGGTCTTTGTAGCACCTACAGAAAGATCCCCAAAAAATCAGCCCTGCACAGAAAACCACATTTCTTCCCTTACCTTCCCAGCCTCTTCAAACCTGTTTGAAGCAGAAAAAAGAATGTTCATGGAAATTCAAATTTCATTGTAGTGGAAACTTTCATCTGAACTATCTGACTAATAATTTTCTCTTTCAAAAAACATAAAGAGGGCAAGAAGTTTCTTTAGATTAGTTTTTCAGAAGTTCATTTGCAAGCATTCACTCTTTTTGAACAAGAAAAACCTAAAGTTTCCATGACTGCCAGGCCATTTTAATGAGTTAAAGAAAGAGTTCTTATAAATTATTCATTTATTTCCTCTCCTATTTTTTACTTTCTTTTCTCCTTACTGTATTATATCACTATTCTATATCCTCAGCAACAAAATCCTTTATTCAAAATGACCACATTTGACTTTTTGACTATAAAAGTACAATAAAACAAGTGATCTATAGAATACCCCCTGCAATTCTAATGCATTGGGTACAATTTCATCCTTTTTAATTTCTTTTTTTTTTTCCCTCTGGTGGGAGGATAGAGTAAAAAGACTGATGAGGGAGGAATTTAAGACTGATGAAGGCTCAAGAAATGCCCAATAGCTTTATCTTGTCTGCAGCACTCTTTCAAGTAAAATATCCAGTATTTTCAAAAACCATAAAGGATCTGGCCAGGACAGCAAGAAAAATCCCTGAATCTAATTTTCTATTTGTATCCTGAAGCATGAGAAATAATAACCTGGTAATTCCATACCCAGGAAAGAGCAGACTCTGTCCTTCCACTCATGATAAATGGATTTATCTGATTTAGCACTGATTTAGAGCCTTATTGGGACAAACAGATATGGAGAATTTTAACCAACAATAAATGACTCCATTGCTTGTGGCTGAGTGGAACAGACTCAAAAACATTTCCTTCATTAACCAGTTATTAGAGAGACAATCACAGATAGTGAAGATTTAACACAGAAGCTGCAGCTGAACAGTTTTGGTAAATTTTAATGGCATTTATCAGTCCTTAAAAACACACCTATCAAATCCACACTGTACTGATTATACCTTACAGGAGAGTGATCTCACCACTCCCAGGAGATGCTGAGCTGAATCACAAACTTATCTTGGTTCCTTGAAATTATCAGAAGGTGCCTAAAGCTAATAATTAGTGCTTAGACTACAATATCTTCTCTCCCACTATGAAGATTATTGTGTCCCATTTTGCTGGGGATTTGTGCTCATTTATATTCCAGGATTCATCTCTTATGAGAAACAACCCCAGCAGAGTAGAGGCTACACACTGAGAAGGGTCTTAGAATATCACTTCTGAACTGTGCAGGAACTAAGAGCCACAAATGCCAAAAGGTCAGAAACAAGGCAAAAAATCTTGGACGCGTTCTTGAAGTGAGGAAAGGAGATAATCAGTAAAAGTTAAATCTTGTAAATCAATTTATTATGATGGTCCCTGAGGCTGAAGGATGGGACATGAAAAGGAAACAAGCCACTGAAGCTCTAAAGAGCTCACTCTTTATATATAAAACATCAGGGCAATGGAGTGATAAAACTTACACGAGGAGTTAAAAAGGAGGAACAAAACCCCCACCAGAACATAATAATGGCAAACTGCACATGAACAAATGTGCTGAAACAAGTCACCATGTGAGCCCCCTTACAATAAACAGATTGTAAGAATACTCAGATTTATCCCAGTATCACAACCCTGAAGCTGTTACAACGTGTGTCACCCCCAGCTCAGCCCACAGGAACACATGGAACTGCAGAAAAACTCTCCCTGGATTTCTGAGCCTCCTTTCCTGGGCTATTTGTGCATCATAACCAAACAATTACAGGAATATTGCTCCAATTCCAGCTCCTTCTGATGCCATTTAGGTTTTGCCTATTGTATCAGTGGCTCGTTTTCCCAGTACTTTTCCATGGTCTTCCCCTAGGCACAAAGACCAAACAAATTTCAGAGCTCACAAGGGTGCAAGACCCCATTAGTGTCTTGGTTCTTCTTGGGAACCAAGGTTGAGAACAACTCCTTGAGATGCATTTCATGGAAAAAGTACAGCTGGTGCTGAAGGGGGCTCCAGAAAAGGGGTCTGAGCCAGGGGGGAATTACATCCCCACTTGTCCTAATTGGTGCTTTTTATCAATTAAGCTAATTTCCTAAAACCTATAAAAATGTCCTCACCCCTGTGGGGGCTGGGCTCTTGTGGACATCTTTCCATAACTGCTCCTGCTTCAATAAAGATCCCCTTTTATATTGCCTCCTTACCAAAATCATCTCGAGTTTCATTTCCAGGTTGGGAAAAAGGCAACACTTCAATGGCATTAGAGCACAGAAAAGCTGGGAGAGGGGCTCCTGAGTGACTGCCACATCTTCTGAAAATATTGCCTTTCAAACCAGCATAAACCAGTAGCCTCTATGACAATGAGTTTAGAAGTCTGTCCTGTGCAAATAAAAGCTTCACTTCCATGCCCAAACAGAGAGTAAATCTATTTCTATGAAATATTAAATTTCTTTTGATTGCTCAACGGTTGGGTTTTTCTTTTCCTCTCTGTTCCCTGAACAGCTTTTTAAGAAATGGACGAGGATTTTTCCTTGGATTTTGCACAGCATCTACAATCCCTGCTTCTCCACATGTAATTTCCCAGTTTGCTAATAAGTGCCCAAACACCTCTTTGAGATGATCTCCTACAGTCAGACAATCAGAGCTGTTCCAGTTTCTCTGAGCTTCACAGAGCTCCTCTATTTAATTAACTTCAAGTGCTGTATTCTCCAAGGAAGCAGAGGGAGAGTTTATTAGGAGGTGTGGTATAAATTACACAGTAATTTGAACAGAGTGGAAATCCAAGACAGTTTGAGTGCAAGAAATGTCTCAGTCACACACCTACTCCTTGAGAGGCCAAAGGGCAGAACTTGGTTTCCAGCTCTTACTTAAGCCCCTGAGGAAGTGTGATCCCTCAGCATCTCCAGCAATTTGATCCATTAGGAATGCACACCAAGCTGAACTCCCAATGGCTTTGCACAGATTTTTAGAGTTTAAATCAAAAATCACCATCTAAAAAAAAAAAAATTGAAAAAAAACCACCCACATTCTCACTCGTTGCCTAGGTGAGAATTTCACTAAGTCTCCTATTTTGCCTGGAAGATTTAAAGTTGCATCTGAACGATCCAACCCTGAGGAGCAGATGAATAAATCCCAGCTCTCTAATTAAGCAGAGGGGTTCTTAACACCCTGGAGACCCCAAATGTTCCAAGCAGAGCTACCAGACAAGAGCAAGTGGATTGGCTTTAAAGGATTGCCAGACTATCAGATAATGGCTCAACAATTAAAGCAACCCTCCAGGGAAGGGAAAACAGGGCAAAACAATTTTCCTCCAGAGGATTCCAGACCACATCGTTCCCTGCTGCTGCTGACAACCAAGGAGCATCCTGCAGAGCAGGAGAATGAAGAGGGAGGCAAATCATGCCAAATTAATGTGCCACAAGGACAGAGTGCAAAATTCCCAATTCTTTTTGAAAGCAAGGACTAAAGCTGTGCTTTAACCACCAGACTACCAGCAATTGGCTCCTTTGGAGGTGGGAATTTCTACTTGACTGAGCATGTAGGAAACCAAGGCCAGGTAGGACAGGGCTTGGAGCAACCTGGCATAGTGTGGAGGTGGAATGTGATGGGCTTCAAGATCTCTTCCATCCCAAACCATTCCAGGATTCTATGATTAATACTGGCAATTTAAAAAAGCAGGTTTCAAGGCATCTCCTTCAACCCTAATTTTAAAAGCAAGCTCTGTTCAATAATTTCAGAAATTATGCGAGCAGACAAAACAAGTAACATGCACACCAAGCCAAGTTTACATTCTGAGCAGCCATGAAAAGCATCACCATCAAATCCATACACAGAAATTATTCTTTCAGCAATCAGTTAAGTAGAAATACAAAAAGTTTTGCAACATAACATGGTTACATTCTGGTGCATTCATGAATCCTATCAGCTTCCCTTTTATTAACAAGATTCATTTTAACTGTTAGTGTTAACATGACAACAAAATGTACATGATTTGAAAAGTCTTTCTCAATTGCTATATAATTATAAAGGGGAAAAAATTCCCTTGTATCAAGTTCATTATTAAAAAGGATAAGCAAACAAATCTATAAAATATTCTGTTAGTTGCTGGGAAACCTCATTGTTGATATGACAACCATGGCACAGAAAACCAGATTACAGCTTCCTTCAGATCTGTGGGGATTCTACATTTTCATTAAAGAAAGTTGTTTCTATCTGCTATGCTACAGTGACACCTACAGAAAAAAAAACCCAAAACATTTAAAACGGGGGTCATGGGCAGGAATTTGATTGGAGATCACTTTTAATGCTGCATAACCACACCTGTGTGTGCATGCAACAAATATTGTTTAAAATCCAGCATGGATGGTCTCCATCTCCCAGCCTTTTAGGACCCAATTTATAAATGTTTTCATGTCAGCAAGTCACAAGAGCAGCGAGTTTCCAAGCAAAGTTGGTTATTAGAAGTGCTGAAGCCATGTTGCTAACATCCCTTCAGAGGCAGGGATTTTAGGGACTTTTAGTTTTCAAAGGCTCAGCACTTTTTTCCCTGTGGTGCTGCTGAATTAACAAAAAGCAGCATCTCCAGAATCTCCTGTTGATTGTGCGTTGTTGCACTGATGTTGTGCAACTTGTTTTCTCTTGAAAATGCACTCAAGACTGCTTCTGCTTTTGCAGAAGGAAGAAATGTTCCTTTTTCCTGGACTGCCTTTCCTCAAAATTAAATGCTCTGGGAAGTTCTGGCACAGCTTAAAGGGTTGACAACGCCTTCAACATCAGAATCCATTTGAAGAACTCTCATTCATTCAATATTATATTCTTGAATCCTCAAAGCCTGACATGCTATTTCCATTTTCCTTGCCAACCAAACAATGGCAGAACAACCCCACTTTTTTTTTTTTTTCCCTGCTCTCTTCCTTTAACGCTTTTAGGTATTGCAGCTGAGGAAGAGTTTAATGACCTTAAAAGCTTCAATGAAGGACCCTCTTTCTTTGAAGGACTGGAAAGAAAATCTTGAGTCATTTTTTAAAAAAAGAGCCTTCATTACATTTCCCAATACAAAATTACAACTCATGTTACAATTTATACTTTGTTTTCAGTCAGTAGCAGCTCCACAAACAGAGAGGAAAGACTCTGTAAGGTTTCTTCTCCCCCATGTTCAACGTCCAGATATAAAATTTGGAACAAATACCTAAAACCTGGACTTGGACCTAAATAAAACTCAACATGCAGCTCTTGGGGTTGCCTTTATTTACTCCTATCCATTTAACCTGTTGCTTTAGGATAAAATTTTCTCAGCTAACATGACCTCGAGCTGTGTCTGCCCCAGACATATTTGTTTGCTAAACTGTACAGATGACATTTATTTGCACAGATCAGCCACTCTCACCACTCTGAGCAGACCATAAGGACTCTGAGCAGGGCTTGACACCGGCCTTAGGAGGGCCACCATATTCCAGGCTGCAGCAAAAAGCCTCTGTAGAGCTCCCTCTGAGTCTCTAAATAAACATAAATAGTCACCAGGAAAAGTTACCAGCCATAAAACACTGTTTGACTACTCCCTGCACTTAAATGTTTCTTCAAACTCACAGATTGTTCTTTCTAAATTAAATGAGAAATGAAAAGAGACAATGAAGCAAAAATGCTGTGGCTACTCCTGGAAGAGTCCCACTCAAACTGAGCTGGAGAAGCTGGAATAAATAAGGAGAATGCACAGGTATTTTAGATGGGCACAGACACCTCCTCCTCTGAAGGAAAAGCAGATTTTTTTCTGCTGTCACAGCAAGAGTTAATCTCAACTCCATTCCCTCTTAGAAAGCTCCTCACATTCTACCTCCATTAAATTGCTCTCTGACTTAAGTAATCATCTCCTTCAGGCCCTTAAGCAACGACTGGAGCTGGGTGAGTGAAAACCAAATTTCATCAGTACCAGCTGAGGTAGCACAGGAGAAGCAGAGGTGTTTCTGGCAGTGTATAAAGCATTGGCAGTTTAGAAAGGAAGGAGTCCTTTCCCATCTGACAGGTTTTTAATATTTCCACTCAGCGTGTCTGAGTGCTGCCCTAGGCATCCCAAAGTTTGCTGCACATCATTCATTTCAACAATTCTATCAGACACAGAAAGCAAAAATAAAACACATTAAAGAACTATCAAAGTCAGGAAAACTTGTGCTTCTGGGGAATTCAAATCCACAGTTCTCTCCTTGTGAGAGCTCTCACTGAGTGCTATCACTGCTGTTGATGCAGCCAAGTGTCCAGCTGGGTGTTCCTATAAAAGCAGGGACTTGGAGGTGTCCAAAAATTGAAGCACTTGAGCTGTCCATCACACATTATCCAGTGCTGTCTCTGACAGTGGATTTTTCATTTGCTTCAGCATCTGGAGAGCTGTGGCAGATTTTCCATCAGGAGACAGGGCTGTCTTGAGGCCTCTTTGTGACTCCCCCATCACTGATGTGTTCCTGCTTCAGCTTCCATTATTTTCCCAACTTTTTACCTGTGTCCCAGGTGCCTCGTGCTGCTGAAGAGCCAGGTACAGGTTCTGTCCTCTCCTCTCCTCATCCTTCTCTGTAGCCAGGAGAGAGTGTGTGCAGTATTCTCAAGCAGCAGCGGTAAAAGAAAAAGTGGAAAATTTCCTCCCAAGCATCTGATTCTTGGAGCACATTTAAAATTGATCATATGAGGGTCATTTTTAGGGCAGTTTTGTAGGTTACACCCAGGACATCAGAACTCACAGAGCATGCTCAAGCCTCTGCCTTTGCTGTAAAATGAACTTTACACTTTGATTTACTTCCTTTTGCTCTTTGTTTTGAGGCTTTGGACCCAAAGGATGCTGGAAAGGCATCGAGAAGGCTTTGGACGATGCTCTCAGGCTCAGGATTCTCTGGATTCTCAGAATTTTTGGGGCAGTCCTGGGCAGATTCAAGAGCTTGACTCAATGATCCTGTGAGTCCCTTCCAACTTAGGATATTCCATGACTTTTTCAGGAACAGGGCTTTCAGGTTTCACTGACTGTGGGGAATTTTTGTGTCAGAGCAGAATTTCAACCAGTCCATGTCCTTTTTATCATTCAAGATAAGAACAGACTTATCCAATTCAGGTCATGTTCCTTCCTTTTATTTCATTTTCTTTTCACAAAACAGAGTCTCAACTTCCATCTCAACACTCAAAATACACCATGAAAATGTGCACCACTGATCTAAAGAAATGTACATGCAAATTCCCCTTCTGTAATTAATTAAGCACTCCTAAAGATAATCTCATTCCAGGGAAGTCCAAGCACAGCTTATCACCTCTGCTTTAGGTGCTACCTGGACATAAACACATCAACCACATAACATCAACAGTGCATGGGGCAAGAGTTTAGAATTCAGATTTCTGCTCAAATAGCACCTTTAAAGTTTAATTTCATCAATTTGCTATGATACCTCACTACACTTCAGCTATTAAATCTGAATATAAAATACAAAAGCCTCACTCTGAAACCCCCTCCACCATTTCTGTTGTACACAGATGCACAGTCACGGGGAAAAGAGAATTTGTGCACAGGATCAGGTTAGGCACAGAGCACACCACACAGAGAATTCAGTGTTACATACTGGCCACAAATCTCAGCTTTCAGGAGGCAAATGTCAGCCACACCTCCACAGGCCAGAACAGAACCCTGGCACAGAACAAATCCAAAATGTGCATCTACATAAGGAATGCTTTTGGCCAGCAGGGCACCAGGTAAGTCAGAGGAGCTGTGTGACCAAGCAGGAGCTGATTGAGCTGATGTTCAATGGAGTAATAACCCATCCTACCTGTCTGTGGTATCTCAGCACCTCCCTCCACCCCCTGCCCCTACAACAACCTCAGCCCAGCCCCGAGCAGGCACGAGCAGCTGAAATGTTGGAATCTGATGGAAAAGAGCCAGAGCAGAGCCTCCCCAGCATCCCTGGCCTTGGCACTGCAGAGCCTGGAATATTCCCTGAACAAAGGGCAAAAAAAGTTAATACCTGAGCTGGAGAGCAGAGGACCAGGACCACGTTACAGGGGACAGCCATCTCCTCCCAAACCCCTCAGAACAAAATTTGAAGCAGTAAAATAATTTTGCCTGGATTATTAAATCAAGGAAACACTGCTGATACCATTACCAGGAGCTAAGGACTGTTTATTTTACTGTCTACAAGGGCAGTCAGCCAGTCATGATACTTTGCTTTTCATTTTGCATGCACTGGGACACAACTTCACCTTCACAGGACAATGGTAGCAAACACCCCAGCACAAAAAGCAGTTTTTCTGAGAGCAGGATTCAGCCCACAGACTGAAATTCCTACCAAAAAAATCAGGATTCAGTAACTCCAAATGTCTGAACTAAGTTCCCAGCTGTTGTGGTGGGCCCAAGATCCTGAGGCAGTCCAAGGGAATCATCCTCCACAGACAAATGAGTGCTCTCAAGATTAAAACAAAAAGCCACAGAATAAAATTGCTCACAGGTGGCCAGCAGCAAGCTAGATATAAATTGGATTACAGGATTGTCAAATGTAATATCAACTGTTTTCTAGCAAATGGGCAAAGAAGGTCCTCTCCACTTTCCTGTGTGCTCAGGAAACTACAGAAATCACATCCCTGAAAAAATATACAAATTCTTTATAATTTATTGAATAGCTTTAGATTTGTAACATAATACAGCACTCAGAAAGCAATGGAAGATAAATCACTCTTTTAGCTCAGCCACAGAGTGTTTCCAGTTACTCAACTACTGCTCAAAGAAATTATTTACTCTTGCAGAAAGCTGAACACTGGACAGTAAGAACATCATTTCGCTTCCATTTACTAACTTACAGTTCTGCCACATGTTGCAGAAGACCATTCTGCAGCTTATTTTCTTAATTTTAGATAAATTTTAGCTTCAGTGCCTGTATTAAAATCCCAGTATTTAAAACAACTTATTTGAATGTTCTGTGCAAGGATTAAGCTTTTTTGGAGGAATAAGAAACTACACAGCAAATTTCCCCCCAAATTTACCAACCTCTGCTGAGGAGAGTTTCACTCTTTCTCAAACTGTGCCATACTTGATGCTCTGCAGTCTCATTTTCTATGAGCATCTTTGATCAAAAGCATGCAGATGTTTTCTTCTGGCTCTGCCAAGTGCAAGATTTCACATTTTTGTGAAGTCATAGAAGTTGTGAAACAAAGGAAGAATTTTAAGAGCATTATACAGTCAGTCTTCAAGGAATCTCAGAAGTCTTTTGCTTCATCACATGGATTGGCTGCACTGAACCTCTCCTAAATGTAATTACTAAACAATGCAGCTACCACAGCTTTTATAGCAAACACAGCTGGAGCCATAAAAAGGTGAATTAGTCACATCCTGTCCTTAGGACCAAGGGGGATCTCCTGCCAGACACTATCTTTGATCAGTTTAGGAAAGTTGTAATGTGAGGTTTTAATTGTTGCCTCTCATTAGATAAGGTGACTTGAAAGAAAAGCACTGATGGAGACAGAAGACCCTTTTAAACTAAAAATGCTGTTAGAAATAAATACATTTCTGACAGTCAAATTAAAATCAAAGTTAATCTGGAAGTGGAACAAAGTTTCCAGCTTGACTCTTAGAGCAGCAAGGTTATGGAAGTACCTCCCAAACACTGTATAAATAGCAAAAAGAAAATAACCAACAAAAAAAATTAAAAATAAGAAAAAAATCATGAGCTGCCTGCAAAATAAGGCCTTTCATGGACAATTTCCTTCCCAAAGAGGGTTTGAATTGAGAAATTTAATTGATTTCTACTCCCACCATTCCATCACCAGTGAACTCTGCACTGCACAAGGTGGTTCCATAAGGAACTCCATGTGTGACAGCTCAGCTTCCACTCCAAGCCACATCTCCAAAGGAAATCAGACAATGATTATTTCCCAACCAGCAAATCTGGATCTCAGACCTGGACTAAGGTTCCTTCCCACAGCCAGTCACTCATTTATCAATATTCCCTTTTCTCGGTCACACAGGAATTTCTGCAAGCTCCCACAGCCAGTTTTAATTAGAATATTCTGAGTAATTTTGCATCAAATTGTCACCTATTTACCTCCTTTTCCAGGCCACATTTGTTCAAGCCTTGAAACTGGCCTCCACATGAAAACCTGTCCTTAGGTTCTGCCTCTTTTTTACTAAGTTGTGAATGCCTAAAAAGCCTCACTTTTATCCAAATGCTTGTTCAATTTCCTAAAAAAGCTTTTATATATCTTTTTAAGAGGCATTTTGGAAAAAAAACTTTACATAATACATAAATGATATCATCCTCATACTTGCTAACTTCTCCTAAAATCTTCCAGGTACTGTTTATCTTCATAAAAGTCACAGAGATAACTCCCCAACATCTGTTCATCCATTCCTCTGAGCACCTGATTTTTCTGATGCTATGCTAAGTCAGATTTGAATTCAGCTCCATGCTGAGACAAAGGCTGAGGTGAGAGTTCCTCCCTGCACCCAGGCAGATCTAAGTGGTGTCCCACAGCAGCAGGCTGGTGATTTCACATTTTAATTCCCTTACAAGTACTGGGTGAAGACCATCTGGTCTTTGTGCAGTGCTCCTGCTCAATTTATTGATTTGTCTCAAAACTTGAGGATGCTGAAGAGAATAAAGCTGTTACAAAGGTCAACCCAGTCCAACAAGCCCTACAGAAAACACATTTTGCAAGATCATTTACCTAGGAAAACTCAACTACAGATGTAGTGCCTGGTTTTGTGGGGTTTTGCCATCGTTCTGGCTGGGTTATGAGGAGGAACAGAAGGGAATCTGACCAAAGTCATAATACTAAAGCTGCTCTATAGCCCAAAACTGTCCTACAAATCATTTGCATTTATTAAGCCATTTACTTTTATACACACACCAGCTGAAAACACATGAACACAGGGTTAAGCATCTATAAATACATCCCTGCTCTTGCAGTAGGTAATCTTCCCATTTTAAATCCATTTCCCCTACAAAAAATACACAACAGTCCCTCACTTTCACAGTCATACACATTCTCTTCGTCAGTACAATTAAACCTACTCTGGTTTTCTCTCTATTTTTTCTTTGCCAGCTTCCTCATCTTCTAAAAAATACCCTGGAACTCAAAATTTTAATTCTGTGAGGTCTTTGTCTACTGGATGCTGCATTTCTAATAACCCAAAAATAAGTAAATCACCCCCATTGGATGGAAATGGACACACCTGAAGTTGGAATTGTTCGGAATAGTTTTGTGTTCGTCCTGCAGGAGTTTTTAGCTCCTAGCTGCCACACATACCAAAGAACAGCAATTGATTTGGGTTTGCTGACCTCAGCTGGATGCCAAGAATTTGGAAGGGAGCAGCAGCCTCCCTGCTGAGGGCTGCCAGCCAAAGAGGGACCAAAACAAAGGCTGGAGCCAGGAGCTGCTGAAGGACAGAGGTCAAGGCACTGCTGAGCAGCAGGGAATCCAGACAGCATCAGGAGAACCTTCCTCTGGGCTGCAGCAAGGGCTGGGGTAGGGGAAAGGCCTGGGTACCTCAGTCCTGGAGACCAGAAATTTCTGTAAAAAGTACAAAAACCAGAAATCTCACCATTAAAGTCCAACTCTGCTGTGCAATCAGCCACAGGTTTTTGTTGTCTCCTCTCCCTCCACGTGTCCATTACCAGGTGAGGACAAGAAGCAAGGACAAAGTGCCTCCTGTAACAGAGGCTACAGGCAAAGGAGAAGGGATTGCAAACACTGATTTGCTTTACCTTGCCATACACTGCACCTTGATTAGCACTGCTGGAGGGAGAGGGAGCCAGGCTGGTTGGAGAACATGGAAAGAGAGCACAGGAGAACGTGGGAGGAAACCGGGCCAGGTCTCAGCAGGGTCCAACACCCACAGCAATATTTTGCAGAGGAGATTCTGGCAGCAGGAGTTTCTTCAAAAACCAAGGTAAAACCATTTGGCTGTTTGCTGTCAAAGAGGATTCCTGAAAAAGCATTTCTAATCAAACCAATACCTTCAGTAAGCAAAACAAACAAAGCCAGCTACAACACTCCTCAGTTATCTTTATTTAATGTGAATCTGAGAATGGAGCAGCTGCCACATTCAGGTGACATTCTGGTTGACGTTTCGACACAGCATTCACACTCAGAGCATTGTTCTTCTCTTGGAAGCAAACAGATTTTTGTTTTAAATAACCCACTTCATGCAGTGATACTTGCAGGCACAAAGCCTTGGGTGTCATTCATGAAAAGAAATGTTTATCTGAGTTGTAAATTACAAGACAACGGAATTTGAATCAAAATGAAGAGTCAAATATTGAGTGGATGCCACCAAAAGAGACATTAAATTATTTTTTTAATTAAGAAAAAACAGCAATAGCACCACCAGGATAATTAGAATTTTCAGCATGTTTTTCCTCCAGCACTTGTTGAAGCCCTGGAAAGAGTCACTGGTAGGAGTGAAATGGGCACCACCACCCAGCTTGTGCTCTGCATCCTGAGCTGCAGTGCTGCAGGGGCTGCAGAACACTTGGAAACAGGAAAGCTCTGCCAGAGGAGGATTCACTCATGTCCAATTTAGCCTCACCATATGAAAATAAATGCTGCCAGTAACAGGCATCAGCTCCTTTATGCTATTTCTGTCAGGGGAAAAAAAAAAACCAACATTCTGAGAGTGTCTCTTTGTTACATTTGATTTAAGTTTGTGCCTATATCCATATTTAATGTCTCTTTTTGACTGAGATCCTCCTGTCCAATACTGAAATCTTCCTGTGTTTTTGAAAATCACTCCAAATTGACAAAGAGAACATTCTCACCTGAAACAAAGCTCATGCCAAGCCTCACCAGGTTTAGTTCCCTTCCTTTGCTTATTTACATTCACACAGAGATGATTTAGGAAAGCAGACATTATTTCAAAAGGTGTTTCAACTGAAGGCCTGTTTCCCTTTAGAGAAATTGAGACTTTGAGGACAGGGTCAAGCAACAACAGCACAGACAACAATGCTGAGAATAGAACTGGGGCTTCCAAGACAAGAGAAACAAACCTGCTCACCCCTTTTAGCCTTTCCAAGATCATTACCCACAGAATCCCAGAATGGCTGGGGTTGGAAGGGAGCTGAAGCTCATCCTGGAACCCCTGCCATGGCCCAGGTTGCTCCAAGCTGGCCCTTGGAGCCAGTCTGGGAGGTAGAATGAAAAGGAGATGCCATCAGAGATTCAGAGTTTTCCAATGGAGCTCTTCCCCCTCCTTCCCAATAGATTTTACCTGGGAAGGACACCTGGTCCTGCACATCTTCCTTCCCTGGATGAGCTGTTAATAAACACCACAGCCCTCAGCTGATTTCTGCCTTTCCAGCCTGCAGGAACAGAATCCCAACACGAGTGGGGATCTCTGCAGTGCTGTGACAGTGATGGGCCTGTGCCTTGGCAGAGCATTTAACACCCTTAATTCCTCAGGGTGAACCACAACTTTTGCTCTGTGTTTAAATTGATCAGCTCCTGAGGCTGCTCTGGCATCTGAGACCAGGTTTTTTTTGGTGACATGCTGAGAGCACAGCTGTCTGGGCAAGTAATCTGCAACTAATAAAACTCTACAGTTATTTCTTGTTCTGATATTTGACTAAATGGGGGGAAAAAAAAAGCTTTTGTTGAGCAGCAAGCATTCTACTTTGTTGAGAAAATTGTCAGGAAAGCAGCCCCATCATTCTTCAGCTGCCTTATTAAATGTAGATGCCATGCAAAGCAGTCCTGATAAACACCCTGCAGCCTGATCAAAGTCCTGGAGTGAAAAATAACCCCCACTACTGTAAATTGTCTGTCTGGTGTGATTTTCTAAGCAGTCCCCACATGCTGTGCCATAAGCCTGCTCCTAGTGCTGCCTCCCAGTTCTCATTCCTGCAGCTTTACGTTGTAGGGACGATGTAAACACAAGGGATGGCAATGTAGGAGTCAAACATCCCAGTTTTTACAGGTTTAGTAGAAAATGCTTGAGGGAAGAGGAAGGAAAATGGTTTACTTTGAGATGACTGGGATATTCAAAGCATTGTACACATAACTTATATAAGCAAACTCATCAACTTCCACAGAATTACACTGCCAAATAAATTCAGGTAGAAAGATTAACATGAAAAATATTCTCTAGGAAGCTGTTTTGACTTTCCAAACAGACATCACGCAGCATAAGAAATGTTATGTGATGATGCTTTTCCAGGAAAGTTCAGCAAGTTTTAATTTGAACTGCAGAAGGGAATTGCAGATAACTATAAAACACTGTCTTTTGAAGTGCTGTACATTATAAATGTCTGGTAAATTATGAAAAGATACTTCATGGCCCCAGTGCAATTCAGAAAAAATAAAGGGTAACCATCACATTCCTGCCTTGGTTTTTGATGAAGTGCACAACATTTGAAACTCCTCAGAACATTAAATCTTCTCTTTCACACAGTTTGTAAAACATCAAGATGATTTCCAGTATCCTTTAAATCCAAGTTATGGTCTAATTTCAAAGTTTCTCCATGAAAATAGGTTCTTGCCAACCAGGCCTAAACATTCTTTGTAAAATTCAAGCTGCCTCAGCAACAATAATATTCATAACTCTGAACAATACTTAGCATTATTGTTAGTTAATCTGTCTTAACTTTGGCATGAGCAATGTTGTCATGGTTGAGCCAGTCAAACCTTCAGCCCATTCCCTGAACTAAGCAGTTCTTAATCAGACAGCAGAGAACAGCTGAAATTGCTTAAATACCTCTGTTAACAAAAGCACAAATATTCCACAGAAAGCAGGTTATTGGCTCTGTCCATCCTGCATTTCCTACAAGCAGAGCAAAAGCTGATCTGTTTGATTCAGCAATGATTTAAGATGTTTTTTTTTTTTTTAATTTAGAATGTCTTTCCATACTGGCTATGAAGCTTTCTAGCTTGAAAACTGAAACCCCATCATCTTGCTTAATACTGACAGGGAGATTGAAGTTTGATGCTATACTCCATCAAAATGGAAAATGTGAGGCTTTTTCCCCCGTTCCCATCTCAAGCCCACACAAGGCACAAATCCAGAGTGGCTGTGGACTTCTCATCCCTGGAAGTGTCCAAGCCAAGGCTGGACTGGGCTTGGAGCAGCCTGGGAAGGCGTCCCTGCCCATGGCAGGGGTGCAAAGAAAAGATTTTTAAGATCCTTTCCAACTAAAACCACTCCATTATTCCATGAAAAAAGCGCCACATTAAGACCATTTTTACAACCAGTTTGAGTTTTCCCACTTTTGGCTACATCACAAGAGGGAAGATTAATTTCCAACCCATCTCTTATTAAACACTACATCTTCCTGCATGGGAAGTATTTGTCTACCTACAACCAAGCTGAAGATTTTATTTCCACCCACAATAACCTTGCAAGCGCTGCAAATAAGCACAAAAAATTTAGACAGCAAAATGTGAGAACTTTTGGCCTGACAATGACAATGCTTCCTAGCAATGAAATTTTGCATATCTGGGAAGTTACTTCAGTAGTTATATCATAACTTTAAGCAAGAAAAGATGGATGTGGGTTGTAAAATTTGGGTAATTTAAAAAGGTTTTAAAGCAGAAGTCAAGGCAGCCACCAGCTCACCCTGGGCTGAGAGTCTGTTCCCTGTACCAGAACATTTGTTTGAAGATTATTTCCTCAGCTCTCTTTCTCAGGCAGTTTATTAGCCTGAACCCTGTGTCCTACACCTGAGGAAGTTTATAGCAGTTGGAAGATGTTGGAAATTATTTCCAGGAGTTCTTCTCTTAACAAACCATCCACAGGAGTGCAGCTCCTGGCATTCCAAGCCCCTCTTTCCAAATCCTGGCTGTTGCAGTGACTGAGCAGGGGCAGGATCCATTACAGGGATGAGCAAAGACTCTGCACTAGAAAGGATATTTTCTAAAATGGATTCTAGAGTAATCTCAACAGTGGCAGCAACAATGTCACTGAGAACAGGACGTGCTTTTTCACTGGCAAGCCTCCCACAGGTTTTATCAAGAGCAGACTGGGGCTGTCCCTGCACCTTCTAACATTCCATTATCCACATTTGAGCCATTTGCATGATCTGTGCTGAAGGGAAGGCCAGGATATTTGCTTTTTACTAAGTAGTAAAAAGCAGGAAAAAGAAATCAGAACCCTTCTCCCTCCTCCCATTTTGAACTCCTTCTGAAAAAATACACAGTAAAAGCAATTTGTCATCCTTTAAAAGGATACAAGCCCTAAAAGTCACATTAAAATGGAAAAAAAAAAAAAAAAAAACAACAGGAAGGAAGAAATGGAGAGGGATGTACAGGGAAGGAATGGTTGTATCTAGACCTGAAGCTCTTTCTGATCCACAAACTCATGTCAGAACTCTGTTCTCTGACTCCTTTCTCACCTGATTCTGAGGTTCAACATTTCTGAAGACTGGGTCACCTCACCTACCACAAAAAACAACAGACTGAAATTTTAACCTTCATTAACAAGTTGGCCAACAGAGAAAGAACCCGTGCAAGCCAAATGATTGGAATTAGGGCACATGATGATACCTCTTTGCCCCACAAGTTGCTGCTTTTTTGTTTTGTTGGGGTTTTTTTTATTTATTATTTTAAAAAAAAGCCTTTTGTTCTGTTTGTAGTTGGTGTTCTTACTGTGACCATAAAAACTGCTTTTACAGCACTAACAGCTAAATGCAAATAACAGCAGCTGTGTTTCAAGCAACATATGATGTATCTATTTGATAACTTAATAGTAACTCTAATGTAATAGAAGTAGGAAAATTAAATATAGTAGAGGAGAAAGTATATTTGTATTTGGCAAGCTCCAGCAGCCAGACAAAAATAACGCAGCAGAGCATGATTTTTCCAGGCTGTTCCAGAGCACTTTAAGAAAAATGTTCACATTTTTCAAACAGCCACATTCAATTAACTTCTCTTCAGGTTCCCCTGTATAAATGATTCAAACTTACAATAAAAAAAACATAAAATAATTGTCAGGGCTCTGGGGCAGAAGCAGCATTGGTAGAAATGGTTTGTGGGCACCACACAATGGGCCACTGTATTTTGGTAATTTTTTATTCCTCTCAGTCATTGGCCAATTTACAGAATGTTAAGGTTATAAACAGATTTTTGGTCGATCAAGCATTATTCCCTACTCACAATGATCACCTCTCCATCTTTATGCAGATGTTGATTTAAGAGCTCTGCATCCACTGCCATTATTTTATAGCACAGAAAAACTGCATACAGCAGGAAATTAATGGAAGGCCTCTCCCAGTGGAGTAAAGAATTCCTTTAACCAAAAATCAGCACATCTGCAGTCAATTTAACACAGGGAAGAACCACAGCAGACAAAGAAAAACAATAAATTGATGGAGTTTCACACTATTTTCATCTTGCAAAGTAAATATTAGGGAAAAAAAGTAGAAGTGCCACAAGAAATGCTGCCCTCCCAAAAAATCTAAATAAAATTATGTTTGTATCCTTCAACACAAACACTGGTTGATTTTTGTTACATTATGTTCAGAGAAATACATGATAGACACACAGTGGGCCAAATCCTGAAGGATTTGCTGAGGTGCTTTTGTTAGGTTTGGGGTTTATTTCCAGACTTTTTATTTAAACTAAAATAGAATCTAATTCATACCTAGCAAGGTTGCACAATTCATTCTGCTGAATGTTTGTTCCTTAATCCCTCTGCTGTAGTTCCTTTGGAAATCAGCATTTGAAATCCCACAGTTTTACTGAAATAAATCTCAGTTTTTCTTTAAGGGTCTTTACATCCCTCAATATATAGAAAATCAGTTTTGGTTTTGGAGTCTTCCATTCCTTGGGCTTGTTAACTGATCGGTATTATTAACACAAAATAGATTATTATGTTTCCATCCCTTACCAAAAGCATAAGCCTATTAAACAACCTAATTAATCCTAATTAACTAGAAAGTCACGGAACACTTCTCTTGACCAAAATAATTTAGAAATGCCCTTGTGTTGATGGCTTGCAATTTGCAGGATTCATTTTTGAAATGAAAAAGACAGATGTATTTGTCTCTGATGCAAATGGTCTGGATAAATTAAAACTAATTGGGTTTATGTGTTCTTGATAATTAAATGAGATGCATGTAAGCTATATTATGATAGAGGAAAGAACAACTCTTAATTTTTATAAATGAGATGCAGCAAATGACAGCATCTTAAAGTCTATTAAAGGGTAAAATCAAAGGGTAAAACAGAGCTCTGCTCTGGAGCACGGAGCAGAGACCTTTACAGTGTTTTCAGTGGAACTCATCCCTTGTTGAGTGAAAAGAAACAACAGGGAAACCTTAATTTTCACTGTCCAACTTTGCCCATCCCAGTGCAAAGCCAGCTGAGAAAGGACTTTGTGGGGTTTTTGAGCACAAAGAAACATTCATTTTACACTGTGAATCTGCTCATTAATGGGAGCTTGGTCATTTGATGAGAAGCAATCACACAAATGTGGGTCAGGATCTGGCATCACAACAGAGCACCTGCACAGTGTCAGGCTGATAACTCTGATCTCCCCTGAAATGCACAGACAGCTTGGTGGGGACAAGGGGAAAAGCAGTTTGGGAATTCTAGCACTTGGAATCCTGGGGAATTTGTGTTGTTCCCCTTTACATCACTGTATATTGCACTGAGAGAAGAAAATGGCCACTTTCAAGAAGTCAGAGACACAAGCAGGTGGAATCTACCAGGCTGTTTAGTACGAATCCTAAAATCCTAAAATACTTCCATGTACACTGAATGTGATGTTCCCTCTCAAAATCCAAACTGATGGCCAAGTCATCTCCCAGGGTTTCTGATTTATACAATCACATTACCAAAAGTCAGTGTACACAAAATAAACTCACCCCAGAAGCTCCAAAAAAATAAATTAGTCTTTCATTTTCCACCTCCTTCTTTTCACCTTCTCTAAATGGACTGGAAAGATGATTTTTCTGTGCAAATTCCTCAACACTCGGGTATGGATCAGGCATCCCTACGACAGGCACAGGTAGAAGTAAAAATAAAATCCACAAGAAAAAAAAAAAGTAACATTATCATCTGTACATTGCATTGGCATCAATAAATCATAGAATGGCTTGGGTTGGAAGAGACCTTAAAGATCACGAGGAGAATTACATTAAACCACATTCATAATAGTAAACAGTTTTCAACACTAGATTTGTTCTGTTAGCCACAAATGTATCACAGAACTGCAGCAATTCAGATGTTCTTTTTTGGTCTTCTGTTTAGGATATCAGTTCCACCACTATAACTTAAAGAGAAGGGGGGATAAAACAACACAAAACATCTTCAAATGTTTTAAATCAGGAATAAAAAACCTGAGATTTATTCAAATCACCACTGCATATACAGACATCAATAATACATTGAAGGGAGCTTATTTTTAGCCCAAATGTTGGAGGTGTTATCAGAAACTTTTTTTTTTTTTTTCCTTTCAAGCAAAAGGGATGGGAAAAGAAAACCTTGAAAATCAGATGTTGAAAGCACTCAGTGACTTTCTGGTTATCTCCAACAAGCCCAAATTTAAAGGATTACCCTGCCTGCTGAGGGCTCGAGGCACACTCTGCAGCAGCAGCTGCTTCATCAGTTTTCCTGTTAAAGAAGGTTGGGAACAGCATGGAAGCAGTCAGGCTGTCTGTGCCAGTGAAATGAGTGTAATAGGAATATTTGGAAGAGTAGCTGAAAAAGAAAGGTTACATTGATGAGAGAAAAGCACTGGCCTCCATCTCCAAAGTAGAACACCTGCTTTGTGATTTTATTCTCCCAATTTCTGACAAAGGACTGCTGTAATAAAACATCAATATATGGTAAACTCTATAAAGAAAACTGAGGTGGAAAATATGCCCTCACCTTAAAGACAAGAAATGAGGCAGGAAATCAAATCAATGGTCTGTTCAGCCTGATGCCTCTAGTTTGTATGAATTAGGGTGGCTGAAGGACTTTTTCCTGTAAAAGAAATTGTTGCAAAGATTACAGTGTTGTCTGGTATTAGTGCAGAGCTGCTGGGGTGGCAGATAACACATCAGAGTCCTGGGGCGTGGGGAGAATCCAAACCAGAGTGGGTTTAACTGCCAGAAAGCAAGTAAGAGACTGGAATATTTCCCCTGACCCATTAGTGAAGGGCACCTGCCACCTCTGAACACAGAAAAGCAAAATTTAAAGCTTCTCTTCCTAAAGCAAAGTTCCTGAGGACAAAAAAATTCCATGAATTTTAGAGCCCTGGCAGGCAGTTCACCCATAAACATTTAAGAACAACTGTCAGACAAAAGATTTTAATTAATCCCATTTTCAAAATTTCCCGACACAAAAAGACAAATCTTTGTCACTGCTTTTGATACGTCTTTATTATCAAAACCAGGGGAGAAGGAGGAAGTTTTCCTTAAAAACCAGAGCGGAGGAAACAAATAAAAGGAAGAAAACAGGCTCACCAAGGGAAAGAACTTTAAAGCTAAGCAAACTGCTGTGTCTGAGAATCCTAAAGATGTTAGCAAAAGATACCATTTAGGTAATTTCAAAGCCACTCAATTACTGGGTACAATTAAGTATCTTGTCAACAAGAGAGCAGAAAGTCCCCAAACCCTCTTTACATCAAAGCACCACGTTGGCCAAATGACCTTTTACAGAAATTATACTAATTGCATTAAACCTGACACGTTCTGGGGAGCAGGAAGAAAAAGGTTTTTATACAACACAAATACAGCAAGTTCAAAAGGACAGTTGGGGCTGTTTGTTAAAAATTAAAACCACTCAGGATGATTTAAACTGCATTTCCTCTTTGTTCTTTTAATTATCAAAGGCCTGTAAGGCAGTAATTTTACAGCACAGCTGGATTTGCCTGGAAATGGATCCCTCTGAACTGGAATTCTGGAGCAGGGAAAGAAAGTGAATTCACTCCCAGTTGATCCTGAGCAATGGTTTGCTGCTGGTCTGGACTCCCTGATGAGTTAGGAAGAAAGGCGTGTGGCAGGAGAAGTTAAATGGACAGTGGTAAGCTGTTAAATTCTATTCTGCACGGTGCAAGTCCCTTCTAAAACATGTGAGAGTGCACTGGACCTTGGAGACTGCTCCTGTGCTTCTCACCACAAACCTGATCACACAGAGGCCCCAGTTTATCCCATTAATACCCTGCTGTGGCACCTGCCAGCTTGGCAAAACCACATTTGGAGACACAAAATTCCACCTGCAGGCAAGAAAACTTACATTGAATTTAAAATAATGAATAAAGCAATCCTTGTAAATAGCAGCACAAGAGCAGTTTTCTTTTATTGTTATTTCTTCATAGTAATAATAATAAAAAAGCCAAGGCAAGATATTTTCAAGAAGTTTTAATGGCAACTTGACAGAATATTCCTTAGTAAATAATGTCTTGAGCAGCACTTAAAACACCTCTTGATCTTCTTGGTTCTGAACCACACAAAGGTGGAGACTGAACTGAGCTTCCCATGCTCACTGCAATGCCAGAACCTGCTGCTTGTCCTCCAGAATTGCTTCCTCTGCATCCATTTGGCTTTCCTCCCAGTCCCTTCAAAGAAACACAGCCCAGTGATTTCCAGCACCTCCAGTTCCCCAAAGTCTCTGCTTTAAACCTTGCTGCCACATGTTCACATATGTTGAACTAAAAGGCATAGAAATAGCTTTTACTGGAGATTTTGTCAGTACAAGCTACTCCAACTCAGCTTTTCCCTCAGTTTTTGTCACAAATCTCTGAATCAGCTCTAATCACACAGCATGGAGTTCAGCTCAGTGCTTCTCTGACTCTTGCTGGATATGCCCAGTAAAAATCCAGTGAGACACAGAACTTTAGGAACTTCCTTCATTTCAGTCATCACCTCAGTATCCGAGGCAAAATGAATAGATGGGGAGCTAGAGGTTATTCTTACCTGCTCACAACTTTTCAAAGCTACCTCACAACCCAAGAATGCAGATGATTTCTAAGAGGAATACCTCAAATCTCAGTGCTAATGCACTAAAAAACCCACAACCCCCAAATTTATCATTTGGGGTCTGAACAACAAAATCCATCCCTCAGTTCTGACTCCTGAAAAGGGGCTTGGAACACCAAGACACCACACAGGTCATGCTGACACTTGTAATTAGCAGGTAATGCACAGTTAGAGAGCTGGGGCTGGTTTTATTTCAGTTCTGACATGGTTGGCATCTTGAATGATCTAAAATACCATAAAAACACACCCAGCAAGTTGAACTTACCCAAAAATATCAAATGTATCGTGATCCTTCAGCTCCAGGGTGTTCTGGAAATCTGCATTTCCACAGATCTTCTCCCAGGCTCTGCTGGAGGAGGTTCCATCTTCACAAGTCAAGTTGAAATGATTTTCAGGGCCTGAAATGTTTTAAGAGCAAACATGAACAAAGAGATGCAGTATCTCTACTATCAGCTTGAAAAAAATTCACAGTATTGACAAAAACTTGCCATTAAAAGTCTCAAACCAACTCTAGCTGATAAAAATATCACTACAAATTAAGATTGTACTTCTCAATATATTTGTAACTTCTTTATTAACAACTATCAATTCATCAACTTGTACTTCAGAAGTATCTTTCAGAAAATAAATACATGATTTAAGTGTTCTGCACAACGTCACAAATTTTGTGTGAGGAGAGACACCGAATGATTGCAGAAAGCTCAAAAGTTTGGGTTGTTTTTTTTTTTTTATTTAAACTAACATGAATAAAATACAGACCCTTTCCAATATTTTCCTGGGATTCAAAATTGACAGCTTCGATTTCTGCACACAGCATTATTTAAATTAAAATGTCAAGCTGGTTGCTCATGATGTGAGAAATAATGTAGAGCTACATTTCTTGGGATGGAGATGGTTGAAATTGAGAAAGGTAACAAAAGTGCAGATACAGTTATTACTTGTGTCCCTGTTTCTTGGAGTTCATATAATCAGACCTGCTTCTGTAGTAGGAAGAAATCCTTTATTAGATCACTCCCAAATTGTACCAGAGACTATCAACACACACAAATACAGAAATTCTTCTAGAGAGTTTATTCTCTAAATATTCAGGCTAAGAGGGAAGTAAAAGGGCAGCAGCAGAAGCAGAAACCAAGCCAAATAAAAAGAATTATTGGTGATAGCTGAAAAGAGAAAGCCTATTCTCACAAAAAAAAAAATACAAATATACAAATTAAGACTTAAAAATGACAAATTCAACAGAGCTTCTCCATTTTACACAATTAAAAATAACCTAATGAGGACATCAGAACTGTGCCTGTCCCTACCTGGCCATGGCATCCATGCTGCCATCAGAGGAGAAAGTCTCTTTTGAGCCTGGAAATCATTGGCAGCTCTGTTCCATTGGCTTTCCAAGACACCTTGAACTACAGAGTCATCAGCATATTCACTTAAGCTCCTTTCAGAAACCCACTGCCCATCTCCTGAAATCAAACATTACCAGAGGAAATTATTTGCAGGTTTTCTGTTAATATTCATTTACTCTTCCTGTATTTGCTGCATTTAATGTATGAATTAAAGAAGCCACCTAACAATTTTTTACAGATATATAACAGACTAAAAGCTTGATTTCAAGGGATATATTTGACCAGCTGAATCATGTTCACATGTTGTTTCATATACACCATGAAAAGCAACAGGAACCTCATGGAACCCTATTCTTAGGGGATATAACTATATAAATAATTCTATAAATGTATGGGACTGGATTCCCTCAAAGTAGGGAGTTTATTTTATCCTTGCCCAGCACCACTTGTGTGGCATGACTGCCACCCTGAAATGACTCTTAAAGCAAGCTGGATGGAAAGAACTGAAAAGAGATAGTAAATATGTATATTTTTGAGGATTTATTCACACAACAGTACCTGGAAAAAGGATCCTCCTGTCGCTAGGGCTGGAGGCAGCAGCCAGGGAAGAAGGTGCCTCCAGCTTTTCTTGTTTAGGGTTTGCACCTACAACAAAGAAACCTTCAAGTCCCTGATATGATGCAGAACCACATCTCTGTCTTTTGGCTACATCCTGTAAGTTGAATAAAATAGAGAGATTAGAAATAGGAAAGGAAATGGGAAACTTTAGAAGTAGCCCCTGCATATTTAGATTAATAAAGTGTTCATTTCATAGAACTTGGACTGATTTTGACAGCCAGCTGTAATAGATATTCATAAGGATAATGTTTTTGCTCAAGATGTGCTTTAAAATCCTAAAAACTTCCCATGTTGTGAGAGTTTGATCTGTTCTTTCACTGGGGACATGAAAAGCAGATTTTCTTTGTGCTGACTTTTGGGTACATAAAGGAAGGCAATCACTGTTTAACAATGACTCCGAATCAATGTCCCAGCCTCTAAAATTTTTTGCTTTTCATTTTATATTCACCAAATGAGGATCTGAATAACTTGTTAGGTAAGACTGAGCACCATTTTTTGGTCATTCAGACAAGAGGTGAAGTACTGTGAATTCAAACATTGGAACATTTGCTCCTCCAACACCTTTTGTTTTTATGTCTGAGATGAATTTGTTCTCTTTTCCTTTTTTTGAACACTAACAGAAAACTGGCAACACAAACTGGAGGCTTTCATCCCCTACATACCAAACATGACAGGCAGTGACAATCCCCTAAACCTAAATCAGATAAAGCAACATCTTTAATCTATTTAGCAACTAAAGACATCATAACTTACTGCTGAAGATTTTGTAATTACAGGTAAGAGCAAACTCTGACTACTGCAGACACTGCCCAGTGCCTGTGGCTCTCTCCTGCCTTTCTGCAGCTCTGTCTCCAGGAGATCTCTGCTGCTCTTTTGTTCAGTCCCAAGGAGATCTTTGCTCATTCCTTCACTCAGGTCAGAGATCTCCTCAGGAAGTTCACAGGAGCTTGGTGATGTTCCCCCAGCCTTTGGTTCAGTACTCTCCTCCTGCACTGCATTTATCTCAAGATCACTGCAGACAATCAGTTTTTCTGTAAAAGTACAATAAAATCATGAAAGTAGCAATATTTGTAATGGAAATGAATATTACTTATCACCTGCAAGTCCACTGTTTTCTTCATGAAATTAAAATACAAAATCACCATTAAAGCTAAAGAAAGGCAATCTTGGAAATTTAATCAAATTTCCTTAAAAGCACTAAAAGGTTTGAAATCCATCCTATCAGGCTGTGAATCATCCTGTAAGTTGGTTTTCTTTGTAATAATACATGTTTATCACAGGGATCACACAGCCCAAACTGTAATCAAATCAAATCGTGATAGCCCAGAGAATGGTACATAATCTAATGACCTTTAATTGTTTTTCAGACCACTGTAGTTGACTACCCCATCCTATATGAGAATGATAAACTGAACACATTTACATATTTTTAACAAAGAACTTAATAACTTTTCACTTTTACCTTGAGAAATTTCTTTAGGAGAAGCAGGATTGCTGTTGAGAGGAAAAAATAAAAACTATTAAGTGTCAGCTGAGGAAGTTAAATAGAAAGAAGACTTTCCCATTATACCAATTTCTCTTTTAAGGGGCTGGTTCCGTGTTGCTCTGGTCTGCAAATGCTGAGCTCTTCTAGAGGAAGGGGAAAAGACCAGAAGAACACAAAAAAGCAAACCAGGTCACAGTTACTCAAATAACTGTTGGGAGATCAGAAGAATTGCAGATGTATCAGTTACTGTTTTTGGCTGGAGTTATAAGGTTAGTTAAGTCAGAATATCTTAAATGTGCACAGCACTGATCAATGGTAAAATCTGTATGAGACTTCCTGCTCCTGCTGAGATAAGAGCTCAGAAAAGAGAAATTTTACTAAAATTCAGCACAGGTAAATGCAATGAAATGCATCTTACATGGGTTAGGATTTCAAAGTGATGACTCTCTAGTTACAGGCAATTAATATTCCTTAGTGGCTTTAAAACAGTGTACACTTAAATACAACTGCCTGCAAAGAACAGCCCCCATTTCTTAGGAGCTAACCCCAAATTTGGGATTATTTCCTTTCCTCCCCCACAAACCCTACATTTCTGATACCTTCCACACTCCAGTGGGTCAGCTTCTCCTTGCTTATTCACCCCCACAGCTCCAGTTTCCTCCACTGAAGAATGTGAAGATTCTTCCAAGTCTTTGCTAGGAGACTGAATAAAAAACAAAAAAAACAGAGACCCACATGAAGCCACAGACTAAAATTCTAAAAATAAATACATTTTAAAAGTGCTGAAAAGCTGACAGACTTTATTTGGGTATAAATCCCATAAAGTGCAGGTCCCTGAACACAACAGAAAAAAATTACAGGGAATTTTTGGAATGATCAATTTTCCACATTTGTATGGAAAACAAACAATGCAATATTATTTTTCCTTATTGGAAGTTATTTAACTGTTGCTACTTTAAATATTTAACAGCTCAAGACTTGAACAAATCAGTTCAGCATTGAGAGTCATGAAGTCCTTTATCAGTACTCACATCATCAAGGAACTCAATTTTCAAAGAGGACTCTGCATTTTCAGAAACAGTGTTGGATTTTTCAACTCTAAAAACAGATGCCCAGTATTTCTTCACCTCATCTGTGAAATAAATAATTTCATGCATTTCAGTTTTTCCTGTTCAAAGCACACTCAAAAAAGCAACATTTTTACTCATTATGAAAAAAATACAAATTTCTCCTTTTATTATTGCTGCTTTTAGCAGAAACTGGTTAAGAGTGGAGATGTTCAGCAGTCACAGGAAAGAAATCTCAAGGAAAAGGTATTTTAGATTGAATAAACAGAAATCTGTAACACCTGTTAATTCCTCAATGTCTTCATCATCATCACCTTCTCCTTGTCCCCCTCCTCCAGCCTCAGCCTGATGAACACTCAGGGCTTGCACAGGCCTTGAATCTTTCAGGCAACTTGCAAAAAATTGATCGACAGGAGTTCTGAAACAAGAAAAGAAATAAACATCAACCTTGAAAAGTCATATTTTTTTTAATATTTCACAAAAAAAGAAAAAAAATGAAAACCCTACCAGCCTATTCACTGCAGCAGCATTAACTAACTCCTCCTAATTTTATTGAGGTGACTTGGCTCTTCAAGAACTCAGAGAACACCTCTGTAGTGTCCATAAAAGAGTCCTGAAGAATTCTTTTCTCCATAAAACTCCTGCAGCAAATTCCCCAAAATCAAGCAACCAAATATCAAAGCCAGTCTTCAAATTCTACAATAACCTGATAGCAAAGAGAATCCCTCTAAGCACTCACTCTGCAGGAATCCTGAACTATGAAGTGATGAATTATAAGCATTATTTTATAAAACAAAGCCCCTGCATACACTCCCCTTAGCCCTTGACATTATACTGAATATTTTAAAAGTTTTATCTGGATTTTTGTTAATTCAGTATTTCTGAATTATTTCATTAGGATCAGCAAATTCAGCAATACCTTCTGTATTTCTTCAGCAGGAGTTTTTCCATGTAGCTCAGGCCATCCTTCTGGAATTCCACATGGATGGGTTCCTTCAGAGCAGTAACATTAGTCTGCACCTCACAAACCCCCACAGGCTCTGTCAGAATTATTTAAAAAAAAATATACAGCTGTTCAGGCTTATAAACTTGTTCTTTACCTGCATTATTCTTGAATGAACATCATATTTGGGTCTGTGCTTAGCTCAGTCTTTGCATAACTCCAAAATTTTAATGGCCAGCAATATTATATTTACAGGACACAGGCAGTAATGGGGGCAGCCATAAAAACTTCTTTATTACAGATTATTACACTGGAGCCATAGAAAGAGTGGGGGGATGGAAATCCATGACTCCACAGATCAACATTCCACAGAAAAGAAGAAAAATAGAGGAAATAAAAAAAAACAGTTTAATATTATTTTGTACAAAAAGGCACAGAGAAAAACCACCATCCACAGACTAGAGAAACAAGACACAGATTGGATTTACACAAATCCAATCAGACGAGAGGAATTTTCCATATTTTTCCATACATACTTCAGCTGATTGCAGCTTTTCATTGGGACAAAGAAATATTAAGAGCCTGTGGAAGGCAAGCAGAAAATGTACTTGGATAGAACACACAAAATCCTGAGCCCTGCACATTGCTTGCCTGAGTTTAAAACTGGTTTTATGTTTGAGCACTGCAGTTCATGCTGAAGTACCACGTGAGACACAAAGCCATGGGGAAGGTACAGGAACATGGGTCAGAGATCATTAAGATCAAAAACTGAGCTAAATACTCTGCATATCATTAAAAAAAAAACTTTCATAGAGGACAGTTATTAATAAAGGCACACTGAGAAAGAATAAAATGGGTTTTCTTAGCATCACATAATATCTGCCTTCACTAATCTAAAATCTAACTCCCCCAAATAGCTCCAGTCGTATTTAAAGTGTCATTAAATCAGAACAAACCATACCTGATGGGACCCCACTGGCACATGGATCTCCTCCAGGATCACTTTTACCTTTTCTCCACTGAAGCAAAGCTTCCTGAAAAGACTTTGCAGACACTTCCTCATCAAAGGCACCACTCAGCAACATTCCTTTGTCCTGCTTCCCAAGGTTTGCACAGGCTGCTTCTGAGGCTGGTTCCTAAATCGGTTCCACAACATCACTGATAAAGCATTTCTGACTAGCAGCAACATTTTTAGTGTCAGCTGTGGAACTGCAGCACTCAATTTTCTGGCCTCACTCCCATTTGATATGATCTTGCTCATAATTAACTGCAAAGGTCTATCAAGAGCTAAGTAAGAAAGACAAACAAGGTTTTATTACCAGACACACAAAACCCCTACTTTTAAAGGTTTCTGTTATCAGGGATACCCACATCCCATAGTTTAGATATAAAGCCATGGACACCACACTCCATGTACAGGAGGGATTAAATGAGGCATTTAATGCAGCATGTCTCATTTTAAGGGATTTATGAGCTATGTGCATCACTCATGAAGAGCTGCTTATTGAAGCTTCTCGGTGGACAGGGGCACATCTGGAGAGGTCAGCAAGAGGAAAATGGTCATTTAAGAGGCCAACTGGGATGGCCATTAAAACAGCAGTCCAGGGAAGTCCAAACTGTATTTGAGAAGATTGACTGAAAACAGCTACAAAAGGAGAAAAACGGTCCTACACTGGGACTTGAGTGATTTTTATTAGAACAACGAAAATTAGTATGGAAGGTTTTCATTAACAACTCTTGGATGATTATCAAGCAAAACCATAAAATAATTGATGTATTTATGGGAAAGATCCCTTGTCTACACATTCTCCAAGTGAGGGAGCTGCTCTTAGCACAACAAAGGTACAGGCAGAGAATGCAATGAGAGTCAAACAGCAGCCCCTACACACTCAGGATGTTTTCCCAATTCCTCCTTTCTCCTGCCCGATGCTTGAACTGATCCAGGGACTGCCCGCACATCCAACGGCACTTGTGACTCGCAAAAGCAGTAAGTGGTGGCTGTTAAAGGGGTCAGTGTCTGCACGTCCAGGGCATCCCCCGATCCTCCCACTGCAATGCGGGGTGAGCAGAGCGTAAAGTTCACTGGGCGAACACGGCAGCAGCACCAACTCCAGCGCTCGCTGCCCCTAAGGCGGGGCCAGCGAACCGCAGTCCAACTCCTCCCAGCAGCACGGATTTCCACTCCCATTATCCGTTCCTCCGGCTCCATCATTCCCAGTGCCGGGAATGCGGGCTGCTCCCCCCCCCCGGGAGTGCGGGATGCTGGCCCCCCCCCCCCCCCCCCCCCCGGGAGTGCGGAGCGTCCTGCGGGGGCGCAGCGCCCTCGGGCGGCCACTCCCGGAACTGCAGCGACCTCCGCGCCCCGGGATCGCTCCAGGGCTGGGATCGCTCCCTAAAAACCGCTGGAAAAAAAAACAATACACGCCCGGTCTGTGCTGTTGGGAGTGCGCTGTGTTCTTGGTTCCGTGAGCGTCAATGAACTGGGAGCACGGAAGCAAAATCCCCGTGGTCTTGCTGGTAAGTTATCTTAAATTCCAAATCCGCACGTATTTTTTCCCCAAAGACACACACAAAATATCAGTTCCTTTTGAGGGTTAGCAGCTCCAACTGGTTTAATAAAATAATGGAAATAAATCACATCATGTATTACAGGGTGGGGAGGGCGATCTCTCCAAGAGAGATGATACTTTTCTTGGAATAAAAATGTTATTTTCTTTTTCAACAGTGGAACTTCTCTATTCACATTGGTTACTTTAGAAATCGAGTTGTTTAAGGCCACATCACACTTTGGTGGCTGGGTTTCCTATTTATAATTCCTATTTCCTACTTGCTAAAAGGCAAAATACCCTTATTAAACAGAGATCACGTCACACTTGATAATTGAAATCACCTCATGCTTGACAATAGAGATGTCCACCCTAACACAGCCAACAAGGTGCCAGCTTGGAAAGGAGTCAGAATTCAACACATGCCCTGGGCTTTATCTAAGGATTTCAAATCACAAAACATTCACAAACCACTTAATTTTGCCCCCTTTTCCTGCCATCATACACCTTATTCTATTCACAGAGAAGTGTTCTTTAGTTAAGGATGAGATCAGCCTTCTTTAGTCATGCCCACATGCTGGGCAAATTAATAAAAAATACAGTTTAAATAAATTCTTTATCTGTTACCAGTGGTCACAGTTCTGATAGGAGAACCATTTAATCTGTTTCCTTGCATTGAGGAAGATCAGTCTGTAAAATTTCTCTTTACTTTATGGGCACTGAGTAATTATAAGAGCGAGAAAGAAAAATGTGTGTCCACGTACTGACACACAAAAAAAAATCTTCACACATTAAATTGTGTTGCTTGAAAGTTATTTTTAAAACATTTACTTACCAGAAGCCCACTCTTAATTTTAGGTGGTCCACAGGCCATCCCCTTCACTCCCAGTTTTTCATGAGCAACATTTCCTCTTTCAGGTTTAACTGTTTTTTTCACTGGCTCTGGAATAAAACAAACAACAAAAAAACCTCAACTAATCCAGTGTTCCACTCTCTGATTTCTCCATTGTTTAATTGCAGCAACCTCTAAGAAGCAATAATGTATCAGAAATTCGTTCAAGTTTTATTTGGTTAAGAAAGATGTCTTTACCTTGAATCTGGTTCTTGAGTACTTGCAACTTCACTTTTTGTGGAGAAACCTAGAAGAAAGAATATTTACATATAAGGTTCTAATGATAACGAATCAAGAGTAAGTTGTACAGAATGAAGTGGTTTTAGTGAAATAGCAGGGCATGCATTTAAAGAGAAAATTCCAAATATTGCTCAGGACAGCCATGAAGCCCAGGACCACTTTCTCTCCCCAGACATAAAATATTGTCCATGATCTAACATCCCAGTAATTAATAATTTTCAGCATTTTTGCTCCTCAGTTTTCCCCTGCAGACAGAGTTCACCCCACAGCCTCACTGCCCCCCCATTCACCCCTTATTTTAATTTTGCCTTTTTTAAATTCTGCCCCACTCATCTCCTCAGCCACCCCAGCTGAAACCTGAAGTCTTTGAGGCAAGGGAAAGAGGTAAGTAAAGAAAACCTTTTCATTCTGATCCTCTCCTCTCACAAGCAAAGAAGCAATTTCATTGAAGTTCTCATTTTCTGCCAGTTTAAGAAAAACTACCACAGACTTTTGGAAAAGAAAATAAGTACCCCATTTGGACATACTGAAAACAGATTTTTCAAAGATTTAGCAGGAAAAGTTCTACATCTCTTCTTTTAGTTCTGAGAAAGGATCTCATAGAACAAGAGTCAATAAAATTGAGTTAAAGGAAATACTATTTCACCTGTGAAGGCAGAGAATCTGCACCCAAAGCCTTTCAAGTTTCAGATCCAACACGGGCACCAGCCAGCAAAAGGACAGGCTCCTGATGGCCTCCACCACTATCAGTGCCACTCTTACAGGATTAAATCTGATGGGGCAGTGATAATTTGCTGTTTATTGCAACTAAAACCCCAACAGATCACCCAACAAACTTCATGTTCCTCCAGCTCAAAGGGAATCAGAAGCTTGGCATGGAAAAATAAGCAGTCAGGAATTCTATTCATAGGGGGCTTTATCTTTTGGTTTTACAGTATTTGAAGTTCTCCTGTTCTGCAGCATAAATCCAGTTTTAAATCTTGTTCTACTTCAAAGAGCTTTACTTGCAAATATGGTTTCCTACCTTGTTCTTGTTTTCATTGTTTTGTGCCACATCTTTGGCATGGGTGGTCCTTGGTGGTCCTGCCTGCCCAGATTTCCAGTGATAAGCACCTAACTTCCTACAAACCAAGGCAAGAAAAAACTTCAAAATCAGGCCTTTGGCAAGCAAGAGTAGTAAAAAAGCTCTCCTTCAGCTTGTTAAATATGAACAAAGCATCACAGAAATAAAATTCTTGTCTATAGGATCATCAATTCCCCAAAGCACAAGTAGTCCCTTCCATTGAAAACTGCTTCATGTCCACTTTAATAGCAGTAAATACAACAAATGTGTAAGAAAGTACTTATTTTTAAACCATTAAATTAGTCTAAGTTTTTAAACTTAAAAAAAATCTTATTAAGTCTCAGAGATTGGTTTCAGAAGAATAAAAACAGAAGTACATTTTGTGTGAGCCTTCATTGTCCCAGTTTACTCCAGGACTTCATCCAGCACTGCTAAAAATGCAGGAACTTTCCTTTCCAGCCCAAACCATTCCACGACTCCAATAGTGCAAATGCCAAAGCCTCTTGTCCTCAGAGCTCACCACAGCAACCCTATCAGGGTCTGCAGGTACAAGGCCTTGAGAACAAACCAAAAACAGCTCAGTGAGAGTAACGTGGACACAAAAGTGCCACACATCACCTGGAAAACACTGCCCCAGCAGCTCAGGGCAATGCTCACAGAGCTGCCAACTGCAGGCCCTCAGCAGCACCCAGGGATCCAAATCCAAGACGTTTGCATTCCCAGTGACAAAGCACAGCAGGCACAAACTCAAGGAAAAGGAAGCAGATGTAGCAGGACTTTGCCAACATTCAGAGTGACTCAGATTCAAACTTCACCCCAGCATTTGCCTCGTTACACCGTGCTTGGCTCCAAGCCTTGTTTGCCATTGTGAAGAAGATGCCTCTCCAGGAAAACACACAAATGTAAAAGGGGATCAAAGCCAAAAAAACAGCAGCATGCTCTGCAGAAACCTCAGAAATAGGGTGCAGGAGAAACTACTCTGTCTCCTGCTTGAAAACCAAGGTGACAAATCCAGTCAGACAAGGCAAAAAAGGAGAAGAGGGAATAAATGAGGCAAACGGATCAAATATCATATGAGAGTTGAAAATTAACAAAGTCATAGGGAAGCAAGTTTATCATTGGATGAAAGATTGGAGAGAGGAGACTGAATATAATTGTGAATTCCAAACTCTTCCCATGTGTGGAGCTGGAAGTATGGAGGGAACATCTCATTGGATTCCTTTTTTCCAAAGGGAAATTGATCCAATTTTCCAAAGAGAAACTGAACCTACCTCCTCTCTTCTTTTTCTCTGCTCATGTTTGACTGCAGCTCCCATAATCTCTTCTCCATCTCTTTGTTTTCTGTTTCTAACTGCTCTTTCTCCAGCTGCAATTCCTTGACAGTTCTGGAAGAAATAGTGAAATAGTCATTAGAAATCACCTGGAAGTGAGTAAGGCACCTGAAAAAGTTGAAAGCAGAAAAACAGAAGCTGGGAAATTTGTCATTACAGCCATGTGCCTTTTGTGTCTTCCAGCAGGACTGAAAATAGCTCTGGAAAATTTAGGACAGGTCAAGTGCAAATTCCAACACAAAACTCATACAACTGCCTGTACTCAGAGAGATTTGAGGTTTAATTATAAAAAAAAAAACAAAACAAACAAACAAAAAAACCCCAATCCACTGATTATCTAGTATGTTTGTATTATCCAGTAGATACACAGGGTTATAAAACCTCTAACTTAATCAGGAACTAGATTAAAGCCTGAGAAAAGAAAGGCTTGTGGATGAAAGCATAGGGAAAATGCTAGAAAAGAAATACATCATGACTCTTCTTGCTCTTGCACTCTTCTAGTTAATGTTGCATTAAAACTTATTAAAAATTAGGAAAACACATCTCAATCCCAATCAGATAGAATGCACTTACTTTGTTTTTAATCTCACTGAGGTTCCAGCTTTTGAGCGTGGGAGAATTACAAAATCATTGACATTCATGATGCCCAGTATAACTTGTCCTAAAAAAAAAAAAGAATTTCAATGATCTACAGTTAGGAACCTGTTGAAATGGGAATTTGATTGAAATTAAAACAGTAAAAAAACTCATTACACAT
Source organism: Cinclus cinclus (assembly GCF_963662255.1). Lineage (NCBI taxonomy): Eukaryota > Metazoa > Chordata > Aves > Passeriformes > Cinclidae > Cinclus > Cinclus cinclus. The sequence continues at coordinate 3,343,356 of NC_085055.1, forward strand.
CCAAAAATACTCATATATAGAGGGAAATGGAGCACAAAACTTGTTTATATGAAGTGCCAATAAAATCCTAGAGCAACTCAAAATTAAATTTAACTGGGAAAAAAAAACACCTTTTTTTATTACATTTATGATATCAGGGAAAAGATTTTCTTGGCTGTTTCATTTGGGCAATTCCCTAAAGTTCAGTGCAAGCAGATTAATATTAAGAACACAGCTTTTTTGAACCAAACCCACAGAAAACACTGAGAAGGAGAAAACAGGACCACTGGCTATGAAGTCAAAGCATCTCCCCGGATTTGGAAAGATGAATTCCTTCTGCCACAGACAAATTGATACAAAGGAACACAATAACTCACAGAGCAAAGCTAATCCCTCCTCTCAAGACTACAGTGGTATTTAGAATATATATATATATTTTTTTCTAAACCGAGGTTGTAAAATAAAACACTCTTCCAAAAAGCAAATTCATACAGCAGGAGGTTTAAATTGAAAGTGAACATCCAGACCCTTGCTGGGCTGGAATGTTTGTGGGATAACTGCAGTTCACTGCAAAACTGGACATTTCCTGCTGCTGCTGCTGCTGGCAAGCACATGGAAAAAGAAACACAAGTTAACAGTCCAGAGACTTACAGCTGACAGGGTGCTTGGAAACTCCTCTGCAGCTCCTGGATCTCAGCTGCCTGGGGAGAGCAGGACCTAGTAAATTATAAAGAGAAGCTTAGGATTGGAAATATCCCAAATGGAAAACTACCTGTTCACAGGTAAACCTGAAACTGAGCATTAATATAAATAAAATGTGTCCAAATATCTCCACCCACGAGGCCAAACACTTCAATGGCACCTGGTGCCACAGAAACTAAAATGCATCACTTCAGTGCTGATAAAGCATCAGATTTGTGCACAAAACATTTCTTATAGTGTCAGAAAATGCAAGCACTCAGTTCTAACATCGTTTCATAACAGTAATTCCTTTATCACTTTCCAGGATAAAATAAGATTTTATTAATTTTGAATAGAAGAAAGCTTTTGTCTTGGCAAACGTGTGCTGGCAGGACCAGCACAGCTGGACAGGAGGAGGTCACACACTCGACTTGAGGTGGCCCAAAGGCTATTTAATAGTAGAAACAAATGACAAATGGGCAAAAAAAGAGGTAAATGACACAGGTCAGCTGAGCAAGCTCAAGGAGGGAAAGTAGCTAATAAAAAAGTACCATTTATATGAGTTAACTTTAACATATTCCACTGAAAGCAAATATTTAAAGGGATAACTTAAAAATGCAGTAATATCAGAGATAAATACCAGAGATGCTGTGTGAGAATATTAGAGATAAAAAGCCCGAGGACTTTTCAGAAACACTGGGTGGGGAAAAACAGCATCAAACTGTAGATAAAAGGGGACAGAGACAGACAGTGATCCACCCTCTGAATCATTCCGAGAAAATACAGGAATTCACTGAACAGCATAATCCTGTGTGGAATAAAAACAACTGTTAAACAGTGAGACTGGAAGGGTCAAAGTTAAACAAACCTTATGGGGAAATGCACACCCCCGGCTTGAATGGCATCCTGAAATATCCCTGAGCAGCAAAGGCAAGCCCAAACTCCTCAGAAACAGACTTGGAATTTAAATTTACAGAGGAGTTCCCCCTTTCTGTCTGGTTTTTGTTTAATGAATCCCTTTTCTCTCTCTAACAGGCAACACAATTTGCCAGTGAGGCAAACACTAAAGCAGCTCATCAACATAAATAAATCAAGCTCTAATTAGCCACATCCTTTCTGCCTCATCCTCTGCCACACTGGTACTCAAATTTCATCATTCCAGCAGGTTCCTCCGTGCTAATAATGGATGTACAGTTAAAAGTAACAAAACAAAAACTGCTGTTTGGGCCAAATGAAATTTGAGTCAACTTTAAAGACAGCATAGCCAAATAAATCCAAATTCCACACAGCCTGTACACCCCAGCTTAGCTCAAATCTCTTCCTAATCAATTTTAAGACAGGTTTATAACTTACAGACAGCTGAAGATGGGTGTAGTTTATTTCACAGTACAAGAGTTTAACTGGGGCAGACTAAATTCCGACAGCTTCCTCACATCAATAAACCCATAAAATCCAAGGGGATACTACTGTCTATGCAACAGCTCGTACCCAATTATCAACACCATGAACGTGGATTTCACACTACACTAAGTTCCATCCACTCACCAATAATTCAAACCAAACTACTTCCTTTGAAGATTTATTCTAAGTGCAATAAAGAGTTTGTCTAGCATCACTCCCCACCCATTTGCTGTTAATTACAATGGCTGAGACTTCTGGTCCTTCCAAACACTTAACATTATGCTAACTATTTTAAAGAAAGAGGGAAAAGGATGACATTAAAATAACATAAGAAAGAAAAAAAAAATACATCACATAAACTTCAACACATGTATGCTAAAATAATCTCAGCCTTTCAAAATAAATTCAAATTCTCCACACCCCAACATCTGTGACATTTCATACTCCACTTTCTATTTCTAAGCCAATTATCCATTTCTATGTGCAATATCATACAGCACAGAGAAAGTAACATCAGGAAAATAATATGTAAACAGCTAAACATCACTTTCCCTAAGTCCTTTTACCATATTTTGCAACTTCATCACACTTTGGACAGATGCATTATCTTGGTAACTCTGCAAACTCAACACCTATTTCTATCAGTTATGTAACTTCATTGTTGTGGTGGTTTGAAATAGCCTGGCTTTTAGTTAAGGGAAAAAAATTATAGCATTTAAGAGAAAAAAAAGCATAGTCAACCCACTACAACTTCACCAAGAACTATAATTTCAGCTGTATTATAAATAACTTCAAACACAATGGCCACAAAGGATAGTCCAGGCCTCTCCATGAAATTTACTAAAAAAAAACAAACAAAAAACAAAACACACACAAAAAAAAAACCCAAACAAACAAAAAAACAAAACACAACTCCTGCAAACTAAAAAAAGCTACAGAGCATGTTTCTTAAGAGAAAAAAAACCTTACCCACACTATGGAGCTACAGCCACTGCCCTGCACGCTGCAGCAGCTCTGCCCCGAGCAGGTGGGGCGATAAATAAGTGATAGGGTGATAAATAACAGGTCATAAATAAGAGATAAGGTGATAAGTAGCCTTCAAACAACAGGTGGCTAATGGCAGCAGAGTCAGTTCTTGCCGGCTGGACTGGATTGGGTGCGAGACCACTCTGGGGAACAGAACGGAAAAGAACAGAGCAGAGCAGAATGGAACAGAGCAGAGTAGAACAGAGCAGGCAGCAAACCAAGGTGTAAAAAAGGCCCGCACTAAAGCGGCGCGGTTCTTTGGGTGTCTTTTCAAGCCTCATGAGAAGTCGGCGGCACAGGGAAGAATGAACTGCCTGAAACCGTAACCTAAAACCTGAAAGGTGTGAGAGGAGCAATAAAGAGAGCAGTGCCAGGGCCAGCACGACTGCAGCTGGGCGGGTGTGGGGCCAGGACACAATTCGGGGGCATTCACACAACTCTAACCTCCCGGGTACTCTCAGCCCTCCTTGGGGACAGGGAAGCGCTTGACGGGCCGGAGCTGAGAGCTCCTGAAGGGAACTCCCAGGGCTCAGCCCGGCCGGTGCTCGGGAGGGGCTGAGGGCTCACCCCAGCGGGGCTGTCCCGATCCGCAATCCCCGGTCCCGATCTGCAATCCCGATCCGCAATCCCCGGTCCCGCCGCCCCTCGGTCCCGAGCGCGGCGCCGTTGCCGTGGCAGCGCGGGAGAGACCATTGGGCGCCGTCGGGTGCGATTGGGGGGGGGGGGGGGGGGCGACGAAGGGACAGACGATTCCGTGCGGGGTCGCGGAGTTCGGCCGAAGCACAGCTTCATTTATCACAGAACCGCGGAATATTCTGGGTTGGCAGAGGCATTAAAGATCGCGCAGTGCTGCCCCTGCCATGGCGGGGACACCCTCCACTTGTTGTTCGCAGCCCCGCCCGGCCTGGCCTTGGACGCTGCCAGGGGTGGGGCAGCGGCAGTTCGTGTGGGCACCCGCTGACGGGAGCGGTTCTTTCCTTCCCATCTAAACCTGCTTTCCATCGCTTTACAACCACTGCCCTGGCGCTCCAGGCCCTTCTAAAATAATCCCTCTCCCTCCATTTAACGAGCCGCCTCCCATCTCATTCCAACCTTTATTCCCAAACTTTTCAAAACGTCCCCCTGTTTGTCTTTGAGCCCCGGCTTTTCTGTGGTTTCACTTTAGCATGTTATTTATTCACCACTCTGGAGAAAGCAATCTACTCTTCCTGCTCATTCAGTGACGAGCTTTAAGTAGCTAAAATCTAAATCAACCTCGCTGGGCGCAAGGAGGCTTCGAATGGCTTTTTTTACAAGTTATCCCATTGTCCACACTAACCTTTAGTTAGTGCTCAGGACCCACAGAGCTGAACATCCTTGTGATGTTCAATTTTTCACAAAAGCTCTATTTGTGCACACCCTGTAGATTTGTGCAGTTGTAGGTCCATACACACCTTGGCTCTTCCAGAGCGGGTATTTATGTCTCTGCCAATAAATGGTAATTCCCATGCCACCCCTTCAAAGGATAGCTGGAGTGCATGGCAATATTCAAGTTTTTATCAGCTATATTGTTGCAGTTTATTTGCTTCGGGTCTTGTCCTTCCAATTTCGGTGGCTTGACCATTATTTATAGTTGATGCTCCTTTAGGGGATAAACAGCCTCCACAGAAAACCTGGAGTTTCAGGAAAAAGCACTCCATGATCCAAGGCAGGATTTAATAAGGATAAAGTATTATCTGTTTCAAATTTATGCACTCTAAGCTGTATTTCATTTGGCAAATTTGCATTTGTCCCATATGTATTCAGGCTAGGAGGCACACAATAACTTACACAGTTTTTCTTCACTATATAATCTGTCTGGCAGTAATTTTCCTTCATCATCCTGGTTACAGCACAGTTTTCAAAATTTTTTTACCCTGACAGGCAATTTGAGTGGCGAGCCTGTGGAAACACATATGGATTTATGGATTTTTTGATCTTGAGAAGGAGCTCAAGTAGTTTGCATAATGTGTAATCAACCTGAAAATATTCTGTACTCTGGACCTTACCTGGAGTATTGTTTTGTAGCATTACAACATGTTCTTCCCTGTAGGAAAATCATGTTCTTAGTAGCCATATGAATACAGTTTTTAATATTCTGTAATAATGCTTTATTGAAAGGTATCCCATTGTACATGAAAATATAGATATTTTCAAGGAAAGTAGTCAGTACATTATTCTACGTAAATTATGTTAAAATACTCAAGACTAATTTTAATTATGAAGTTTCTGCTAGGAAAAAATGTGATTTTAGACGTAAGATAATTTCCTGCAGAAAAATTGGCACACAGCCTCCAAAACTTAAATTATTCATACTGACTTTGTGAGCTTTGGATCAGTACTTCAGCTGGAAGAGCATCAAGAACCTGTTTTATTGAGGTTTGTCCCCTTAGATTTTCATGCATGGGAGATGAAGTAATGCAGGATTTGATGCTGGCATTCTCTATGTCATCACATTTATAATTAGATTATTTGACTTTCATCCATTTTAGGTGTCTCCTCCAATGCTTGGTTGTATTTTTTTGTTTTGTGTACCAAGATCTGGTTTTCGTAAACATAATTCCCTATTTCTGCAATCAGCTTTCACGAATGTAGATCACACAAAGAAGTCAGTGCTTGCCTGATTTCTCCCAAAGTCACTTTTATTGGAAGTAAATGTAAAGCTTTTAAGGAAAATAAGAACTGAAATTCAACTCAGATCCATCTGGTGGAGTTGTACTGTAAGTTATAAACCTTCTGTGTCCCTGTTGCCATTCTCTTCCTTTGTTCTCATACTGCTCCTGACAAAAATGAACCAGATTTAGTAACTTTGTGGAGCTTTTCACCCATACTAAAATATTTGTAACTGTTTTTGAAGCTCTGTATTTACAGTCACTGTTAGAAAGAACTCCTGAGCCCAGAGGTGACTGAGGGACCAAAGGACCGACCAAGAGCGGCTTTTAGGGGCTTGTACCCTAAAACCCACATTCCTACTTTGATTTGCAATCCCTTACATTTGTTTCAGGCTTTAGGTGAGCTTCCAGATCAAAATTTCTGAACTTGCAGGGCTACGAGTTGCATTAATACTGGGAATGAAGAATGATCAGGAAATATTATTTAGTTTTTCTGCAAGCTGCCTTTGATCACTTTCCACAAACTTTCATGCAGCTCAAATTCCACTTTCATGACCATTTACCAAAGGCCAGTTTTAAAATCTCATAAACCAGGATCTGCAGGAAATGAACTTTAAATTTGCTCTGCAGCTTCTTGTTCTTATCACCAGGCAAGAAATAGAAGTAACATCATTTTACTTACCTGATGATTTTCAATAAATACACTTTCAATAAGAGCAGGGTATTTTTAGTCCTCAAGAGGAGATTGTGTTACTTATTAGTTGTGAATTTTTTGCTCCATTTTGACCATACAGCAAGAACCTTGTTTTCCTTCTTCCTCCCCTGTTTTTGGCTGCAGAGGCACACGTGGAGTGACAGCTACCAATCAGATGAAGATGTTTTACCTTTACTCACACCAGATCCCATTTAAGATGGTCTGGAGTATTAAAACTGTTTAAATTCAGGGGAAACCCTGGACAGCTTAATCCCTTTTGCTTGATAGGAGAGGGCTAGTTAAGTCCATTGGGGAGCAAAACCCAAGCAGGGTTTGGTTTACTGCCAAAATTTTCCTTCACACTTCCCAGAACAACCCATGAAATTGCCACGTTCAGTAATTTTTTTAGCATTCTTCATAAAAAAAGGTATTTCCTTGCTCAGCCAGAGTTCATGGTTTGATCACAAACCTTGGGGTTAGCCAAGGCAGAAATGAACTCAACACCTCCAAGCACCAGAGTTCCCCTGATGAAAAGAGATGCTGCTCACCTCGAGGTGTGCAGTGCAAACCAGGCCATTAATTTGTGCCTTGAGCTAAAAACACACAGTGCCCTTATTGACCCTGCTTGACCCAAAACACAACCAAAAATATCCAAAATTGGTGCCAAGTTGCAAGGTTTTTTTGTGAGGCCAGGTGATTTTCAGGTTTCAATACTGGGCTTCAGGCTCTGTGACCTGCAGCCTGAACATCTGAAGGCAAAGCAGGCTGGCACCTCCAAGGAAAAGCACTTGTACAAGGAAAAGCAGTAATAAATTGGAGGATTATCTGCAGTGCTCCCAGTGAATACAGCTGCTGGGTAGTGTTTTATTTGTTCATTTTATGAGGATAAAAAAAAAATGAACTTGTTTTAAGCCATTCAGATTTAAGACAGGCTTTATCTCCCTGGTTGGAGGAAAAGATTAGCACTTATTAGAGCCTAATCTTAATGATATCCATTTATAAATAGGGCTTCAAATTGTCTAAAATGTTTAAACACGATGAAATGTAAAGAATTAAGACAGCTGAAGTCTTCAGAGAGAAAAAAAAACCTGAAAACCTGAAGATTTATCTACAAAGATTAAAGCAGCTTTAATGGCAAAGCCCTAAGAAAATAAAAGAAAATATCAGGAGAAGAAAAATGGAAGCTTTTGCTGCGACTGTACAAGGCAAATTAAGTTATAGATGTGGTATAATGGCTTAAGAAATTATAAAAATGTAACTATTTAGCTGCTGTTTCATAGCCAAAGACATAACAACTTTACCTTCGTCTAATCCTTTGTTTCTTTCTGAATCTTTAGACAGTCTTTGCTTTTTGTACAGAAGAGTGTTAATGCACTGAGGCATTCTCAGGTTTTAAAACCAGAAATGGCTTTTTTTTTTTTTCTTTTGCCACCCCAAACTGTAGGAAAGAGAGAACATAACTCTTGTTAGTGTGCAGGTATTGTAGTGGAGCAGCAGGGGAGTTCCTGGCTGATCACAGACATTCCACACTTCAGCACTGGAATTTCCACTCTGCCCAGGACCGTCCTTCCCTTTGCTCCAAAGCTTCCCCCTCATGAGTGAAATGGTGTTTTATGCCCAACCCTCAGAGGAGCCTGGATATGAAAAGTCTTTTCCTGAAGGCTTTCAGGAGGCGTCAGGTAAGTGCAGGGATCTCCAGAGCCGAGAGGGCTTTGCCAGCAGGTTCAGGGCCTTTTTCCAGCACTGCCTTTTTCCAGCACTGCCTTTTTCCAGCTGTGCCCACCAGGAGATGTCCCCACCAACCTGACAATCACCATGGCAGAAGGACTTTTCCTGGGAATGCAGGGAATGGGTTTTTATGGAAGGCTGGGCTGAATTTGCTTTGCTTCTCCTCACCTGATCCATGATGACACATTTTAAATGCCCAGGGTTATACAGATGGGAGCCTGAACTCACCTTGTATCCCTTCTTCTGCTGCTCAGGCTCACAGTCCTGCTGTTCTTTCCTGCTATCCCAAATTCTTCAGTGCTGCTTTTCACATAGCCACTGCGAGACCTTTGCTGTTCTTCCATGACTTGCTGTTAATGCAGTTCTCAAACAGCTCCTGGCAGGTTTAGGGCAGCTCTTACCTAAACACAACAGAGAATTCTGTTGTCTGAAGTGGTTAGTAACCTTTTCCTTCCATTTTCACAACTCTAGGACCTCTGTTTCTTCCCATTCCACAATGAGAAAAAGCAGGAATCAGGAATTTGCATACAATACCATGCACAAACTTCCTAGAAAGATTGAAACTGAGAAATCCTCGCCTGAACTTCATTTATTGGCATTCACTTGGCATGGTTAGCAACTGCACCTCACTCGTGCAATTCATCTCTGTAATAGATTTGCAGAGCTTCTTCAAAGCTTTGCCAAGTTATTTCGGGTGTCATCATCAATATTTTCTTCAAAAATTGGATATGAGAAACAGTAAATGGGCAGTTTATATGTGAATAATGATTAGCTTGAGCAGCAATACCAAATCATTTCCCATAGCCCTGTAGAAATAGTTCAACGATTCCACATCTGCTAAAGAGGCTAAGACACAAAAAAGAATGCAGATCACAGTCCAGTTTTACAGCCAGAATGCCAACAGATCATCTTTTAAAGAACTTCCACTGGAATTGCTTACAAATATGAGGAAATGTTGCTTATTTAGCACATCTGTAGGAGAGAGAGAGAGAGACACATACTTCCCAAGAGAAGAGCTTTTTAATATAATCATTAAAATAATTCTGTCTTGCAAAAGTTTGCAGTTTTAGTAGACTGTGCACGAAACATGATAAGGATGGTTTGGTCTGCTGGTTTTAAATTCCTTTTTTGTAGTCAAACCACTGCAGTGGCTTATTGCAACATGAAATATCTAAAGCTCAGATCCTGCTTTTCTGGGCTGGCAGGGATATCAGCCCCTGGAAGTGACATTGCTGTCATTTGTGATTTGCTGAATAACTGTGATCAACAGGCAAACCTTACTGGGGGCATTGGGATGCAGGTGGGACGGAAAAGGGGTGAGAGCAAAATTGGTTTGTGCATCCTCCAAATCTTTGTGGCGTTAAAAAAAGGGCTAGCTCCATTTCTGGTTTAAGTTGCTGGAAAACTTTCTGTTATAAAACATCTTTGGAAATTCTGTGATTTAGAAAGGAGGGTGAAAGGAGATATTGAGGAGAAATTGTTCCCTGTGAGAGTGGGGAGGGCTGGCACAGAACTCCCAGAGAAGCTGTGGCTGCTGCTGGATCCCTGGAACTGTCCAGGGCCGGGTTGGACAGGGCTTGGAGCAGCCTGGGACAGTGGAAGGTGTCCCTGCCATGGCAGGGGTGGAATGAGATGAGCTTTAATGTCCCTGCCAAGCCATTTTGGTGTTCTTTGAAATTCTTGAATTTCTTGCTGCAGGCCGTCAGAATTCTGAATGTCTGGAGAAATGAATGACTTTTTATCAGTTCTGTAAAAGTTTGCAAGGTGTGAACTTTGAAAAGCTTTTCCTCCTCCAAGAATTTAATAACAGACATGCTCACTTCATATAGGCACAGAGCTCCTTGGGTGGAACCTGGAGCTCTGGAAAAAACATTTAAAGACAGTGACAATGGATGGGAGAAGAAAACATCTCAGGAAGCTCATCTGAAGCATTGACTGCAAATTCTTCCATTCTATGCAGGAATTCCTTTCTTGATTTCATTTTAAGAGCTACAACTGTCAATCCACCTCTCACACAGTCTGCTCTACATCCCCTCCAAAAAGGAGGAAACTTTATCCCTGGATCATCTCAATGGAAGGTATCTCCAATATTTTAGGCCTCCCAGCAGAGCTGGGTTTTTGTGATTTTACATTGTGATTTTGGCCTTAAGGTACCTCAGTCCTGCCTGAAATCTGCTGAAGATACTGGAGCTCTTTCCCAGATGGAATTCCTGCTGTGCTTTTGACAGGAAACCCCTGACAAGATACCATGGTTGAATGTAATCATTGTAAACACTGGTACCCCACAGGTGAGCCCTCTTTCCATGTAAAATCCCACACAAAATGTTCTCCCTGTCTCACAACTATATAAGGAGTGTTTAATTTACATCCTTGCTCATGGCTCCACCAGAATTTTAGGGGAGAAATTAACACATGGTCAATGTTTGAACAAAAAATGCTTTCACAGTGCAAATGTGGTAGCCTGGTTGCTGGGTCATTACCAGGCACAGGCAGAAATATCCACCAGGAAGTTGCTGACAATCCTGCAAATAACGAAGGAAACTATTCACCTTGTGACTACAAAAAAATCAGCAACAAAAAACCCCCAAGCAAATATAAACCAGCTGCTGGATTAAGAACAAGAAATGAGAAGGGAGGAAAATGCTTCCAATTTAAAAGAGCTTCACTGGAGTCCTTTTTTTTATTTTTTTTATTTTTTATTTTTTGTTTTTGTCTTAAAAAGAAATAGAAATTAATCATCTCTGCTGGCATGCCAGAGTTAGAGACTAAAACATTGGTCCTGCGAGTAAATACAAGTGAAGGTCTTGATGTTAAAAATTCATGTAAAAATCATTCCAGCAGAGGAAAAAGATCAGATATTTTCTTCCAGTTTCAGCAAGCTGACAAAGGAAAGAATTAGATACCAAGTCACAGCATGCATGAATTAATCAATATGGATTTCAAATGCATCTCTGTGAAAGCTGCAATAAGAGGAGCAGACAATTATTGCATGGGCAAAACCAAGCTGCTACAGAAACAGAATTCTTATTCTGACATTTCTCATCTTTTTTACCACTTACTGAATCAAAACTGTACTTAACTATTAATAATGAGATTTTAATTTCAGAAATTAGACCTTACAAGCTTTATATTTCTTAAACCCAGTGATCTTTTTCAGCATTCCCAAAAAAACATGGGGCCTACATATGCAAAGGAAAGGGGAATTTATTTAATGCTAATCATTACTGTGACCTTTGGGTTTTCATCAGTTGCTAAATGGCCTTGGCATTAGAAAATACCACAGTGATAGGTAATGTCACAGAACATTAACAATTCCATTTCTCTTATCAATTAAGCTGACCTTACCTACACTTACTATTTATTTGAACAAGAAAAATCTAAACACATCATGGATATTACAGTCCAACCACCACAGAGCTCTCTAAATGGTTTTCCTTACCCAAGGCTTTCCATAATTCATCTCTGAAGACCTTAACAAAAACAGCAATTGCATAATCAGTAAAGGCAGGAACCCCTTTCCCTTTCCCTTTCCTTTCCTTTCCTTTCCTTTCCTTTCCTTTCCTTTCCTTTCCTTTCCTTTCCTTTCCTTTCCTTTCCTTTCCTTTCCTTTCCTTTCCTTTCCTTTCCTTTCCTTTCCTTTCCTTTCCTTTCCTTTCCTTTCCTTTCCTTTCCTTTCCTTTCCTTTCCTTTCCTTTCCTTTCCTTTCCTCCTAAAAATGATCTGCCATTTATTCAAGCCCATAATTTCAGAAATAGCTCTGTTTTCCCATCAGAAAACAGCAGATCTTTTTTCATTAAAGACATTTTGTCAATAATGGTGGTGTGGAAGGGTGTGGGGGATTTTCTATCTCCTCTCAGCACCCCTTTGGCAAATGGAAAGCATTAAATAATGTACATCTAAGTGACAGTGGAGGTTCTCAAAGAAAAGGGGTTCACAACTGAAAATGTGCTGGTTACAAATGAGAATTTGATACTGCCAAACTCCATCATAAAAATAAAGTTAAATTACCTCCAATTCCCTCCTAGCATCCTTGCTGGATGTAATAAATTATTGTTCAGCTTTAAAACAAGGTGAAAAGCAGATGAAGGACCAGAAAACTAAAACAGAAATTAACTTAAAGGCAAAATTAACATTTCCAAGGTTTAACACAAAACGGAGGCAACTGTCAGGGTCCAGCAGTCCTGGGTGTCCTGGAGTTGGAGTTTCTTCCAGTTCTTTGTTTTTAATTAAATTATGACAAACAACCATGGACATCCTTGCAATTTCTTTGTCGAGCCTTGTATTTTTACACTGACAAACGACAAAAGATATTGGAAAGAAGAAAAATTGAAAAATATATATTACTTAAGAATTTTTTCTCTTCTTCCTGCTGAACTTCATTAAGCCAGGCTCAGCTGGACTGTAATTCCTTTGTCCCATCACTTCCACAGCTGAAGTGTTTGGCTTTAGCTGAACTCCTCCTCTTTTTTGGGACTGTTGCAAATTATGATAATTCCCATGATTGTGAGAAAAATGGCTTGTATAGAGGCAGAAGGGTTTGCCCAGTGATTGATAATGATGAAGGAAGCAACTAATATTTGATAAATGTGGAGAACCCCCATTTATATTAAAATACCAGTTATTGTTCTCTGGGAAAAATGCAGCATCTCAGGAAAAAAAAAATGGGGTTGCAGCATGGCCAGGCCCATCCTTTGAGCACTTTTCCAAGACAGGGACGTTTTGCTTGGTGAATTCCCAATGTCCCAATTCCCCAAGCTTTATATAACTTCATTCTGCGTGACAGTATTAAAAATGTCTGTAAATGCAGTGAAAATCCCTGATGTTTTCAGAGCAGCTTGGAGTCCCTGTCCCTTCCAGATGAGCTGTTCATGTGAACAGACCACGGTGCTGCTGACTTCCAATTCCACTGGGCAGTGCCTTGAATCCATCACGGATCAGAAATTCATTCCAAAACAAATATTTAGTACGTGGGGGAAAGTGGAGAATGAATGGCAAAAAAAAAAAAAAAGAAAAAAAAAGAAAAAAATTAATCTGGGAAAAAAAAATTAGAGGGCTTACCATCTGTTTTGTTTTCCATCCAGGTACTTTTGGGCTCCAAACAAGCTTTTGTGCCTTGGAAATTCACCAGTTTTCTGAAAAAAAAACCCTTGTTGCTATGGAAATACCATCCCTTCCCGATGAATCCTCCTTGAAGGTGGAGGACATTGGCAAGAGTAAATGTAAACTTTTTTGGGTGTTTTTTTTTTGTTTGTTTGGTTGGTTTTTTTTTAAATTTTAAATTATGTATCAGACGAAGGCGGCTGGATTAGGGAGAATTCCTCACCCCCCAAAAAAGCACTCGTGGTATCATCACCTGCATGTGAGGAGCGTGAAGTAGCTGCACGATGGGCTCATTATCTATCCCCAAAACTCATCCAGAGTCCCCTGGAGCTCCTGGCACGGCTGCTGTGGAGAGCAGGGCTGAGCTGAGGGCTGGCTCCGTGCCCCGAGCTCTGTTTTAATGAAACACAAAGTTGAGAGGGATCAATAACGCTCTTCCCTCCCAAACAGCCCGTTCCAGCAAGCTTTGGGAAGGTGATGGAGAAGGAAATTAGATGTCTGTGAAAACTGGCAACATTCCTGTCAGGTTCACACCACGGAGGCTGCCTTGTCATTCCGTGGCAAACCCCAGCAGGGGGATAGAGAACAGAATGAAAGACAAGAGTGTGTAAAAAGAACATGAGAGAAAACCTCTCCTTTTTCCCCTTCCTCCCACTCGTTTTTTCTTTCTGCCTGCGTCCCATCAGCCCCCAAGTGAAATTCCCCCAGGTGTGACCCTCAAGATGAACAGCCAGCCAGAAAGACAGACCTGGCGATGTTCAAATGCCTCCCCCCCCTCAGAGCCCTCCCATAAACACAACCTGATGGCTGCGGAGGCTGCTGTCCACCCTGCAGGACTAGAGTGGGAAATGAAACAAAGCCACCCCTTCAGAATTAAGACTTAATCCATCCTCCTGCAGCTCAGACTCATGCAGTGATTTATGACCAAATTCCTCCTGCCTCTATGATGCACTCACCATCACAAACAGGCTCAGGGACCACTCAAAAAAATTAAAACTCAGCTCAGCATAAGCATGGTAAATCTGTCTGTTAACCTTATGAGTTTCTTCAAAGGGTAATACCCAGTGAAAGTAATTCCAAAAGCAACACATGGAAAAAAAGCAATTTAAAGATGGTGTGCCAGTGAGATCTTGTGGTTCTCTAACAAATTGATGTCAGGAGCTGAAATGTTCACAGAATCCCAGAATGGTTTGGGTTGGGGCATTAAAGATAAAACAGCTCTAGCCCTGCCATGGGCAGGGGCACCTTCCACTATCCCAGGTTGCTTCAAGCCCTGTTCAAGTGTCCTTGGACACTCCCCGGGATCCAGAGGCAGCCACAGCTTCTCTGGGCACCCTGTTCCAGGGCCTGCCCACCCTCACAGGGAGGAATTTTCCCCTAATATCCCATCTAATCCTGCTCTCCCTCAGTTGGAAGCCATTCCCCCTGCTCCTATCCCTCCACGCCCTTGTGAGTCATTCTCTTCCATCTCAGTTCTTTCCAGGTACTGAGAGGTTGTGATAAAGTCACCTCAAAGATTTCTCCTCTCCAGGCTGAACAATCCCAGTTCTCCCAGCCCTAGAGCAGAGCTGCTCATCTCTTGATCATCCTGGTGCCTCTTCCCAGTGCTGGGAGCCAGAGCTGGAGGCAGCTCTGCAGGTGGGGTCTCACCTGGGCAGGGGGACAGGATCAGTGTGGGCAGCATGCTGGAGACACAGGTGGGGTTCTTAAATCACTTGCACGTTTGAACACTCCTATTTTGAAACCTTCAGCTATTTGATTCTAATTTTTGCTTTGTGAAGCCCGAGCCAGCTGCAGTTCCAGAGCACTCCCACTGATGTCACCAGCATTACAGCTAAGCTGCTTTGTGCCACTCCATCAGCAGTTCAGTTTCTTACAGCTTATTTCCCCCTCTCTTCAGCTGCCTGCTCATCTTACTCCATTCTTCCGAGACTCCTTTTTACAACCTTTCCAGGATGAATTCATTCAGTGTTTTTGACCCCCGGCAGGAAGTGCTCTGCTCAGACCATCTTGTACCAACAGGCAGCCTGAGGAGAGCCCTCCGTGCCAGGGACACCTGGCAGCACTCACAGCCCTGCTGCTTCCTGCAGCTTGGTTATTCAAATATCTCTTATCATGGGGGAAACAAATTGTACCAGCTACAAATCACCTGCCACAGTGACCAGGTTTGCATCATCAACCTTTGCACAATCGATGCTTGAGAAAAGCCAAGGGGTCCCTTGGTAAGTTAATTTTTTTGCAAGTTTAGAAGGGGCTGTGTCGGAAACAATGGTTCAAACCAGCATTCAATGTGCTGAATACTTTTTATTCCAAGTGCAAATCAGTACCTGTTAAGGTTGTATTAGAATGATAAAACCAATTAAAACAGATTTATTGCCTTTCTGAGATTCCCTTTTGAGATGGAAATAGTCCTGCTTTTAAAACATTAATTCATCTGCTTCATACAGGTTGCACACATTGAAAAGGTATTATCAAAAACTGTAGAATTGTCTTTTGAAGTAATTTTTTAATCTTTCACTGTCTGCCTTGCTTGGCTGAAGCAAGTCAGTAGAGAACACTTTTTAGGGAAGGCTGAGGAGAAAATGGAGCTACGGCAAATTTCTGACATGGGACCAGAATCTGACACCAGAAATCTCTTGTGGTAGGAACAGATCTTCCCAGGAATTTTGGTGAGGAGCTCACGGGTGCAGTTTGTACACACAGCAGCCCTGGGCTCAGTTCCTCCCCTGCCTGCTCATGCCTGGCCACAGAACACGGCCCTTGGGGACCAGGCTGGGCTGGGATGCTCAGGGGAGCTCCACATCCCTGTGCAAGCTGGAGTTGAACTCGTGCCTTCCAGTGCTTGACCACCCTTCCCATGAAGAAATTCCTCCTGATGTCCATCCTGACCCTCCCCTGCTGCTTGAGGTCGTTTCCCCTCATCCCATCACTGGTGGCCTGCAGGAAGAACCAACCCCCTTTTTTAGACTTATTTTCTACATTGATTTGTAGTTGTTGCTGCGTGGGAAACACTTTAAAATAATAATCTGCTGCAATTTGTGACAGTAGCAGGAAATCCCTCCCAGAGAACAGCCAGCAGCAGGACAGGAGATACTCACCATCATCTCAAAGCTGCTTTTAAGTGCTTATCCTTTGTGCCCACTTCCCCATTTTGAGCACTGGAGCAGCACCAAGGGGGATGAAGAGCCCCATGGAGACCCAGCCCCAGCCCTGGCAGCACAGGGACAGAGCCAGTGTCCCAGCAGGGACATCCCAACGAAAGCAGAGCTCTGCTGTCACACACTTGGCATTATCACACTGTTTATTGAACTTTTCCCCTGCCAGATGATTGAAACCAATTAAATTGTTGGAACCAGGGAAGTGATTTATCTTCAAAGTATTGCTCTTGCCTGAGAAAATTAGATAAAACTACTGACTTTTCTGAAGTTTTATTGCTCCGTGTCTTTACTCATGGAAGTTGCCTACATCTTTTGGGAGTTATCTCTGACTCAGAGTGGGACTGGGTGTAAATCAACCTTCTAATGAAAACTTCTGTATCTGAATGGGTGCCAGATCTAAACTCACAAAAATCCTTGTCAAGGAAAGTTAAAATTCATGTTTAGGGCCTTTTCTTATCAGTATTATTTGGCTTAAGCAGCACATTCCTTTAAATGCCCCACTCTTGGACACAGTAAGAGTTCCTTTCCTCCTGAGAAACAAGCTCAGTGATTGTCTCGTTTCCCTGATCTGAGCAGCAAATGTTACATCCAAAAATGTTTTATCACTCTTACACACAGAACCAAGCCCCTACATTATTTCAATTATTGATAAATACTATTGAGAAACACTCTATAGCAAGTACAGAGTGGCTCTCATTGCAAATATAGACCTGGACTTTGAATTGTGTAGTGCCTCCCTTCAGAATTTCTGAGTCAAGATGACTAAAATCCTGGCAAAATTTTAAAGAATAAGAAAAGTTTATTTATTTGTTTTTCTGATGCTTGGAGGGCCAAGTGAAGCTTTCCTTTTGAAAGGCATTCAGATATTGACTTAGAATTCCATTTCAAAA
Source organism: Cinclus cinclus (assembly GCF_963662255.1). Lineage (NCBI taxonomy): Eukaryota > Metazoa > Chordata > Aves > Passeriformes > Cinclidae > Cinclus > Cinclus cinclus. The sequence continues at coordinate 3,360,643 of NC_085055.1, forward strand.
GGATCACCAAAACAAACACCCCCTTTTCTTCCATTCAAAGAACTGCCACAACATATTTATTTTCCTTCATGGGGAACTTATTTATTGCTGGACAAGCAGGATACAAAGAAATAGGATCTCTAGAATGCCTTAACCCAGAGCATAAACGTCAATCACATCAGGGAACTGAAAAGGGGATTTTAAAAGCATCTCAGCAGCTCTTGGGAGAATCCTGCCCCAAATCCATCCTGCTGTTTATCACCTGCACTGTCTCAAGGCATCAGCTGAAAAGGAATAAAACCAATGGGACTCTTCCCATTTGCTTTAATGGACTTTGGATCAGTGCCCAAGCACATTAAGTTTCAGAGATAAATATATTTTTAATTCAATCACTTTTTCCGAAGTTTCTGCAGAGATCAGTCAGGAACTCAGTGGTCTTGTGGGAAGGAGCAGAGTCCCACACACAGCTCTGCTTTCTCCTAAAGCTTAAGCAAAAGTAACCCAGATTTAGGCACTGGGAATACCAAACACCCCTTAAAACATTTAACTTTCCTCTGTTAATGGCTGTCTCTGGCTGCTGTTGCAACTCTGAATCCCCATCACTGACACATGAACTGTTCCCAAAAGCCTTGGGAAGGATCAACGTGCACATCTACCTAGAAAACCGTCACACCTCTGACTGGTCAGTGTTAAAGCAGGTTTGCCTTGAAAAATAAAGGCTAAAACAAGGACACAGATAAGCCTAACACGAAAAACAATTTGATTAATGCACCAAGGGCCACAACAGGCAAGCAGCAAACACTGGGCTGTCAGGGCTTCCTTTGGAAGAAATTAATGGAGGGAACAAGGTTTTAGTTTAATGGGATTACGAGGCCTTAAGAAATGCTCATTTCTGTCTCAATTTACCTGACATTTCTGTTTACCTTGCAACCTCTTCTGTAGCAGAGTTCAGAGCTCTGCATTTGTAACTGATACATTACACAGGGTTCCTGATAATCTTGTCCTGCATGGCTCCCACAAGGAGCTGCTCTGCCCTGTGCCCATTTCCTTCCTCCCCACAGAAGCAGCAGCCAGAAGCAGCCTTAGAAATCCCCCTTAGTCAGCACAGGGCTGAGCTTTTACCTTACCACAGAGCCTTTACCCTACAAATGCAAACCCATCCCTCACTCCATCACCAGCTGAACGTGAACAAAACAGCTTTAGGCTAAAAGCAATCTAATCTGAACCAGAGAAATATTGTGACATTAAAAGCACTGGAAATATATGATAGAACATCTAGAAAGCTTTTAATCTGGATGGGTTGGAGATAAGGCTGTTGTCACTTGCAGGAGGCACGACAAGCTCGGTGTGACTCAGTGACGGATGACCCAGCCTGCCAGTGCCGGGTCTGGACAAAAACATTATTTGTGGCCTTCTTACCAACATTCATTGTCACTCTTCCTGTTTTCAATCTGAGCCTGCTCAAGCTTTACAGGAAGAGAATGCCATAAATAATGGGTTAGAAACTTCTGAAATTGAGCAAAAAAGCTTTTCTGTGCATAAAGGTGGTGCTGGTTTAAAGTCCAATATATTGCCATCTCCTCAGACTAGAATTTGTGGGAGGGTGGGAATTTTCTTTCTTCAAGAGCATAAAGGTTGAATTTCAAGCCCTGAGGACAGAAATAATCAGGGCTAAGCCCCAGGACCAAGCAGAGCTGTGTCCCATTTTCACCTCAGCCCTGCACAGCTGGTCTGGGGCAGGAGGGCAGCAATGGCTTTCCCTTCCCACCAGGCACCAAAGGCCATCGCTACAGCAGATCAGGCTTAAAAAATTGGCCTCTGCCTGGAACTCCTCAGGTTTGAAATCAAGTTGAACTGATACAAAGAAGTGAACGTTCCCTGTGAGCAGCTGGCAGTCGGGAGGGAAGGTCCCTGTGCTCTGAGGCAGTGGCAGATGCATCTTCAGGACATCCCTGGGACCCCACAGAGCTCAGCCAAACACCCCGTGCTCCCACCCTGCAGCTCTGCCACCCCACTTACACACCTGGGAACTGCTGCTTTCATTTCCCTGTGCCCTCAGATTATTTTAATTATCTGACTCAGAGTTAGAGTTTCTCAGAGCAAGGATAATTTTTCACCACTTAGAAAGCATCAAGCATCTACTCTGCGTGTAATTGAGGTCCTAAAGTCGTTAAGGCAGTAACACAGGAGAGCTGTAAAAAATTATCAGAGAAAATACAGACAAAAGAGATAAGACGCAGGTCTGGGGAAAGGAACAAAAGTACTTCAGAGTTCTATTCTTCGAGTCTTTGGTTTAATTAATTAACTCTCCTCAGCTTGCTTTCCTTCATATAAACTCCCCATGCCTGGGAGTGTTCAAGGCCAGGTTGGACACTTGGAGCACCCTGGAACAGTGGAAGGTGTTCCTGCCTTGGAATGAGATGGACTTGAGGATCCCTTCGAATCCAAACCATTCCATGGCTCTCATATCCATGGCACTGATGCTAAAATGGCTCTGAATTAATGAACACGTATTTGACATTGCCCATTATCACGTTATTCTGAAAATATGTTCTTGCAGGAGGAGATTTAATTTGCTTTGAAGTTTACATGATACAGGGAAAAAAGCAGGCTTTGACCTTGTAAACAACTCTGCACTTAGGATTTGCTTTTTCAAAAGCATATGTAAACCTGAATAGTCCTCCTGAATTCAGCGTGACTCAAATCTCTGCAGGATTTGGTCTGGCAAATTACACATGCAAATTATTCTACAAGAGGGTATTTTGCAGATTGACTTAAACTTGAGGGTGAGCCAATATAGTAACTATTGCAGTAAGATATGTAAATTGCATTGAATAAAGCCCATTTTCTAGTAACAAAATATTTTCCAGGAGAAATGAGATGACAAACACTCAACCAGATACTGCAGAGAGCAGCATCTCCTGAGCAAAAGCTGCCTCTGAGGTAGGAAAACAGCTCACTGTTTTCTTCCTACAATCTGACCTTGCTGCTTAATGAATAGCAAAGTTCCCGGCAGAGAAAGAATTAAAGCTGGAGTTTTTAGAGAAAGTAGCTCTTAAAACATTTCTGTCAGTTTAGACAAGCACTGAATCCTCAATTACTTTGCCCAAATTTATCCAGAACAGGTATTAAGCTGGAAAATGGAGGAAATGAGGTTGTCTACAGAGATTTCTTGCCCTTCAGATTCAAAGAGGAAATCAGAGTAAAACAGTGCCAGAACAGTGGGGGTTTTTTTCATATTCAATGACACACAAAATATGTCTTCCTTTTTTTTTAGTTGAAAAGATCCATGATTGCCATGATTAATGTTTTGACACCGCCTAATCCAATCAAGCATCCAGCTCAGCTGCTAATTCCATTTGCATGTGGCTTCCCTGATACACAGGGATGGGTTGGTACAAGTGGGAGGTCAGGCTGGGGGTCAGCACTTCCTTACTCTGAATTAATGACATCAAACCTTGGGGACAGCGCAGTCCTGGGAAGAAAATCTCTGCAAACACCAGGTTCTTCTCTGGGCTCACATTTGCATTCATTTTTTTTAGGGTTAGAACAGGAAACTCAGGGGAAACCTTAAATTTGGAAGTGAATAATTGACAGGTAACTTCACTGGACTCTAAGTATTTGGTTTAAATCAGGTGAGGATTTGATCGCTCAAGGTTTTCAAATATTCCAAGAACATCCTGGAAAAATCAGCTGGATTTCAATCAGGGAAATTCCTCAAACCGCAAGAAAAAAAAAAAAAGGTATAGAAGTGACCTCCCTGATTTTGGTTCCTTGGATGAAAAACCCAGGACAAGCTGAAGAGAGGGGATCCTAGTTAGGACCTAAGGGTTGTATAAGGATGAGATCCCAAGTAATGGCTGAAAATGTTGCTCCTCAGGAAAAAAAAAAAAAGGGAGCACATTGGAAAAAATCTAATGGCACACAGCAAAAACAATTTCCCTGAATCTGCATTCTGTGTACGCACCTTCCTTTGGAAGAGGAGGTTTCTTTTTCTGCCAGCTTTACTTGCTGCTTCTTTCTTTTTATTTGTCCTCCACACTCACTGGCAGAGATGCTTTGCTTGTTTTGTTCAGGATCATGAATTTCTTTTTGGGAACAGGCTCTTCTCATCAAATACTGTTTTCAAGGCTACAAAACTGGGGTGAATTCCACATCAAAACCAGGGGATCATTTGGTGAGGTGCACTGTGAAAATCAGGCTGCAGTAAGAATTTTTAAAAATGAGAGGCAGAGCTCAAGCACTGCCTTACTCCAAGAAAAACATTGGATTTTCTGCTTCCATCCCTGCTGACAAGTTTAGATTTTTGGGATCTTTCTCGCAGTTAGGGAACTGAGAATTGTTCAGCCCTAAGGGCCACAGTGTGTCCATCTCTGCCTCACACCCCTGGAATTCATTGGCCAGGTCTAGCAAATCTGATGGAATGGAATCATGGAATTAAGGCTAGAAATTAAGGTTAGAAAATACCTTTAAGGTCATCATGGTCAACACAGAGCCAGCCCCATGTTCACCATTAGACGTGGAAGGGTGAAGATCTCAGGGAGCAGAATTCCTACAGAGCAGGAGAGCAGGGGACTGGATGGATGAGGAACATCCCTTCCTTGGGGATGCCCCCCAAACTTCAGCCAGAGCCAGCTCCTTTTTGGGCACCAAAATCAAACCTGGTCCATCTCACAGAGTCCATCTCAAGGGGGAAACCCCTGGCAATGTGCCTTCACCAGCGATTCTGTGACCGCTGATTCCATTTTGTTCCTTCCCCACTTAAACCTTTGGACTGAAGATCAGCTGCAGAGCCTGAAACATCCAAATAGAGAGAGAGGCCTCCCACCCTGCATGTGCTATCCCTTCCAAAACCTCCCCAAATCCAGCAGAACTTTACTTTTGACTTTTTCACAGGGACAAATTAATCCCCTACTTAACTCAGGAAGTCTGGACTGGTTTTTTGTTTGTTTTTTTTTTTCCCTCCTCCTCCAAGTCTCCGTTCTTTAATTTATTAGAACTCCAATCCTGCAATTAAGTACTGAAAAAAAAAAAAAAATCAAATTAACCTCTACTGAAACAAGAGCTCTAAAACTGTTCCCTGAAGACCTGCATGACTGAGCAGGTTTAGCCTGCAGCCATTTATTTACATGGATACAGTGGGATGATCTCCAAGGATTCCTCAAGATTCCTTCTGCTGGGGTGCATCAATCCCTCCTGCTAAAGCCAGCCTGATTCATGAATTAGAATAAAAGGCATTCGCTGAGCTGTTACTATGACACCTGGCAGTATCTCAGAGCAGTGTGGGTGGGAGGGCTGCGCTGCTTTCTTTAGGAAAGGAGCCCGAGGAGTCGGAATTTCACACACTCGGATTTTGTTAACGAGATGATGAGCGCAGATCTAAAATTGCTGCAGCCACTCCAGCTGAGAGTGCACTTGCATTTAAGAAGCCAGGAAAGCAGTAGGCAGAGGCTGGGTTTGATGCCCGAGTGATTGTTATCACTGCAGAGAGCATTAAATGAAATCAAATCAAAAGTCCACGATGCTCCTGGAGCCCTGCTCATTGCTGGCCAGGCAGGAAACGATGCCCTGAGTGCTGAAGGGAGAAACAGCCAGCAAAACATCCCAGACAACTTTTTGTCCTCACTCTGGAATCAGCTGTAATTACAGGCATTTAGCTCTTGGGAAAGCTACAGGACTTTATCTATTGATTTCTGTAAGTTTAGGACGAAACCTGCAATGATTTAAAGGATTAAGATTTGAAATGTGTGAACTGTGTTTCCAGCTTCAGTTAATTAAAAGGTACATTAAACTAAAAAAAAAAAAAAAGCTAATTAATACATTAATACATTACCAGGGCTTAATACTTACTTTCAGATGCAAGATAACCCTTTAAACACACCCTTAAATGAGAAAACTTTTGACTGGGAATTGTTAAAAGTTAGTAGCAAAAAAAGGAATCTGATACAGATTTTACTGCTGCCCTGATCCCGAAGGCAGCAGAGTGGCTTTAATGAGCGATGGTTCAGAGCCTCAAAGAGCAAGTCAGCTCCCAGTGCCCACGCCTGCAGCTCAGCCAGAGCAGGAAAAACCTCAATATTCAGTGTGCTGGAGCCAGGACTGGGGCCACAAGACTTTCATATAGAAACTGGCCTGACGTGGCAGGGATTGGTGTGAACAATCCAGCTGTTCCCTCTCTGTACAGGTCACTGAGAGGCCAAGGCCATTTAGAACTGAAGTTCAGATCTGCCAACAGCTGGGCTTATTTACCTTGCTAATGGGGATATTCACACACAGCCATCACCTTCCACTCAAGTTTGGCTTTTAAAACTGCACTGCCCACATGATTTTAATGGCTTTATCCTTCATTTATCTCTCATTTTGAGCAACTCATGGTAACAGGGAAGTGCCAGACCAATTTTTCTTTTACTTGATGAGGGTGAGGTTTGGCCAATTAAAACTAAATTAGTGAGGAAGCTGTGAAATGCTGAAATTGTCTGTATATAAATGACAGTGTTTACACCTGGCCTTCCAGAGAAAAGCAGAGAGTGCATTGCTGCTATCATCCTTACAGAGAAATAACATCCCTTGGTCAGATGGAAACAGGCCCCTGATTAAAAAATTCACAGCTCGTGTGACAATTAAATCAGCTTCAAAATGTTTAATTTAGAGGTTGCACACTTGGCCTTGCTGAATCAGCTGCAAAGTGTCCAACACAATCAGGTTCTTTCAGCTCATTTCTTCCTGGGAGCTGAGCTATCGACCTTTGAAATCCATCTCAGCCCAAGGGAACGTGTCTCACAGCAAAGCTCCAAATTCCTGATGCTGGGATCTGCAGCCCAGGATCACCTCAGCCCTGCAGGGTTGGATGTGCCCAAATCCTTCATCCTTCCCACCATGGGCAGCCTGGCAGCTGTCAGGTTTGGAGAGGAGCTTTTCTAAGGAATAGGAAGTGCCAAGCAGAACTCCAAAGCCATCAGAAAGCCTCCTGGAGGACGCAAGGACGCTGATGAATGCACCAGTCAGCTGCTTTAATGCATCCAATTAAGCAGCTGCACAGACCCTGTCAAGTGGTTTCCAAATGGACCGAGGGAAGTCTCTCATCTTATTAAACAGAATTCACCTGGTGCAATTCCCAGATGTAATTTTCCTCTCATACTCCCATGTATTTCACAAATTAAAATCCTTTTTCTTTAGTCAAACCCATTCAGGAGCCAGTATTCCAGACTCACGTTTTCAGTTAACCTGTGAAGTTTGATCCAGTGCCTGATGAAGGAAGTTCTGATGTTTCCATCAAATTCAGGGGGTTCTGGAACATGCCTTTACAGAATAAGGAAGTGCTGAGATAGGACTAAGAGTCTCACCACTTACTTGAAGCCTCAAATCAGCTGCTAAGCAATAAATCTTGGAGTTCTCTATTACCTTCATCTCATTTTAGCACAGATGGTAAAAGCTAGTGACCTTTATATTTTTTGTCTTTCTGCATTGAGAGCTGGAGTAATGAGAATATAATGAAGGTCTCTTTATTTTCCAGCAGCCTGGGAGGACACAGATTTTCCCAGCACTGCTCCCCTGTCTTTTCCCCAAAGTATTTCTCAGGGAGAGGAACAAAGTCAGACTCATTCATGCCATCAGTCTCCTTGAGGGCTCCAGGACTCGGTCACCTAAGCACACCAGGTGCTTCAAATCCAGGTTTACTGGAGAACCAAAGGCAGTTGTGTTTCTGTAAGTTAATTTATCTCACCTTTATAACACTGATCTACCAGGCAGATAATGTAGTTACAGGCAAAAAGTGTTCAGAAACTCTAAATAAGGTAAAAACATGTTTTATTTTTTTTTCTCCTCCTTATTACCTTTTAGGGGAAATGAAATGTTCCATTTCTGCCCTAAAACCAGTTTCCACTTTGGTTAAAAAGCCCAAACCTCCTGCTCTGGTGGGATTCTTCCCAACTAAGATGAGCACAGCTAAGTGCAGTAAGTGCTGGGAAACTGGACCAGCTTCTTGAAGATAATTAATAGTGTTAATTTCTGCAAACAATTCCATCCTGAGAAAAATTCAGGTGCAACACACGAAGTGTTGCCAAGATATTTGGATGCCACTTAAACAATGACACCAAGGCTGGTTTGGGATTCAGTTTGATCCGGTACCAGAAGCAGGAATGCTGTGAAATCAATTGCAGAAGTGTCAGCTGAGGTAAATCTCTGCTCCCTGTTGGTCACAGCCCCCGTGGAGTCCCCAAAGGCAGGAAAGGGAAGGCAGTGTCTCTCTCAAGGACAGGCTGAGGAGGATCCATGGGGATGGATCCAGGGGCAATCACCTCCCTGAGCCTGCCCTTGTCTGCAGTCAGGTCTTGCCGTCTCCTTCAGTGTTTTCCTGAGCCTTAAACTGCCAGATCCATCTGTATTTGCAGAGCATTCGGGTGGGAGATTGTTCATATATGCACAGTTTATATATTTATTTAAAATATCGATATAGTTATAGACATATGGAAATACAGCTTGAAGCAGACCTTGAGGAAAACTGCAGGATAAAAGTTGGTTTGGTTGTTGTTGTTGTTTTTTTTTTGCCTGCCAGACAAAGAGGAGAATCATGGAATGATTTGGGTTGGAAAGGACTTTAAAACTCATCTCATTCCAGGCAGGGACACCTTCCCCTATCCCAGGGTGCTCCCAGCCTGGCCTTGGACACTTCCAGGCATGGAGCATCCACAATTTCTCTGGTCAAGAAGCTTTCCCCTCTCAGAGACAGCCCCTGCTTCCACGGGAGGATGCAGGGATGGGACATACAGCCATGCAGCTTTTTCCATCAAACACAAGCAACAAACCCAGTTGAAGCAATTCAAGGTCGCACCAAAAACCTTTTAAATCCAAAAGAAAGTTTCTTCATCATTTTGGAGGCTTTCAGACCAGGTGAGGAGCAATCTGCAAATCAGATGTGACACAGCCTACTCGTACAAATATAAGATGTTTAGCAAGTCAGCCAGAAATCCAACTTACATAATAAGGCTTCTAATCATCTTTTTTATTTTTAATGAAATTTTAATTATGGGAAAATTAGCAACTGGTCTAGAGGTTTCTGCATTGCCATAAATGTCTCCAAAAATAGCACATACTCTAAAAAATACCTCACACTGCTGCAGAGCTGGAAAGTAGGACATGTTGATGGGATCCCAAAGCAATTTTTACTAAAAGCATTATTTCTGAGGAATCTGACTCCAACAAAAGAGAGAATCCCTTGTGAAGCCACTTTCTAGTAAAATATTTACAAGAACACCCAAAAGCCCGTTGTTTCTTCTTCTTGTGCATTTAGTAAAAATGTACCAAAAGTGGAACAAGTTCATCTATTTCTCTTCCAGGCACTCTGAAAACTCAGAGCAGAAACTTTCTGCCAAGGCCCCCACTGGGCTGGGAGGTGAGAGAAGGGGATCACACCTCTGCTCCTGGCTGGGAGCAGGCAAAAAATGGCAATTCCTTGGGAAAATGCACCTATTTGGCCATTTTCTGTTTTCATATCAGAACAATAAAACCTACAGTGCTGGGCCCAATTCAGGTGTGATTTCTGACAGCTTTATAGAGTGAGATCAAGGGAGAATGCTCTGGAATTGCATTCTAAATTGAAATTGTATGAAAAGTGCTTTTCACTCCACGTTCTTTTTACTGCTGCTCAGTCTTCAGCAAATATCCCATAGAGAATTAATCCCACATACAACAAAATCACCTTAAGTTCTAATTCATTTTCATGATTCAGATGATGGAGCTGGGAAATTCCATTTGCCCATCACAAGGTGGTTCAGTTCCTAACTGTGGGGTGGGGAAAGCCAACTTGAGAAAGCAAGAAGTTACTTAAAATCTAATTTCTGTCAGGTTAACAGACAAATGGTTCAAATTGGAGGCAGCTTAAGTGTTTTCTTTTAGCATCAAATCTTGACTTCCATCATCCTCAAATGAAAATTGGTCTGAAATATCCTATTTTTTTGGCTTTATACCTAATTTAGATATGTCAAAGCATACCCCTGCATAACACCCCCCTTGTATAAGTTACTCACAAGTAAAATAACTGTCTATCTCCAAAATTAGGAGATTCCTCTTCAAAATAAAAGGAATTGCTTTTCTTCTCATCTCCATCCTCATCAGCCTTTGTTCTTCTACTTGTTCTTTGCACCATCCCTCCAGTGAAAGACAAGCAAGATTTTCAATTTGCTGATTCTCTTCCAAAAAAAAAAATATGGAGGAAATGTTTGCTTGAAGCTTGAATAATTTCTTGTAGTCTTCAAATAAAATCAGCAGACTCTCCTACAGATAAATATATCAGTTGTCATCCTTTTCCTGGAAGAAAAAAAGAGGGGAAGAAAACATATCTCTCCCCTGAGACATCTGCAGAGCCATAGTATTTATTTCTGCCAGAGAGGTTCTTAAAAGGGTTGTTTTTAGAAGTCAGGATAACTCCCAGACCACAGCTGCTTTTTATTTATATTTCATCTTTCTACCCAACTACTGCTGAAGAGGGAGAAGCTGTTCCTGAGATATTCCAGCCTTCCACATGAGTTGTACAGAGAGTGGGGCTGGGACCTTCTCACTGGGACCCAGCACTGAAAAATAGAACACATTTTCAGGGAAGAAATACCCAGGAGGAGCTTGGAAGCTTCCCAAAGCCCATCACTTGCTGTTTGTAATCCTGAGCCTGGAGGACTGAGAAGGGAAAGTCTCCTCCTGCTCATCTTATGTGGGTGGGAGTGGGAAATAGTTTTTGTTGAGCTGCCTGCTGGGCACTCGTTGGAGTGAAAGGGATCCCTGGATTCCCTCAACAGCTCAGACCTGGAGTTTGAAGCTTTGCTCTGTTTTTCCCTTTGCTAAAACCAAACCAAACCAAACGAAACCACACCAAAATTAAAGCCACGAGTAAAACCCAATTGCTCTTGTCCTGTAGGGAGCAAAAATGGGACGTGATTTCCTTGGGCTGATTTTTTTCCTTTCCTTTCCCAAGTGGGCTAATTTCCTTGCACTCTACCTGTATTTTCCATCATTTCACTTGCCTGCTCCATCAAGAGATCCTGACTGCCTTGGTCAGGGTCCATCCCAGACCCAGCTCCAGCCCAAGCATCCCACCCTGCCCTCAGCCCCCTCCCAGGACTGCACAGCTTCCATGGGAGCACTCCAGATTTCCCCTCAAACCCCAGATGGGCCAAGCAATTCTGCACTGAAGAATTCTGAATTCTGCCTTTTCTGTGCACAGCCTCACAGTTCCAGTCATTCCTTAAACATTGACTGGGACAAACCTGCAAATCAATTCCCTCCATAGGAAATACATCCTGCAGGTGGCTGCTGGAAGGATTCATTTCCCTGCACAGTGCAAAATGAGAGAGAGTTACAGCAGGAAAAAAAAGCTTCCTGCAGAACCGTACCTTTATTTCCTATTCATGAATACAGTGCTCCAAAGTAAATCTTACTTTGTAAACTGTTTTCTTTATAGGACTGAAAGTACCTGGTAAAACTGAGTGTAGATGGGGAAGGGGAAAAACTATAAATCACCAGCCTAATGGATAGTTTTCTTTGAGCATAGTAAATAAATCTGCATGTTTTCAAATTGTTTTACAGACACAGGGTGCAGGTTGAAAGAATGTCCAGGAGAAACAATAGAGGATATATTTCACTTTCTCCAGACAGAAATCAGCTGAAGATCCCGCACAAACCCAGAATGTGCTGTCACATAGATCCTGTGCAACCTCAGTGACTTTAGGACAATTCCATGGGCTGGAGCCTGCACACATTAGGATTCTATGTTTGTTGCCAGGCTGGGTTTAGACTATTTAAATTCCCTGTCAGGATCAGTTATGGTCAAATCATTTCCCATAAAAAGAGAAATGGATCCGTAACAAGACTTAATGCTTTGTTGTTTGAAAAACTATTTCAACACACTATTAAAAACTCCAAGGACTCTAATTGAACTGGTTTTTTAAGGAGGAGACAATTAAAGTTTGCGGCATAATTAATATATCACGGCCATTAATAACCCCTAAATGATCCCTAAATTTCATTTTATTCATTACGGACAAATTGAGCTGACTCATTGTACAGGAAATACTTTAAAACACCTGTCAGTGAAATATTCCTTCCACCATCTAGAAAAAAAAGCCTCCTAACAGCTCCCTGAAATTGGTGTCACTCATTAAAATCATCTTCAGACATTGTGTGCCTTCCACAAGTCCTCTAAGCACGATCACGGGGCTGCTTTAGTCACCGCTCATCTCCAGGAGATATTCCCAGCTTTTATCAAGGAGCTCGTGTTTGTAAATAGGCAGCACAAAAAAGCCACAGCTCATTTCCCCACTTTTATACTGAGCTGCTTCACGAATCCCAATCTCTTTTGAGGAGAATTTGCACATTCACACGGTTTTATTTTAATGAGCTAAATCCTGCTGAAGAGACTCGGTTCCCGGAGATTAATCACGGAGTTTCATTCACTGAGAGATGATCAAACTCCACAAACAAGGCAGCAGATGGTGGCCAGGGGAGGCTTCCAGACCCTTCTCTAACGAGCACAACACCCGCTCTGCCTCGTTTGCACATCCCAGCCACCACATCCAGGAGCTGTTTTCTCACCAGCTGCAAAGTACAGGATCCCAGCTCCTGCGAACTGGCCTGCCTCCCTTTGGAGAAGAGATGGAGAATTCAAGGAGTGCTTGGAAAACACTCCCAGGCATGTGGTGGGATGCCTGGGGTTGCACAGCCAACCCTGTGAACCCTGTAGGTCCATTCCAGCTCTGAATGTTCACAGAACCATGGAAGGCAATTTAAAGGTCATCCAGTTCCATCCCCTGCCATGGGCAGGGACATTTTCCACTGTCCCAGGCTGCCCCAAGCCCTTCCCAGCCTGGCCTTGGGCACTCTCAGGGATCCAGAGGCAGCTACAGCTTCTCTTGGCACCTGTGCCAGGGCCTGCCACCCTCCCAAGGAGCAATTCCTTCCCAATATCCCATCTAAACCTATTTTGTCAGTGTGAAGCCATTCCCCCTTGTCCTGTCCATCTTTCTTGTTGGCCCCTGCAGCACTGGAAGGTCACAATTAGGTTACCCTGAAGCTTCTCCTGTCCAGGTGAACAATCCCAGCTCTCCCAGCAGAGCTGTTCCATCCCTCTGCTCATCCTGCAGCCTCCTCTGGGCTCTCCCCAGCAGCTCCAGCTCCTCCCTGTGCTGGCCCAGGGCTGGAGCAGCTCTGCAGGTGGGGTCTCACCTGAGCGCAGGGGCAGAATTCCCTCCTTCACTTGCTGCCCACGCTGCTTTGAATTTTGACTTTCCAGGATTCTACAAATTCCTATCACCTAAATGTTGTGTTTATATCTTCTGGAGAGGTTCTGTGGGCCGGCAGAACCCACAGCACTGGCAGCCCCTCTGCACCAGCCCCCAGCAGCAGGGTGAAGAATAAACCCCTTAAAGCTCCACAAGCTTATTGTTCCTTTGATATGTCAGTGACATTCACAGCACCATAAACCTTCCTCATCTGAAATATTTAGCTCCTTAGCAGCAGTCAAACAGACATGCATCCAGCCTGGCACATCCACACCGTAGATCACTAATTTATTTCTTACAGCCCTCCTGGGTGCTGTATGTGCTGAGACAACTGCATTCCCAGAAATGGGCATAAATATCTGTATTTATTTTCTCATCATACTGCCTGGGGAGTTGGGGGGAGGGAGAAAGAGAGAGAGAGAGCCAGCATAAGAATCACACAGAGAAAATGGCCTGACAAACACTCTGGGTGCACTTCCTCCAGCAGAGTGCTCGACATTATTCCTCATCTGCTGTGCCACAGCTCAGAGTGGGCCGTAATTATGGATTTCCAACTGGCATTATGGTTATTATAGATTAGATGTTCATCTGTAAAGACTGTCAAACCAGTGAAATTTTCAGGTTTTGAGTAGCCCCCAGGGCAGGGCTCTGCAAGGCTGGCTTTCCTGAGCCGTTAGTTTTATTTATAGTCTAGGACTAAACAAGGCAGGAATTAAGGGAATGCTCCTCGCTGAAGGAAATGGTATGGAAATGCTGATGTAGGTCTGTGACAGCAGACAGGAGCAATAGCCTTGAGGAAATATTGAAAGTGTGGAGCTGAGCAGAGCAAGCTGCACCTCAAGGCTGCTTTTTGTCACTCTGACAGGACAAAGTCGTAAATAATCCCCCCACAGTCTACACTCAATTATCAGTAATTCAGTGGCACCTAGGCTATGATATTCATATGAAAGCACAGCAGTGCCCTCGAGTTCTCAACAAAATCTCTGGCATGAGTTTGCTTTCTCACCTGGCTTGGGTTGCAGAGGCTCTGGAGGGATGAAGCACAGCTTAAAGGTTGGCATTTTCCAGGCTGCTATTCCAAACAGCTTTTCCACCATAGATCCTTGGAGCAACATGAAGTTTAAATGAATCAGCCAATCTTGAGCTGAAATTACAGAATAAATAAATAAATAAATAAATAAATAAATAAATAAATAAATAAATAAAATTCTTATCGTATACATTTGCTCTATGAAAGCTCCCCTTTTTAAGGCAAACAGAACTTGCAGATCTAGATGGGTTTGAGGCTGATCACCGAGGACAGAAAAACAAAAAAGAGGTGGGAAATGTGATTTTATAAAGATAAGATTATTAAAATATTGCTAAAATTTTTCTGAGGAAGTGGGAAACGGGTCTTAAAGGCTTTGCCATCCTGTACAGCACCAGCAAATCCCACTGAGGATGCCATTTCTCACTGCCCTGTTAGACCTGGAACAAGGGACAATTCCAAGGGCTCCTTAAAGTCAGGACAGCAGCTTTGGCTGTGGCTCCTCTCAGTGCCTGTGTAATTGCCAACTCTATTACCAAAATTGAACTTGCAATCATCAGGATCACAAAGCATCTGAGTGAAAGGCTGGAATGCTTCAGCTGCTGTCTGTGCTACAAGGAGCTGCTAAGGAGGCACCCCAGGTGAGCCAGGAGGTCACTGAAATACCTAAACCACCCCCATTCAAAGGGAAATCAGTGAGGGGGAAAGATTACATGGAGCACTACTTTGAAATACTTCAAACGTTTTGTTTGTGGACACTGTACTTTCCTGCAAAACGTGCTACACAAAAATGATGATGGCTGCACAGTGATAGGCACCAACTGTCCCTGTTAGTCCCTGCACTGTAAATCCCACGCCTCCCACACAGCTCTGGAGGAAAAATGCTCATATTGGGAAAGAAAAACCCAGTGTATCCACCGTGCACAAACTCAGCATCAGTGTGCATTTGTCCTTGATATTCAAAATGATCCAGGATCAATGCAGGCTGGGGAGTGGCACTAAGGAGAAGGATTCGGGGGTGCAGGTGGATGAAAACCTGGCCATGACATGGCCTGGCAGCCCAAAGCCCCTGCCCTGAGCTGAGCCCCAGTGTGGGCAGCAGGTGAAGGAGGGGAGTTCTGTCCCAGTGCTCAGGTGAGACCCCACCTGCAGAGCTGCCCCAGCCCTGCCCCAGCACAGGGAGGAGATGGAGATGCGGGAGAGAGCCCAGAGGAGGCAGCAGGATGAGCAGAGGGAGCAGCTCTGCTGGGAGGAAAAGCTGGCAGAGCTGGGACTGTTCACCTGGACAGGAGAAGGCTCCAGGGAGACCCCAGAGCTCCTTCCAGTGCCTAAAGGTGCTCCAGGAGAGCTGGAGAGGGACTTTTTATCAGGGCTTGTGGCCACAGGGCAAAGGGCAATTGTTTTAAGCTAAAGGAGGAGAGATTCAGGCTAAATCTAGAAAAGAAATTGTTCCCTGTGAGGGTGGGGATGCTCTGGCACAGGGTGTCCAGAGAAGCTGTGGCTGCTCCAGCCCTGGAAGGGTTCAAGGCCAGTTTGGATGGAACTTGGAGCACCCTGGGACAGTGGGAGGTGGAATGGGATGAACTTTAAGTCCCTTCCACACGAACCCATCCTGGGATTCTGTGGTTTGGTCACACCTGGCCAGTCCCGCCCTCAGCCCCAGCCAGGAGCTCGGGATGGATGCAGCCCCGTGTGAAAACAGGGACAGATTCCCACTGATCCCTGGGGCAAGGGACATCCTGCTCTCTGGAGCTGTGGCAGCAAAATGCAGCACCCAGGGTACAGCACTGATCCTTCCCCTCCTCCGGCCTGGACAGACAATTGCTTCCCATTATTCAGGTGGAAGGCTGTAATTACCCTCATAAAAGATGCACAAATAAACCAGTCACAAACAAATTAATCCGGTCACACCTTACTACTTCACAGGAGTTGTTTTCTCTGTACTGGCTTAAACACGATTATTATTTCTAATAGGTCGAGCTGAATTTTGAACAGAGCTGCCATAAAAATGCTGCCTGCTGAGAAATCAGAGGTAAAGCAGGAACTGCTGCAATCCCAGCACTGAACAAGCCCCCTGCATGTTCTAATCAGATCACGGCTACAGGGACCCAAACAGATACAAAAATCACACCAATATCTCATAACAGCTATTACCAACAAAGCACAGTGACACCCTGATCTCAGAGACTCAGATCCATGTCACTGCGACAGAAATCTTCTCACCTGAACAGGTGTGGGTGCTTTCCCAGGGATCCATGCCCAGGAGGATGCCAGCACTCACAGAGAATTCTGAGAAAGCCAAGGAATCTCCAGTGAAGCCTTTCAGTGATAAAATTCTTTCCTCTCCTGTTTATCTATTGATTGGAAAGAGACAAACTGAACCAGACAGCAAAATTTGTATCTCCCCAAGGAGTCCCAATAGCAGGATTATATCAGATACAGGTGGACATGGCACAGCTACAATCAGGGAAAACAGATGGCTGCCTTTTCACCAATGGGAATTTAATGCCTGATAGAAATAGGAAGCAGAAATAATCACTAACAAAACTCTTATCTTTAATTTCCCCATTTGCTTTTAGGGAGAAAAAAGGGTGAGTCAGTGAAATGATCCCAGCTGAAAAGTGACAGTGTTCAATAGCTTGGTAGGAAGAAAAATACACTGATCTTCACCAAAATAGAGACCTTTAAGTCCTGTTCTGTGTGCAGAATACAAACAGGATTTAGTCTGTCTACAACAATATTTTACAGACTGCAACAGAGTTTTAGATTATCACTGCATTTCTACTCACCATGCCAAAAATAAAGCTTCACTTTAGGAGTCCAAAGAATAAAGAAAAAATATATCAAAACAAGCATTCAGATGATGCAGTTTGAATGAGGTGAAGTTTAGACTCAGCCCTCTGTTGAAAACAATTTAATGATGAACATTATTCTTGGTTCACTGCAAACATCACAGATCCAGAGGTTCAGAGGGAGTTTTGGCTACTTAGGAGCCATAATTCCTGTGCAGGCACATGTGGAAGCAGCAGTTTGTTCCCATCCCTGGGAGCAGCTGGGAGTTATTCCATAAAACCAGTAAATGCTCTAAATACACACTACACAACACACAGAGAGGCAGCACACACCTCTGGCACTAAAGGCATTTCTGTCCCCTCACACTGCACTGCCAATACCTGGTGTTGAGCCCGGGTGTTTTCCTTCCTGAATTTCAATCCTAAATGGCAAAGATATTTGTCTGGAGAGTTTGAAAACAGACAAGGACCCAAAAGCAATTTTTCCCTTTTTATTCCTCGTCTCACACTGAACAACTGCAGTGCAAGTCTTCCCCTCAGCCACAGCAGCATCTGCATTCTTGGAAATCCTAACTTTACAAATATAATGCTTTGAAATTATCCCTCAATATTTTTCATAAGAATGACATAAAAAACCTAGCAGAGAAGTGCCCTTTATTATTCCAGTGCCTTGATGATCCCGAACCACTTTAAAATGCCCTTTCTTGTCTACTGCAAAGCAGAGAGAACAAAGCCTTAGGAAGTCAATACTGAGTCAATCCAGTGCAGTAAACACCTGAACATGGTCAGATCCATGGCTTGAAAAGGGATTTATTGAGGACAACTGCTGCCTTAATTTGCAAGAGATCTGGGAAGGCATTTCTTCAGTGTGCTGCAGCTTTTAAAGCAATTTAGTGATGTGCAGCCAGACCCCAAATCTCCCTGCACCAAGTTGCCAACCAGCCAAGGGAGTTACTCAGCTTAGAGGAAATCAGGCTTTGATAGATTTTTATATCTTAAAAAAAACCCCTGCAACAAACAATGCATTTCATCAATCTGACTTTCCCTGCTTTTTCTTATAACATGTATGGTACCTGTACCAGCAGGTCACACTTTTTATCTGCTTTAGATCCACTGGCTCTGTTCTTTCCAGCACCAACCAACTTTATGGTGAAAGTGAAATTAAACTGCTAATTAGGAAACAAAACAAAGCAAAACAAAACAAACAAACAAACAAAAAAAAGAGAGAGAAATTAGCATAGGCAGGGCAGAAAGATGCTCTGACATTCAGGGTCAATAAAACAGTAAAAAAAAAATAAAGCAAAAAAGGAGATATAGGCAAAGAAAATCAGGTGGCAGGAATCAGCAGCTGCTGTGGCTGCATCACACCCCTCTCATTATGGAATTTTATCTGTATAACAGTTTTCTCTGGACTAGTCCAACATCAAGCTAAAACCCAATAAAAACAAAGTCTGTACCTTGCTCTGCACCAATATTTCCTCTTCCTTGGCTGTTTTTGGTTAATTTACAGGCTGGCTCCTGGGGGAAACATTGGTAGCTCATCTCATTTAAATGCAGTCTAATTCATGAAGTGATAATTTATATTGACAGGACGTTGAGATAGGAAGTGTTTGCCATTTTAAGCTGGAATGCATTTCACCTGCTGGAATTCCAACAAATGCATATTTCATGGCGTGAATCGATTTCAAAGGTGTTGTGTGTGTTTGTTTTGTGTCTGTGAGGTTCAGGGAGGCTCCATCTTCAAGTTTTATTTACAGGACAGGAAAACTGAGATAAGGAATTCCCTTGCTGCACCATCTCTGCTGGATTCACCAACCTCAGCCTCTGGACAGAAATGTAAAATTCTGACTGTTCTTAAAATTTGAACTTCCAGATTATTCTTTGAAGAGCATCACCATTGCACCTGCTTTTTCATTATCATTTAAAGCAGGGTTATGGTTTTGTAATGAGCTTTTTCAAAGTGGAAATGGAAGGCAGGTACAATACTCAGAAGACCTGATGAGACCTAATGTTCTAAGGCAGAACTTTTGTATTTAGACAAGCCTTAATGGAGCACTAAGAGAAGCCTCTTTTCCAGGAAATGCATATTATTATTACCATTTATTAGGGCTTCTCTGAAATAACCTTCCTCTGAGAGCACTTCTAATTAGACAAAGCCAAGAGCTTAATTCACATTAACCTCAGCTCAAACATCCTCAATAATGGGGAAAGGCAGAGGGGGCACAGGCTGGATCTTTGTACAACAAAGCAACAAGAACAGAACATTTTAAAAGAGCTTTCATTAGGGAGAGAAGTTTCTGCCTGCGAGGGATGTCCAGAACCAGAAATGCATTATAAACCTGTTAATTGTCATTACCTTTTAGCACACCAGCACCTGGTTGCACACTGGCAGGGGAGGCACAGAACCCACTCCAAAACCTTCATCCTGCAGGGATAAATGGCTGAACCAGCTGATGCCAGCTCTCTCTAACTGAGGATTCTCCCCCTAAATCTCCTGCTGGGGTTTCCAGGAGTCTCAGACAATGCAGGGTTTTGTGGGGACTGCCAAAAAGGGCAGCAAAAACCATGGAGGTTTTATAAGGTTTCTGGCACAGCCTCTCTCATTTAGCTGGAAATAACTGAGTTAAAATCAGCAGGATTTCTACCATATGTTACCCAGCCCTTGAATTGAGGATCACAGGTCATGGTTTTTGTGAGTGACTTGGGGTTTAGGTGAGCGATAAAAATCAAACTCCATTTCCCCAACAGCATTACAGCTTCAACATTCTCCTGAGCAAGGCAGGGGAAAAACAAAACCCTGTGGTTTGGCCATTTTGGACCAGTGTGGATGAAACTGTGAGACAGGAAAATACCTTGCAAGGCTGAAGGAGAAGGTTGGGGCTTTCCCACACCTTGAGCTGTGCTGGTCCTGCTGGCACTGAGGTGCTGACCCTCAGCATCCCCAGGACCACAACTCGGATTTCCTGCCCACTGCCAGGCAGCAAAGGCAGCAGCAGCAGATCTGTGTCTGAGCTAATTACCTGGGGGACAGCAGGAACTGCTGAAATAGAGACTCTGGCTCTATACATCTTCATTAAAATCGTCTCATCCATTTGTACTCTGAACCTGGGAAAGGCTAAAAGCTGAAATGCAAATCACGCATCACTCTGCATTGGGTTTTTTGAATTTTTTCCCTCCCCCCCCCACCACCTTTGCAATTCATTGAAAAGATTTCTGATTCCACAGTGTTGGAGCTTCCAAGGGGGCAGCTGGGTCACTCCTTTGGAACAGCAGCAGGGACAAAACAGGGCAGCCACTTGTACCACAAGTACAGCCCCTGGAAAATGGAATTTAGGGAGGCTGAGAAGACAGCAGCTGATCTGAGAATTAATTTACAAGATCACAGTTAAAATTTGGGAGACATTTCATTTAAAATCCACCATCATTGGGGTTTTTTCAGTGTTTTGGCACAAGGACAACAAACTCCTCCTGTTGTTTTCTGCAAGCTCCCATGAGAGCTGTGCTTGCTGCTTTCCTGCAGTCCAAAGCCAAGGGATCACCATCAGAACGTGTGATTTTTGACTGCACTGTCACAGCCACGACCCCGTGTTTATGAATTAAAACTGTCAGGCACTTGATTCACGGGAACATCCCTGGAAGTGTCCAAATCCAGGCTGGGCAGGGCTTGGAGCAGCCTGGGACCGTGGGAGGTGTCCCTGCCCATGGCAGGGGTGGCCCTGGGTGGGCTTCAAGGTCCCTTCCGGCCCAAACCTTCCATGCTTCTGTCATTACCTTCCAAATTCCCTTCACAAAAGCTTCTCACTATTTCATGGGATTTGAAAAAAACAAATTTAAATGCTGTATTTCTTCCCAGTGCCAGTCAAACCTGAGAATTTATCCCGAGCTGTGCAGCCGGCGCATAAAACAAAACTGCTGAAACCTCACAGCACAAACCAACGTTTGCTCTTATCATTTAAAGCCATTAATATAACACTGATCTATTCTAGCCAAAACTGGCCAGAGTCATCAGAAACCTCTTCTTGTGTCCTTGTAAAACTTCATTGAAGTGAGGCAGCATGATGCTGCCCTTTAGAAATTCTTATTTAATTACTGAAGCCCATTTGAGAAGGAATACACTTCGTACTTCCCCAATTACAAAGTCTGCTTCTGCCCTTAGAAACAATCTCAAGCAGAGTCAAAACTAAGCTCTGATTGTAATTAAATTTCCTTTTTACATAAATGTTAGTATTTTCTTATGCATTCTGAGCTCTCTGCTGATTATTGGAAGATACTGAGAGGGCACGGGGTGCTCAGAAATGAAAGAAAGAGCTAAAAAAAAAAAAGAGAAAATATTATTTGATACACTAAGGAATCATACACTGGAAAAAAACTTATTAAAAAAAATCATGGGAGCTATCATGATATCACTAATTTCAGAAGTTTTAATACATCTATATAGACAGAAATTTTTGTGAGCAACTAGCAGAATCAAGAGCATTGAAAAGTACAATTGCACAAACGTGAAAGGATAAAAAATTTTTTTAAGTTATAAAATAATAAAATATATATTCGAAGTCAAAACAAAGCGAGACCAAAGACAGGAGGAAAACCGGGGGGAAATGTTGGTTCTTTGGAGAATGATTTCAGCAACGCCATGGCCAGAAAGTTCAATCCATTATTTAATTAGTCTTATTAAGGATGTCAAGCAGGGAGTTAACACCAAGGCCAGGAGGGTAAGGGCTGTCCCTGGGATGGGCTGGATCATCGTGGAGAACAGGGAAGTTTGCAGATCTGAGCAGTGAACCTCAAACCCCAACAGCTCCCAGAGAGGCATCGTGGAAAACAGCCCAGGAGCAGGAAATTGAGAAAGGCAATTGTGCTCCATGCCTGCCAGAAAGGGAGGGTAGAAGGTAGAAGAACATGACAGCATTATTTCCATCCAAAAAAAAAAAATAAATCAGTAATAATGATGATGTTAGTGGGCTGCCAGCAGAGGGGATGGGAGGGGAGCAGTGGCCAGGACACCGTCAGAAAGAACAGAGCAGCACTGGGCATTTCATAAATCTGGGCTCCAGACAGGCATTCTCCTCATCGTTCCCAAGATTCAACTCTGTCAGGATGTGGATGGTTTGGTTTAGCCCCAAGGGGAGGGGGAGCTCGGCATCCTCATGCCAGGCAGGTCCCTCTGGTGGCCCCAGGTGCCACCTGGGTCATGGACAGGATCTGATGGCATGGATTTGGGAGGCACCACCTGCCAGCAGAGACAAAGTTAGAGATCAGAATTGTTTAAAATGCTGTTCTTTCACAAAACACAGGACTTAAGGATATCTTTAAATAGATAAACATAAATATTACACTAAATATGTACACACAAACATTCATATTTACAGTGGAAAAAGGTGAAGCTGGAAAGAGGTCCAGAAAATCTGTGGATCAACGAGAAAACAGGGGAGATCTGTGTGGGTTTTTTGGTCCAGAGGGGACTGAGGGAAGCTGTGTCAACAATCCCCAAGTACCTCCTGCACTGCAAGGAGGGAATTACCCATTATCTGTGTCCAGGAAAACTCTGGGTACCTCGAACTGCAGGAAGGAAAATTCTACTTAGACACCAGAAGAAGCTTTTTAAAACCTTTTATTTATTTATTTTAAGGAGAGAAGTCTAGAAGAAATTATCTGAGGAATTAATAAAGTCTCTATTACCTGAAGGTTTTTATATGTCACAACAACTTTTAGTGGCCCAGGGCTGCCTCCTGAGAGCCACTTGTCCTCTGTGGCCAGCATCCAGAGGCTGAGGAGCAACTCACCCAAGGTAATCTGAACAAGCAGTGTGAGAGGGAAGTTCATATCTGGTGAGGAAGAAATGGGGGGAAAATAAGTGAAAATATAAATTTTAAGAGCTGACATTGAAAAATGTAAATTGCTGTTGCAGGTAAATTGTACAACAGCCAGAAAATGTGGTTGCACCACAATATAAAAGTAGAAAGGTGAGGAAATTTATTAAGGAATGGACAGCTATGGTCACAGCTCTGGAAAACTTCTAGAAACTAAAGTGTCATTATTGCTCTGGCGAGATTTTAATTAGCAAAGCAGAAAACCTCAAGATTTTCTTGCCCTAAGAAGCAATTCATGGCCAAGGTACCAGGCTGATGACTCCTGTGAAGGTTGTTCTACCCAAGCTCACACTCTGGATGCTGATTTTGATTTGAGCACTAAACTTTGATTAGATTTTTGATTTGAGTACTAAACTCCAAACTTCTCTTCCCAGCTTGTGCAAACACCAGTTTTCTGGATGAGAGGTTACACAAGGCTTTCCTCCCCCGTTTTAAGCAAACTCAAAGAGGTGTTTTTAGTAGCACATTTTACTGGTAATTGCCACCCATCTTCAGTGTCCAGCTGCACAGTTAAACTTGCCTTTAAAACTTTGCAGGGAGTATCCCAAGTGAGAAACTCTGATGTTGTGGGACCTTTCTGTGGGAAGGGAGCACATCACCCAGCTCTGGCTGAGCTCTGAGTGTGGTGGCATTCCCAGAAGTGAACTTGGATAAAATCCAACTCTGTGTCTAACAATGGGTGGTGTTGAACTCAATAGATGGACAACAGACACCGCTCAGTTCAAGAAAATCAGCATTTAAAATTGGAATATTAAATAGCACAGGGGAAAATAAAACACAGGACAGGGAATAGCAAAGACCAATAGACAAGTGAGAGTGAAAAACACACATTTGCAGCCCAGAAAACACACGTTTCACAGGTACCTCCCCTAGATGTATTTATCATCTTCGCAGCCATGGTTCCAGATACTAAAAAGCAAAAATAGCTTTAGTAATAAAAAACACAGGCCACAGGGCAAGAAAATAGGTTTAAATCTAGATACTAAGAACTCTAAACCTCCGAGGGAAATAAATCTGTAATCTAAATCACATCCATTTATAGATGGGAGACAGATTTGCTCTATAGAAGGAGCTGATTCATCTAAATAAACTACCAGGCTTGTATTTACAGCTCTACTGAGATGACTCTGTTCTCCTTCACATGGGTATTACTTTATTACCAGCTTTCTCAGAGCAATATTTCATTTCAGAAAAATGAACTGGAAGCCCAACATTTCATGTCAAACCCAGGATGTTCATTCCAGTCAGGATTAGCTGTGGCATTTAAGCATCTCTTCCCAAAGCATCATGAAGCAACATCTCACCTTGTTCCCTGTGAATCGTGGGATCATGGAATGGTTTGGGTTGGGAGGGACCTTAAAGATCACCCAGGGTTGGCCCTGCCATGATGACACCTCCCACTGTCCCAGGCTGCTCCAAGCCCAATGTCCAACCTGGCCTGGGACACTGCCAGGGATCCAGGGGCAGCTCTGGGAGTTCTATTCCAGGACCTCCCCACCCTCCCAGGGAACAATTCCTGCCCAATATCCCATTTATCCAGCCCTGCCCTCTGGCAGTGGAAGCCATTCCCTGTGTCCTGTCCCTCCATCCCTTGTCCCCAGTCCCTCTCCAGCTCTCCTGGAGCCCCTTTAGACCCTGCCAGGGGCTCTGAGCTCTCCCTGGAGCCTTCTCCTCTCCAGGTGAGCACCCCCAGCTCTCCCAGCCTGGCTCCAGAGCAGAGGAGCTCCAGCCCTGTGTTCCCCATTAATGAAACAATAACACAACTCCTCACCATCAGCGTTTGAAGTAACCTTAAAGTTTTAGGACACCTATCCAAGAACCGTTTGTTTCTCCACCCTGAGAACCCTCTGTCCAGAGGGAGCAGATTCCCAGCTGTGCTCTCAGCCAGGAGGACACGGATGCTTGGACAGCAAACTCCATCACCTGCTGCTCTTTCCCCCCGTTTTAATCCGACCGTGGCGCTGCTGCCAAGCCCCCTTTGCGCCAGAAAAGGACAGCAAAGCCGCGATGCCCCGTGCCAGCAGGCCAGGTTTGCCTCTCAGGGAGGGGACAGGAGCTGCAGCAGCCTGGTGCGAGCATTCCCCGAGCAGCATCACTGGGACGCGCATCCCGGAGCATCGCTCCAGCCCGGCGCGACAAACCGGAGCCGCGCTGCATTCCCAGAGGGAGCAGAGCTCGGGGCTCACACAGCCTGCAGGCGTGTTCCCAGGACAGGGGCTTGCCCAGGGGCTCGGAGAGCTGCGGGGAGGGGGCAGGAACAGCAATTTCATACCTGGGATTTCATACCTGGCAGCCACGTGGAGGCTGGCGCTCCTCAGGGATAACCCGAACGCCTCCCATTAGGGTTGTTGGGGTTTTTTTTTGTTGTTTGTTTTTTTGTCTGTTTTTTTTTTTTTTTTTCTACCGGGGCACACGGAGGTTTTGGGTGGCTCTGAAGCATCGAAGCTTACTCAGAATTAAGCCACTCTCAGGTAGGAAAGGCTGTAGGAACCCAGCTGAGGTGTTAATTCCACTGGGACAGGGGAAGTGAAGTACCCACGTTCTTCTTCAGGGAGTGCCCCCAAAACATCACAATTAGGCTGCAGAGGAGCTGTGGCTGCCCCTGCATCCCTGGCAGTGTCCAGGGCCAGGCTGGATGGGGCTGGAGCAGTCTGGGACAGTGGAAGGGGTCCCTGCCATGGCAGGGGGTGGCACTGGGTGGGCTTTAAAGTCCTTCTGAACCCAATCCATTCTATGACTTACGATTATGAGATAATTTCCATTTAAAGTAAGGGCTCGTTTCTTTCCAGCCTTCTGATATCTCTGAAATCCTTCCCAGCGACACACTTTCACACTCTTTTTCTATTTTTTTTTTCCCCCCAGGAAAATGCAGAAAAATGAGTTTGTCTTTTTCCCTCACCTGCTTCAAGACCGACCTGCTCAGGATCCAAGCACAGCTGTGCCTCTGACCCTGCTGCAAGTTTCCTGCTCCATTTGTGGGAACATCAGTTCATTATTAGGGGAGATAAAGGGGCACCTCTGAACTTCATTAGGATAGAGAGAAGAATGGGGTTTCAGATCTCTGGGAAGAGACCAGCGATCTTCTGGGTGCACAGCTGATGCTGAACGCCCCTGATCCTCAACACCTGTGAACATAATGAAGAAATCACCAATTATCTTCAGGTTTTTGCCTCAGAATGGGATTCAGGAACAAATAGCTCACACAGCAGAAGGTCTGCCTTGCTTATTATTTTCCTCATTTGCAACTGAGCACATTTTGGTAGTCTCTATAAAGAGTTGTTATTTGTTTTGTGTCAACAGCCGGGGTCCTGCTGTACTATTATTCATTGCATAAACACCCATTTATTCCAGCAGTATCCTGCTCCTACTCCAGCACATTTTATTCTCCGGCTTTCACGTTCCCTTACAAAAGGAGAAGGGAGCTGCAGAGAGGTTTGTGGCTTGCAGCACTTGTGCTCGTGTATCTCAGCTCATCAATCACTCTCCTTTCCTTCCCCACAGTCTGTGCCTTTCTCATGTGATGTGTCTGCATTAAAACCTATTTGTTTTATAATCAGGTGCCTGAGAGGCAGCAAAGCCTTTGTGTCTGAAGTCTCTGGTTCGTACACTCATAAGGAAATCAGAATTAGCAGAGAGAAGCTGGAACATCTGCACTGGCAGACCTGCATTTATCAAGGGTCTCCAACAACCTGGGAATATCAGGCAGGAGCTGTGCAGCCACTGATGCCCATTAGGAAGAGATCCAGTAAAAATCCTAAAAATCCCTGTGGGATCATCCAGGGGCTGATGCAGGAGGCTGAGGTGGGAATATCATGGTCTGCACTGCACATAAGTGAGCAAGCAGGCTCTAAACCAATATTTACTGTTGTGTTGTGTTGTGATGAGCTCTCCATGAGCTGATGGATCAGAGGAAATATCCTGTTCTGGAGGGGCTGGGGTTGGATCTCTGCAGCATTCCTGGAACACAGGGCTGGCAGGGATCAATACCTGCATGCAGACAAGGAATGAACCTGTAATCAAAGAAATCCAGCAGGGTTTGCCACACACCTTTCCTGGATCACATACTGCAGTCCAGAGGAGACAGAGATTTTAACCTCATGAAATATCCCATTTCCCAGGAAAGGAGTAGATGACATCTTTCATCTGTAGTATAAATGTAGCCATCTTTTACAGTGGTGATAATAATATATGTTTTTTTTTCTTTTAATTCCACCTTCAATTCTGTGTAATTTCACCCAGCTTATTTTCCAAACTCCATCTTCTCTTTCCTTCAAGGTGATTTATCAGATGAAATCACAGCCACCCTCTAACTGATGTAATAATTCACTCTGATGGGTGACACACACACAGGTGAAAAAATATTGGCACAATACAAAAAGTCATCTTAATAAATCATGGTAAATTAGTAGGGGAAACTCATTTTCAAGCTTTTAGCAGAACAATTAAGATGAGAGTGGAAAGGAAGAGCTCAGGGCTGGGTTGGATGGAGCTCGGAACAACCTGGTCCGGTGAAAGGTGTCCCTGTCCATGGGAGGGGTGAAATTAGGTGATATTTAAGTCTTTTCCAACCCAAACCGTTCTGTGATTCTGTGAAACTCCTTGGGCAATCCTGAAAAACAATCCTTGTAAACAAGACTCTCTCCACGCCAGTACGAGTACATTAATACCTCTGGCTGCACTTGGAATAAAGGCATTTAAGGAAGAACTACATGCAACTGCAAAGCAATTCAAGAAATTGATTCATACAGAAGCAGGCACATAATTTTAAAAGATATTAAACTTCACCTGCAGGCTGGTAGCAAGGCCATTAAGGAATTTCCCCATGATGAACAGCATCCAGTGGGAATTAGACCTGGAGATGTTGGATCCTGTGAGTTGCCCTGTGCTCGTGCCTCAATTCCAGGCTTCTCACATGCTGAAGTGAGTTCCTGGAGACCTGCCAGGGATTTTTGATGTGTTGGGTGACTTGGCACAGGGCAAGGACAGGAACCTGCCAATGCACTGGGTAATGGATGCTCAGTCCTGGAGGAGTCCAGTGGCATCAACACTCCAAGGCATGGGAGCTCCTCTGTTCCAGAAGGGACCAAGAAGGGAACCAGCGAGGGGAAACACTGCCCTGCCATGTAGGACACAGCTTCTGGAGCTGGGATAAAGGGTGAAGGTCGGGGAAGCACCACTTCAAACCATTCTTGATTAATACCATTCCCATTTCTGATAAATACAGCTCTGGGGGGATTTCTCCTCAATGGCCTGAATTTTGTCCATGCTACTGCAAACTTCCCTCAGCGCAGCAAACCTGGCACCTATTTTTGCAAATACACTTCTTATTCTCCCAGAAATGCACAGTTCTTCTGTGTATGATCACGACAGGTACAAAATGCACAGCTTTCCACTTAAAGCCCAAATGCCTTTGTAATTTTTGCTCTGCAGCCTGTACAGATGGACAAATAAGGAAGGGTTGAAGCCTGATTGTTGCTCTAGGACTCAAATCTTCGAGGCTGTAAGAGGCATTTATGAGAAGTGGTGTTTCATGAGCTTGGTAATTTGCAGTTTGTTACAAAGACAAATTCGTTTCTGACTAAATTGTATTGTAAGTCAGGCTCCTCGGGGAACATCTGACTAAAAGGTGATGTTAAAGTAATTTCCATAGCATCAAACTATGAGACAAATTATAAACTTCGTAGAGGAGAAAAGTGGGGGAAAGGAGCAGGAGCTGAGAAGGAACAGATTTCTTCCTGGTAGTGCTCAGAATAGGGAGAGCTCAGAAAATGCTGTGAAAACTACAGTGCTAATGCTTCTTGAAAACAAGCACAGCCTTGGGTTTTCAGCTGTTTGACAGTGACTGAGTTCATCTTGAAACCATTTTTCAAACCATCCAGGCACCCTGCAAAGCCTTCTCCAAGGAGGAGACTGCTGGCAGGGACAGCAGCTCAGCCACTGCTCTGGAATTTCCCTGCTCTAGGATCTGCCCCCGAAGCTTTCTCATCCTGAACAAGGCAAAAAGCAAATCTCAGTAAAGGACTGAATCTGCAAGGGCTCCAGCAAGCACAGCTGCTCCTGAGCAAGGGGAATTTCTGGGGGGAAGGAGCATTTGATCCAGGGCAGCATTGTTCTCCAGGAGAGCCAGCTGTCATCCAAGAAGGAAACACAGCAGTGGGCACAGCTCAGACCTGACACAGAAAGAGCTGATTTAGAATTCTGGGATGGTTTGGGCTGGAAGAGAACTTAAATCCCATCCAGTGCCACCCCTGCTATGGGCAGGGACACCCCCACTGTCCCAGGCTGTTCCAATCCCAATGTCCAACCTGGCTTTGGGCACTTCCAGGGATCCAGGAGCAGTCACAGCTTCTCTGGGAATTCTATTCCAGGACCTCCTCACCCTCCCAGGGAAAAATTCCTGCCCAATATCCCATTTATCCATCCCTACCCTCTGGCAGTGGAAGCCATCCCCTGTGTCCTGTCCCTCCATCCCTTGTCCCCAGTCCCTCTCCAGCTCTCCTGGAGCCCCTTTAGACCCTGCCAGGGGCTCTGAGCTCTCCCTGGAGCCTTCTCCTCTCCAGGTGAGCACCCCCAGCTCTCCCAGCCTGGCTCCAGAGCAGAGGGGCTCCAGCTCCAGGAGCATGTCCATGACCTCCTCTGGACTCATTCCAGCAGCCCCAGGTCTCTCTGGTGTCTGGGGACCCAGAGCTGGAGGCAGGTGGGGTCTCCCAGGTGGGATCTCACCTGAGCAGAATCCCCTCCCTCACCTTCTGCCCACGCTGCTTTGGGCTTGAAGAGGAGAAACAGAACTTGGAATTTCCCATCAGGGCATTTATCAAGGCAGTTGTACCAACTGCAGCACAGAGATCCCATCCTATTACCAGTCCTCACCCAGCAGATTTTTGCGTTTAAATATTTTAATATCACTGCTGTGGTTGTTTTCCCTAATGAGACAGAAGGGGTTTCTTACAGGAGACTGAAAGACCTCAGTGTGTCCAGCTTGGGTGTGACAAACAAGGGGGTGACAAAGTGTGGGAGTCATTGAAGGCAGCCAGCACAAATAGAAAAAAACCTGTTTAGTGTAGTACAATGATTATAAATGTGAGGAATGGTATGCAGCAAGGATGAGGGCAATTTATCCTGAATATTAGAAACAGCTCGAACAGCGAGACTGAATTCATGTTCTGTGTGCCAGGGGAAAGGACTAATGACATGAGAGAGTTCCTTTTCCTCCTGTAATTCCCATCACCTCATGATTCTGTGATAAATTCGCTTCCTGCCTCTGCATTTCATTCAGGTCATGCACAGATACAGCAAACCTCCAATGCCACTGAAGCTTCTGATGCTGTGAGCAACAAAATACAGAGAGTCTTGCCCAAAAGTTAATAATCTCTCACTTTGCTCCTGCATCAATTGGGTATTTTCTTGCTGTTTGGTAATTTCTATGTTCTTCTCACAGTTCCCACTGGACTGCTGTACCACTCACAAGATGCTCTAATAAGAATTGCATATCTAAATTATTCAGAGCCAATTTATATTTATATATGTAACTGTACTAGTACTGGACATTTACCTGACTGCATTTTCCCCACACCCTTTATTATCCAAAAATATAAACGATTGCCATCATAACCTCCCTCAGCCTAGGAAAGACTTACCAAAAAACCTTTATGTTTACAAATAACACAAGAAAAAAGGGTAAGAAAGTAACTACAGCTTCTCTTCTGCTGCTCGCAAAGCTAAAATTGCATTTACCAAGGAGCCAAACCAGCTTCACTAGGAGTTGCACCCACACCATCAGTTCTTAAAGACCTTAAAATTATCTTGATTTTTATCATGTTTTGAAAACACCCATCTATTGTTTTTAATTACCAGCACAAAATAAACTAAATTGAAATCATCGTTATCGTCAGGTTTTAAATCCAGGGAGAGAGAGAGAGCTTTGAAGTTGGCAGAGAGGGGTTTAGACACAGAAGACCAGTCCTGATTTCACTGTAAGACAACATGTAATAACGGTGCAATAAGATCAGTATTGGGAAAAAAATCAGGAGGCGCATAAATATTTAGAATTTTAGGTAGAACTGCCAGTTCTGGGGCTGTTCCTGACTTTGAGGGATGAAGCAGATCTGGCACTGCTCACTGGAACCTACAGCTGTAGTGGCAAGAGGGAATTTCATGCATTCTATTTAGCTCAGAAAAGGGTAATTCCAGCACTTTCAGTTCCCTGGGGAACACACAGTAGTTATTGCCTCCTCTGTGGGACAATCACTCTAAAAGGTGTCAATATTATTTCCAGTTCTAACAAAAGGGGTTGGGTTTTGTTTTGAGCTTTGGGCACAAACTCATTTCAGCCAATCCACTGAGCAGCCAGGGATTGCAACGAGGTTCAGAGCCTTGGTCCGTCCTGATCTGCTGAGACTGCCTGGAAACTGCCAGGAATGTCCTAAGGGTTATTTCTTAGAGAATTATATATTATTGTATGGTTCTTCTGCACACATCTGACCTCAACTCCCGCAGTTTTTCTTTACCAGCAATTTTTGTGAGTGCTTGCTTTGGGTGGAGGACAAGGGGTGGCAGTGGGGAATGAAGTCAGGAACACAATCCCAGCTCTTCAGGACAACTTCCTGCCTATCCTCTTAAATGCTGGCTCATTTTTCTGCTAAATAACAATGAGAAATAAAGCGAAATTCAGCTTCCTAATACTTGTCTGGAAAAACCACAGCTAATTCCTGTATCAATCCATTAATATTTTCTTATTGTTGTTTCTGCCAGTCTGTGTTTTACATTATTATGTTAGTTTGGACTGCAAATGATATATTTTAAGAATAATTTTCTTTTCACTCATAACACTGAGGATCTCTCTCTGCTTTATAAAATGTAGTACACCCTGATTTTTGAAGGTGCTGAGCAATCTCTGCTAAATGCTTTTGCTCACTGTAAGAGCAGAGGGAACAACTCTGAGTCAGAAGGAAACAGATCAAAATCCCTTTTCTCATCACAATGTATAAAAAATCTTCAAGCTGAATCAGGAGTTTTCTTCTACTAAAGATGTTTTAATTCAGATTTAAAGAAATAAAAACCAATACCCAAAGTGTAATTGCTTTTTAAAAAGGATATAACTTCCTTTTGCAAATGTTAAGTAATCCTGACTTTTAAATAATTTTCTCCCTGTATACACACTTCTATTTTTCTAGTTAACTACAAGCTTTGATCCATTTTTAGATCTAGATGCAATCTGTCCAAAGTGACATTTTTTATTCCAAAAGCATTTTGTGCTGAAGAAGCTCACTTAGCTCTGTACCAGAATGGAGCTTCAATTGATTCCCACATTATATCAGCACTCCCCCAGGTGCCAGCCCCCTTCTGAGCAGTTTACAATTTCCAGGACCTCTGTAGGGGATGAAGGGAGCTGCTGCTGTCTCAGAGCATCCTGTACACTCAAAAAATGAGTTTATTTTACCCAGGTGCTTAAGGATTTGCTCCACTTGCCCCCCCCCCCCAGCCCTGGCTCCTGCAGCCAAATCTGTCGCCCAGGAGGTGAGAGAAGCCCAGACATCCCCCCTGACACATACACACCCCTCAAATAAATAAAAAAAATCAATTACAGCCGTCAAGGAGGGAAGAAGCAGATTCCTGGCCCCAACCGGTGCCCAGCCAAGGCGTG
Organism: Cinclus cinclus; assembly: GCF_963662255.1. Taxonomy (NCBI): domain Eukaryota; kingdom Metazoa; phylum Chordata; class Aves; order Passeriformes; family Cinclidae; genus Cinclus; species Cinclus cinclus. Next base: position 3,393,219 of record NC_085055.1, read on the forward strand.
CGATGAGCACAGTGAAAATGTTTGCAGTGGCTCAGCAGCTTTTAAACCTCTTCCCCCAGGTGGAGATAAACCCCAGGTATTTATAGACTTGATCTCATTTCCTGTCCCGAGTGTGTTACACAACGTTTCCCAGGGACTCGCATTCCACCTTAAGGCCATTTGGGCTCTTTTCCCTGCAGGTGTCCAGCAGAGCACGGAATTCCTCGCGGGGAAGGAGGATGTCCCTGTGCCAGGAGCCAGCTGCGAACATCACCTGGCCACCGCAGCTCCATCCCGCAATGCCAGCAGCTCCTGGCCCCAGCGATTCTCCTCTTGTCTATCCCAGATACTGAAGGAGAGATTCATCATCTCTCTTCTGACCTCGAATAGGTTTTGAACGAGCCAAAGACTTAATCTCTCATCACAAAAAGATTAATCATTGCCCTTGATCTCCTTTGCAGCGCTTCTCTGGTTCCAGCTCCAGTCACGACAATGCTCTGAGCAGAGCCAGCCTGAACCACACATCCACTTTCCCAACCCATCCCTTGGAGCCACAAAACACTCCCCTAACTCTGCTGAGGAGCCTTCATCTGCTCTGTTTCAGAAGACAACCACGGGAAGCTTTCTCACAGCTCTCACACCAGTGACCACAATTGTTCTTTGACCGATACATCCCTGAGATGTTCTGGTGGACCCAACCAGGTGTGGGAAAAAATCAGCCACTTTTCCATCATGGGACTCTCAAAGCCTCATCTTGAGGTGCTCCGTGGTCACGCTGCTTTAGGAGTGTTGCTTAGGAGTGCCTGTAGCAAAGAGAAAAATACAATAATTGCTAATTATTACATATTAGGGCAATGATTTGCCAAGATAAGCACCACGGTTTCATTTTTTGTGTTCCATAAACAGGCCTTTAAATCAAGAAATATGCTAAAGAATGTTGTTCAAACACCTGATCTTTAGAAAAAACCCACAAAGCTCAGAAATTCTATTTCTGAGGTAAATAAAACTTATTTAACCATACAGAGAGGTTGGGCAAGACCCATTTTGGGTTTCCATTCCTCTTTCTGGCAAAAAGGAGCTAAAACATCACAGAGCACCTGGAAAAAAAGCAGCACCTGAGCCAGCGTTGCCTGGGAGGAGGATTTGTGTCCAGGTAAGGATGCCACTGCTCTGGCCCAGGAGAGGAAGGAGCAGTTTGAGGTAGCTGAGCATTTTCCTGCTCCAGGGAGAAAACATTCAGCAGTCAGATGAGTGAAACATGTAATATTTTCACCTTTCACACGACCATTTTCTGCAAATTATGACTTTCCCTCCAGTATTTGCTGCTCTTTCTCCTGGCAATATAATTAATGCAGAACATTATCCGAGCTCTTTAGCTAAAAAGACACTGACTTATTTATTTTATCTCAATTCTGAAATATTTAGAGGATACCATCTAATTTTGGCATGTTCCCACTCTAAGTGATTTCCCTTTGCTCACGTTAAATGTTTCTCATTCTAAACACTGCAGCACTCTAAAGCATGACGTTGCCTGCCTACAAAGCTTTCCTTTGTGCTTGGGGAATGTTATTAAATAATAATAATAACAACAATAATAATAATAATAATAGTAATAAATCAATATAATTGATTGAAATCAGGGCCCTGTTGAGTGCAGTCCTTAAATGAGGAGCAGTTTTTCTGAACAAACAGAAAATCCAGCAGGCTGATGGAGGTCAGGTGAAGTTTGGGATGGCTGGAACCATGCTTCTGTTTGGGACAAGCCCACCTCTGTCCTCTGCCAGTGGGGGATAACACATATGAAAGGGGCTGGGTATTTATTTCTGAAGTGCCACACTAATGAACATTGGAGCACAGAGGATAGATTTTTTTTCACAATAAGGTAATCCATGAGAAAAGGAAAATGAATCCACTCTGAAACTGCAGATTACAAAATTATTTGATTTTTTTTTTTCTTCCAGTGCAGAGTTGCCTGTTGAGGGATGTTCTACACATTGGGAAGGGGTGGACACAGTGCTGACAGAGCAAAGACACAGCTTTAGGTACCACAGGCAAATCAATGCTCAATGAACTCCTTCCTAGGAAGGAATTTTGGGCCAGGAAGAGCAGCAGGTTCAGTCCCACCACAGCCAGAGCAGATTTCTCCACACACCAGCCTCTAGCCCTGCCACAGCTGGAAATCTTTTCACAACAGCAGCAGCTCTCAGGAATGATCTTCCAGTGCCACACTCGGTCTAAGGAATATTTCAAACCTTTTTTCAGTGCTTAATTACATATTTTCCAACATTGTCCTTCTAGTTTTCATTTTCTAATGCTCCATTCCCCGTAGTGTGACTTCTTGTGTCCAGTTTTAAGTTATTTCACGGCGATAAATCAGACTAAAAGCAGCTTTTTACCATGGAGACTGAAAGAGAATTGTAGGTGTAGTATTGTGTGAGAGATGTAGATTGAATGTTGGCTTCTCCAGCTCTAACAGCTCAGGGAGAAAATTCATACAAAATCATCTCTCTGCTTTCTGCTGCTAATTCAGCTACAAAAATCTGAGGGATGCAAGAGCTTTTACAACTCCTTTGCTTCATGGGAAGGGGAGATTTCAGCAAAGCAGTGACAGTGTTGCAGTGAGAAGGGCAGCAGTATCATCCCAACGGGAACAACACATAATCTGTATAAAACCAAAATTCTTATCCAGCTTCCACTGTGGTGAGTGACCCCACCCTCATGAATTAATATGGGAACATCTCGAGACATTATTTACAGGTTTAAGTAATTTGTAATCATCATTCCCTGGCCCTCCACCAAGAAATAAACCCCACAAGACTAACACTCGCCATTTGGGATCGTTTTCAGAGGTCAAGAAAATAAATGTTAACTCCATGTTTCTCATTAATTTCTACCACATAATTCTCCTCCAAATGGATTCTGGAAAGAGAGAAGTAACAAGTCTTGCCTGTGAGGCACACAAGCAGCAGGAGGTACAAGGTTTTGAATTGGCTTTTAAGAAGTCAGAAAACCCACAAAGCTGCCAGCTGGTAAAATTTAATTCCAGGTCCTCAATTCAGAGAGACAAACAATCTAGAGATGAGCAGGAGTAACAGCAGCTCACAGCTGAACCGTTCCTAGCAAAACCCATGTACTTTAGGCATTGTTGATGATGAACTTTTCCACTTGCTCCTGAAGCTGGGCTCGAAGGACGGTGACGGAGAGCTTGGGGAAGAGCTGGAATTGGAGCTGGCAGAGCACGGAGCACAGCCCAGCGGCTGCTGCACTGGAAATAAATGTGTGTGGAGGTGTTCCTGTGCAAACCAGCCCCATCCATTCCCAGCAGCCTCAAAGGCTGCAGCAGGAGGGTTTGGAAATAAGCACAAAGTCTGGGCTGGAAGTTCTCCCCTGAGCTCAGGCTGAAGGCAGAGCAGGGACACAGGGCACTCCCCAAACCCAGCGACCCCAGAGCTTTATTCAGAGACAAGTTCAGAGCCTGTAGAAATAAAGGGTGATTTGTACCAGTGTCATTGAATGAACTGTCAGGAGGGTTTTTTGCACCCTCAGTGGAATTGCAGCCCACATAACGTGGAGGAGGATGTGGATGGTGTTGTTTTGGTCCAATAACTGGGTAAACAAAGCAACACCAGCTCATCTGGGGGGTTTTGCTTCCCTCCCTCACTGGAGACAGCAAGGGACAGCAGGAATGTCCCCCTGGGCTCCACATCCCTGGGACAAGGTCACACATCACACCTGACACCTCAGGGAATGAGAACTGGCCAAGGGGCAGCTTTGATCCTTATTTACTGCAGCGTGCCAGCCTTGCTGTTTAATTCCTGTCTGCCAGACACGAGTACAACAGGTGCTTTCACACCTCAGCTCGATTTTCCTCATGCCTTGCTCTGCTAATGCAAGTTGCTGCCTTCTATTGGCAGGGAATTACTGAACCATTATTGCACGTTCATGAGAAAAAGCTCCAGATAGCAAGAGGTCAGCAGGTTGAACTTCACTTACTTTGGCACCGTCAGCAGTTGGTATTGCTCCTATTTCATGATAAAAAAAAAAAAAAAGTCTCTCCTTACGCTGGAAGGAAAAAAAAACAAACCCATACTTTGCTTTTATGTCTTGTTAATGCAGACATTTGGTTTTGAAAAGAGCAGCTCAGTTCTCATTCAAATAAAAAATACTGACTTGCGCAAGTCCTTACTGTTAAAAGTTTGCTTTGGGTTTTATATTTAAAGTCATGTTTAAAAGGCAGGTAAAACTCAGCTGCAATTACACTTTCTTTGCCCCTTACACTTTGTAATTCTTACTGAACGAAATAAGGTGGGAATTCTTTTCTTTTTTTACCCCATTACCTGCAGCAACCACGGCTCTTTGTGGGGCTTCAGAGAGCATTCAATTTGTGTCTGACAAGACTCTACCCAGGCTTCTTAAATACTAGGGCTGGGCTAAAGGATCCCAGGGGAATTTTACTTAGATATGGCTATTGCAGAGAGGGTCCAGATCCAGAGGATTGAGGGGAGTCCCCATCCCTGGAAGTAGCACTCAGTGCCCTGGGCTGGTGGGGATCAGTCAAAGATTGAGTCCCATCTTGGGGTTCTTTTCCAACTGCATCACCTCTGTTATTCTGAGAGGTTTTCTTCTTAACCTTCACAAGCAATATTTATTATCCTTACTGCATTACAGCCTCACAAGGAATTTCTGCTCTCCCATTCCAAACCACTTAAGAAAATTCTGTTTGTCACTCATTAAGCAGCTGTAGAGAACCACACAAAATTATTAATACCACACGGCTGTGCAAACAGCAGGCAAAAAGTTGGTTACCACATTTTCCTCAACAAGCAAGGCAAAATCCTTCCAATTAACATTTTAGTTAAGAATTTCACTCACCATGACAGCATCTGCATTTTCTTAAAGGTTGAAGCTCAGTCTTTTGAGCTCAATTATTTTTTTCACAGCATTTTTCACTGTGGCTCTATTGGAGATTAGATACACAGCAGCAAGAAGGGGGACTAAGTGAATTATACTTTTAGCTCGTACTTTATTCTCTTTACTTTAAGACTTCAGGAACTCAGGCATCTATTTCACCCATCATTTATCCTTGGAGACTAAGGCAGCTTCAGGGAAAAAAGCAATTACCTACTATGGAAAGTCCAGGAGTTACAATTATGAAATAATAAAATGTCAAAGACACATCTAATTTAGATACAGGGTTTTATACTTTTTAGCTTAGTTAAACAGTACAAACTATTCTCTGAAATTTTTCTATCCATCAGGTGGAATCACTCCTCTGACAGTGATACCAAATGCAAATTCACAAGTGTTTATGCAGCAGATCTGCGTATGCATTAGAAATCAGCAATTGAAAATCTGTTTTGCTTACCTTGTCACCAATAATGGAATTACAGCACTAGAAACACTTTTCCTTCTTGGATACACTACGAGGAACACTTCTGTCTCTAGAGTGAGAAGAACTCAACTTCCCTTCCTATTGGTTCTTGGAGGAATTTAATGTCTCTTCCTCTCACACTTGAAGGGTCACTGACAGTCCCCACAAAAACAACTCAGCCCCCCCCCCCCCCCCCCCCAGGCCACTCTGGTTACTGCTCAGCAAAGACATCCTCATGATTTATAAACCTTTAATAGCAAGAAACCCATTCCAAAGGAACAGCAACAGCAGAGTGTAACCTAACTTTCCACTGAAGTTGTCTGAGCAAAGTGATCTTTACCCAACAACACAACATTCTCTGGGACTGTCAGCTCCTGGAACTGCAAATTCTGGCTGCTCTGCTGCCAGGGAAAGCCTTTCTGATCTTCATGTGGTGATAAGCAGCACTGCAAGGTGGCAAGGAGAGGGAAGAGATAACCCCCTTTATCGTACAATCACAGACTCTGGCAGTGCCCAGGTGTGGCAGTGCAGCCCCAATTCACAGCCTTGCACCTCAAATGCTGCTGAGCTCCACTCCTGGCCCTTAAATGAACACTAAAGCCATGAACTTGCCCAAATCTGGTAAAAATAATTGTGAGGATGCCATGCTAGACTGAGGAAGAGATCCCAGGTAGCCACCAAGGACTCAGTCCTGGTGCTGTCCCCTGCCCTGCAGGAGTCCTTGGTGTGACAGTGTGCTGCCCCAGCCCCTTCTGCTTCCCGAGCTGTCACAGCAGCCAGGTCTGGATGGGGCAAGGGGGACGAGGTGCAAAATAAGAAGTCAGGGAGAACATGCTCAGGCAATCCAGCAAGCAAAGCTAGGGGGAAACATCCTGCATTGTCTCAGACATCACAGCCAGGCTGTGGGGCAGGAGAGGGACAGAGAAGCCAAGGGACATCCTCTCCACAGACATCTCCAGGTGAGCCAAACCCTCCTCCTCTGCTGTGGAGACACCAGCACCAATGAGTTCTGTAGCAAAATTCAAGCTTGTGTTACAGCATGAGGAAAAAAATTATTTTGTCTCAGCCTCAAAGGAGCAAATTTAGCACTGCCTGACACCTCGTTCTGTTTAGAGGTCCAAACCCTTGGGATTGTGCCTCTGTAAAAAGTGAAGCCCATGATGGTTCAAAATTCATCCCAGTGGAGAAAAGGGAAAAAGAACAGTTGGTTGTAGCCAAGGTTAGTGAATTCTTCATCATAAATTAAATTTATGCAGCATATTAAACTTCAATATTTGAATTTTTTTTAACTGTTCTTTCAGACTGTTCTAAAATGGCATCTAACAAGAGGAACGGGGACAAAGAAGCTGGTTTTAAAATAGAACTGGGCAGATTTAGGGCCAACATTCTACAGTACCTTTTGACTTCTGCAGGAGAAGCCAAATGACTCAGGAGTCTCTTTCCAGTCCTATTTTTTAGCACTAAGGCTGCTGCTTGGCCGTGGCTCTGTTCCTGAACCATGTCCCCTACTGCTCTCTTTCAAAAGCAACATCTGCCCAGATGTGTATGAGGACAAGCAAAGGACTGGAGTGAAAAATGGCCAAGTGCAGCAATGCCCAGGATGATCATGCACAGCTCAGGGAGTTCCCACACCTCCCAGCACAAACGCTTCCCCAGAAGGGGAGTCCTGGGGGAAGATGAGCCAGGCTGGGCATGGCAAAGCAAGATTCTCAGGCAGAACTGCCAGGGCTCCTCCAAAGGCAAGGGATAATCACTGCTGTGCCCAATCCAGTTATTACTACTGCACACCTTACTCCAGCCTGAAGGGGAAATCAAATAAATGTAGCAATCTAAAGCTTAGGTTTGTGGCAAGTTTGACTGGACAACCTTCTTTTCCTTCCCCACCCAACTGAGAGAGGCAGAGCCTCTGTGAAATGAAGAGATAACACCTGCAGAACAAAGAAGGCTTCCCTGGACATGCAGTGTGAGATCTGAAAAGCACATTAAGAAGAAGCACTTTGGTGGTAATCTAGATAAAATCTTTAGAAAAGATAATGTTTAATCCAGACTGGCACTATCTGCTCCTGCAGGCTGGAGACAAGGAAGGTCTGACACCAGGACACCGTGAGATTTCATACTCACCACTTCCTGTCAGCCCAAGATAAACCTTGCTCTGAGCTGGGCACCTGGCACATCTCACAGACTTGGACACAAATCTGTGATCAGTATTAAAGCTTCCAGCCAGAAACAAGCCAGCCTAAGTTTTTCTTCACTTCTTTACAGGCTGAGGAAAATCAAAACAAGTGATTAAGACGGTTCTTTGCTTCATTAACAAATATACAAAGTTTTATTTTGTTTATTAGATTGGTTTTCTGTATGTTAACATTATCATAGCAGTTATAACCCACATTCACAGCAGAAATTTTCTAAGAGCATTTTGCAACACTAACTGCTGTATCAGAAATCCTTAAGAGAAACTTATCTTTTAGCTACTCAGGTAACTTGAATAATAAAGTGCAAAACCACAATAAAATTTGACAGACATATGTCCCAGCTCATATTCAGTGAAAAATAAAGGTTTATAAGACCACTAGATATGAATTCACTGCACACAACAGAAGAGTGTGACCTGAAGACACCAGTTTTCAAGTTTTCCCATTACCAGACATTGATTACAATGAATAATTTTCCATTACTTTTAAGGGTAACATATAGAAATCACAATGAGGTTATAAATAAAACAAAACACATTGGCCAGACAACCTGAAGCTTAGCCCTGTATTTGGTACCTTTTACCCAATAAAGGTTTTGGGAAGAACTGGTGAACAGGAACAGCTCATTTCTTGATTGAAATAGCCTCTGATTTGACAAGGAATCAACTGGCAGGACATAACACAGCAGTTTGCTTGGGACACAAGTCATAAATGGATTTTCTATATGTAATTTTTACCACCCATACACATAAACATGGTGTCAATTCAACTAATGATTGCCAGCACTAATGACTGTCCTGCTCAACCCAAAAAAACAGAGAAATCTCAGAATATTATGGGAATCAGGCCAAGTTCATCAAACATAACCCAATCTTCTGTGTTTCTCTCTCCCTACAGCCACTGCTGCAGCCTCTCCAGTACCAAACACTCTCTCCAAGGCAGATGAAGTTATCACAAACTCCAGGGGCCTTTCCCTTCCTTCTCCCTGACTCATGGATCTTCATGCAGCCCTTTGGAGCTATGACTTAAGTGAGCATCATCCACAAGGAGACTACTCAACACTTCCACTCACAGAATGCAAAGATGCAAATTAAATATTACTCTAATTTCACCAGCTCTAACATTGCTGTTCTTCTACCACTTGCCAAAAAGAATGACAGTTCAGCAGGTCAAGCTTTAAGAAACAGCAGAAAGTTTGAACTATAAATTGATTCAGCATCCCTTTAGTAGGCTTACTTTGCTAAGGACACAAGACACCACTGGCAGAACAGAAGCTTTAAGGACCACATCCTGCTTACAGCTCTATGTGTAACCAAAAATTGCACAACATACATTCCCAAAGAACTCATTTGTACACAATACTCTCCTTCACATTGCTCTATTTCACTACAGTCAGTGCTCTCATCGAGGAAACAATTCCATGCACAAATAGACAGCAGAACATCCAGTGCTATTTGGGAGGCTGCAGTTTGCATTTTCCCCCCTTTGGATCCTTTCAGATCAGCAAATGCAAGGACCCAGCTGTTGTACCTGGGATAAGGCACTTGCCCCAGATGAGCAGTACAGCACCAGGCCAGTGTGCCAGACAGTCTGGAGGGACCTTTCCTTCACCATTTAGAACAAGGAATAGCTCTGTAGCAATTGTGATCTTTCAGCCTGGTGTGCTCCTCCTGCAACAGCTTGTGCAGCTCCAGAAACTGCTTCACATTCTTCCCTAAACTTCCTAGCAATGGCCACAGATTTTGCAAACTTCCAGAGGTTTATTCTATTTCCAAATCAGCTCGAGGTGCACTTTCAAGGGATTCGTCAGAACTTGTGAAACACCACCAGGAAATCACAAAGAGAAAATTTCCACCTGTCCAGCAGCAGCTCTTAACCACCTACACAGCCAAGGTTTGTCAGTCGAGGTCTCATGTGATTTCAATTCCCTGAAAAAACAAAGTTTGCCTTATGGCATGCATAGTATAGATATCACTAGTGCTACCTGGAGGAGTTCTAGCTCCAATCCTCCTCCCTCCCAAAGGGGACTAATTCAAACCCACTGATTTGAATAGTTTAAATGCAATCTTTGCTGCATATATTTCAAATAATCCTGTGCTCCAAACCTTGGAATAGACTAGGAGAAAAAAAACCCTGTTAACTCACCACTAACAGAAGACTAAGAAAGAAATGAGATCTAGTTTCTATCAAAAACAAAAGCACATCTCACTTCTGGGTTTATTTATTACTTTCTGTAAGAGATTTTAATATAATTGTTCTGATATTCTGGTCTAGGTAAGGGCCAAAATCTCAGTTTTAAGGAAAACCCCTCATTTTACACTGATTTGAACTCCCGGTAGCTTTAAGCACCCAAATAATTTTAATGTTTTCTTCTACTGAATGAATGTTCTGCAGTTCTAGAAAGATGAGTTATGCACTTTTGTTCACATACAAAAAGACAGTCTAACAGATGTAAACTATTTATTGAATATTTGCCACCAATATTGTTAAATACATAATCTTGCAGTTTTCCGCTTTCAAGTTAAAATGTCAGAAACAGAACACCAAATATTTACAATTCTTGTAAGGAATGTTACATAATGACACATTAAGGCGTAAATTCTTTTGGCTTATAATTCTGAAAAGAATGATAATAGCAAAAAGTGATGCAAAATCTTTCCTGTGAGATTATGATTAAGCTACAATGTTTTACAAAAATATGGTGTAAGATGGCAATAATCCCATTCAAAATCCTGCATTAGGCCCCTTGAGGGGGGGCTGATAATTTATACAGTCAAAACTTTAAAATTTACATATAAAGGTACCCTATCCACCATTGAAAAGTACAACTCTCAACATATACAGTTTTCAGGCCACAGTTTTGAAGGTCTGGAGTATCAAGTTGGTTTGATGAATTAGTCGGTTGGCACTTACGAACACATTTATTGCCCTGTGGAAAGAGAAGAATATTGCTTCAGACACTTCTAGAAACACAGCATTGGAGAAAGCCAGCATTATTGGCATCTAGGCTTTGAGAATTGGAAGCCCAGGGATGTTCCACCCTGTGCTGACCTGCTGGCAGCCAGCCAGCTTCATTTGCATAGCTAATCCCAGAAAGGCTGTGTTGATTTGGCAGGAATTTAAAAAGAATTTGGCTCTCTATCATCACTGACATCTCAATCCTGTCGTTCTGGGATTCACATAACCAAGAGAAAAGCGTGGAGCAGATGACTGGGGCTTGGAACCAGACGATCTTTAAGGTCACAGCCATTTTCTGACTCTGGGATTGTTAAACACCTTTCCAAAGCTGAGTTCTTCGCCCCCCCCAGGAATTCCAGAATTGGCAACTCTTCCCTCAAGGAATACTAAACGTGCACACACGTGCCAGCAACACACTATTTTAGTTACCTTTCTGCCGTGCAAGGTGTGGGGTCATGGAATTTTTCAGCTCAGTAATGACATCTGACCATGGCTCGTGTTTAGTGCTGTTGCTCCCCGGGGGGAGCAGGGATCTCACTCAGTGTGCAGCTCAGACTGAAATCTCTCCTGACTACCCAAGGATAGGAAATACAGGCCTTACGGAATTTCTTACACTACTGTAAATAATTAACACACTTTAAATTTAAGCTCACGACACACGGTATTTCTGCCCAGGAATCAAAGCTACCAAATTTAGCCCCAGTTTCAGGAAAAGGAGAGTAAAAACAAGAATGCTTTGATGGGAGCAGGATTGTACTCCCAGCTGGTTTCAAGACTTTTTTTCTCCTTTAGTAATGCATCATTTCCTGGGTGCTCTCAGCCTCTGCCAAGCTCAACAAGAGCTGACATCAAAGTTGGCTCCATCTTTAACACAGAACGCTTCGGCACTGTCAGAATCTGAGGGGGATCCACTCATCCACCAAAAGAATCACTACAGTGAATTACACAGGAATAGTGACTTCAAAACCCAAGGTGAAGACCTGGAAAAAGCCTCAGCTTGAAGGCTAAAATGTTCAGCTAGAAAAAAATTCAGCTGAATCATTCCAGATACTGCAGAGCACTGTGAGGGTCTATAAAGAAAGGCCAATAAAAATGTAAATCAAAGAGAAGCTTGCACAGATGTTTTGTATTTGTAAATGACATTTCAAATAGGTACATTATTTTTCCTCAATAAAAAAAATCCATAATTTCTTTGCCCTTGTATATGCACTGAGAAAATCCACGCAGGACCAGGAAATTTAATTTCTCATATTCAAATTCAAAACTAACACCGCACATGGGTGTTACATGGTGGTGCATTTAACAAGTTTCCTTTGCCTCAAAGGCATTACAAAAGGAACAGCATTTTAAAGCAGCCATGGTAATGAGAGGACATAGGTAAGGAAATAATCAGGTGACTCCTAAAAACGGCACCTTACACCCCAAAGCTTGGCCTATTTTCCTGTTAGTCAACAAAGCCTTTCATTATCTAAATTGCCAAAACAGGACAAAACCAACAGGACAAAAGCATACTTACTTTCCATCTTTAAAATAGGTTTTCAGAGTATCACTGAAACTTTTGGAGTATTTTACAAACTCTTTCTTTTGGTGCTCAAGTGCCTACAAAAACAAAAACACCAGGAGCAGAGTCTTAGTTCACATATTTCTGGGTACAGTGAGAACCTTGAGGTTAAACTGATCAGAAAATTAATTAATGTTACATTGGAAGTAAAAAATTTTTGTGGTTTTTTTTCTTTAAAAGAAACAAAGATAAATTATTTTTTTTCTCTAAAACTACTGAGACTCATAATTTTGTAGTTGAAGCATGGTGTCATTGACCAGCTAAGCTCTCCTATTCATCCTTTGATCCAAAGGATGCCTCCTCCTCTGCTATCAGAAATATTGGATGAAGAGCTGGTGCACGTACCCGCCGGTTCTGGTACTGGTATTTCTTGAAGACATTATTTACTGTGTCAAGAAGCTCCTTTATTGCACTTGCAATGTCCCTGTTGGGCAAGAAAAAGAGAATTTCAACATCCTCAGGAGATCCCATGAAATGCTGGAATTTAATCCCTTTCTAGCAGGCAAGTATTTCTCAGGGCAGTCTCTACAGAGGAAGTGTCAGACATGATGTAGGAGACCAAATGCAGAGCAGCATCCTGGGGATTCAGCCTTGGAACCAGCAAGTCTGGTCAAGTAACATCCTCATCATTTCTGAGTGGGATCAGGCTCTCTTGCAATGGGAACAATGCTGCTGCATCTACAGAATTTCAACAATCAGGCCTAAATACAAGGAGTTTGACCTCTCCATTTGCAGCAAAATCCATCATGTTGTACTTACTTGATTGTCTGAAGAAACCTCACTCTGTCATTGATCTCATCTGGAATCTTACTAAGAATCTGTTTAAGTGCTCGTGCCTTTTCATTAAGATCTTGGAATTCAGGTTCAGGTCTTTCAATCATATACTCTGGCAAAAAGAACATATTCAAACCCATCATTAGATTGTCCTCAAGTCTGTAGTGACAGCTAAAAACACGACACAAAATGCACCAGGATTGCCAGGGTGAATTTGAAGGTGAACAGCACAGCAACAGCCATGGGCAGAGAATTGCAGGGAATAACCCCTGTGTGAATCAGGACAGTGCAACAATCACCTGTATTATTGCATGGCAGAAAATGAGCCCATCTTACTTTATTTGAGACATTAAAGTCATCAAATTCAGTATTAAAATAACTTAAAGCCTGCAGTATATTCTCCTTCTGTGACAGTGTAACTGCTGCTTTTAATGTGAAGCAGGGAAAAAAAAAAAAAAAAAGAGGATGTTATACTCCATATTTGCCTTTTCCTGGTTGTTAGCACTGCAAAAGGTGAACTATGCACCCATAAAAACACAGTTCTAAACATTCATTTTCTTTCTTTCCTTTTCTTATTAGTCAAGCATGCTTTCAGGGAGATTTAATTTCGCCAACAGTGGTATACAAAAATACAAATTTTCTTCTACCATACTGTCCGTCCACTAAGAAACAAATACTCTCTTCTGAAAAGAAGAAGAAATAGAGAACTGTGTGCTCCTAGTTAACAGTGTAACTAGAAATGCAGTTATTCAACACAGGATTTCTTACCTTCTACATCATCAGCTGCCATACGCAGAAGAGACTCTGTGAAATTCACATCCACACTTTTTTTCTCCAGAATTTTCATGATGATGTCCTGTGTAAGACCTGGATTTTCTTTTTCAGCCTGTATAGCAGAGAAATTTATATTCTTAAATATGCAAGACCTGGACAAGCACAAAAATTTTCATGTCAATTGCTTCAGATACTGCAGGAGTTTGCTAGGAACTTTGAAAGTCTGATGGCTTTAGACCGGTAGATTACATTAAAAACATTTTTCCACTACAAAATCCATTTTTCTTGGACTACATCACTGATTTTGTATAAGTAACTTTTCCAATAAGCCCTTGCATTCATTTTAATTTGAGTAAGAAAGGTTTCAATAAATGTCTCTATCCTGTTATATTTTCATAAACACCAAGCTTTGAGACAAAGATATTGTATCCCCTGGAATTTAATTCACTCCAACACAGGTGCTGCTCCCCCACCTTCCCCATGACATTAATAAATGTGCCTCTCATGAATCATATCATATGCTCAGACATTGTCTGGGAATTGCTCTTTCAGAACAAACCCAGCTTTTGATTGATGACATATCTAAGTACAGAGCTGGATTAACGCTGGAGCTGTTCATATCACCTGTGCTGCTACCAAAAAAACTGCTCAGTGTGGAAGAAAAATGGGCCTGGCTGGGTTTTTTAGCTGGCACTACCATTTTTACCAGCACCTCAGTTTAACATTATTTGCATCAAGCTCAGCTCCTTACCACCAGTTGTGAAAACACACAAAACCAAGCCACACTTGTAGGAGCTCAGTTTGAGGCTTCAGACTATCAAGGTACGTTTAGAATTAAGTGCAGGAGCAGGGAAGTTTTCCAGAGTTGCACAGCTCAGAGTTGTCATGCCTGCCATTATTTTGTTTCAATATTTCAAAAGATCACCACTTCAATAAAGCAGTGTAAAGGAATATCTGTATTCTCACTCTTTAGGAATACACTGGGAAATTCAGAAGAATCTTTTTTTCTATTTACTGCTGGCTTTCTACACAAACCTTGAACTTCATCCACAAAAAAATCCCATTACCACTCACTTTGTAAACTAATTCCAAAGTCTGCTACGTGCCAATTGCTCACGAGCACCTGCTCTACAAATCTTGTGGATTTTAGATTAAGTTTATTATTTATTCACCAACTGCTCCCTCACTGAAGCTTTTGTTCTATATGGACAAGAGAAGAGTCTGTTTAAAATTGTTAATTCGGATTTCTACTCATGACATCTGCAGACATCCCAAACTTCCAGTTCATGCAACTGTCCACTTTATTTTTAGACTACTGGATCAAGGATGAAGTCTTAGATAAAAAGACAAGGAAACAAGAGAGCTGACCTTTTCGTTTCATCACACACAGCTTACTTTTGAAACAACCATTTTTCAGTGCAAGTTACTTCTCACCTTAATAAAAGCTGCTCTCAGCGTTTGAGCTGCAGACAGATTTACTCTTTCTAGCTGCAACAGAAGTTTAGAATTAATGATTAGCATTCTGTTGTTATCAGAGCAAAACAAGTCAAGTAATCACACTTTGCCCTATAAAGCAGAATGGAAAGGGAGATTGACAGAAGCTTTCAAATTGCTGGTCTCACTTCAGAGATACTATAAATTTAATCCCAAAAGAAAGAGATCCACCCCCTACAAATGAAAACAAAAATCACTGTATGTTTTTTGCAGCAAAAGCCCGACAGAAGATTTTGAGAAAATCTTGGCAATCTCTGACACTCAGAGAAAACCAAATATCCTATTAAATTACAACCATTATCTGTAAAATGAAAATGCATCAAGCTGTTCACAGGTTCGACTGTGCTGTTTCCTGCCAGAGAATACCAGAGCTGACATTTTTGTGAAAATCCTCTGTTAAAGGTAAGAGAAAAGCTCAGGACCAAGACACCCAGCAACCTTTGATGAGCATGAAACTATTCACAGCAAGAAGGGTGAAACATTGCAGAGAGAGAAGATGTGTTAGACAAAGCTTTCACAAGATGTTACTGCGGCCACATTTCTCAAAATCAAGGGGATTATTCCATTCCAAGCTAAACTGGAGCTCACCTCATTAAAGACAGGGTACATAACAGCATAGAGAGGCATGGAAACCATAGAAGTGGTCTCTGCTTCATTCTTCATCTCTTCCATTGTCATCCTCATTCAAAGAGCCACTTCTCAAGGAAAACACTATAGAAGCAAAAAACTCCTCATTCACTGAAATGTCTCTTCTTTTTCCTCGTTGTGCAAGAATACTTGAAGAACTTGGAAAATCTATTGTCCTTAGGGTATGTGAGAAAAGAGAAAGCAAACACACAATTACAAATGCTTGTGAGGGACAGGTTCTAAAAATGACATGGCACAGATCAACCTGAGTTTCACTGCCTAGAAACCAGGGATTTCTTATTACATGAGTCAAGTAAGCATGAAATGATCACTTGGTGTAACTTCAAAACCTTGGCTGAAATCTATTAAGTGAATATTTTAAAGCAAAGGTGCTACCACATGTGTTTTTCCCTTCGAGTTATTATGGAACCAATTCTCCTGAAAGCAGGGATTTTATGTGATATTTACAAAAACCTCGCCACTACTCATAGGCAGCAGAATAAGGTTCCTGACAACTCCCATACAGAAAAAGCTTGGGAAGCACTACATGCTGCAACCCCAAACCTCATCCAGATGCACTGTGACTATTAAAAGTACCTCTAAATACTCCAGATTTTTGTACATGCATCAGGCTGTGATTCTGCTGGAGATCAGTGCCTACTTTCCACCCATCTGAATGTGAACACTACATCTTTGGTTTTATATAAGCTGAAGTCATGTTTCCACTCAGGGTGTGTCACCAGCTACGTTAACTCAATGGAAAATTATTGTTCCAGTAACTGAACCTCTATTTTGGAAGTTCTCCACCCAGCCCAGCTCATCACACCCAACATGGAAGGATCACTGCTCAGCCCCTGAAATTACATGCAAAAGAAAAAAAGGCCACCTTACAGCTGATAAAAACCCTTTGTTCCAGCCTGCTGGATTTTTTATTCATCAGATTCTTTTAAAATATTTTACATTACATAATTGAGTTTAAAGTCCTGAAGTCCAAGTCAGAAATAAAGAGAAAAAGAAAGATATTAAGGGTTTTAATTTTTAGATTTGCTTGGAGTATTTAATGCACTAGAGGAGGGAATTTTTCCTCGTAGCAAGCTCCAGACACCAGGCATTTGCATGTCTCTGTAATTTAGTGACATTTTAGTAAGAAGTGAAAAGAGTGAAATGATAAGAAACAGCAGAAACTACCCCAGCAATCAATATCACTTCCTGAGAGTATGAACAGGTTAAAAACATGCCAGGACATTTCTTCAAGCCATATTCTTCATTATGCTCTGAACTGCCTAAAGATCTTCAGGCTGCTTAAATAGGAGAACAGGTATTTTTTGTCCAAGAGCAGATATATAATTGTTTAACTATAATTATACAAGTGAAATTTGTTACTGATTACAGTCAGCACCGGATGACTACAAATATTGTATCTCATCTGAGCTTGTGAACAGTAGAAGCTGAAGAAAAATGAAACATGACTACAGTAAAAACTTTATACAGTAAAATACTTTCTAACATGGACTGCTTATTGCAAAACCTCACTGTGCTTCTCCTGCTGCTCCAACCTCAAAGTCCTACAGAGGAGCTGATCCTCCAGCCCCAGAAAAGGATTCCTTCAGGAATCCTTCCAGATTCAGAATCAGACTTCAGGAAGGGGTCCGGATGGATGAAATCCATGCACACAGATGGAACTAAATAATCAGGGGTCTCACAACTTCATCACCCACCCCTGGTATTTTACAGCTGTCAAAAACAGGGAAGACTACAAGTGAATATTCATCATTCCTCAGAAAATTGAGTGTTTTCCCAAGAACTTGTTTCAGTTACATAAATTCATGCAAGGTCTGCTCACAGGGGGGAGGGAACTTGTCTGAACAAGTTTTCACTCCCTTCTGCAGGTACAAGCTGTCCCATTTATTACCCATGTGTACTCCCTGCAGGATGGAGATCTGCTTGTTTTGCTGTTTAATTCCTCCTTTCTGGAAGTTCAGTAAACATCCACTCACACATCTGACAAGCACCACCCGCATTCAGAGATTAATTTATAGCAAGTTTTTATCTGTATTCTCAGAGTAAATTTTTTAAATTTTAAATCAGGTCACTGAACATTGTTCTATTCTACCCAAAAGATTTTTATCACAGGAAGAAGGGCAAAAAAGGACAAAATTGCCATTAGATATAATTACTTTGTTTTTATGGGTTAGCAGTATCCACACACACACAAAAGGAAATACTAAGTGAAATGATGGATTTTTATGATGATGAAAACCCATTACACCGTGAGCTACCATGAGGAACTCATTTTCTCCTGAAGAACCATAAGCTACTGTTACTAATCCATGGTACAGTTAAACCCTTCACATAAAAACAATTATACATTATCTATTACCCCTCTGCCAGACACTGACACTCCTGAAAAAAAAACACAACACTTGGATTTATATTAACACAACGGACATCAATTTTGCAACTGAGAGGCGGGTTTATATATATACATATATATATATATAAAAACATGCACACAAGAAATATTTAAAACCATCAAATTCTTTTGTTGCCAAGGTATGGAAAGAAATATATTCAATTTATCACACTGCTTGTTCACTATTTCAGAAATCTTCCTGTTTTCCAGAAGATACACTAGGAAACATCACAGTGTCATGAAGTACCTGACTGCTAAAATTCTTGAACTATTTATCTTTACAGTTAGGAATCAACTTCAAATCTTTCGGATGTAACTTATTCAACTTCAGTCTTTGCTAGTGTTAAACAGAAAGAATAATTATCTTCAAAAAACTCTGTGTTCATTGTGTTAGTGAAAGTCAGCATGTCATAGCTGCATTAAACCACATCCAAATATCCTTGAAGAAGGTCTCAATCCTGATTAGGGACCAAATCCTCATGAAAACCAAAGCTTCTCTTCTATTTAGATCAACTATCAGCAAGTCCACTAACCTTCAAAAGAGCCTGACTCAAGCCCAAGTTTAATGCACATTATCACGCAGCAAGGAGGAGCTTTCAGCATTTCCTTTAGGATGTGATCAAAAGCAGCTCTGCACAGCTGCCAGACTTCATGACAGTGTCTTGCAACAGCTTAACTTCAGTTCCTCCAATCTCAAAAGAGCCTTTTCTTTGGGAGGAGTTTACCCTAGTTTCATCTGTCATCTGTTTTTTTTTTTTTTTCACATTGTCAAAAAAGGTGGAATAAGATTCCATGAGAAGGTGATTTATTAGGACAGCACGGTGGAGTGGTAGAGTTGAGAAAATCCTGGAAAAGTGTAAGATGTGTAAAAGTTGTTAATTGGTCTGAGGGGGCAGACAAGGAGAAGACAGCAGGACACTGCCAAATACTGAACTGAGTGCCAGCCTGATCTTCCTTTTTGTTACAGTGACTCCACAGATCCAAATCCATGAATATATGGTAAATATGGGTGCAATGAGAATCCTGGGAGAGAACGTCCAGAATGATACAGGGAACTTAAAGAGATTCTAGATTTGTCCACTGTGCTAAAATACCAGTTAATACAACCCCGACTACTCAGTCCTGACCCATCAAACACATCAGGCTGGATTCCAAGAGATGCACTGACATGGAACACCTGCTTTCACTGTCAGGATAAACCTTACATCCCAACCTTTAAGTGTCAGCACTAAAATATGATCCCAGCCAGTCAGCAAACACGGAGGGAGCTGGTATATTTTAGATGAGGAATAGATTTGGAAAGGTTCTTTGACAGACCTAGCTCCCCACAGCCACCCAATGACATTTTAAATTATTCAACTGAACTTTAGCAGAAAAAAAAACCCCAAAACCCAACCCCTGCCAAAAAGGGTGAAGAGCACAAACCATCACACTTCCTAAATGTACAACCACCATTGTCCATGTCTAAGGTGACAATTTGCTTTCTCTAATGTGTGCCATTTACTGACAGACTTTTGGACACTTCAATCAAGCTGAACAGCAGAGCTGCTTAATAAGAACACAACCCTGTAACTACAGCAGGCAGATCTTCCCCAAATCCACCCCTGCTCCTAGGCCAGGCTGAAGATGAGTGAGGTTTCCAGCAAAGATAGGTGTTTGTGTAACACAGTCTTCTGAAGCAGTGCTTAAAGCAAAGAGAGCAGACTCTCATGATCTCAACTTTCCAGGTTTTAAACCAACAGAAACATTTGGTATCAATTGGCAGGGTTTCAGCTCTGTCATCAGCAGATCTACCTCTGCACTTGATGCTGCCTCTATTCCCTTCTCCAGGCCCCATCTAGCCTAGATCTGCTAAGTGCTTAGACATTAATATTCTTTTTTAGAAAAGTACTACAGAGGAACAGGGCCCAAGGCAGTGATTACAAATATTATTATTTCAATGGTTGGCTTCTAGCAAAAATCACAGCCCCAATCCTGCTAGAAAAGATTACGTTACTGCCAAGAGGTTCTGCTCCACTTTTTGCAGCGAGACTTCAAGAGGTTTCACCTTTAACCTGATCTGTGATCCCTGAGTTATCAGAAAAACTCATTCAAGTCCAGGAAGAAAGAGTGGGGGAAGGGAAATAACAGCATAAATTCCATCTGAATTCAGAGGCAGAGCTTGAATCAAAATGTAAGCCCAATGTGCATGGGAGGAGGGAATGTAGGTAATTTACTATTGCTGCTGTAAAGTTTATGGAAGTAAAAAAAATTGCAGAACATGCTCTTTTAACTATATACACACCCCACACCTCTCCAGGTAACTTTGTTTCTGTCATTAATGATTATTTTAATTAAAACAAAAACAAAAAAAGAACCCTATCCCACACATTTTTTTTGTCAGATGCTACTTTACCTGCCCCTGTACTTTAATTATCAATTGCTATTATTTCCCATTGTATCTGCAACTCAGATTATTTGATGCAAAGCTTCGTGTTTCAGATACAGAGTTACTTTCCTTCTTTTTAAAACTGAGTCTGGGTGGATTCACTGGGATTAGCATACAGATCAAGTATTAGGATAACAATCTGTATTTTAAAATTAGCAACAATAAAAAGATACTTAAAAGGCAGCCTTCTGAACTGATTCCATATCCTACTGATTTTTACACCAAATAGTTTCACTTAAGAGTTAATAAAAGAAATGTCACCAGCAAATAGCACTGAAGTTTTGAAAGTGTCTTCAAATGCCTCTCACTAGAACAGAAATAGTTTTCAAACATCTCCACACATGTGTAGCAGTCACCTGCAGTGAAATTCACTCTGGCAAAGCAGAGCTGCTCACGCATTTGATTACTGTAAGAGCAGTTCTATGACTAATTCAGAAATGACACAGACCTGTGATAAATCCAAGATGATTATTTTTAGAACTGCATCAACTTAAAAAATAAAAAGCCTAGCCTGATGTCAGGCTTATAATTAATCCGTGTTCTTTTGCTGGACTCGAAAATGGAAGTGATTTAATCTGTCCTAATACACCAGTCTGTGTCTCACATGAGATCCTAAAGCCTGTACTCCAGTTCCACCAGTCAGCAACACCAAAACTGTTACACAGCAGAACTGAAACAGGTCATGAATGTCGGAATAAATAACCACAACAACATATCCCCGCTTCTCGTTCACCTCTTCAGGAATGTGAAAGTGAAGCCATTATTTTATCAAAACGGGTATGACACAGCTCCAAAGGGACAAAAATACATTCCAGCATGTAAACAAATACCAGAGGAGAATTAGTTCCTCTGATAACAGGAACAGCAGCCACCCAGTATGTGCGAGCTACAGGAAAAACACCAACCCAACTCACCAGTTCAGTGAGCAACTTAATGGGACACCCCAGCCCTGAACACTGCCCTGACTGCTCAGTCCCGAAGGGGGCACAGCAGCCCGGGGGACCCTGCGGAGAAGGAATCACAGAATCAATCGTGCTGGAAAACACCTCCAAATCAACGAGGCCGACCTTTCAACAACCACCACCTTGCCAACCAGACCACGGCCACGTCCAGCCTCTCCTTAAACACCTTCAGCAACGGTGTCTCCACCACCTCCCAGGGCAGCCCATTCCGATGTCTAATCACCCCTCCTGTGAATAATTTCTCCCAAATGTTCAACTACACCTCCCCTGGCGCAGGAACGGGGAAAGAGCCCAGGCGCCCTTTCCTCCCTGCCCGCCGCAGCCACCTGACAGCGTTCCGCTCCGAGAGGACGAGCTAAAAATAATACACACAAAAATAAAACACATCCGGGCCTGCGCCTGCCGGGCCCGGGCCGAGCGAACCAGCACCAGGCCGGGAACCCCCGAGCGGGGCCAGGCCCCAGCCCTCGCGGCCGCGGGAAGGGCGGGGAGAAGGACAAGCCCTCGGCGGTGCCTCGGGGCCGGAGCAAAGAGGTCACCGCCCGGCCGGGAGGGGAAGGGACACCCCGCACACCTTCTCCGCAAGGCCAGGCCGCCCTCAGCCGCTTCCTCAGCCCGGCCGCGGTGCCGGGGGCGGCTCGACCGCCCTTCTCGTAGCCTGGAGGGCGCGGCGGGCCCCGCGTCCAGCCCGCGGAGAGCCGGGCAGGGCAGGGCTCGGCACCTCACCTGCCCCGGCCCGCGGGCCCCCGCTGCTCCCGAGGGGCTTCGCCGCCGCCGCCGCGCCGGAAGCGCCCGCGAGGAGCAGGAGCAGGAGGAGGAGGAGGAGAAGGAGGAAGATCCGCGGCGTTACCACACACCAGGCGTTGTCCGGAACCGCGCGCGGGGCCCTGGGGCTCGTAGTCCGCCCTCCGCGACCACAAGCCCCACAATGCCGAGCGGAGCAGGGGCGGGAGCGCCCGGCGGGGCGGGGACAGTGCCCGGGCGGAGCCGAGCGGGCTCAGAGGAGCCGAGCCCAGCCCAGCCCTGCACGGCAGAGCCGCGGCGGAGCGCGGAGCGGCGGCAGCAGCGCCGGGGCAGCGGGAGTGCGGTGAGTGCGCCCGTCTCTTCGCGGGGTTCTGTGACCAGATAAACCGGGCGGCTCCGGCGTGTTTCTTACGGCGAGCGAAGCTCCGTGCTGGAGTAGCGGCGGTGCGGAGGACCGATGCCCGTGCGGGGGTCGCCGGCGTTCCCTCTGTGCCTGAGGGAGGGAGGGAGGGGAGGACGGGCTGCGGCGGGAGTGGAGGGGATCGGGATCCGAGCTGCTTCTCCGACGCGGGATACCCGGCGGGGAGCGGCAGGGGAGCCCAGAAGCCGCTCCGGTGCTCGCTCGGCTCCCGCGGGCGGCCGGCGGAGGGACGCGCTCTGCCCCCGGCCCCGCGGAGCCGAGGCGCCCTCAGCCCGCGCCCCGGCGGGAGCGCTTCAGCCGGAGTTGTGCTCGGGTGGACGAAGTGTCGCGGTGCCCTGCCCCAGAACCCTCCTGCGGTGTCCTGCGGGTCCCTGCGGCCGTTCCGGCCGTTCCCAGCCCGCAGCTTGGCTTCCAGAGCCGCCGGTGAGGAGCTGCTCCCCGTCCTGGCGGCTTCCTGAGCGCGCCCCGCACCGTCTGTACGCCCCGAGCGCTGGCCATTAAGAGAACTAAAGTTGTGCGTTGTCTGCCGAGGTGATTCTGCTCCTAGCAAGCTTTGAAGTTTAGAATTGCATTGCAGGAGGAGCTCGGTGATTAAAATTTGCTACTGATGTTAAAGCATCAACTAGGTTCTAGATGAGAATTTGCGTTTCTGAAGTGTGGCTGTTAACGCTCGCTCTTTTAAAGCGCTGATCGCTGTCACCTAACGTTAAGGCGGACGAATTCCCCGGTGTGGACACGGGATTGAACAGCTAGAGCATTAAACTTGGCAGGCATTGGTTGTAACTTCTGGCAGTGCTGGTGGAAAGAGTTGGATGCCTGCGGGAACAGAGGGACGATGTGCAGGTGTCCGTGTGTGTTACCCATCCACATCTCCTCCTTAAGGGTGGGCGAGGGCACTGGGTGGCGGAAGAATAAGGAAAAAAGGCACCTGGATTGTTACACATTATTACACGTGTGAATTTTCCCCTTCCCCACGCCACCTTGTTTTGTTTTAATCAGATCGATGGATGATCTCTCAAGTATCAAATGCTCTGCGCATCCTGGTATTAAAGGGCTGCTTGAAACCTGCATTGTGTGTGTGAGTTCTGTGCTGTTAATCACCTTTGAGCTCCGATTCTTCGATTTTCCCCTCATTTTTGACGTGATCTGGTGACTTAGTCTAATGGAAAATTACGCCCTTCTTTGTAGGAGAGAGGTGTTTGCCAAAATGTTGTAGCGTAGATTGAGCTAAATGTGTGTTTAATGGTATTTTATCCTTTGAGTGAAATTAGTATGCTTTAAATAAAGCTGCAGTTGTAGAGCTGCTGCAACTTAAGATAGTTACATCTTCTATCAATTTGTGATACTTTTCCAGATCCTGTCCGGTGTTGGTTGGAATTTTTGGGCTTGGACCAGATTCACACTTTGTTATTTTATACCCATTGTATTTTTTTACAGTTACTCTGGCTTGGTTAAGTGTGATGAGGAATAATTGCCAAGGGAAGGGAGGGAGCAGGAACGGTTGATGGTTTTTCTTTTTAAGGTGTGGGTTGCCTACGGAATCACACAGGGCAGCCGAAGATGTAATACAGTGTGAAGGCTTGTGGCAGTGTAGTTTCCCACTTGAGTTGCAAAATTTAACCTAATGAGGTTGTCTGTCCTGTGTTTTCAGATCTTCTAGTCCAATCTGAGTTGGGATTTTAAAATTTGCTTTGAGTTTGTCTCCTCATCTGCCGCTGTCAGCAATTTGCTCACGTGTAGATGGAAGTTATTCATGAACATGTCTGTCATCTTTCATATTCGAGGGTGAACAGTTCTAGGAATACTGTTGTTGTAAAAACTCTCTTGAAATTTGTTCTCTTGATGTAAATGTTGTATTTAAGTGTAGTAGCTTAGTTCAGTTTATAACCTTGCCTATATCAACATGTAGCAAAGAAGATGGGTTAGTGCTGGCAGAATTCTTCACAGCAAGATCTGAATACTCCCTGCTCTTTAAAGGCTCTTGAAATTTTGAGAAGTAAAACATTTGTTGAAAATTTATTTTCTCATCATCAGTGAAGACACGTTGTTGGCATGCCTGAATACCTTTTAAAATAATTTCTAGCAGTTTGTGTTCTGTGTGGGCAGTACATTATTCTGTCTGTGTAAAGCACAGGATGAATTAATACAGGGTACATCTGCCCTATACTCAGTTTTCAGGCTGTCGTTATCTGAATGAAGCTGTGTGTTCAAAATAATGTTAAAAATTGGTGTGTAAGCATGGTTTTCAAAGTTAATGTTTGGTTTTCTCTATTTAATATACACTTGCATATCTCTGATACGGTATAATGGGCAGATGGTGGGGAAAGATGTCTGTATAGTCAGCTGTAATTAGTGATAAATGTGTCTTTATGAATATGTACATACTTTGTATGTATGAAAAAGCAGAGTAGTTAAACTTGGAAATCCCTTAAAAATTTTTGGTTTTAATTTGTGTCTTCCCAGCATGGTCTTGTGAACTGGATGACTAAACATTAGCAGAACTTAGAGGTGGGGGATATAATGTATTCCTGCAGGAGGAAGGGAAATGCTTTCTGCATCTTGAATTATTCAATTGACAGAAGGATGCATTTTCGATAAACCTCTTTGTGAAATAGTCCTGGACATCAAGCTGTAACTACTTCAAGACAGATGAATCCCATAGTTCAGTAACAAATGTGAAGGTTTTTGTACTTGCTTTCCCTCTGTACTTGGCATTTAAAGCAGTACAAAATTCCAGGGATGTAAGAATGCATTGATCCCATTAAGAATGGGTTTATTTCTGGTGCAAGTATCTCAGTGCCATCACTGCAAAGGTTGTGTTGGAGGAGATCTGAAGCTATAAAGTAATGTAAGAGCAGTTTCTTGCCTGTTTGTGGCTTGGGTAGTTCTCAACAGCATCTCATTTGGTGGCCATAATGAAGTATTTGTGATAAAGAATTGTTCTTATGTGGTGTGATTAAAACATCATCTCTGAGGTCGTGTTCTGGTTTGTTTAATACACTTCAAAGCTAATGATTATGAGAACTGCAGACCGTGGCTAATGGGATAAAAGCTGTGTGAGTTCTCCATGTCCTTTTTGGGCTTTTGGAGTTATTGCGGAGCGGCTGTAGCAGTGAGATGGGAAAAGAGGAAATTTCTTATTCATACAAGCTAATGAGTTAAATGTGTGTATGGCTTTTGGGTTAATGAGATTTGACCTCGTGTGTTGTGAAGGATTTTTTTGGTTTAGTTCAGTGTTTAAATATTATGCTAATTCTTAAGAAATATTTTTGCGGACCTTGAGACTCTTCTTTCAGGAAGAATCAATAATGACAAGTAATTTACTGTCTAGAAGAAGAAAGTCAAAACAATGTGGTTGTATTTAGTTTTATCCAACTAGCTTCCAATTTACAGGCCGGCTGTCGTTGCACTAATTTATGTACTTTGTGTACTTCAGCCCTGAAGTCTTTCATCATTACAGCTAAAGAAATAATTGCTTAATAATGCTCTCTGTTCCTGCTCTGCTGTGTGAGTCTGACAGTTCCAACCTCGTGATGGCTTGATGGGCCTAACGGACAATCTGCTGCTTCTAGAAAGATCTATTCTGTCTGAATCAAAACTGAAGCTGTGTCGTATGTGCAGGGGGATGTCAGCTGTACAAACCAAACACTTGTTAGCCAGCAGTGATCTCCTCAGACCGTGGAAGAGCTGCAGTTCCTGTCGTTGTTCTCTTTCCCTCTATTTTTGTCGCGCAGGTTTCTGCGTGTGCAGTAAGTTTGGGGTGGATTTCCTCATCTCAGAAAAGAGAACTCTCATTTCCTTTTTAACCTTTCTGCACAACACACTAAAGGCTTTGTTTTGCTTTTGCAGTTCTGAGAATTCTGCTCGGATACCACGGAAAGCCATGGCTTTAATTCCCTTTGCAGTAAGACAAAATGCCCAAACGCTGCTCACCAGCTGCAGTTTGCCTCTGGTACTGTTGGAGCAGCAGTGCTATTCCAGCCTTGATTCTCTTGTGGAAGTTTGGAGTGAGCTGGAGGACTTGGACATCTACTTTTCACTGTGGTTTTTTTAACTGCCCTTGGCATGTCAAGGTAGTGTTAAGAGCATGGGTGCTTTGCCAAAGACAGCCTGTCGGAACTGCTCAGCATCACTCAGCCCCTGGAGATTGCCTCCTTCCCTGGCAGAGCAGCACAGTGCCAGGCTTTGGGGACTGGCTCCATGGCTGAGGTGATGCTTGCTGCCCTAGTTTTCCCCATACATCTCAGTTATGTAAGTTGGAGTTGGAAAGGAAGGTCTAAAGATTTAAGACATCATTTTTTAATTGGTACACCAAAACTGCCCTTTTCCAATGCTGCTTTTTTTATTTTTTTTTTCCCCCCCACGTTTAAATTAAAGCAGCTCCTGGAGCATTTAATGACTGTGTACTTCACACAGCAATTGGAGTTCACTGAAGCAACTCATGTTTTCTCTCTCAGATATCTTTTTCTCAAAAGAGGCATTTGCTCCAGTTTCTAAACTATTTAAAGCAATTAATCAAAACCTAAGATGACAGAAGCAGCTTCTGTAATATCAGGTCTTCCACTTGAGATGAGGTTGATGCAAGGGGAAAGTGCCCAAGTCCCCACAAGTGTGTGTAAAGCCTGTAGGTGAACGATGACCTTTTCATCTGCTAAGAAATATGGGAAGTGGGAGGAAGAAGACAGGGGAGCAGAGTTATTTTTACTATAAATATGTCAGTTTATTGACTTGTTAATTTCAGATTTATTCAAAAAAGCAGGAGGAGGAAACACTAATGTCTGCCAAAACCAAAGTAATTAGTGGGAGTTGAAAGATGTCTAATGACACTTACAAGTACTAAAGAGGAATAAACTAGTCTCTTATTAAACTGGATAAGGACTTTTAAAACACTGTAGTAATTCTGTTTTATCTTTAGAACATGTGCAATTGCATATGGTAAATAAAAACCTCTTTAGTAAAGTAACATTATTTATTCACAGTAACATTACAGGCAGAAGGTGGGGTTTTGATTAAAAAAAAAAAAAAAAGAAAAACCAAAGCTGACTCCACACTTCTAAATTAAGGGTTTAGATAACACTTGACAAAGCTGATGGTTGAGTTGAAGATGACAGAAGAGTTTTAGATTAATGCTTAATGTGCCCAACTGGTAATAGTGAAAGTCTGGAAGGGCTCTTTTGCCTTTGCCTCGGGTCATTCCTCTGCCTCTGAACTGGGCCTTCCCTCTTGATCCCCTGGCTGCTCTCTCCACCTCCCTGCATGCCCAGGCTGTCCAAGGGATGTCCCTTGCCATGCTCTGCTTTCCTCTGCTGTGCCCACAGTGCTCTCTGCTCCTGCAGTGTGTGCTCACAAATCTCTGCTGCTTTTAACCCCCAAGGCTCCCGACTTCTGCCAGTGCAGGGGCCCAGAACTGTGTTTGGGGTGCTGTGTAGCTGTAATTATTCCTGTTCTACCTGGTGTCCTGTGCCGTGCGTGCCTGGCTGCAGCTCCCCGGTTCACTGTCACCTGTGTGGCCACTGCAGGACCAGCTCTGCTGCTCTGAGTTGGCTGCAGGACAGTGCCTTGGATTAGTCCTCCCCACATCTCTGAGGCACGGGGGATGTCCTGGTGTCACCAAACCCCACGGGGATTTTGGAGCTGTAGGAGTCCCCACTTGCTCAGAAGCTACTTGGCATCATCTGCAGCTGACAGTTCCCATCTGCTCTTCCTACCGTGCCTCTGTTAAAATACTGAAGAAACCAGGATATTACATGCAGGGGAAGATACCAAGGAAAACAAATACCAGAAAAAAAGCAAGCAGAAATATTTAATTACAGGGGATATGGAGCAGCAGGGCATATAAGATACCCATGGCAGTGAGTAAGAATCAAATTGACTGTAAGTAGATCTATTTTGAGGGGATGATATGCATGAAGCAAAAAATGCCATTAGTAGTTTATCATATAGAAATGTGAGGGAGGAAAATGTGCATGCAGTATTAGAATGCAGTGCACTTGTGGATTTGACAGAACAGATAGCAGGTCCCCATATATGAAGTGACAGCAAAATACCCTTCAGCTTCAAGGGGACAAGCTTTCACTCAGTCACAATGCAAACAAGTTCTTGAAATGATGGAAGCATATTTCCCAAGAAGAAGGGAAGAAAAGCAGCAGGAATTCAAATCTGCCTCTAAGAGTTGTTACAAGGAGCTGGGTCTCATAAGGATCTTTGTTACCTTTAGTGAAAGCCCTATGGAGACAGAGGTATGAAAATACGTTCCCTCTGTTTGTCATCCCAGCATTGTTGGAGACTAATGAAATTGATTTGCACCGTCCTTTCCTAATCCTTATCCATGTAGCTATGCTGTCCTGGAGTTATTTCTTAATTCCTTAGGAAGTGTAGGGCTTTGGAAGAATCCCTGGAAATACTGCTGAAGTGCTGAGAGAGCAATGGCAAAATTAATTTTTTGCTTTCAAAGGCTCTGAGATTATCCCAGGAGCTCAGGGAAGGTAAGACCAATTGATTGGATAGTTTTAAGGGAAGAAAGGAGAAAACTTAATTGTTTTTAGAACTTTTGGTAGTGGACAAGTCACTGAGTCTTTACTTAACCTACACTTGTCCAGTCTAAAATGAAAACGGGCTCTTCCTACTCATAAAAGCTAGGAATGGCTGTGAAACATCTGGGGTTAATTTGTTAAAGGTAAAGGTCTATTTGTCTGTGATTAATGCTGAAAACAGCCTCAGTGTGTATAAACCATGTGAGTGACTGTCTGGCCGTGCCATTCATCAGGCATGGTGATCTTTGCTGCCTCACAGCAGCTTGCTATAGATTTTTAGAGACACTGGATCGTTCCTATTACTTACTTGAAGGATAAATTGCAACATTTATCATGGCATTCCCATTTTTATTTTGTTAATCTTTCAATACCATGATTGAAGAACGCTTTGGAAGCCAATAAGTGCGAATCCCAAATATTGCTGGGCTTGTAAGGGTATTTTGCACCATCCTGATCCAAGTAACAAATAGCAGCAACGGACCTGCACAACACATAAATGTTATGTATTTTTAAACAGGCCATCAGAACACAGAATTAATTTGGAAAATATTTGGAATAATGTCATTCACTCAGAAAATTTCAGTTTTCAGTTGCGCTTCAGTCTAGAAAATACTCGATATCCTTTAGAAACAAGAAATTGTGCCATCACTGAAGCCTTGCAAGGTTGTGCAGAGGCAAGAAGCAGCATATTAATGTGAAATTTCCATCTTTTTCATGCTTAAATGGAGCAGATCTAAAGTCAGTTCATTCAACAAAATGGCAATTTGGATCTATTTTACAGAGCTCACTTGAGGCAATGTGCTCTTGCTAGTTCACTTAAAATGTGGATTCTGAGACTAAGGAAGATTTTTGCATATTTCAATTACCCTTAGTTCTGTTTGCTCACATTTTACCTGGTTGACTAGAAAAAAAAAGTTTTTTTTCTGGGTATCTTTTGGCATATACAAAATCTAGTTAATTAAGACATGCTATACTTTCTCCCCAGAGTCAAAGTATAATGTTCAGCTGGCCGACTTGCATGAATAATCCATCACTGTGAATCATTAATTTAGAAGACAAGCTATGGTAATTGATGTCTTTATGCAAGCTATGGAAATGCTTAGGGAAATTGCTTATTTTTTTCTTGTTAGTTCCTTTTTTTTAATTTTTTATGTGCTTTGGAATATTTCTAGGCCTGAGTAGTGTGGATTCTGAAATGGATTCACCTGAGATTAATGTTCCTGTGGGACTGGGATCTCTTTCTTGGGTTTGAGTACAAATCTGAATGTTTTTCATCTGTAAAACTTTAAATCATAAGACTTAACTTTGAGCTAATCTTGTGTTTACACATTGGATGAACCACTTTAAGTTTTGGAAGTTTCCAGGAAAAGGACCTGGCATGATGGTCTTAGCAGTGGCTTTAATGTGGTAAAAATTCCTTTAAAAATCCCTGTCATAATCTGGTAATGCAAACAGGGATTGCAAGCACTACCTACTGGGAAAATTGGTATTTAGACCTTCCTGTATTACCCTGAGTTTCCAGCATGTATCAAACTAAGCATATAAAAGGCTGATGAGGTGTATATTTGTTGGAATATATATATTGCTGGAATATATATAAAAATTTTGTTGGAAAATGTACATTTGAAGATAATTCTCTATTTAATTCATAAAGCTCACCTGTATGTTACATTATACTGTAACCATGATGTCTCTGTGGCATGAAAAATTACTCATTTTGTTTCCTTTCTGGGAATCTCTTCACTCTCACTCATAATTGAAATATGAGGGTTTGCTACCAATTTACAGTTATTTTGTCTGCCTTCAGAATGAGGAAGAGGCACTTGGTTGGTGTTGAATGGGAGCCAACAGCTTGGTGGCATTTCAAAAGTGGGATATCAAGAACCCATATATGACTTAAAGCATATGTACATTATATAATAATGTCACAAATGCAAAATATTATAAAGTCTTTCCATTGATGGTAACGGGGTTTGGACTATAACTACATAGTACTATGATGATTTTTATTCCATAGAGGAAACTTCCTAAATGTTTCTTGTGTGTTCTGTAGCTGAAATGCAAAGTGGACCATTTCTACAGATAAATTTAAAATGTAACAATTCTGAAAATGAGAAGGCAGACTTATTTTGTGAACATTTTTTTCCCCCCTTGAATATTTACTTCCCATTTAGGCATCAGACTAGAGGCTTATTTGATCTCATGTGCTTGGCTGCTCCTGTTTGTTCCCAGCTGAGCCCTGATATGCTCCACTTTGAAACCCAGCCCTGAATTTCGACATTTTACACAGGAGCAAAAAGAGAACATTGTCCTAATGAATTTGCATTTGAGCTGAATTGAAATAGGTTTTGCTGTTTGGGTTCAGTTTCATAAGGCAGGAGAGGTGAAATGCTGCTGATAGATGCAGTTATTGAAAAATGGTAATCACAACTTTCATAAAGTGAGATAAGCCATGTTTATTAATGCTTTCTGTGGACATAGAGTGACTTGGCCCTGGGACATTAAATGCCTAAATGGGTTGTGTAATTAGCTTTTTTCCACTTACGGATCAAGCAGCTAAACACACAACATTTTCCGAGCAGCTTAAATTATTTTTGTCGTATTAGTTTACACCATGGGAAAAAATTCTAATTTTTCAGGTTTTTTAAATAAAATCAGAGCTGGACAGTGAACAGAACCGGGGTCCTGAGGAGGTTTCTATGCCAGCCATAAAACTCTTAAACCAGGGGTGACTTCTGTGTTCCCATCCCTGACACAGAGCAGAGTTTTGAACCATCTTGGCCTGCTTTGGCAAAGAATTCCAAAATCATTGAACCAAAACCATGGCATGTGGTGGCTATGGGTAGAGACCTCCCCAGGCAACCTTTTCCACAGCTTTCTTGTGTTTGCCAGAAAAATTCTATTGTTTAAGTCGAGCCTGATGTTTTCTTAGTACAGTTTGAAACTCTGCTTGTCCCATCCACTGTGTGTACACAATCAGAACAATATTTTAATGCCCTTTTTCTTCTCTCTCTATGATTGATATCAAAGAGAAGGACTGAAATAAAACATCCCCAAACCGACCAAGTTTGAGCTTTTAAATCCATATTAATTTCATACTTGGCTACCTCAGCTGGCATCATTGTTAGTCCAATTAAAAAATAAACACCCGCCCTAAAGAATTTGCAGGCAGGCTGTGTCACACTCAGTCCTAGGGGAAAATTACTTAGCACAGGGAATACCCCTGGTTTTTGAAAGGCACTGCTTGAGTGCCTGCCAGATGTAAGCTTTTTTTCCCCACAGTAACCATTGTGACCTCTTTGACAGTGTCATAAACCAAATGAATTCAACAAAATCCCCAGTTTGATCAGGGCATTACAGGAGAAATTTTCTAGTCTGGGTTTCTGGATAAAGTAATCTCAACAGCTCCTGGAGGGAGTGAGTGGGGAGTTGCCAGTGTTAAATAGGAGGTAAATATTTCTCTCCCTGAAACAATTCAGCAAAAAGACCTCTGAAAATCTGAGGACTTTGAGATAGTTAAGCTCTAATTTTGTAATGTCATGACTTGACTCTTTCTATATAAGACAGGTTAAAGGAGAAGGACCTTTAAAATGAGAACAAGGAAATGTTTGTTTAATAAGGCCCTAGTCAAGATTTTTTTTTTTTTTTTCTCCTTAATGCAAACTCACTGAATGGGAGTACAAAAGTGTTTGAGGTTTGGGATCAGCTGTGGCCATTCAGGCTTGTAATTACAGCTGTGATAAGTGTGTTTTCAAGTCTTGCTGTACTAAGAGTTTTCTTAATCCATTATTTTACTGAGCCTTTCGTTGCTCCTCCTAGTACATTGTAACAATTCCTGAAAACTTCTGAATCATGGGAAAACAAGTGTTAGGCTATTAATTTCTCACTCTGTAGAGACATACACTTGAGTCTTGCCTGGGCAAGTGCATGGCCACGTCTGACATCACTGATTCTGTATTTGGGAGCACACAAATATTACAACTCTGGGTGGTGGAGACTGGACTGTTTAAAGTCAAGCTTTTTAATGTAGCACTGGGGGGAAAAGTGTAGTGAACTTGTGATCCATTATTAGTAACCTTGGTTGCTGTGGGCTTTGGGAGCTGGAAAAGAGATGTTTCCTGGTGAAGGCTGGATGTCCTCTGCTGTTGGTTTCCCTAGGTATTTGTGGAAACAAGCACTGATTTCTTAGCTGGTTGCTCTTTAAGTGCAGAAATTCGTGCCACTGAATGTCCCATAGGTTTGGACACTTGATCCAGTGGAGCTGCTGTCCCCCTGCACAGGCATGTTACTGCTTCAAACTGCAAATCTCAGTGTTGCCCTTCACTTCAAGGGAGAGTAATTCTGTATATTCTGCCAAGGATGAATTTGAACAAAGAGGAAGTAGTCCTAGAAGTAACTTTAGGTGCATGATTTCATGCTCTGAAGTGGGGCTGCTGTAATTTTAGCATCTCATGTGTCCTTTGATGAACTTTGAGACAGAGGTGGCTGTGTACAAGGCGCACAGCTGATCTTTGTGTGCTGCCTCAAGGATTAGCAGAGTCTTGGTTAGTCAGGGATTAGCAGAGCAGTGAGAGATGAGCTGTTGCCCATTTACACCTGGGGGTGTATGTGGATCCAGTGGAATAGCTGTCCTGTGGTGACTAACTAAAGAAGTGTGTGTAATTTGGGCACTGCTTCTCATCCAGCTGCACCAGCTCCAGGAGGTCTGTGTGAGGCAAGGTGTTCTGCCTGCTTATTGCCTGATGAGGTTGCTGCTGAGACAGATTGACTGAAAATTCAAGTATTTTTCTTCTGTGACTATGTTGATGGAACTGCTTGGTACAAACTGGGTCTGAATTCCTTGCTTGGAGGTGCAGCAGTCCACCTTGCCTATTTGACAACTTAATCTAGACATAAAAATCAGATAACCCATGTCAAACTTGAAAATTGGGATCTTGTATATAGGCGCAAGAATTCAGGTTAACCTACTTAGTTTTGAAAGCCACGCTAATTAAAAAGATTAACCTAATTTTAAATAATTATGTATGTTACCCACCAATGGAAAATATTGGACACACATGAATCATAGCTCGTCATAAAAAAAACTGGGAGTAGTGTCACAGCCTTTCTAGCAAAAGGTAGAATTAATATTAACTTGCCATAAGAAAACATCTGAGATTTGCTGGAAAACGAACACTTTGGTTTGGGGAGGGGAGGCAATGAGGTTTCAACCTTCAGTTTTCATTCTGGGTGTTGGAAAATCTGCATTTCCTTTAAGATAATTGGAGTTTTCCAATTATAAAAGTTTTAAAGGAAAACAAAACCAAACCACTCAAGAAAAAAAAAAACGAAAACAACAAACCCAGACATCCTCTGAACAACACAGCACGAGCGTGTTCCTGGAGCCTCAGGGAGGGTGTGTAGGTGTGAGCCAGCAGAGCACAGCACAGTGGTCTGTTCCTGCAGTGCTTTGTGATTGCTCTTGTTCATGGGAATTGCTGCAGCATTTACAGTCAGGTCTAATGTGATGCAAACTCCTCTATGTGGGAGAATAAGCAAGATTAAGACAAATTCAGCTCCCTCCATGTGGTGTTTAAATGGCTCATCATGGAGTGGGTACTTGGAACAGCCTCAGTTCCCATAAACACAAACCAATGAGGCTTGAACAGTGAGCACAGAAGTGAGCTCCAAGGCCAGATTCCACCTTCCAGGCACAGCTTGAGTGCTGGACTCTGAACTGAGCTGTTCTGTCCATGGTGAGCCAAGAGTGATGTTTCAATAGCCACAAGCCTCCAAGGCCAGGATAAACGAAACTCTCAGAACAAAAATGCCAATATTTTATTCCCCCCCCCCCAGTAAAGTGAGGCTTGTTTTTGCCTCTCACTGAAAAAACTATTTGGTTGTTGTACATCTTCTGTTGTGGGTAAGATGCCTGAGCAGCAGGAAGTAGTTTTTCTTCCTTGCCTTTCTGTTTCTAACTTTCCAGTTTATCCCTTAAAGCTGCTGTTGTTCCAGATATTCTCTCTGAGCAATTCAGAAACACACGCAGGGCACCAAGCTTACTTCTTGTTTTCATGCCCTGCCAGCTCTCCCAGTTGGAACAGCAAGAGACTGCTACTGCCCCATTTATTGGCTTTTGGGGTTTTTTCCTTGAGTTGATAAGTTCATGGATGCTTGTGAGGAAACAAGAGAGAGAAGGACGTGAATGATGATGTGGAGATAAAAGAGTGAGGATTTTAGTGGCAGTTCTGTCCACTGTGCCATACTGGGTGATTCATTCCTCCTATCTAGATCTAACTTGTCTGTGATGGGGCAGATCTCCTGGTTGCTTGCTTTTTTAGATATTTGCAGAGCTGCTCTCAAATGCAAGCAATATAAAACCAGAGTTGTGGAGTTGTAGAAACCATGGAGGTAAGAGACAATTGAAAATATTTGAGAATATATGAAAAATACCAGCAAAGTAAATAGCAGTGATGCTGAGGCCTGAGAGGCAAGGATTAGAACTGGCCTCAGGGTAGGAGGAAAGAGGAGTTTAATTTTCTTGTCCATGTGGAATTCCCATGCTTCTTACTCCTTTGAGAAAATCAGTGATCAACGTCCTTCAGATCAAAAATAAATTCTTATGGAATGCCTTGTTGGAGGTTTTCCACTGTGAAAAATGTAGAATGAAAAAACCCTGCTACTGGCTGGATTTGGCATCGAGATTATTCTGTAGTTTTTAGGGAAAAAAAAAGTCTGTACTTTGTAACAGATGTTATTCTGCTATGTTAGAGAAATATTTCAAGTGGAGAGGCTTAATGCTAAATTTTTCCCTCAGTTACTGACTTTGCTGAAATGTCCTTGCTCAGTGACTCCTTTTTGCTGGTTCAGAACTGATCCCCCTCTGAGCGACTGTTCTTTCTCACCCTTTTGTGTCTGTAGACTTTGTGCTAGAGCAGCTTTAGAGCCTTTTTTCCCTTTTCATTTTGTGCCTCAGCTGTGGCTCTGCTGGTCAGGCTGGACACACTTGCCAAGACTGCTCTTTCTTTTAAACCTGGCCTTTCCTAGGCCCTGCCTGGCTCCAAGCTCCATCGGCTGGTGGCCATGCCCTGGGCACTGCTGCCAGGGCTGCTGGGGGGCTCAGCACTGAGCTGGTGCTGCTGTCAGGACGGGCTCTCTGAGATGTGCTGCTGCTCCCAGCAGTGACTGGGGCTGGCTGGAAGCTCAGCAGTGGCTGCTGCTGCAGTCCTGAGTTGTCCATGGAGAAAGGGACCGTGCAGCAGAGGGGTGTTGGAGGAATGTGTGGTGTCCATGCGTTAGAAGCAGCAGTCCTGGTAATGATTAATTGCTGCTGGTAATTAATCAGGGTATAACATCTACTTTGGATGCTGGGCTTAATTGTTTTAGGTTTTTTTTTTTTTTCTAAAGCAATCTCTGTCTTATTACTGTACTGTAAGAAAGTAATTCTGATCTCAGAAGTGTTACCAGAAGTGAATAATACTCTCCTGCCAAGAGGAACGTTACCTAAATGTAAATGGAGCCCAGTGCTGATTGCAAGGCCGAAGCAAATATTATTTTGTAGGAAAACAAGCTGGTTTGTATGTCATGCTTGCTTTCAGTTCATGCACTGACAGACTCCTCTTCTGAAATCCTGTTGCATTTTAATTAACTTTCTTCATCATCTTGACATAGCTATACCATGGCCTGATCTCTTTTCTTCTGAAATCCTTGTGAAGGGATTGTGAAGCTGGACAAGGTATGGAGAAATTAACTTCTGCTTTGATATTTTGAAATAGTGTTTCACACCATATACTTTATCTGTTTAGTTATTCTGGGATGATTTAAAGATTGTCGTTGTTCACTGTGTTTTGTTAAGGATATTTGAAAATTTTCCTGTGTTGTTTGATGGGCTTTTGAAAGGCATTCAGCAAAGTCTTCTCCAGAGATGCACAATTTCTAGGTACTTTTCATGCAGTTTTCCCTACTCCTACCCCTAAGTAGTGAAGGGTTCCTGTTCTGTTTTTATTTCTCCTTAATTAGTTGTGTCTTTTAGTCCTCCTACTTTGGAAGGTTTAAAATTGGCTGTGAGAGCTTGTATAATGCCAGGCAAAGTACACAGACTAATGTAATGTATCCGAAGTGACTTAATGTATAAATAGGGAGTTGCAAGAAAAATGCTTGAAACACTGTATTCCAAACTCACTTGCTGTAAATGCTTCCACAGGATGTATTATTAATATATTTTGGTGCTGCTGAAACTGTAATATCATTGTGCATTACAGCAGTATCTGTGACATAAGTGACAGCTTTCATCACTTATAAAACTACGCTCCAGTACATGCAGGCATCTCGCCTTTAGACTCCAACTGCACTGATTGCATCTGGCAGCTGCATATGGTGAAACTTAGCTACTGCCCTTTTAATTAAGTTATAGTGGGAGCTTGCTACTGGGAACTTGATGATCAACTGAGGGAAATAACAGAAATGGGACTTACTGTAAGTAAGGAAATTTGTGGTACGTGCAAGAGCAGGCAAGAAGTTGTTCTTGTGTCTAAAATAACTGATTGCAGTGTTCTGTCTCTGCTGCTTGTGATGGAAAGAGACTGTTACAGAATTAGATCTCACCCTTCCTTTCCCAGATAACCCTAAGGAAATCTGAAGGAGAAAAAGGAATGCTGCTGTCTCATTTGGAGTTTCTTCCCTAGATGGTCGCACCCTGAGTGGAGTACTGCATTAGCCTTTTCACTGAAAAGTCATTGCAGAGGTAGAATGTGTCAGAAATGGTTTTGGAGGTCTGCTGAGACCCAACTTCCCCTGCTGTGTCTGGGCATTGTCCCTCCTTCCACAGTCAGGTCAAGGTCTTCCCCACCAGACCAATGTATAGGAGAGAGCTCGTTCAGAGAGCTGTGCAGGACTGACAGCCCTCACTGGGACAGGAATGGATGGGGAAAAACCACCCAAACCAAACAGTCTGGGCCTAACTAAGATGCTTCTATGGAACTTGCCAGGTAGACCCCCCCCTTTGGTCTGCTGAGAGCAGATCCTGTGTAGTGTTTTTGTAGTGAAGCTCTCCCCAGTCAGACGGTGTTGACTTTCCCAGATGAGCCACAGGCACACCCCCAGTTCTGAACCTTTTAGAATCCCCAGGTTCCATAATGCTTCAAATTTTCTCCTTCACAGAACTTGTGGGTTTTGTGTTTTCTTATTTATAGCTCTTATTTTGTGGGGCACACTGGAGCTGTCAAAAGTAAGGCACTCTGCCAAAGTATTTAAAAAAATTTGTTTCTCCTAGACAGAGGGAACAAACAGAGAAATTGCATGAGTCCTCCCAGTTGCAGGCCTTACAGCTGTAGATTTGGAAATAAGACCACCTTTTTTAATTGTCTAGACATGTATTTAGATGTTCGCTTTAGGCTATTCAAATTTAAGTATTTTGGACATGGCTTCTCAGCATCTCTTTTTATTTTTTAATTAGAGCTGAGGGAATATGCTTGAGGAAGCGCAATTAAGACAACTTTGGCTTGCATAATTGCCTCAGCAGGTTAGTGACTCAGTGCCAAGCTCCATGAAAGTTTAAAAACATTTGGGATTCAATGGAGAAAATTGTCAATATGAAATTTTTCAGTGTACCATTTGCCTTTCAGGTTTTCTCAATGTTCCTGGTGCCACCGAGTCATTTAAAAAACAGAAATAAAGAATCCTGAAGGGCATGATTTGGCTGTGTGTTGGAGAGCAAGGTTCTAGTGTGATCCAAACACTTCCTATGGAATTACTCTTCCTTGTCTTAGTCACTCTCTACTGGAGGTTTAAATGCCCCACTATTTCCTGTATCATTATTGTGCTGCTTTCTAATGAAATTAACCTCAAGGTTTCCTGCTCCAGAAGGCAATGACACCATAATTGACAGATGGTGATAAAATCCTTTAATTTATTAATAAATGTTTGTGGTGTTTGAGATAGAGATGTCATTGCACTGAGACAAACTGATTCCAGCCAGCTCAGTGGTTCCACGTGTGTCTGTGGAATCTCTGCTTGACAAGGTCAGATGCTCACATAGGCTAAGGGTAAACATTTTTTAGGGACAAACATTTTTTTTGCAGCACAGAAAATGTAAGTGCATCCCCTAACGTGAAGGAGCTGCCTTGCTGGCTAAAGGGAACACATCATAGTGAGCAGTGATGTGTCTGCCTGCTGCCCAAGAAATGAAGAATTTCCCAGGGTTGTCACTTCCAGGGACTGCATTGCTAATACCCAAAGTACTTTGTAGATCCATTCATGTGCTGCTTGCCCTCAGTAGCCAGTTATCTGTTAAGTTGTAGCTTAAAGCATTTAATGGATGTTTAGTTATTTTCCCATTTCCTTGGCTAAGCAATAGCACCTCCTGAATTGTGTATCTGTTGCTGTGAGGATTGGTATTTGATTTGCCTGCTCTCAGCTCCGGGACACCTGCCTGTTTTCCTGGCTGTGCAAAATAAATTATTTCTCAGGTGAAGCCAACTCAGGTTCGAGTTCTATTTGGCATTCCCTGTGCTGGAGGGAGAGAGGGGCTGAGTGCTGGGGAGGAAAAGGGAGATGAACACAGTGAGCAGCTGATGGGAGGAAGCGTCACATTCCTTCTGTGGGGCTTTCCTGTGCTAAAACCACAGCGTTCTGGAGATGAGAATGCTTCTGCTCCAGTAGTGCTGGCTGGCAGTGGAATTTTTGCCCAATCTTCAAATAAAAATCTGACAGATTGTGTTGGTGGACAGAGCAGAAGGGACTGAAAAGGCCGTTCTTGCCGTGGATCCGGGTGGGTTTGTGAGCAGCTTGAGGTTTTTGGTAGCAGCCACATTCCCCTGTTGCTGTAGGGCCTCAGGCAAGCCTGAACTAGCTGGGAGCAAATCGTGGACTTCACTGGGAGCCTCCTCTGCACATCCTTCAGCATCCTTCAGGGTAGCCATGACAACCATTCCTGGTCTGGGGAACAGCTGAGGATCTCGGGCTGCTCCTGCATCCCCTGTGCTCGGCTGGGACTCAGGGGCTTCTTTGTGGAGGGGATCTTGGGCTCCTTCTCTAAGCAATGTTCATTTTCTAAGGTGTTATTATTAGTTAGGTGGTGCCTCTCTCTGATGTTTATTGGTAGATGTGATTGCCAACAAGAAATCATTCAGAGTAAAGGTTCCTGCAGCAATTGTTGTATTTACCAGCTGGCAAAGGAGCAGTGGCTGAATTTCACCAAACTTACATCCTTCCATGATTCACCTGCCACAAGCATGATACTCTTCTGGTTGGGTTTGGGAGGAAGGAGAATCCTCCAGTTCCTCCCTGGATCCACAGTGGGTTTTTCCCCCGACCCAGCAGGTCTTGTTCCCTGAGCAAATCCATCTGTTGCTTTATCAAATTGTTCTGCCAGACTTCTGTCTGCTCCTGCAGCTGCTCTTTACAGGAGACAATGTAATCAGTGCTGTTACCACACTTGTTTTCCTCCCAGGGTTGTTTTCTTTTTTTTTTTTTAACATACTGATCAGGAATCAGCAGTTCTTCTCATTTGTACTTCCCACACCTTTGGTGTTTAGCTTGCAGGTAGCCAAGAGTAATCTTGAAGGCAACTAATCTTAGTTTAGTCTGTGTGCTGAGGAACCAAGGCAATGTATCACAGCTTTATTTTCTAGGTTTTTAAAGCCATAAATTAGTTTCTTTATAAAACCCTCTGTAAAGGTGTAAAAGAAAAGGAAATTATAACCCATTTTTTTCAACCAGTCTGACAAGTACAAGGTACTAGAATTCAACCTTTAATTGAATTTTTGGCACCTTCCTACGCCCAGTCCAGGTCTCGCTGTTTCAAAATTTGTGGTACCTCATGTCTGTGAACTCAGTTGGAGTTTGTTGATAGGATATCTCAAAATATCTCTGCTTACAGAGAGCACCTGCCCCTTCTGCGTGTTACTGGAACCGAATAGTTCAGGGTTTGTGGGTGTGAGGGGGCGAATTTGTTCTGCTTCCTCTTAGTCATCCCAGCCTTCTGCTGGGGGGAGGCAAGAGCTGGATAAGCAGTCCTGTATTTATCAGATGAATGCTTTTCTTCAGACATCCCAAGAATGGGTGTCCCTCGTGCCCATGCACAGGAGCACATCTGGGCTGCTGAGCAGCAGCACTGAGCTGGTTGTGGCCACTTGGGGAAATGGAAGGCTGAATTTTGGGACTGATGGTATCTTGCCAGGTGTCTTCTGAAATGCTGAATAAAAAAGTTTCCTGGGAATTGAACCAGGTGTGACCTCAATGCCAATACCTACGGAAGGATAACTTCAACCTACTGAAGGATGGATAGCTGGAATCTTGTTGGGTTTAGTGTTCCATCACTACTTTTTTTTTACCCTGAGAACACTTGCAAGCCAGAACAAAACTGATACACTCTGACAAACCTCTGGAGCAAGTGAGGATTTGTGATACACAGCTGTTTTTCAAGAAGGGGCTGTAGCAAAGGATTTGTTTGCACTGATTGCTTGATTGACTAGTAGGAGAGAGGTGTTCATGCATCAATTGATGAAATCAAACAAAACCCAGAATCCGTCTGACACATCCTCAAATGAGAAGTTCATACCTTTGGCCTTAATAACTGTATGGCTGAGGAGTGAAAGCATTTTTACAGCTTTTTATATTATTATATTTAGCCAATGAAAGCAAAATATACACAGTAACATTTGAAACTGATGATTCTTGATTTTTAAACATTGTTCAGTGGGGACGTTGACTCCTTTCCTGCTGCTGCAGGATTATTTAACCAGATTGCATTGATGCAAATCAGCAGTGACAGACTTGTAC
This sequence comes from Cinclus cinclus, assembly GCF_963662255.1. Lineage (NCBI taxonomy): Eukaryota > Metazoa > Chordata > Aves > Passeriformes > Cinclidae > Cinclus > Cinclus cinclus. The sequence continues at coordinate 3,435,209 of NC_085055.1, forward strand.
TGTTCCTGGATGTGCTTTACATAATGTTCAACTTTATTTCCTTTACCTGAAGTGTTTTTTGTCAGTAGGGTCCAGGTAATTTAAAGATGCTCTCAGTGCTGCTGCAGTGGCAATCGAGGGTGCCCTGGGCTCTGACTGGAGAGATGCTGAGAAGATGCTGCAGCTGAATCAGTCTCAGCTCTTGGTTGGATCCAGCCCTCCTGCCTAAGGAAGTTCAAACCCTAAAGTAATCCAGCCTGAAGTGAGGCAGGATCAGAGGAGCAGGAACTGCTCTGGCTGGAATGATAATTAAGAGCTGGATTCCCAGTTGTCAGCAGAGCAGTGTGTGCATGAACCAGAGGTGTGAGAGGAATTGAACTGAGGAATTTACCACGGACGTTTCCCATTAGATGGATGAGATGAGATGAGACCACTTTCACACTGGCTGGCAAGGATTGACCAGGTGTCTGTGGTGTTTTAGGGATTCCTCCTCACTGACCAGCACCCACCAGATCTTCAGTTTGCTTTAAAGCACCTTCCCTTGCACTGGACTCGCTCATTTATTTTTGTGTTTTCACTTCAGAGAGCATTGGCAGCAAAGGAGCTGATACACTGTCTGCCTGTATCCATGTGTTCATTCCTGCCTCCCTATCTTCCTTTCCCCTCCGTGTCCATATGGGGAGCTTCACTGTGAACTTCATTAGAAAACCTCTCTGGACTAAAATGATGTGGAAGGGCAGGGAAGGAAATCTGAATTGTTTGGTTTTAATTCATTCCTACTGGGAACTTCTGTTCTGTTCTGTGCAGTTCAGCCTCTTGAGTTGCCATCAGCGGGATTTGGCTTGTAGTTAAGAACCTAAGTTTGGTACTTTGTCTTTTTAAGAGCATTTCAGTATAAACTTTGTCTCCATCTATGTAATTACTCTATTTTCTGTCCAACTAAATAAGGAAAATTAATACAATTTAGTTATTCCACATGAGGAGCTTTTAGTGAGTGGCCACAAAGAAATATGATTTTGATTTGTATATAATGTTGGGGTTCCAGCACTGTCTAATAACAAATCTTATATTAGCTTTCAGACAGTCTGATCTGCATGTTAAACACTTAATTAAGATGTATAAATTTCTCACCTCTTCTCCATGGCAATTATTTAAGGCTGTCTGGCAGTAGTGCATAGGACAGGGATCAGTGATGGAGTACTGAACAGCTGCCTCTGCCACTGCAAGGCTGGGGAACTTCCCTTTTGGAAATTGGAGATTATTTCACATCTGTTTTAGCCATGTCAGGTCTCCAAGTGAGCTCAAGCTGTTCTTGATCCAGGAGTGGGAAGCTTTAGCTCTCTGTGTAATTGCATCTACACTGAGCTGCACAACATATTTGTATAGATTAAGGTGGGAGAGCTCCCAAATTTGGGCTCATCCTCAACAAAAGAAAGATGAGCTCCTGCTTACCTATTTCCTGAATACCTTTTTGGTGCTGCTATAGACCTGTGTGATGGAGGTTTGTTAAGCTTTTCTTGCCTTGTGCAGCTTTTAGGATAAGAGAATAGTACCTGGGTTCATTCTATCATGGTGATTTGCTGGCTGAAGTCTTATGTAACACTGGCAGAGGCATGCTTCAGGGCTTTGAAATAAAGAAATCTACAATGCTCATGATAACAGAGAAATCCAGTTATTTTCTATAACAGAAATCTTAATATCCTGAAATCAATAATTTATAAATGAGGAGGTTAAAAAAAAAAAAGAAAGGAGTTGTTGGGGAAGTTTGTGGTGTGTTGATAATGTTTGGGGTTATAAATAGTGTTTCTGAAATAAACAGTGATGGTCAGACTGGTGTTTTGCACTGGGCAGCAGTGAAGTTTTGGGTAGTTCTGTCAGTGCACTGGAACATGCAGACAGGATTAAAGCTCTTGCTTTAGGCTTCTGTGACTGATCTGTGCTGCTTCTAAAGAGAATTAGGGCCTTCAGTGGACATTTTTGCCATCTTACTAAGAATCAGAGGAAGATTGATGAAGTGATGGCACCATCGATAATTTAATGGAGATTTAGAAAAGGGAGCATTTCTTACATATGTGGATAGAATCAGGGGAAAGGAGATGAGGGGCAGGGGAGAGGCCAGCTCTCCTTTTCCCCTGAACCATGTGGGATTGCTGCACTGGCTCATCTCTTCAATTTTCGCAGTTCAGGAGTGAACAAAAGGCTGCTGGAGGCTGGGGGACAGGAGGAATCTTAACTAGTGCTGGCACCAGTGGCTGCCAAGGCACGTGTGTGTACCCTGTTGTTCTTTGTATTTTCTCAGTTATAAAATGCGAGTAATAACACTTAAATTATGGATCATTCAGTGCCGTGTGAGTGAATTAGATAATGCTACATAGGCCTTTGAAGATGAAATGCGGAATATAAATGTTGTATAAAGCTTACTTTGTATGGTGTCTGTAAAAGCCCGGGTAATGCAGCCCCAGGATTGCTGGGAAGCATAAGGAGAGGCACTTGGGCTGGCTGCATGCAAATTGATTCGGTGGAGCAGCAGCACTCACACAGATCTGGGCTGTGCTGAGAGCCCTGCAGCCTGGCACAGCAACTTGTAAACACTTGTGGATAAAGCTCTGAGCCTTGTCTGTCCAACCCCTGCTTCAGGAGGATTGGCTCTGTTGTGTCTTGGAGACTGTGGCAGAGGCGAGGGATTGAAATGGGAGCTCTGGTGCTTGCTGTTTCTCACCCAAGACTTGCAGCAGTAGTGGGTCGCGTGCCAAGGTAGCACAGAGTTTAAAGGAAAATAAAAATGGAAGGATGAAGTTACACATTCCCTGTTCCAGGAGCTGGAATTCTACTATCAGTAGTTGTGTGAGCTAAACTGGGGTAGAGTGAGAACTGTTGCTTACCACAGAGCATTTCAGCAAAGCTTGGAGGATGGATTAGTCAGAGGCATCGGTGCTAGCCCTTTTTTAAATTTAGTTTCCTTTCTCAGTGTACAGTACCTTTGTCCTCTGGGGCTCTCTGAGCGGGGGTTGACTCCCAGCTAGCAGAGCTACCCAACTTCTCCTGTTATTTACTAACAAAAGGGGGTTTATTTGGTAACTAAGCCATGATTGATTTTTTTCTTTTTTTTTCTTTCAAAGAATTTCTGGCTGCTTCCCATGTGTTTTGCAACTGAGCAACATCACGGAACAGTAACTTTGTCATGGGTGTCAGTGAATTCTCTTACAGTGCTTGAGACAGTTTCACCTGTTGGAGGCTGAGTCACCTAGATAACTAAGTTGCATCTTACTAGGAAGTCAAATGAAAGAAATAGCTGGTTTGAGTCTTCTTGGTGGACAAGTGCAGAAACACAAACCAATTCCAGGTCAGCACTGCTAAACAACCACAATTCCAAAGGGAAGTAGGGAAGGGGTTGCTGTCTTTGGAGTCTTTTTCTGTAGAAGACGCGAGTGTTTTGTTGGTCTGGGGCTGCAAGATTTCACAAACATGCTGTTATGTAAAGGAGGAGGTTATTTTTGTGTGAAAATACATAATTATTTATATTTTAATAGTGTCTCCTCCAAATAACTGCATTGTGCATTGAACTCTAGGGATTTTCTTACCCCACAGATTCAAGATTAAAAAGTTGACTGTTCCTCTTTCTCTCAAGTTGAATTTTATATTATTCAAACAATCTTATTTTGTCTAAAATTTCTTGCAGACCTAAAAATCTCAAGACATGTATTTCCTTGGACTGCTGTCTTTGCTTGCTTTGCAAAGCGAAGCCTTCAAGACCAATTTTCCTGATGAAACCATTGCTGAGCTCTCTGTGAACGTTTACAACCAGCTGCGAGCCACGAGGGAGGATGAGAACATCCTGTTCTCCCCTCTGAGCATTGCCATAGCCATGGGAATGGTGGAGCTGGGAGCCCATGGAACCACCTTGAAGGAAATCCGCCATTCCTTGGGGTTTGACAGCTTGAAAAATGGTGAGGCTTTTCCATCATGTCTTGCTTTGTGTCTCAGGGAATCAGGAGCGAGGGTGGGAGTGGGCTGCTCATGTCCATGGGTTATTGATCACTGGATTTCTTGGTGTCCTTGATGGCCTGGGCAGCCTCAAATGTGGGTTCTGCATGAGCTGAGAGATGCTGACATAAAACCCTGGCTGGGGTACCTGAATCTTCAACAATTGCAGCTCACCCTGCTCGTTTTGGTTTCTGCTGCAAAATAAACTTGCCTTGGCCTCTAGGAAGAGATTTTTTTTAGGACCATCCTTTTTAGGAGCAATCCTTTTTAGGGATTATAGTGAGAGCTGGTAAGGAGAGCAGTAGTTTCAGAAAAATTGCTTCTATTGATATCCAAGTAACTGGTTTGAAACCTGAATGAAGTTTCTGACTTGTGCAATGTGCTGGACTTTGGAGTCTTCAGTGAAAAGATCTTGGGGAAGGATTTCTGAACACAGACATCGAACTGTGTTTGTCAGAACCACTGCAGAGCTGATGCCTCTCTGTGGAGGCTGCAGCACCAATTGAGGTCTGCATTTTGTCTCTAAAACAATAATAAATTATCCCTTAGCTGTAATGGAGGGAGTTGTGCAGTTGATTTTTTTTTTTCTGGGCTGTTCACTGTTCTGGGATATGAGTGGCATTCAGTGAAAGTGTTCCCATGATTTCTGCTTGGAATACACCATTGCAATCAGTTTTTAAAGTTTATTTTGGTGGGTTTTAATTTAAAATTTCACCTTCAGGCATATGATGCAGTAGTACAAGCTTCCTATTTTAAAGCAGACTGCTTTAATCCTATCCAGGATTCCTCATTACCCACCAAGGATTCTGGGAATTTCTAGACCTGCTTTTGGCATAGAAAAAGCTGTGAAAGGTCCTTAGCTTCAAGACTTGAAGTTCATTTTGCCTTTAGCAGCTGGAATTTAGGATGGAATAGAAGTTCTGTTAAGAATTTGTGGTGGCAAGTCTTAGAAGTGGGACTTGTAAGAATTTTTTTTAATTCCTCTTTTGGTGTAGAAAGGATTTCCCTTGATAGCTTTGCCTCTGGTGGGACTCAGATGTCTCATTAATTAGACTAATTATAGCATGTAGGAAAAACAGGCTGTAAGTAATGTTTTTGTAGATTATTCCTTCAGATCTGAAGGTGTGTGTAGGTTTAGAAACAAGTTTGTTTAAAAAAGGTGACTTTCCTTTGCATAAAACATTTTCATGAGTTTTCAGCAGAAAAGCCATGGAATAATTTTCCTTGCTGAACCACTGAAGCTGTTTTTTCCTTCCCCAGGTGAGGAGTTTGCCTTCCTGAAGGACCTTTCTGACATGGCAACTGCTGAAGAAAGTCACTACGTGCTGGACATCGCCAACTCCCTCTACGTGCAGAATGGGTTTCATGTCAGTGACAAATTCCTGCAGCTGGTGAAAAAATACTTTAAAGCTGAAGTAGAGAATGTAGATTTCAGCCAAAGTGCAGCTGTTGCTACTCAGATCAATAAATGGGTGGAGAATCACACAAATAGTAAGTTCATGTGATCCTTTTGTGCGCTTCCTGCAGGAAGTGTTTTTGCTTCCAGGCTTGTGCAGTGATGTTGGGTTGGTGCTTTGGCTTTTATCTGTTCTGTCTGAGACTGAAGTTTCTCCTCCCAGGAAAAGAATTCTAGTATTTCTATTTTTTCCTGTGTAGGAATGATCTGTCATAAGTAGTATTAGTCATTGTTAATCATGTGGCATCTATTTGAATATTTGTTCTCTGGTCTTGTCATCTGTAACGTTTATTGAATGGGACTGTTTTAATGGTAGGCATTTTAATAGTATTTTAAACTCTTTTAGAAATGGTATTATTGCTAATGGCTGAAAAGCTGTCCATACAGGGGTTATTGGCTTGTGCTTTGGATGTGTGGAGTATCACTCCTCCTGTGAGGAACTTATACTCACAAGGTACTGAGAAATAGAATAGTAGGGAATAAAAAGATAATTTTGAGCCACAGAATTGGAGTGTGTAATGTAATATTTTTGCAATGTGAGGAAATGAGAGAGCATGTTGAGAGGGTAGTTGATTTTAGGAACGCTGTCAACAGTTTCACAACACAAATTTTCAGCAGGGGAGTTAAGCACAAAATTACTGTTGTAAATATGCACATTGGGAGCTGCGGGATGCTGGCTTGACTTGGCAGCTCCCAGAGAGGTGGCATTTTCTGGATCTGTGCAGAATCCCAATATCTGGGAGTCTCCAGTCGCAGGGGTCAAAGCATGTTCTCATGCTGGTTCTTCTGGCCCACTCTGCAGGTTGATATTTTGAGAGTAATTCCTGGAGGTCTGGCTCTGACACAGTTGTAGCATCAGGAATTTGAAGGGATTGGAATCACCTGGAAGGAATTAATACATCCCCATGTAGTCTGAGCACTTAACAATCCATAATGCTTTATGGAAAAGCACCTTCTGTAGTGCTTCTGTTCCATTTTGAAAATGGTCTGGTTTGTTCCAAGGGAACACAGCAGCCATTCTGTTCCTAACAAAGTGCCCTGTCTCTCAGGCTGCAGAAATAGCTGGGTGTAAGTGATGCAGCAGATTGCAGAGTGTTTCCATGGATGTGGTGTCTGTCAGAGGGAAAAGGAAAAGCAGGGCCCACTGGGGCAGCTCTTGGTGTCAGGTTGGGGTGGTTCCAGTCCCTCAGCTGGTCCCTGCCCACTCCATCTCCTTCTCTCTGATTTCCCCTTAGGAAAGGGGCACAGTACAGGTAGGTTTCCAGTTCCAGCATGTTCAGCAGGATGGGAGGCTCAGAGCAGAAAACAGAACCATCAAAGGCTTCTCTGGGTAGCAAAATTATTAACATTTCATTAATGTATTAGCAAGATATGGCTGAAAAAACAAAGAAATATGATTGCCAAATAGAAATCTGGAAATGCTTTCCTTCTTAGTTTCCCTTTTGTTTTTTTCCAACTCCAAGTGAGTATTGGTCACACCTACCTCCTTAGAACATTTGAGATAAAATGAAGTGCAAACAGCAACCCGGAAGAAATCCAGCCCTGTGATACACAAATTTCACACCAGTTAGTCAGGATCATATGCTCCAGAAAGCAGATTTAATTTGTTTTTTAAACCATGGATTAAGGAGTAATAATCAGATGGAGGAATGTGTTTATTTTAACACTTTGCATTGCAATGTCAGCTAAAAATAGAAGTGAGCAAGAAATCAATCTGAAGGAGGTTGTTATTCCTGAAGAACAGTGACAGATGTGGTCAGTGCACCCAGTTTACCAAACTGGGAATGATTTTGGTGAAATGCAAGGTGTTTGAGATGAGCTACAGCAGGTACCAGACTGCATTCTGCTGCAAATGACTTATTCAGGAGTAGGAGAAAGCAGCTGCCATAATCAGCTGCTGTACTTCCCATGAATAGAGCAGATGCTAGATGGTTTTCCTCTTTTGCTGTTCAAGAGCTGATGCCACTGGAACAAATGCTGGGAATTTATGTGCCTTTTTCTTGCTTAGTCCTGGCTTTGAATTCAACAGAACATCACTGAAGCTCTTTCAGAAGAGAAAGGCCCAGGTGAAGCTGCAATGGGTGCATTTAGCCCCTTGAAATCAAGCAATTTAAGTGCTTCTCTGGATTGGAGCCAAAGTTTGTACAAGTTCTGACCTTAAGATGGAAGGGCTGAACTGTTACACAGCAGCAGGGTAAACATTCCAAATGTGACCCTTTTTCCACATGGCTTCCTTCTAGGGTATGTTTAGTAGTGATCAAGAAACAGTTGCCTAACACGTACTTGATGGAAGGGTTTCCACACCTACACTGTGATTTAGGTTTACAAAACACTGGCACTTTAATTGGAGATTTAATGAAACATCTGAATTGGAAATTACATGTTAACACTGCTTTTTATTTTCTTGCATTTTTCAAGCTGCCTTAAGTTTGGATTTAATGCTCACTTTGACATGCAGACTGACAGCTGGGTTTCTTTTTAGGTATGATCAAAGATTTTGTGTCTTCAAGAGATTTTGGTGCTCTAACTCATTTGGCTCTCATCAATGCAATCTACTTTAAAGGCAACTGGAAGTCACAGTTCAGGCCTGAAAACACCAGAACTTTTTCTTTCACTAAAGATGATGAAAGTGAAGTGCAAATTCCAATGATGTACCAACAGGGAGAGTTCTACTACGGTGAGTTAGACCTTTAGCAATTTAGAGCTACTAAATCTTCACTTAATGGGTTTGTTGCAGTAATATCCATTTGTATCGTTGTCTCTTCTTCCACCTAGAATTTTTAACGTGCTGTTTGTCCAAAGAAGGAACTCAGTGTTTGGGCTTTTCCCCCCGCTAATGCATGTATTATAGCTGGTAGCAACATTTATAATGACTTGCTTGGTGCCACAGGATGGATTTCAGAATGTTTATCCATTGGATTTAAGCTCTTTGCAATTCTTGAGCCAGTCCTGCTTATCACAGAAATATTTTTCTTGTGCTGTGCTAAACATTCAAATGAATAATGTTTGCTCATTAATGTTGGACTGGTAAAATAGAGGTTCTTTGAACAACAGAACTAATGATCATTTTTAGGTGGAGCTTTAGCTCCAAGTGGGTTCTAAAATGTCTGGCACTGGCAGCATTTTGCTCAATCTCATCACTGAAAAAAAATCCTCTCTCCTGAATAAGAAACTCTGCCCGTGTCCCTGAAAGTCTCAGCAGCCTTAAATTTTAGGCTCTTCTCTGCCTAACCACTGAAAGTTATGTCCCAGAACAGTGATTATGCACAAACTGTGTGATAGCTTAAGCTTGTATTCTTTAAGAAATCAAATGTAAGCCTCAAATTCTGTGATGAAGAAACCAATATAAATTCTATATAGACTAAAGAGGGTCATTTTTAGTTCCAGTGTCTAGTAAATACTGCCTAGGATTAGACCTATTTAAACTAAAGGCAAAAGAAAACAGTTGTAACAGGGTTTTTGTTGTTTTCCTCCTGTAGGAGAGTTCAGTGATGGCTCCAATGAAGCAGGAGGCATCTACCAGGTCCTGGAAATACCCTATGAGGGGGATGAAATCAGCATGATGATTGTCCTTTCCAGGCAGGAGGTTCCCCTGGCCACACTGGAACCCCTGGTCAAGGCCTCCTTGATTAATGAATGGGCTAATTCTGTGAAGAAGCAAAAAGTGGAAGTGTATTTGCCGAGGTAAGAGCATGCTCCTGTGTCACTGGAAAGAGGAATTGCATCCAGATGGATGGAGGAGCAGAGTAGGGGAAAACTTGAACTCATCTTGCTCAAGCCTGGAGTGATGCAGCACCCACAGCAGGGTGGTTTTGGCAGCAAGGCCTGGGGGTGCAGTGCACAGTTATGGTTATTTCAGCAACACACCAGCACTGTGTTTGCATCCCTTGCAGAGAGCTCTCCAGAAAGAAAAGTTCCCTCATCAGGAGTACATCCACCCAGAATGATGCTCAGAGTAGTGCAGAACTCATTATGGATGGGTTCCATTTAGACAGGAGCCACAGAAATATTGGAAGTCTGAACTACCAAATGTTTCATTTAGGTGCTAATTAGGTTTCTACGTGCTGCTATTTTAAGAAGTTCTAGTGGTGTGTGTCTGTCGATATCTGTAGATATCATTTCTATCTGCAGGCACAAATGGTTGGGTGTTGAGGGGTAATTCCAGTCAATTTTGGGTTGGCTTTTTTATTTCCCAGTAAGAAGTGCTGCCTTTTCTCCTTAGAGCAGCAAAGAATGATGAGACATCACTACCAGACGGGCTGAAATTCCTGTCAGTCCATTTGCAGACACAGGCTGTGTGCTCAATGCAGATTTGCCCACATACACCATTAGGATCTTTCCTGGAATCCTGCTTCATCCACCTTCAGATATTTCTCGTGCCTGTGCTCTGCCTGGCTTGGTAGCAGAGTTGTTTACTACTAAATGTCACTACTAATGTACAGCTGGATCACATTGTCCTTCAAGTGATTCATGATGATTTCATGGAAGTGTTTATGTAACAACAGAGCCCATCTCTGAAAGGAGTCACTTCCACTTATTCTATTTTTGTGGCACTGTGCAGTGGGTACGTGGCTGCAGAAAAAATAAACTCAAGTGAATCCTTTAATCATTAAACCAGTTCTTTGATTTCAGGTGACTTGGAGATCTGAGCTTGTTCCATTCCACAGGTTCAGACTCCCTGCAGTCCATCACTCCCTTTCCAAAGCAGAGACCACTGTCCAGGAGCTACCTGCAGCTGTCCAGGAGCTGAACACAACAACCCAGGCCAGCCAGGACGAATTAGGTTGTGATGGGACTGGTGCTGTCAGCATGCCCTGATCCAGACTGAGGTGGAATCCACTTCTCTGTAGAGCTTAAAGGCAGAGTGCTGAGGGTCCAGCTGGTTTTGGGGCTGTGTTTCACTCCCCATAGTAAGAGTTTCTCTGTCCCAGTTCCTTTGAAGCAGCAGGAAGAGCAGCAGAGAGCTGCACTGCAGGTTTTATACAGACTGAACCTGCTGTGCTCTGTTCCTGGGATTTGTTTCTTGTTTGTTTTCTCTTGGAGCTTCAAGTCCCAGAGGTCTCACGAAGTCCACTAAGACAAGTGGGAGGGGAGTTTTCTCTTAGGCTGCTTTTCCTGCAGGCTTGGGCAAGGTTAGATGTTAAATAAGAAATCTGAGGATTCTTCCATCACTCAGCTTTCCCTTTGTACCTGGGACAGCAGCCTGTGCAATAAGTGCTGAAGTTGGGCGTCTTCTCTCCAAGAATTTCTGAGGTGGGAGATCCACAACAGATAATGGAGATCCTCCATTGATTATGGAGAAAATCTGTGAAAAACCGGTTTCTATATTTAAGTGTCTTGGGTATCTAAGCACACGAATGGCATTGAAAACATAATTAATGTGTTTATGTCTTGGATTCAGTTCATATTGGTGATTTGGGGTTTTGTGTGCAAAGACTCCAGGGTTCTCTGGAGCCAGGTTCTCAGATGGCAGTTTGGGGTTTGTGTGATCATAAAATGTCTTTATTTATTCTGCCCTCAGGCTGCTTGGTTCTTATCTAAGAACCTCAAAGAATGGGATAAACACCTGCAAATTCAGGCTATACAGAGGCAAACCAGGTAGAAACATATGCTAATCACCTTCAGTGTTTGCAGATTACAAAAGATAACTATCCTGAGCTTGGAATTCTGTGTAGGAATTCTGAGGTCTCCTTACAAAAAAATCCAGAGATTAATTGCATGCTCCCAAGGTGTTGGATTTCCATTAGGGATTCAGTGGTGATCTACAGGATTTTGTCAATGCTCTAAATAAATACTTCATACATATTTGATGCTGTGACTCAGAAAGGCATGTTATGAAATGTGGCCTCCAGGCTCTGTCCACTGAGAAATTGAAAGCAACAGTGGAATAAAATTAAATTTTTATATCTTGAAAGATGCTATCCAATTATAGACTGAACATTTTTTAAACTTATACATTTGTAATGGGACTGAATGACTTGCCAAAGCAGAGTTAATCACAACTTTGCAGCTTCTGTCTGCATTATCTGTGTGCAAATGAAATTGTGTATTATTCCTCTTAATGGCAAAGGAGAGATTTGTACAGAATTGTTAAATTATACTTCCTCATTTTCATTTCCAAATCATTGTTTCCAGCTTAACCCAGGCTTAAATGATCAACATTTTGATCCACTTTTTGCATAGCAGTGAAACAGACCATGAATCTAATTTACAAAGCTGTCTCTCCAACATAAATTACTTGAAGAGCATGGGAGGAACTGGTACCTAATAGTGGTGCTACAGTTTGCAGATCTCTCTTAAGGATTGTTCCAGTGTGCCCAAGTCTCTGTAACAACCTTCTTGCTTTTTTTGTGCATTTAAAATAGCTTTAAAATCTTTAGTTGGTGCCAAAATGATATGCGGTGTTAGCTGAAGGTTGTATTTTTTTAAAGAAAAAAAACAGCAAGCACTAAAAACACCCCACAAAACCCAATAAAAAATCCAAACCAAAATGAAAAAAAAAAAAATCCTTGATCTTTCTGGTTTTACTTTTTAACCTGATGTCTCAACTCCTGTTTTGATGAGGGATGGGCCAGTGCTGATTGTCTTTAAGATGCAACCACAGAAGAGGCACAAAACTGTCCAGTGGAACACATTCCCACCTAACTCCTGCAGATTTAGCCCTGGATGGCAGGATCCTGCCAGAGAAGGAGCCACAGCTGCTTTGCTTCCCCTGCCCAGAGCAGCTGAATGGGTTTTTTGCCTGGTTTTGCTGTTAGTGGTTTTTTGGTTTGTTTTTGTTTTGTTGGTTTTTTTTTTGTTTGTTTTTTTGGTTTTTTTTTTTTTTTTTGGTGTTGTATTTTTGGGTTGGTTTGGTTTGGTGTTTTTGTTTTGTTTTTTGTTTTTTTTGTGTGGGTTTGTTGGTTTTTTTTGGTTTTTTTCCTTCTTTCTTCCTTGTTTGTTTTCAGAGCATTAAATCCTGGAGGCTGCTTCTAGCACCTAGAGACAACCTGGCTGAAATTTCAGCCAGGATGCTGGAACTGATAGCAGCTGGCAGCTGGGCACTGGAGCCTGGGTGCAAACAGTGCTTCAGTCCCCAGGGTCTGTTCTCCAAGCAGGAATATTGATGGCAGACAATGCAGCCATTCCTCTGTTTGCCTGTCCTTCTGCAGGATTTCATCCATTAGAACCAGTCTGAAAACCTGGAATTTCCTTGCTCTGGCTCTCTCAGAACCCTTAGGAATTTTTGAAATGATGGCATTTGGGATGAATCACTCCAGGCTGCAGTTCCCCTCTCCTGGATGAGTAGACCCTGTACCCTCATCCTCCTTGGCTCCGTGGATCCTGGACTTCTAAAAATCTAAATCTAAAAATCACAGAAAATTCAGTGTTTTAAGGGTTGCATGACACCGTAGGAGATGAACACTTCTCTTTTTTCTGTCTTAAAAGGCTCTAAAATAGAAGAAAGATGGCCTGATGTGGAGTGTTAATGCATAACTACAGAATGTCAGCAACATAAATGTATTGTTCTGTTCTAATGCTTGTGCAAGTTTTAAATTTCATTAAAATGTCCTGCTTCTCTGCTAAGATCTCCAGAGAATTGCTGGTTTCTCAACCTAATCTTCTCTTCAGTCTCTGTTTCTCAGATTTCCTTTTGTGGTTTTTAAAGCTCTCAGTTGTTGCTCTTCCATGATTTTTGATAGTGAAGTATTTGAATCAGTTTTTCGGAGTATTTTTAGCATCAGGAGCACCTAAAAGATTGTGGGGAAAATCAAAAATGACCATCTGTTTCATTATGTACAACAAGCAGTGCAAATAACCGAGTGTCAGGGGTGGTATCAACATTCCCAAAGTCTGGGCAGTGAGATGGAATGGCAGTTCTGTGCTCCAGGTTGTCAGCTTTGATTTTGAATGCCATCCTCACTGCCTGTAAGAGTGCACAGAAATCCAGATCTGACTGAGGGCTAACTCCTGCTGAATGTTTATGTCGAACTGCAGAGCCTGAAATTAAATTTCAGAGTGTGGAAGCTGGCCTGTAACTTCGGAGAAAAAGCTGGTTCTGATGTCAGCTAAAGCATTGGAAATCTCATTAATAACTGCTCTGGACCTCTCATGGCTTTTCAGAGCTCTGTTTGGAGTGAGGTTTTACCACAAGACAAAACTCCAAGAACGGAAATGATTAGGTTTATTTTCCTCAAGGCATCATTTGATATTTGTACAGCTGATGTGGTATTTTTTTGTCTTGTTGGTCATAAAAAGCAGGAACTGATCTCTGTAGATAATGGGCAGCCCCTTCACTCATCCTCCTGCTCAGGATTTGCCTTTCCAGAGGTTCTGGGCAGGGATGGAGCCTCTGTCTCCAGTGACTGCTGTTGTCCCTCCCCCAGGCATCCTTTGGCATTGTAACCACTCTGTTTGCCTTCCTTTTCCTCAGCTCCACCTTCAGTGAGGCTTTCCAGGTTTATCTTCTCCCCAAACCTCCCCCTTGCTCAGTGTGCTGGAGCATCCTGTGCCCCAGCTGCTTTCTGGGTCACTCTGCATGGCTGAGCAGATGTGTGTTTGCTGCCTGATGGTCCAGAGACTTAAACCCACCTGATTTCCATTTCTGTCTTAACTCTGATGCTCTGCAGTTGGAAAAAGATGCTTTTTTGCAGTTGCTTTTCTTATTTTTTGCCTCCAAGTTTGCTTTACTTGCTCCAAGACTTTACTTGCTGCTTTCTTATCCCGATACTCCTTAGGAATTTGACACTGCTGGCTGCTACCTAAGTCATGTTGAAGGCTTGATGCATTTAATGTTGGGGTGAAATAAAAAACAAAAAGGGAAACAGACAGCACTACAATTTTTATAAAATGCATTTTAACATTCATTTCCGTTCTCTGTAAAGTAGATACAATTGGAAGTGGTTTTCAAAATGTTTTAATGTAAATACAATATAGAAGGAAATATTTCTGAGTTTATTTTCTGTGGACTTCTTTAATGGGCACAGACAGGACCTCTGGACTGGACTGGACTGTACTAACTAGCATTGGGAATCAAGCCTCAATTAATCTTTTTTAGGGCTTTTACCAAAGTGTCTAAAGTAGCTCTAGACATGTTTTACAAGTGTGCTGTGAGAGTAGAAGTGGTTTTAGTTTTGGAGGCTAAAGGTCAGGGAAATTTGATTGAATGAGCAACTTGCAGCCTTGTTACCACAGTAACTGATGCAGAATCTGCCAGAGCACCATGAGAAGTTTCCTCAGTACTTGCATTTTTGTTGGTTTCTTCTTATTCTTTTGAGAGCTTCCAAGGCAATAAAACCACAAGAACAATTTCCTGTGGTTTTGTTCCATGCATGCCCTGGAATTGGCCTGGACAGTGTGCATATGAACACTGCTGCTGCCACCAGTGATTTATCAGTCCTGAGCTATCTCCAGATCCCATTTTAAGTCCTAAAATTCTTCTCTGGATAATGATAATTCTGGATGATATCCATTCCACCCCAGATTCTTGGCTTCTAGTGGCATTTTTAAGTTCATTATGAAAGTAGATTATGTACTGGATTTTTTTCAGGTTTGTGTGAGTGAGGAAGATGCACTTGGCTCTTACCCAGTTCTGTTTGATGTCCAGATGATTCTTTTTCAAGTTGCCAAGGCTGGTTCTTGCCGAGGTGTTGGACATGTCAGCTCTTCAGCAGCTGTGCCCTGCCCACATCTCTGGGCCAGACTTTGACCTGAAAAGAACATGTTGTTCTTCCTTGGAGCTGAGGAGTTTAATCCCAAAAAAGGAGATTGCACAGAAGCACATTTATTTGGTTCTAGCCCTTCTTTGCCCCATCACCAAGCACTGAGCTGTGGCTGTGTCTGACTCAGTGGCTGCAGAAGGCAGAACAGCATCCTACAGACCATGCTTTGTGTAGGACAGTTACAGCCAGCCACTGCCAGCATATTGTAAATCACTAATAATTTATTTATTCATTCTCCAGAGCACCCGCAGCTCACCCCTCACAGGCAGTTATAGTCACCCTCGTGTTTGTAGACATCTGGTATTTTCTGGTTGGAGCTGCCATGACTATTATTTTTCTGCCGTATTTCTCTGTTTCTCCAGCTGTCCAGTCTCTTTCTGGCCATGCATAAAGGTCTTTTTTATTTTACTGACACCAGGCATAGCATTTACAATGCTTGAAAATCAGTCTGTAAATGGAATGAGCTTTTGCTTATTTTCCACTGTCCCAGGTTGCTCAAAACTTTAGATCTCAGTTTGTCCTTCCAACACACTAACCCAGCCTAGAGCAGGGCTTTTGCCAGGTTACACTCAGTGCATTTTTACTAACAGCTATTTGTTTTCCCTGCTCTTTACTCACAATCAAAACCCAATTACAATTGTGCCACCACACGAATTAGAAGCTGAATCAGAAATGCTTTATATTCCTATTCATAGCTGGTTTTTCTTATGCTATCAAAGTTAAAATGGAGTATCTTTCTTACTCCTCCTTTGCCAGCAGCTCTCTGGGAAGTTCTGCTGTCCTTTGCCTCATTTGATATTCTGTTCTAGTATCTGCACAATTAAATTCAGGTTTTTGAGAAAACCTCTTGTGTAAAAAGTAAGCATTTCTATTAGCTGCTGCATAATTTTGCATTGCAGTTTTATGAGCAGGGGCCGCACATACCATTAGCATGTTTTTGATTGCTTCTGTATTAGAAAAAAATCCAGCTGTGAGTAAACTCATTTGTTTATAAGCGTTTTCTGGAAGATGTCACTGGCTCTGGATTTCCTACTTTGCATTATTTATCGTGGTGTTTTCACCTAGAAAAAATTAATCTTCTAATAACAGTAAGTAGTGCTTACATCTGGCTTTTTGTAATTTTCTCTTCCATTCTCCAGGTTCACAGTAGAACAGGAAATTGATCTGAAGGATGTCTGGAGAGGTCTGGGAATTACAGAGCTGTTCAGCAGCAGTGCTGACCTCACTGCCATGTCTGGTAAGAACTTCTTGTCTCTCAAAGTAGATGAGGAAATACATTTTTCACCTGGGAGAGTTCACTCTGAGTGTTTCAGAGTGTCTCATTAGAAATGGAGACAAAGGGTGATCCCCTGCAAGAGGCAGATGCACACTGGAGCAGTGCATGGCTGCAGTTCCTGGGTGGGAGATGGGATCCACAGCCCAGGGGGTCACCCTGTGTCTCCAGTGCTCTTTGTTCCCAGCAGGAGCAGCATTAAGCTGTTGCACAATTAATTCCTCTCCTGGGATACCTGGAAGCAGCACAGGAAGGAAGAGTTTGGAGAGAAAAGCAATTTAGTCACAAATGCCACCTGCATTCAAGAGAAGCTAAAATATCCAATACCTTTAAAAATCCAGGAAATGAGATATTTATGCTTTTAGTACCTCCTAAAGCTGTTCATAGAGTCACAGAATGGTTTGGGTTGGAAGAGACCTTGAAGAGCATCTCATTCCACCCCCTGCCATGGGCAGGGACAGCGTTTGCTATCCAAGCCCTGTCCAACCTGGCCTTGCACACTTCCAGGGATCCAGGGGCAGCCCCAGCTTCTCTGCCACCTGTATGATTTTTGGGATTTTTTTTAGCTCCATGTGTTACTCCACCAGCCATCCAGGTAGGTCCTTAGCAGGTGGGAAATCCCAGTTCTCCATTGTCTGACCCTGGGACAGTCTCACCCGAGAGCCTGAGGCAGAACTCTGGTAATAAAAAACCTTCCTCCCACATTCACACAGGAACATTTGTGAAGTTCACATCCTTTCATTTTTGCTAAGTTTGAAATACTCTTTATAGTGTGTCATGTAGCTTATTCTACTGGTTTGCCACTTTCACTTTAGCAGTGAAACTGGGGGAAAGCTGGTTTTAGCTAATATGAGAAGAGTAGAAATAAAGGAAAAGCCCCTTTTTCAAAGAAATAATGTTCTTCTGAAGAAAAACACCTTCAGTTTTTCTGCTAGCTCAAAGAAAAGTCAGCTTCCCACTAAATTCCAGTCTATTTATAGGCAATTATTTACTTTAGAAAAAGCTCCAAGGAGGATGGAAAATGCACAGGGAGCCACAAAGGCAGCACCTGGCTTTTATTTATTTCCATGTAAAATTCATTTATATATCAGGGACATCTCTTTATCAAGAGGTTGGCAGAGAGAATCACATGCTTGTGTCTCATTCCATGTGACTTGAATGATTTGTTTAAAGTTTTATATTTCTGACAATGGTACTGCACAAAATCAAAACACCACATTCTGCATGACTGAATTAACTCCTCTGCCATTTAAAGATTAACTTGTTATTTAAGTATAGAGCAGTCTATAGAGAAAATTCATAAGTTCTACTGTAGCTTTCCTACTTTTCACTGAAAAGAGGTTGTTCCACCTGGGCACGAGAAGGTTATTTGTAAATTAAGAGTGAAAAAAGGGTTTTGAAGTAATGTCTTTAATGAAAACCTCTAGAGTTATTGATGCTGTTGAATGAAGTTTTAGGTAATTAAAATACAGAATAATTTTTCTTTCTTTCTAATTTTCATAATTTAAAAGATGGACAGAGGAAGGGAAAATAAGTCATGAAGACAAATTATTTGAAGTTGCCTTTTACAGACACCTGAATGAGACATCAGGTAGCAGGGTATGTGCATCTCTGGGTCAGCCCTTTGGAAAATCTGCCACTTCATGAGGCATTAAATGCAGATATTTCAACAAAATCTTGAACTGGACACTTAATTTAGGAAGATATAAATCAAATTAAATCTAAAGAGATTTTTGAGAAATGTGGTTGGGTTTCAAAATCCTCTCTTCCTCCTGTGCTGCTGCTCTGGCTGCCAGGGAAGGTCTCCTGCAATTTCAGCAGCAACCCTAATCCTGTCATCAGATGCAGGCAGATTGGTGAGCTCAGCAAAATTCTGTGTGGCTTTAGTGGATATAAACCAAATTGCAAGATTATTTTTCAATATTCAGGATTTTTTTGCTGTTTCCCCTCAATCTGAAAAATGGAACCAGAGGGACCAGCTTTGCCTTCTGGAATGTCTGGATTCTGAGCAGCCAAAGAGAAAGTGTTAACCCAAATGCACTTTTCAAATGCTACTCCCTTGCAGAAGTTAAGTTCTTTGACAATTGCTGCAGGTGAGTAGGAGGACATTCCTGTTGGACTGTCAACTCCTCTGTGTTCTGACTCTCACTTTCAGGAAAGACTTTGACAGTATTTACTTGCATCTGGTTCCACCAGGTGTCCAAAATAATCTTGAAACAACTTCTGCTATTTGAGATATTATCATTGTGATTTTATCATATCACATAAATTTGCTTCTTGAGTGTTTTAACACCTCTCAAGACTTAGGATTGAAGCAATTTCAGTACTTAAAAATTTCAATGCTAAAACTCCCCTTCTCCTTCAAATGATTATAGTATTTCTGGCTGTTTTATAGAGCCTTAAAAGCAGCTGCTTTTAATGCAAGGTGAGCTGGGTGACAGTGAGCAATGAAGAGATCTCAATGACTCCTTTCACAACACAAAGTAGTTAGAAGAGCATCAGTCCAGTAAATAACTCTTGGAAGTCTTGACTGACATCCATATAATTTTTCTAGGACAGCCTAAGCAAAAAGAGCCAATAAACCCACATGGTATTTTTTAAAAATGAGACTTGCAGAGCAGCCAGTTGGGAGCTGAGTGGGAGTTTGCAGACATATGGAGAGTAGTGACAAATGAAGTGTGCTGCCAGCAGAGTCGTGTTCATTAGGGGGCAGCTCCAGCACCCTCCCACTCCCCACGGGTCACCCTTAGGCCTGCACAAAGTTGAAACTTTGGCATCAGATCCCCAGGGGACTTCCCTGAGATGTTCACAACCAAGTCAGGTTGGTTGTTATGGAAATCCACATTCAGAGAAGCTCCTGGAGGGAAAGGAAGTGGTGGGAGATGCTCAGGTGAGCTCCACCTGGTCCTCTGTGAAAGCTGTAAGGGAAGGTGGGTAATCCTGAGGAGATGGTGTGAGATTGCAGCCAGGAATGTGACAGTCACAACCTGGATGGAAGGAAAGGCTGCCTGAACTCTCAGGGACAGCATTATGCTTTCACAGGAAAATATTCATTCACTGCGGGGAGAGATCAATGAGAAGGATGTGACAGTAGCAATGTAAAGAGAAGAATCTAGAGAAGGTAATTTGGGAATGTGGAATTGCTCTTTTCATCATCCAAGGACAAAGATATCCAATGAAGTGAAAGGCAACAAATGGAAAATAAATAAAAAGTGCTTCTCTCGTAAAAAACTTAACCGCAGGGATCTTTTGCTGGGTGGTCTTTGGGATTGGCAGGACTGGAAAAAAAAATGAAATTGCTCCAGAGCAATCAGAACTCTCTATACTACATTGAATAAAGGCACTCTGTGTATAGAAACTTGGGTTAGGGTATAAAGTATATGCTGGGTGAGAGGATATTTTTCTTTTGTAAGTTGTGCTGCAGCTTTCATCTACAAATTAAATGGGCTTTTTGTATCTTCTGAAGTAACAATTCCATAACTGGTGCAGTGGGCTGGGCGAACTGGGTGTACTGGTCTCATCTGCAGTGACACCTTTTGTGTTCCTGTCAACATAAAATGTTGGTTATAATACTCAGGTCCTGAAAGCATTCACAAGTAGGCAACCTTTTATACCTGATGACACATGTTAGCAGTGTCTGTGCTCTCAGAATTAGGGGCTCTGAGCCCACCAGGTGGAGACCAATCTTCTGAGGTGCTATTTCTCATCAGGAATACACCTTGGAGTTCATAAGCACCAGCAAACTATGCAAAATAAAGCACTGGGAGCAAAAATGTGGAATATTTCTGTGAATATTAGTGAATATTCTGTGAATATTTCTGAGCTTATTATTACAGGATCAGGCTTCAGTGCTGCAGTAATAAAGAAGTGATAGAAATATGTGATTAGGCTATGTGGGCATTTCCTTGTTATTGAACATAAAAATGTATTTAGGTTTAAGATTTTTGCCTCATGGTAAAGGCAAGTGGGTGCTGCATGTCCCATGTTTTAAAGGAACAGAGTGGAATCCCAGCTTTCAGGACAGCAGTGCTGAAGGCTTGGGACTGAAGTCTAGAACTGGTGCCAGTTTTAGCAGCCTTGTCTGTGTTTTATTGCACACAGTCGCAGAGGAGATGATTTGAGGCTTTTGTTGGTGTGATTGAAGTGCAGCAGCTGAACTGGGAGGTTTAATTCAGTGCTGAGTGTACAGAGCAGCAAATGAGATCTGCTGGGGAAAGACTTTTCCAACTGCTGCTCCTCCTGGCTTTGGCTTGCTTTGGTATTACAGCTAGTGAGTATTCCAATAGAGCTGATCCTTCAGCATCCCCCAAAAACCAGTGAAACATTCACTGCCTTCACCAGGAGCACGCTGGGGCTGAAATGGAAACACTGACAAAGGATGGAAAGCAAACAAGACAGAAAAAAGCTAGCTCTGTGGTGGTTCTTGCAATAAATATTTATCTTCAGCTTCTTATAAATAGAAGAAGAAAGAGGAGACCTCATTTTCCAGTGTTGTACCTAGTGCAGAAATTATTTTTTTTTGGTCTAAGTATTTGCCTATAATGTCATAATCATTTTCCCCCACTAATTGTATTTAAAATCTTGTGTCCAAGGGCTGTTTTTACCCTCTGCTATACTGGGCTCTGGGCAGTCCTGAGCTATTTTAATATCCATGGTGGAGGAGAGCACTACAAATCTGAGTGAGGTAAATGGTGCTGTTAAAAGGAATTTGCAGAAGGTGTTTTAATGCAAGAAAGCTCTTCTCCTTCCCTGCCTGGTGTAGGAGGTGGTTAATAGTGTTGGGTTTTTGACAGTGTTTGGGGTGGGTTCTTTAAATGCTTCAATCTTACTGTTGAACCACTTGAAATACGTTCCCCTTTCCTCTGCAGATAACAAGGAACTTTACCTTGCAAAGGCATTTCACAAGGCATTTCTAGAAGTTAATGAGGAAGGATCAGAAGCTGCTGCTGCCTCAGGTACCTGACTGAAAAGCAGAATTAAATCAAATGTCTGGGTATTCTGTGCTAATTAATTTTTTACAACTGATATGCTGTACAGCCAGGAAAGCTAAATAGCAACATGGAGGCACAGCATAGCAAGTGTGCTGCTTGCAGAAGAGAATTCTGCAAATCAGAAGTGCTGGCATTTTTGTAACATGTTCTACAAAGAATTTTGATCATCCTGTGAAAAACTTCTTTATTTTCTTTCTGATTACAGACTGCACTTTATGTTTCATTTATGGAACTTGAGCATTCATCATTTTTCACCTGCTAATTGAGATGGTCAGAGGCATTTGATCCAGGAGAGTTAGAAGGAGACGAGGGTTGTTGTGGCAGCTGCATTTTATTAAGTTCATAATCAGAGACACAAGATGGGAAGTGCTGAATGCACACCCATAGCTGTCCCCTGTTAATGCTGGGGGCAGATGCTTGGGTTACATGATTGTCACCTGAAAATGTTACATTTGTTGCCCATATGTATCACTAGGTGATTCCTAATTGCCTCTACTTTGCCAGTCTTTGAGGAAAGGAAAAATTACTCGCCAGATCTGGGTTGAATTGTGCCTGACTGTCTTTATGGTCATGCTCCAGTCTTTATGAACAGTGGAGTGAAAAATTAGAAGTAAATGAAATACTAGGAGTTAATAACAATATCCTGGAGAAATCCATACACCTCCAAATAAAAATAACAGAGGGCCAAGTTCTGCCTGATTCACAGTTAATTTTACCTTCAGCTCTGCATTATTGAAAAACACCAGCCAAAAGCTGCAGGATCAGCCTATTTAATGTTTGCATATCCCCTGATTACTAAGAGTTCCCTTTCCCTGTCCACAGAGTAAACCAGGTCAGCAGTGCTGGTTAATGCAGTGCCCTTCCCTCTGTGAGTGAGCAGGACTCAGAGCTCCTCTGAAGGTTCTGGATCTTAAAATTTATATGCTGCTCCCTCAGCCTGGGAAATTGCAGCACTCTGCATTGTTAATCATTCTCAAAGCCAGAATAGGCAATTACTCTGCAGGTTTCTTTCCTTTTCAGTGAATACTTTCCTGCTATTTTTTGGTGTTGAGTGTAGGACTCCAGTGGCTGTGCAGAGGTCTCTGCTGAAGGGCAGAAGGGGCAGAGCTGTTTGACAAAGTTGCCTGTGTTCTGTTTCCTCTAGGAATGATTGCCATCAGCAGAATGGCAGTGCTCTATCCCCAAGTCATAGTGGACCATCCCTTCTTCTTTTTGGTCAGAAATAGAAGAACAGGTGAGAATATTGCAGATTTCTGAGTTTTTCACAGCACATCCTCAAGCGGTCAAAAGAAAATTGCATGTTTTGGCCAATGCACTGGGCTTGTATTATGAATTTCCCTTAGTTTCTTTTAAAATCCCCAGTATTGAAAGACTCACTTTTTCCATGGCCCTGAGTCTTTTTCCAAATAAAACACCAACATCTGACATAACACTGAAAAATGGTCACAGAAAAAAAAAATAAATTACCATTTCTGTTATGACAACAGGGTGTTACTGCCCTGAGTATTCATTATCATTGCACTGCCTGAGAGCTTGGCTGCAGTCAGACTAGTGAAATATGTTCCCAGTACCAAATGATTTGCATAATGGAGGGACATTACAGCTGTGAATAATTTTGTTGTGCTCTCCAAGTGATCTGTGGCAGGTGAGGGATGAGAGCAGCACTCACCTGCAAAAAGGGGCAAGGATTAAGTAATTCCTGAGTCTGGTATTTGTAATTTGCTGTAATGATGTGGATGTGACTGGGTGATAAAACATTGCTGGGCAACCACAGAGTTTTTTTGGGTCTGTGTTTGTGCTCCCACCACAGGATCAGTGTTTACTAAACCATTGTGATGTTTATCTGGTTAGGTACAGTCACCTGTGGGACTTCATTCAGGCACAGCACTGAATGAGACACTGAGAAGAGAATAAACTCCATCCCAGCTGAAACCAGGCTAGAAAGGCAGGATATCAACTCTTAGGGGTTTCTTAACCATAATAAAATTGAATATTCTTACTGTTGTAGACACATTATACAGAAAATATATCTGGAGGAAGGTGCCTGGCCTTTATTGCTACTCAGTATCCAAAAATCTCCCCAGAAAGAAAAGTTGAAATCAGGACAGAGTGAAACTTGGGTACTTTGGAGCAGTTCTTAAAATTGCAGAGCCCTTGTTGTGTGTAGAAAGAGGGGTTGCCAAGGACTGTAGCTAAAGCCTCAAAGCTTGTTATTAATCCAGAAATCTGAGGTTGGAAACCTCCTGAGGTTGTTGGTTGCCCTTCTCCAGACAAGCCCAAGTGCTCAGCATGGTTCTGTCTTCAAACAGGGCTCTTGAGCCATTTCCTGTACCAAGTTCTGAGGCATTTGTTCCTGTAACAATCACACAACACTGTCCTAGAGGTTATTGTTGGTATTCATCATCCTAAATCCTCAGCTTCTCCTCCTGCTTCTGATGCCTTTCCCTCCCTTCCTCCTTTCCCACTTTCTCCACAGGTACCGTGTTATTCATGGGAAGGGTGATGCACCCTGAGGCAATGAATTCGAGTGGCCACGACTTTGAAAAGCTTTAACTGCCACCAGCTACCAAAAGGAGGAGATAAGCACATAAAGTTTGAAGTTAATATATTTAAGGTTTGCTGTGTTTCCCCCAAGATACTGTTTCAAAACGCTTTTGGATCTAACTGTGTGCAAGTCAGTTCCCAGAGGAAAGCTTACAGTATTAAAGTAACGGTTCTGTTTCTGTCATTGTGATTGCTGTGTCCTTAAAATAAAGTTGTGTACATGTCAACAATTGTTTCTTGTTCTAGTGAGTTGTAAAGCAGAAAACTGCAAATCCATTATTTGTGATTTTTTTACAGTCCAAAGACTGACTTGATCAATGAGACAGGAGCAGAACGTGTGCAGCTCTGAATAATGCAAATGGCAAAGCTTGGTGGGCATTTGTAGAGCTGAAGAAGCACATGTGGACTCTGTGATCTCATCCTGTCCCTGGCAGAGCAGGGCCATCACAGCCTGTGATGCACTGCTTGAGCACAGAAACTGGAACAAAGTGAGCCGAGTGGGTTTGATTCTCTGGCTGTGGTAGACTTTGTGTGAACTGTCCCACGTGATTCTCAAGTGCTGCTTTTCTGGATGCTCCTGCATGTGACTCTGCCACTGACCTCCCCTAAGTGTTGATGCCAATAAAACGTGATCGCATGAATATCTGAGACCTGTCAGTGTAGAAGGCTCTGTGTGTGACTGAAGTAAAGGAGTTCAGTAGTAATGGCATTCGTGTGGACATATTTTTTCTCCCCCACAGCAATTCTACTCTTCAGTATCTCATTTCAGGGCTCTAGAATGTTCTTTCTCAAAAAAATAGAAAAACCAACAACAACACAAACAACTTCATTTAAAGTGCCTAAGAATGTTCATAAATAAATATGTAAAGGAACAACATAATCAATTTTCATTTCCTAATTTTTTCTTGAGCGTAGACAGAGAGGAGAATGATGCATAGCACAGGAAATACTAGCAGGGGAATTAGTTGCCGTTTCCATGTGGAAGAGGAGGAGTAGTACCCACTGTCAGCAGAAACACATATCATTATTTCCTCCCTCATTTTACAAAATACAGAAAGGACAGAGGTTATGAAAAAGGTGAGAGAGAGTAGGAGAAATGGAGGGAGGAGCTCCTTTGGAGCAGATCATAAATATAAACCTTTGGGTAACAAATGAGCTTTTCTCAGTCAACAGGAGTTTTCTCTTTGGAATTCTATGGGAACAAATGCATCTTGGCTGAAGTGCAGTTATTGGCTTCCCTGGCTTTAACTCCCTTCAGAACAGCAGAGATATTGCTCCCAGAGTTATTTGTGCAAGGAGAACTTCCAAAATCGGACACATTGTTCACTGTTTTTCTGCTGTTGGTGCAGCTCCTGCAGGTCAGACCAGCCCTTGAGGGATGTTCTCTGTGCAGGCTGCCTGGGCTCCCTCGGACAAAAGGCTTTTTTGAACCCATTTCCAGCCCTACCTCCTTGAACTGTTTCACAAATGGGGTTCCTAAAGTGTTTCTGGTGCTTATTACCTTCCTGTATTATAGTCTGGACTTGGTAAGGCAGCTTTTGTATTCAAATTTAGATGAAAATGGTAATTTTAGCTTTGTGTAGCTAAAAATGTTATGCTGGGGAGGGAAAAGGGAGTGCTGCTTGGAAGGAACAGGGGCTAATTTTACCAAGACAAGAATTGTCTCACTGCAGGTAAAATGAGCTTTGATGTGGGTTACACAAGGGCTGGTTCTTCACATTTAAATACTTCTGAGGACATCCCCTCATGTCTGTAAAAGTCGCCCTATGCTGAGGATCTCCTGTGGGGTTAATCTTAGGGGAGCCTGGTTTTTAAGCTTTTGAACACTTCTGACTTTTTTTTTCAGGCTAATTTTTGTGTTCATTCTGAGAAATGTCGTGTTCATTTTCAGTCATGTTTATTTTCAGTCCATCCAAAAAGTTCTTCCTGACCAATTTTGTCTTTTCATTGTATCAGTTCCTTGAAGCTTATATATTCCTTTCCTAAGGGAAGGGCTGAAAACGGATTTCAGCTAAAGCTTTGAATTTTGGAAAGCCAGCTGCCAGGCAGAAGTGTTCATAGAGGATATCAGGCAAATGCACAGAATTCCCTGCAGCTGGATTGAGCAGAAGTACAATGGAATGATGCAGAATCACAAATTCCAAATCAAATTCCCTCAATTGCCTGAGTGGGCGCACAGGAGAACCAGCAGAAACAGAAATGCAAACACTTGTGGTTTCACTTGCTGCTCTCCCAGGTCTTACAGATGAAAAATAACTTTTTTTTTGTTTCATGAAAATTGAGAATTACCTGGTTTACAACAACACGAATTGATTTATTTCCATAGTCTTCAGTAGCAATGATATCTTAAGTATTATTGCCAGTTAATAGGTATATGAATGCTGTTCCTTGATGGTTTTTACTCCAGATTTTATATAATGTTCCTTTCAAAGATGCTACTGCTTTTTCACCACAAAACTAGCAAAATAACTTTGTCTTTTTTAACTTTTTTTTTTTTTTTTTTTTAGTATGGGGAATTTGTCAGTTGTAGCCCATCTGTGAGTTTAGATGTGTAGTCTTCAATTTAAAACTGTTTTGTGTTGGAGGTTCTATCAGAAAATAAGTCAATGGGGCTTCTCTAATTGTGCTGATTAAGTGACCCATGGTGTGACAGTGCTGAGGTCCTGCTGGGATGCAGCTGAAGCCTGAGGTGCAGTTTCCTGATGGAATCATCTCCTCCTTCCACACATGTCCTGTAACAGCTTTCAGAGCTGCACTTGGAAAGGTTTCCCCAAGATTCCCTTCAGTAGTGGTGCTGCTAAGATGGATTTATTTGGCTGCTAGGATCCCACTTGTACATGACCTTGAGCACCTGAGGGTTTTTGCAGAGTCTATTCAACCAAACCATGTGTGGGTTGGAATGGGTTTGCTGCTGTTCCAAGCATGAATTTTCACTCTCCTTCCACAAGCCTTGATAGTGGCAGAGTGAACTTTTGTATCAGTGTGTGGGAATCAAGGACATGAGATTCCTCAAAGAAATAAGATCTTGGTGTTAATGCCAGAGACAAACAAACCCAAACTTAGTCAAGCTCTTTTGGCTAATTTTTATTTGTCAGTGGTGGACAAAAGAAGAAACCACAAGATGTCACTCTATCCTAAGGAGCTGAGAAGGACTTTCCTTTTGACAGGAATCCTGTGGGAGTGTTGCAAAGCTGGATATCCCGAGCAGAGCTGAAGTGCAGGTAGGTCTGAGCAGAGTTAATGAGAGACGCTGAGTTTGGAGCATAGCTAGCCCCAGATTCCTGGGATTAATAATCACAGACTGGGGGGGAACAAACCCCCAGATACCTGGTTTGTGTTGCAAACCTCACTCTGAATCTTGGTAAGGGATTGCTGGAGGAGGGTCGTTGCTCCCAGGGGAATTTTTGTCCTGCATGATGCCTCGTGTGCTTGGTGTGGGGTGAAGCAGCAGGAATGGTTTGTTCTTTAAGCTGTCCCCAGGAATGGCCCCGGAGCTGCACTGGGGTTGTTTCAGGGAGCCGCTGCTGCACAGGACCCAGGATTTCTTTTCTACAAGAGGGAAATAACTGGGATTTACTCGTTGATGTGCTGTTCTCTTTTGATTGTCTCTCAGATTTCCTTCCCCTTTCCCTTACACAGTCGCTGGAATTCCTGCACAAGCAGATTCCCTGGCGCACGGAGGTTTCACCACTGTCAGGGCATCTCCCTGCCTGGGGAGGAGGCAGTGTTGTTCCTATAGGGATTTTTTTAACACAACAAGTGGTGTTTACAAGCTCATTCTTGAGTTGTTCCTGTCCCTTTTATTGGGCAATCCTTGCTTCTTGTTCCTGTCCCTGCAGTGGGAAACAGGAATACATGGATTAGACGGAGATGGATGAGCTATCCCCAAACCCCAGTGCCAGGGAGGAGGAAAGCAGTGCCTTGCTAACTCAGGTAATACCTGCAAGGTTGACTTCCCTGGTGAGCTGCTCTGCATCTCCCAGCACAGCTGGGGAGGAGCTGTGGATTCATTTCTCTTGGAAAGCTGTCTGCAGTTCCCAGGGGGTTTGGATCAGGCTGCTGCAGTTTCAGGGGTGCAGTCAGACAGAAGGCTCCGACTGCTCGCTGGGACCTCTGTTAACAGCTTCAGCAGCTCCTTGGGCTTCCAGCTGGGCTGTGACACAAAGTTCCACATGGGAGACCGTCCTCAATGCACATCGGTGATCCTTTGAAGCTCATTAACACTCTGTATCTGTCCCCCCACTCCACAAGAGCTTCTCAAATGTCATTATTTTTATACAGCGCTGCCTTCCAACAGCATCCACGGAAGATTTTTTCATTTTGCAGCACTAATTAGAAGCCCAAGTCATGGGCCAGTTGCTGTAGGCATTAGCAAACGGAATGAAAAGCTAGGCAGAAGTAAGGGATTAAAATGCAGCTGGAATTGCAGTTTACAGACAATAGCACAGTGCAGCAGTTCAGGCTGACAGCTGATGAAGGATGCCAGGCTCAGACGGTCACTCTGGCAGGCAGGTAAATGGGGAAAGGTGGAAAAAATAAATTTACGAGCCCAGATACAGATACCGATTGTAAAATTCTAGGTCTACTAGGAGCTGGCTGAAGGAAAGAATTGGAATTGCTCCTGCAGCTCTGGAATTGAGCTCATTGCCTGGGTTTTTATCTTTTCAGCCACACTGAATCACAGTAGGAATGATGTCTCAGGTATGACCCAGGCTTTACTGATAACAAGTTGTTTTACTGTCTCTCACATAAACACACATCCTCCCTGTGAAAGAGTCATCTTTTTGGACAAACTGAGGCAAAGTTCCTACAGAAAGAAAAGAAATTATTCTGTGTTTGTGTAGAAATGCTTTTAAAGAAAGGAAGGAAAAATATACAGAGGAAAATCTGGATTGTGTCTAAATTGTGTTTTTAATGTTCTCATTAAGGGATTGGAATTGCCCATGGAAAGAGGTAAGCTTCAACCATTCCTTCAAGTATTCTAATACTACCAAAATAGTTTGAAGCCAGTCATGAATTTTTACTTTGTTTACAGGTATTTGTTAAAAGTCATGCTTCAAACCCCAGCTGGAATCCTTGTGAGTGCTAACTGGGTGACAATTTTGCCTGAACAGGGAGAATGAAATATGTTAAATCATGATAAGAAATAAAAGATATTAGGAAGTCCCTCTTGTCCTGAGAACTGTAAGGATCATGCTCTGGGCAAAGCCAAATGTCACTGGTCACCGACAGTGTGGCACTAAGTCTGTTTATTTGAGGCTTTGGTCATGGTCAGTGTATTTTGTAAATTCGTATTTCTAAAGGCAACAGCCAAAAAGTCAGCATAGCTTGACACAGTAATAATAACATTTCTGAAGTTTATTACAAGACAAATACAGGTCTCAAAATTCTTTGGCTCTGCTGGGAAATGTTCTCCTTGGGTCAGGCTGGAATCAGCAGTGTGTAGTGACAGCCTACTGTCATTTTCCAGGAGCAGGACCACATAAATCTCTCCTGCCAACTCCAAGCCAAGGATACATCTTCATCAGCTGAGCTGCTTTTGGCAGGACACTTGGAATGAGCTGAGCTTCAAGGGCTCTTCCAACCCAAACCATGATTCTGTGATTCTATTAAAGCCCTCAGCAAAATCCAGAGAGGTAAAAGAGGCCAGTTCTGCTGCTGCTGCCTGGTTTACATCTGTCTCCATTGCTTTTTCCTTCACAGAATTTTCTCCTTGGTCTATAGAAAAAGAAAATCAGAGGCAGTGTGCTCCAGTTTATAAGCTTACTTCAGGTTTTTTGGTCAGAAATAATTTACAAATCATCCCAGTATTTCAGTGCAAATTTTACAGCTGCAGTTCCATGGGGGGCAAGGTGACCAGGCTGACTGGAGTGATTTTAATTCATTTATTTTCCAGTGTCATTCCACATTTAATGTGCATATACTTATAGATAAAAGTGTTCTGAGGAGGGGATCTACTAATCAGTGAGCTTTTGAATCATGACACATGTGGGACAGAGAGTTTGGAGCCATGAGTAGAACAGCCTTGTGTCAGCCTTACAGGAAGGCAGGGATGTCACCAGCTCTGATGAGCACATCCAGGCACATCATCCTAAGGGAGAGATGCAGTGAGCTCCGTACAGAAATTAGGGAATGTCTGGTTCCATAACCTTAAATGCTTCAAGTGAGCAGACAATCTTGTAGCGTCCAAAGAACTCGGGGCAAAAGCATCATCAGAAAAAGCTACATTGTCATCTGCAGCCTGTTCCAAACCCCTCTGTGGTCCATCATAAAAAGATTGCCATTACTTTCAGTCAGTTCTGGACCCTGGGCAGGTTTCTCTCAGGCTGTGTCCTGAAGCCTGAGTTCAAAGGACTGGCTGGGAACTGACACACCCAGGATTTTTCACGACTAGAAAAATTTTGCCCAATTTTGCCCAGTTTGCAAAAATAACTTTAGGACACTTACCTGAAAATCTGAAATGGGCTTCTAATCACAGGGTTTCTACAGAAAAACAATGTGAACACTGTACACATGCATGATGTAGAATTTAGAAAATTGCATTTTTTCTCTGTACACATGCACTCATTAAATGTGGATGTATTATGGGATCCACAAACCCTGTTATTATTTTGCTAAACTATTACTTCATGAAACCATGAGATAATGCAATATAAAATAATGAAGCCACTCTGTGCCTCTTGCTTTAGAGGCTGGAGGACTTTTCCTTGGTGCAGGAAGCCTGTAAGGGAATAAAAAGGTTCTTTCCCCCCTCCCTATCTCAGTCACTACCTTGGCTGGGTTCCCCTCTTTCAGTGCCCCGAGTTAAATGATAAATTCTGGCCTCTTGAAACTGATGGCAGCAAATTCCTCTGCCTGCAACCACTGCATAGGGAATTCACCAAGTTAATAGGAATAGACAGATGGAGACAGAGGGCCCTGGGGAAATAAAGGGATATCAGTGTTTAACACGAGGGGCAGTGGCAAAGCTGCCCAGCCATGGCAACACTGAGGGCCCTGAAGAGGAGCCACAACCCCTGTGGGAGGAGCTCTCCTGATAGAATTGGTAGAATTGCTTTGGTGTTGCTTCGTATTTTCTAGATAGAACAACTTTCTAGTAGATTTATTGGCAGTGCACTAAGTGTCTTGAGCACAAGTTAATTCAGGCTCTCTTAGCCTTGATGACACTTGCTTAAAATGTGCTTCCTCCTATGGATGACAAGGGTACAGAGATTATATTTTGATAGTTCCATGACAAGTGACTTCAAAAAGCAACATAGAAGGCTATTTTTCAGAAGGGCCATTAACCAGCTGGCATCCTGTTTTCCAGCCTTCATGGCAAGCATGATAATCTGAACAGCATTCAGGAACGAAGCTGATCAAAGTCTCTGCTGTTTTCCCAGCAAATGCATCCTGATGACTCCACGGAGAAAGGTTTTCAAGTGGAAAGGTTGTTTTACATTTCTATCTCCCTCACTGTTGCAAAGCCTGGATTATTTCTTAGGGTTTCTGTACAAAGCCTTTTTATTTTTTTATTTTTTTTGCCAGAGCTTGGGGAGTATTAATTTTGCAAGTGTGTTCACATTCAGCACAGACATCTGAAGACACCATCTGATAAACCAAGGGGTATCTGTGACAGCCTTGTGCTTTTGTGTGTCATGGCAGTGGTGACTTCAGCTGCTGTAACACTATCTGAACCCGCACAGACACAGCAGCTAAAGCTCATTCCCACCCAACACAGCTGCCAGAGCAGATAAAACCAGTATTTATTCCTGGTCTCCATCTCAGAACTTAACCAGCACCTTGCTGTTAAAGTTTTCCTTCAGTGGGGTGAAGGGAAATGCTCTTTTCCCAGCTGGTCACATCTGGGAGCCAAAGGTAGGTGATGGCTCAGCCTGTGCTCCAGCCTCTGCAATCCCTGGCTGGAATTTGGGACAATCCAGGGCTTTGCCTGCCTGCATTTCCTTCCTGTGGTGGGGCACTGCAGAGGGAAGGGGATGTGGATGTGGGGTTTGGCCCCAGGTGCAGCTGGGGCAGTGCCAGGGCTCAGAACTGGGCTCTGCTCTGCCCCTTTGGCTGCATCCCAAGCCACCCATCCTCAGAAGACAGCATGGAACACCTGCTGGAACACAGGGGGTGACCCCCACTGATGCCCTGGTGTCAGGAATGGGAGAATCCAGGAATGGGAGAATCCAGGAATGGGAGAATCCCCTCTGGTCTGGCTCTGGGCTAAGGTCCCTGCTCCCATACACTCCCATGGTGTCCCTCTAAAACTGGGAACAATAAGCTGCTGTAAATTGCTGACTGTAAAACAAGATTAAGGCTGATGTGCAGGGCAGGCCCTGTCCCAACCTGCTGGCCTAATCACCCACTGGCCAAATCACCCCTGGCCTGCTTGGGCCGACGTGCCAATGGATTTATGCAGCAGGAAAATCCAGTGAACAAGCAGAGCGTTTCAAAGCAAGCTGACAAATCTGCAGCACTCAGGAGCAGCAGCTGATGCTCCCTCAGAGATGTAACACGATGCCTATAATCACAGAAATATATTTAATTTTGTTTATTTAAACCAGCCCCGTGTTTTGCTGTGAGCATTCATCATCTGGTGTCACACAGTGGAGTAGGAAATGTCACCCTCTGAGTCACATCCCCAGCGACTCTGTTAGCAATGCTCTGGCTGTACTCCACAGCTGGAGAAAAAAAGGCTTCATGCCTTGCTGGCTGTAGAGCAAACACGCTCTTGCAGCTTCATTTTGTATTCAGCAGCTCTCCAAAACAGTGAAGGCAGCATGAAAAATGAGGAGGAACATGACTGAAGCTCAGCTGCTGATCTTTCACAACTCAACTGCAAAAAATACGAGGTCTGAAAGGAGACTTTAAAGTACAGGTATCAGCAGAAGTATTAAACTGCCTTAATCAAGAAAAGAACACCTGGTCACTCAGTCATTTAATAAATGAAGACATGGATCTCTTCTCCCCCAAGTGCAAGGCAAAAAGAGAATTCTAATTTCCCAGCTGGGAATACAGCATGGAGCTGGCAGCAAAGTGGAGCAGCTGAAAGATGATGTAGTTAATGGTTGAGACTGGTTCAGTGACCTGGCAGGCCTGTGACTGGAGAATATAGTGACATAAAGTAGTTTAACAGCACCTTCATACCCCTCCAGGCCAGCAGTGGGCTTGGAGCCTCTTTGAAGTCCAAGGAGCAGGATGAATGTGAAGTGTGTGGGGTTTAATCCTTTTCATTTTCCCTTAAAGAAAAGCTGCTTCTCCTATCACCTCATCTCTATTAAAGCAAAAACATGAAGTGGGGCATGACCTGTGAAAAACAGGGATTTGTCTGCAGAGGGGATTTGGGGCTGAAAAGAGCCAAAGCAGACTGAGGCACTGGGTGAAGTCATTCCACGTCCAGCCCGTGGTTTGCCTTCCCTGGGCCCTGACTGAAACCCAGGAACAGCTGGATGGAGCCAGGTTCATCCATCACCTGGATGGAGCCCTGCCCTTGCCAGGGGGTGCAGCCTGGGCTCTGGGAAGTGCCAGCAGCAGCTCTGGTGTCCTGCAGTGCCAGAGCTGCTGTGGAGGGCAAGGCCAAGGTGAATCATTCAGATGAAGATGCTTCAAGGTCTTCTTGGCTTTTGAATATATCCCAGTCCACAATCCCTTCTGCACTGAGATCGGTGGACCTGGTTTAAAATAGATATTTATAGCTGTGCCTTTGCATGGGAAATGCTTGTAGCTGAGGAAGCCCCTGCTTGGCAGGTGCAGCTCCTCAGCTGTGGGACAAAGCAGTGGAAAATCAGCCCAGGAATGGCTCAGGTCCCCCAGCAGTGCTGGGAGGAGAAGGTGGTGCAGCCCTCAGGACACAACGATGGCATACAGCAAATGCAGCCCCTGACTTTGAGCAGGAACATGTTTTCATTACATTTAATTTCTTTTGGCAGGCCGTGCCAGCTCCTAACTTTAAATGCAGGAATTGTGGACAGCTACAGCGTGTCTGTCTCCTGCCCATTAAAGAAGAACTGGAGAGAAGCAGGGCTCATTCTTTTTTTATGTAACACAAGGCTACCATTTGCTCAAAATGAAAGCAAGTGGGAGTAAATTATTTGGATTTTCTGACAAAAGCTGCATGAACACAACACCTTTAACAAAAAGTTGATTCTTCTCATAATGCTCCTCTTCTCTTCTCCCCATGATCACAGGAGGCCCTGCTTGCTGCCTTCAGCTAGAGAACATCTTTATTATCCTTGCAGACAGTGAATAACAAGGCATTCATTTGAACGTAATTTTTTTTGGCAATAAGAATCAGGGAAAGAATAGGGATAAAAAAATGGGAGATGTCAGGAACAAGTTCTGCCTGTAAATACACGTTCAGAGTTCTCAGCTCCTTCTTTGATTGGAATGGGGACAGGCAGCTCTGAATTTTAAACAACTGAGTTATGTTTGTCATTCAACTGCATTGTTTTTTCCATATTTTCCTGTCCTTTCCCTCCTTTCTAAGCTCATGTAGAACTGGGTAATTTTTACCACATTGGCTCAGCAATACAATTGTTTTCCCATCCCATACTTAAAGAGATTATGTCTATTTGTCTCAAATATCTCATATACGACAACCTGGCAAAGCCACTTTATTAAAGAGGTGCTCTGGTGACTCGCAAGTATTCCTGAATTTGCAGGATACAATTTTCAGGAAGGCAGGGGTTTAATGGATGAAATACACCAATTTTTAAAATATATTTCCGGTAATCAATTATATTTTTTAAAAAACAAAACAAAAAAAAACAAACAAAAAAAAAAGGAAACATATCTGTTTAGCAGCTGGCAGCAGTTTCAGATAAATACAAGAAAATGATGGAAGTGTAATGGTATCTGCAATGATGGAAGTTAGAGAGGAGAATAACCAGAGATGCTGCTTCCAGCAACACAGGGGAAAAGGAGGCTTACTGGGCTGCAACAGGAAATTGTCTATCAAAATGAATTTAGAATGATTTTCATATGATTAAAATTACCTGATGAGACTTATGCTTGATAAATTAGGAAGTACTTAATGAATCTTGCACTCCATGGGGAATTTTTAACAATTAACTCGTGAAAAGATGAAACATGATATTCACAATAAAGATGTGGATGGAGGAAATGAGACTGACCTCACACTGGAGGTTCCATCCCTGGGTGGTTCCATCAAATCCCTGATTTGTTTGTTCTGGCAGCTCCGGATGAGACGTTTGGAATTTTGAGGATTAGACAGGGATGGCAGCTGGGGAAGTGGAGAGTGACAGGAATCTCATGAAAATGTGTGGCTGTTTGTCACTCAGCTCCAGGGATCCCCAAACCATGACCTGGGTGAGGCTCAGCCTCCTTGAGAGGTCTGGCAGGTACCTGGCAGGTACCTTTGGGATTTTTCCACACTCACACACGGGTTTGGTTCTCCTCCAGCTGGATTCCATGGCTTTGCTCCTGAGGGCTACAAGGTTAATGGGGATCCTGTGTGCATCTGTGAGTAAGGGATGAAGTGACTTCAATCAATATAGAAGTCATGTTTTGAGGTAAAAGGGAAGATATTCCTCATTTCAGGAAGGTAAATAATGGGAGAAATCATCCATCAGGGGTGTTGTGTGCCACCAACTCCACTTGGGATACAATTATGTTTTCTCTTTCATAAAGGCAAATGAAGAGACAGTGAGTTACATCCATTCTTTTCTTTTGAAAAGAAAGTTTTGAGAAAGAAATTATTGAAATGTAACTTAGTTGCTGTCCTTCCTCAGTGTTAGAAAAAGTTTAATTCATCCAGAAGTTGTTGACCTTCATTTTGTTAGGAAAGACAGGTTTGGTACTGGAATAGGCCTCTCCTCAATCAAATAAAAATGCTTTCTTCATCCCATAAACATCTTTTCTTATAGCTTCATCCAAAGTCTATTAAATCAAGGAAAGGCTCACTCTTCAGTGCCAGACATTGTCATCATGACTTGCAAGCCCATTGTTTTTCCAGAAGAGAGAACCAAATTTCAGTCCTTGTTGCTTGGTTACATCCCCTCCAGCCCTCTTGGAATCCATGGGTTTGTAACACCTTCGAAAAGCAGACATATATAGTTTTCACTTCAATTATTTATGCAGCTAGTTGTTGATTCCTTTTTGTCTGGTGACCCCGATGAAATGTTTCACTAACTCTGCTCTCCTCCCATCCAAGGCTTTATTCTGTTGTCCTTGGCTTTTCCCTGGGAATGCTCTCCAAGTCCTACCAGAGGGAATCAAATACTTTCTTGCAATCCTGAAGGGGCAGGACAAAAAGAAATGTGTTGTTGCCTGGGTAACTCAGCAAAATAACCAGTGAGTGTGAGTGAGTGTGCCTGCTTATCTGCTGAGGCACAAATGAGCATTTGTGCATCAAAAAATAAAAAGTGTGTTCCTTTTCTAGGGCCACGCACACCAGACCAAGAAATTCTGACTGACTCATCCAACACGAATGCCCTGGATTCCTGGATATGTTCACACCAGGTAAGATCAATAAAGGTTAACTTTCTGCTGGTGATGAAGTGCTGTTAGGTGTTTAGGTCTGATTTTACTGCTGCCATCAACCTAATGGTTTGATATTACCAAATGTATCAAGTTTACACCAAAAAAAAAAGGATTTTACATAAAGAACATAAAATTCTATTAACAAACTCATTTAATCCTGAATCAGAAAAATGTTATAACAGAGAAATGTCTTTTAAATATTCTTTAATGACAATTGACAAAATGTCAGCTCAGAAACTCAGTCAGTAAATGCAGACTTTAAAGCCAGACTGTTCATCCAGTCTGGTCTTAACGAAGTCCGTGGCTGGGAATCCTGTGTGAATGCTGACCCTGGGCACAGGAACAGAATTTCTGCTACCACAGTGCCAGGATTTCATGGTCTGAGCATCTCAGTTATTTCTGTATAAAAGGAGGAGGGATAATATTATTTCCTTTCTTCCTACTCTTTGTCTGTCTGCTCTGTTCAATTAAAGCACAAACCCTCTGAAGCAAACTCTGTTTTCCTGACTTTCTGTGGTGCCCAGAACAATGGGGCCTCCGGTGGCCTACAGCAGTGAGAATAATTGGGATTGTTTCTGTCATTAATCAGACCTCAGGATGAGCTGGATTCTACCCAGTTCCTACATATTTCATGGACATGCAGGGAAGAATCCAACGGGGCAAAAAAAGATGCGAGAGACACAGGGTTGAGACTGATGCCCACCCTGTATTTACTCAATTCAAAGACAAAACTACTGGTCAAAATTAGTTGAAGGGGGAAAAACTATTTCTTTCTTGCAGAGCTGGGGCATGCTGCTGAATTTCTTGTCAGAAGCACATTTTTATGGGCAGGTTGTAAAGATCTGAAATATAGTGTTTATAATGGAAAGGCCGACACCATGTAAAATATGCCGTTCCTCTGAAATAGCACAGAGATAATTTTTCATGGGCTTTATGAGGAATGCATTTGCCATAAAAGATCTGAAGCCCATTAGGCTGTGATGGGGACCAATAGCTTTCATTTTATAGACAGAGGAAAAATGGTAAGTAGAAAGGCCCCAAATTACAATCTTGTTTGATTTAGATATTAATTTCTTTATTCTTAGCAGACAGAGAAATGATTCGCTCGAGCGACCTGATGAATCTCTTAATGCCCCATCCTCACCCACCCTGTAATAAACGCAGTCCTTAGCACATAAAGTTTTAATGTAACCTGTGTGGAATGACTACTTTGTTAAATTTCACATAACGATCTGTCAATTCAACATCTGTAACCACAGAATGCCTTTGCATGGAGCTGAAATTCTCTAATTACCATTATTCCCCTCAGCTTTACTGGCATGGTGAAATTTCCAGCAGAATTTCTGGGAGAAGGTTTTGGAGCTTTCAGCAACCATTGGGGAAAGCACAGACCTTTCTATACAGAAAGAATCTACAATGATCAGCCTTTGTAATGACCAAAAAGAGAAAAGAGAATGGGAGGAAAAAGGACGATAAGGAATAATTTTTCTGTGAAGAAGCTGAAAGGTGGAAGTCTAAGCCACAGAGGTTTTGACTATATGGCATTTCCAGTTGAATATCCCTGGGCAGAGGGGACTGTGTACTTTTTTTACATTAATCCCCTCTTTTTTTCAGTGCAGAGCTCAAGTGAGGAAGAGGTTGTGCCTGTGGAGTGGGAGTTGCTGATCAATAGGGCACGATTTACAGCTCCATTACAGCCTTCCCCAAAAACCTGGGCCCCATCATTACTGCTGGAGTTTAAAAGGCATCTGTGAACTTCAGCAGGGACTAACCAGTGCCCACAGCCATACTGGGCTGCTGCAATTCCACCCTGGAACCCTGCCAGCATCTGCACTTTGTCTGGGTGAAGAAACAAAAATCAAACTCATTTTGAAGGTAATAATTCACTGGGCTGGTTCTCAGAACCTACAGCTTTAATGCTTTAAGAAAAATACAATATAAAAACAGACACAAACCTGACCTCTTGGTTCCCACCAAGAGAAGAATCTCTTGTTTTCATTCTCAGCTGCAGACTCGAAGAAGGAAGCCTGGAAGATTTTCCTAAAATGTCTGAGAACATTCAAATGAGGCAAGAACGCCCAACAGAGCGAAGAGGTGCTCACAAAGAACTTTCCTGAACATTACATAAAATGT
The DNA here is from genome assembly GCF_963662255.1 of Cinclus cinclus. Taxonomy (NCBI): domain Eukaryota; kingdom Metazoa; phylum Chordata; class Aves; order Passeriformes; family Cinclidae; genus Cinclus; species Cinclus cinclus. The sequence goes on from NC_085055.1 coordinate 3,473,756, forward strand.
GAGCCTCTTTTAAGTGTTTCCTCTTCATCCAATAGATACATTCATAAGGCATTTAACAAGCCATTAATGAAGCAGGACATCTTTTAGGCAACAAAAATTCGAACTCAAGTGGGCAAAGCTGCGACAGCAATTGGTGAAAGTGAAGTCGCCAGAGCGAGCAGACCAGGGATTCAGCTGGATGATCACGTATCTTGCTACAGGTATCACCAACCTATCTTTAGGCACCTTCTGGAAAGACAGCTCACTGATACCAGCTCGATCAGCCCAGGAATTTGTTTGATGTACTTAAGAGATTGGTAACAATAGCTCCTAACGTGACTGCGTTGCGAGGTGACAGCGTTCCCTTGGAGACAGCGAATCCATCCAGGATCCCGGCAGGTTCCCCCTCTCCAGAGGCCGTGGAACTCCCTCCCTGAGCAGGGGCAGAGATGGGAAGATAAACTCTGCCTGTAGACAAATAGCCCTGTGCAAGATGTGAGGATTTTATGCAGCAGCCAGACATGTCTGAAAGGTAGGAGGGTGCAAAGGAGACACGAGCCTGTAGTCATTGCTTGACATGCTTTGACAACAAAGATAGAGTTACAGGATTGAGTGTCTTTTTAAAATGTACCAGCCTGTATTGCTAACAGAGACTTCTGTGCAGGGGAAACAGGAATTCAGAGTTGTTTTTCTTGGTGTCATTGCCTGATTGCTGAAAGAAAAAGCTGTCCCAAGAAAAAAAGTTGGGTTTGTTATGGAAATGTGTGAAAGGAACGTGGATGGAGATGTGGGCTATGTATTGGTGCAGGTTGGATCCATGAGGAAAATGTTAGTTAATATGCTAAGAGTGTATCATTATGGTGATAGGACCTAATTAAGTTAATCATATCTTTGGGGGGTCAGTTTTATGAAGCATAAAGCAAGATAATTGATGCTGCAGCTATCAGCAAGGATGCTTTGTAGCCATAACTTACAGGTGTGTTTGTCACTAAATTACACTCAAAAGAACTGCTTCAAAATGTCGCATCATGTCTCATAAAACTCCTACAAAAATAATTGAAAGGTAATAGAGCATGCAAACACAATGCCCATATCTTCTACTCTCCTAAGTTCAGAGAGTCCTCATAATAAATGTTTGCAAACAAGCAGAGCTGCTCTGGAGCAGTAAATTGTGTGCATTTGAAATGAAGCACAGCCTGAGTTCTGAGTTTGCCATCTTTTAAATACTTCCACAAATTGTGTTGGTAAGTTATCCCTGCAGGTCGTTTATGTGGATGGCTTTGGCATTTGCCATTGACTGGGACAACAGAAATAATTGGGTGTTTGGAACCTGGGAGCAAGCACTCATTTGTGCAGGTGGTTTGGGCACATCCAGAACAGCTCTCTTAGAGCCTGCAAAATCAGCAGCTCTCACCCAGTGATACAAACTGTTTGGTTTGGGAGGATTTATTGCTCTTTTCTTAGTTTCTCTAGTATGGATTTTTTTTTTTTCCCTAAAGATGATCTTAAAACACATTTGATTTGGTTCCTTCCTTTAGAATGGTCCACATTTTTCACTTCCATATTATCAGGACTGAATGCACTGAGAGCACTTTGCTGCTAAATAAGAACCTGACCAGACCTCCCTGAGATCAGCCTCACAGGAGCAGGGGCCTTTCCATCAGATCTGGCTGTGATTTAGTGGGATGCAGCAAGCACCACAGGAATTCTGACACTGGATATGTGAAGAGTTAGTATAAATAGCCCCACTACTTGTTCCCAAACCTTTTATCCAGATCATTTCACATTTAAGGGGAATGCAGCCACGGTTCAATGAAAGCTAAGCCTGCTCAAGGATGCTGATTCCTGAAGAGTAGCTGGGGATAAGGCTGTGGGAAGTTAGACCAGACCCCAAAACTGCTCAAAAGGCTGGGCCAAAAAGCCTTTCAAATCCCAAATGCAAGAGTTAGCTCATAACCTCCTTTATCTTTACTCCTCTTTAACTGAGCTTCCTATTTTCTGTGCAGCAGAGCCAGATATAAATATTCATGGAACCCTGACAAAATGGTCTGGGTTGGCTGGGAATTTGAAATTCATCCAATTCCACCTGTGAATTCAAACAATCCCACCTGTGAACCTGTGCTGTAAAGTCTCAGGTGTTTGTTTGTCGAGCTGCTGTTTTAACAGGAGAAAGGAGTCTTTTGACTGACACTCCTTTTTTTAACAGCTAAATATCTCAAATATACACAGGAGGGACTTTTCACTCTGTTTCTCACTCGATATCTTTCACTGGTGTAGTTTCAGAAGTAGCTCAGCTTTAGCTCTTCAAAGTCTTTTGTGGGATTTTAATGCATCCCACACTTAAAGGCAGCTGGACTCACATGGACTTGCACTGCAGTCAGGAAATTTGGAGCACTCTGGGCTCTCTGGAAAGCTGGCCAAGGTGTGAGAGAGAGGAGAAGCTTTCCCAGCCACACAGCTGACACTGACATCTTGATGAGGTGGGACTTTGATCAGGGAGCTCAGCATGATTTTCCAAGGTATAGCCTGATGTCTCCTCAGCCATGTTCTGAAAAATGCAGGAGCTGCTCTGTTCTCATTCCTGACACTTTGCAAAAAGCTTCAGGCATTGAATTCCTCGCTGGGGCTTCCACTGAGGAGAATAATGTAAAATACAAGGGGTTGGCCATGAGTGCTTTCAATTTTGTGGGGTTTTGCTTATAACTGAGATGGGAAAAAAAATGTATCTTGATTTGGTGTCAGCAGCAAAGCTGTAGCCATGATAGGAACTGGACTGAGGGGCAGCCTCAGAAATTAGAAGCTGGTCACACACAAGATTCCCCCCCCCCCATTACCTTTTGAAGTTTCCTTTCCAAACCTCTATTATAGAATTCTTAAAATACAGTCAAGTACCTCTGCTTAAAAGACATCATAAATACTCCCCCACACCCCCTAAAAAGAGGGAGAATGGAGGAATGCAATTGCCACAGAGGGTTTCCATTAGTGAAATTAATTCTTCTCTCATAAGAATTTAGGTCCATGATTTATGATAACCACCAATTTCTCACTGCAGGCGAAGTGAGAGGAAATGACTCAGCCTGGACAGACATCATGAATCTAATTTTTTTTTCCCTTAATGCTTGACATAATCTAGTGTGCTGCTCCCAGAGGTGTCATTGGAGATTCATATCCAGCCAAAGGGCCTCACAATCAAGGCAGGAAATTTTGTTCCTTTCATGTATTGTGTGATCTGTAATTGCTTGGAATTGCATCCTGCCTTGCTCATTGCTACTCCTGTTGCATCAATTCTGCAGCAAAATGGGAAGGTAAACAAAGGAAGGGAGAGAAAAGCTGTGTGGCACTTGCTCCTCCAGAAAAATCTTCTGTGACATAATGTGGGGGTCCAGCTGGTGCTTATTAAACTCAGCCAGTTTTGAGATGAAAAATGTTTCTTTCTGTCACTCTCTCCCATGGAAATCTCACTACCCACCTGATTGGGGAAGTTGTATCCATCACATTTTTCTTTTTTTTTTTTTTTTCTGGAACTTTATGTTTTATTTGCCATCACCGATACAGAATTTTGTGAGTGGGTTTCCTGCCAGGAGATCAGAATAGATACCATGTTAAATGGTTCAGCTAAAATGTTCTATCCCACATTTCCAGGGACTGGGAGTGTATATTCCTGTCTGGGCAGAGGAGGTAGTATCTAGCTGAGAGGAAGGTAGGTTTTGAAAAGTCTTGCAGTTATAAATAGTCATTTGAATACATCCTAAAAGATCACTTCCAAACTGAGAAAAATAAGATCTTTTTCTTAAACACAAAAGAATTTCTACAAGTTTCTTTGATCTGATCTCATTTAGCATATAACGAGGTAAAAGCAGAATAAACACCAAGATAAATCTAAACAGGAATTCCCAGCACATTTTTATTATTTTCTGGGTTTTTTTTACCGTTTACCCAATGTAAATCCTCTTTTCACAAGGTTGCTGTGTGTGAACCCCTGCTGCTCTGCAGCATGCACACCCCACACGGGGCTGCTTGCCTCGAGGTGACCTCAAGAAGTGTCTCAGTAAATAGCTGCTGTTTTCCAAAATGCTGAGCTCACACAGCTTCCTGGGAGTCACCTACAGGTCCTTGGGGCTGCTCTGACCCCATTAAAACCCCACCACAAAGAGGTGAAGGAGGCAGGAGGAGGGAGAGCTCTTTGTCTGAGCTGCTCCTGCTCTCTGAGGTCACCAGGACACGACTCTTCAATAATCTGTAATTTCCATTTTAACCCATGTTCTACTTAGCCTGTCTGCCTCTCCCAGTGTGAGACCTCGTTTGCCTTCCTCCCCAAACCATTTTAAGCTGCGTTTTTATTCTGTATTCCTGCTCCTGACTTGTTTTGTGATGCTGACTGACAGCTGAGGCTCCCTGGCAAAGCTCCCTAAGCCTGTAGAGTAAACGTCAAATTACAGTGCTGGATGCACACCCTGACTAAATTAAATCATTGTTTTCAGCTATTCTGTGGCAAATTCCTAAATTGCAGCTGCCAGCCTGGGAATTCATCAATCCCTCTGAAGTACAATTGGAGAAATTGCCCCATTTGGGGTCTATAAAATGTGACTTTTGGAAGTATTCTTAGGCAAGGGACTAAGAGAGCACATGAACACACAACTTCAAGCTTAAAGGTTGGACTTGATAACCTCGGAGGTCTTTTCCAGCACTAATGATTCTGTGATTTGAAACCTACTGAACAAAGTTCAGCTTTTCTCCACGTCTCTGAGAATCCCCTAGAACATATCCAAGAGGTTAAAACAAATATACTAATATTAGTAAGATAATGAGTTAAAACACAGGTACAATGGAATAAAATAAATAACTGAGTTATCTGTTCATCCAACCCGGATCCATAAAAGCAGGGCTCTCCTGGGTAGAAGGGAACAAACACACCATGCTGCTGAACAAGTTCAGCTCTCAATTTTCTCCAAGACTCAGTTTTTCTAACAAACTCCAGTGAATTCCTCTTTCCAATGTTTGGACACATCTGTGAAAGGCTCAGCATCTGTGAAATGCAGCTCAGGTGAGAGGTGAGGGGGTTGCCCATGGTTTGGCCTCAAGGTGTGGCTGTTGCCTGCTGCCAAGTCCTACCCTGAGCTATTCTGCATTTTCTGCAATTATAAAACAAAAACGATAAAATTCACATTTCTCTAGACAGAATCTACAGTGGCTTAACATCTCCTCTCTAGTTCCTCAGGTCTGACTACAAGCAACCCAAAGTTTTTTAAATCCTATTCCTCCTGCTGCTCCATCCTTAGTGATGCACACACCATTCCACCAGTTTTACCCCAAAACAGAGGAATCCTCGGGCAGAACTGGGACTCCAGGCTGCCTTTCCCAGTAAGTGTTGGGTTCTCCAGTGTGATTGCAGGTTTGTAGAAAAGAGGACAGATTGGCAAAGAGGACCTAAGGCAGAAATCTCTTCCTCAGCATTGAAGTGGATTTTGTTTACCTCCTTTTATCCTCCAAAACTGGGGTGGAATATAAACAAAGTTCTGTTCTCTGGGGCCAGCCTCAGCCTTTGAGCCCTGAGCACCAAACTGAAGCCATGGGCAGGTGGATAATGAGCCCTAAAAAGGCTCTCCCCAATATTTGAGCCAATTTATTGCAGTTAACCAGGATGAGCTGTGACAAACTCCACTTAAATGTGAATTCCCAGAGCATTTCCCAGCTCCTGAATATGGCTCTGACTGGAGGGGTTTCTGCTGTAATAAGGGCAGAAATAAGAGAAAGTACAATGTCAAAACCTCAAGAGCTTTTACTGATACTTTTATGTCTTTATTTTGCCTTTTTTTAAGCTTCCTTCTGACTCCTTCAAGTACCTTGGCTGGTGTGACATAGAGGAACACGGTGTCCAAGGAAATCAGCTCCGCTGCCCCAGAGTGAGGGAAGGTAAAGATCAAAAAAGACACTTTGACATTTCAGCCCCAGCTCAATAGAGTCAGGGAGTACATCCTTAAAAGGGATGAGCTTAAATCATGGAGTTTGCCATTCTTTTGAAAATAGGCAGGATTTCATCTCATAGTGCCCATGCTTTTTTTTTTTTTTTAATCATTAGGAAATTACCCTTTGAAATTTCCAAAATGAAAAACAACCGCCTGAACTGCAAATTAATAATTTTTAGTATTAATGTGGTGCTGATTACTTTTCTCAAAAGTTCATTAACATTTGACTGTTCAGAATGCAGTAGTCATGTGCCAAACAGCCAAACAAGAAAGCAAGAGGGAAACCCAGTCCTGCAAACAGTGGCACATGTATTGTATTTTAAGACAGGATTGGCTCAATTACAATCTATAGACACACTCAAGAGCAGATGGGTTTTTAAATCCAGTATTTGCATGTTTGGGAGCAAACCGTGGAAAATTTCCAGCTTGTCCTTGCTTTAATCAAGAATTTGAAGGTGTCCATAGCTCTAAACATTTCATTGAGGCTTTAAGTCTCCTGTGTGTGTCCGTCCCAGCATAAATGAGGTTTGGAGTGGGGTGTTGGTCCTTGTCACTGCTCTGGGAGCTGCAAACATTTTTGTTTGTCAGGACAGTCGAAAGCTAACTCACAGCAGGGCAAGGAATGAGAAGGATTTTAGAGCTCAGTCCTTATGAACAGCCCTTCAGAAATAGTTTTCATTCTGAGCTGTAGCAGATCTGTCATCTATCAGCCATGCACAAAATCATCACAACTGTAGATTGGTGGCTGAATTATGGGCCTGGAAATGGTAGAAGAATCTTCCCATTAATTTATATCTCAGAAGCCTGGAAACTTACACACCTATAATATTATATATATTTCTTCATTACAGAATCTTCCCAGCAATATGTATATATATTCTTCCAGCAAATGACTAAGTGCCAGTTCTGTATCACATCCTCAACTGTAAATCTTTTTCTCTGACCAGGGCCCTCAGAAGAAGAGCTGTTTTTCAGAAAAGAAGAACACACTCTGAAAAAAAGAAAACAAGTAACTGACACAGAGAAATGGGAAAAGAGGCTGCAAGAGAACTGGGAAAACTGTGCTGTAAAACTTTCTCATTAACACTTTGGTCTGTAGTTGTAAAGGAGCTAAATAATGATGTGCTGCTCACTGCATTTAATAGGTTTAAACCTGTTACAAGGAAGGTGTCCCTGGCTATGGCAGGGGGTGGAATTGGGTGAATTTTAAATTCCCTGCCAACCCAGACCATTCTGTGAGGACTCCATGAATATTTATATCTGGCTGCTGCACAGCACTGTGGTGCCAGATGAGTTTAGGAGCCAAACCAATAGGCCAGGATCAGCTAGTCCTGCTCCCTCCCCACACCCTGGTAACCCCACTCATGGAGGAAGGAGGAGATGGACACTAAAATTCATGCTTGAAAGGTGGTTTCTTTCTTCCTTTCAGAGAATCAAGGAGTCCATCACTATGATTCTGATTTGATTTTGGCACTTGGTACTACCAAGTGTTATAAGAGCAGCAGCATAAGGAGTATCCTCATTTTAACTACCTCTGACTAGTTCTATATTCAATGATACAGCTATTAGAAAGCAAGGGGGGAAAAAAGTGATTTCTCTTATTTTTCCCTTCCCAGGAGTTGAACCTTTCCTTCCAGGACCTGGGTGATCTTTACCAGGTGGAAAACTTCAAAAGAATCCTCCGAAGATTAATTCGGGTGGAAAAGCTTTGGTTGGTGGACAATTCTTTGACAGACCTAAGTGCCATAAGGTTGCCAAGGTAGACAGAATGTCCCATTTCACGTTCCATATTTATGTAATGTCACAGAAATCAAAATTTTCCTGAAGTGGCAGCTAGAGCAGGCTCTTGAGAGCTGCCAGACCTGCTCTCTGGGGGGTGTTGGATTGAGAATCCATCAGTTTATTGCTGTTCTGGGTTCATGTCACCATCCCCAGGCTGCAAATATCCAGGGAGGAGATCAGATGATGTCCCCGTTTTTCCTGGGGAGTAATTAATGAGTCTTGTCAGCTTCAGGGAGATCTGTGCCAAAAGGGGAAATTATTGAACACAGAAGGAATTTCTGTGAAAAGATGGTGGAACATAACCCAAGCAGAGAGGCCAAGCATGACCATGACAACTATGAATTTATTTTACCATCCACCTGTTGCTAGTCTGCTGTTGTGTGTTTAGGTGTATGGAGAGTTGTAGCATTGAGAACAGAAATAATCATGCATCTATTAGATGCAATAGAAAGCAATGAAGCAATCAGTATAAAATGTGGGAATCTGATCTGGTAGTCCATGACTAGGCAAAAACAGCACAAATGTAAAACCAGCATGTAAAACCCATCCCTGTTATAGGGATTCTGTCCCAGATGTGACAGTGATGCCATACACTTTGTACTTTGCAGATGCAGAGAGCTAAATGCAAATAAAAACCACTTTACATCCTTCAAACAGCTGCCAAAGATCCCTCAGATTCAGCACTTATCTCTTGCTGAAAATAACATCACGACCCTAAGTGGGATTTCAGACTTCAGACACACTCCACTTGAATCCCTCATCCTCAAGAGGAATCCCTGTGAGTTCCAGGAAAGATACAGACAACTGTAAGTCTGAGCCTCTCGTGCCTAACAAAAGTGATAAACACACACAAAAAAAATGTTTGTGAGAGTTTCAAAGGAACAGCATCTCAAATCAAACAAGCTCTCTGAAGAAGCTTTTCATTTTCCCACAGTTTCAATGCTCTGAAATGCTCCAGGAATGTGGGTTAGTGAGCTACTATGTGATGAAAGACCCCAAATATTCAGAAACTGCCTGTGATGGTTTTTAATGGCATGACTGGCAGTTCTGGAGCTGAACTAAGCCCATGGATCAGGCTTGGAGACAGCAAGCAGGGCAGAGAAATTAGATTCCCTTTCATTAATAGAAGCTACCTATTACTCAATCTCTCTTCAGTCTCATTGTATCCTTGGTGGGCTCTGCAAGGAGCCCAAATTGCATTACATGTCAGAGATGGAATCAGCAGGATGTCTTGAAAGACAGGAGCAAAAGCAGGGGAAAATTAAGTTCCCTTCATTTGATTTTTCTGGATTCTCCCTGTCCCTGTGGTAGGGCTGTGGAAGCTGCACTGCCTTGAGCAGCCCCTCAGTGAAAGTTGTGATGCAGGCTTTGGGATGTGCTGGAGATTTAACAGAGCAGCCCCAGACACTGGAAATGGAAATTCTAATCCAAGACATTACAATCCAAGAAAACCCAGGAGAATCTATTCTATTCTAAGTCTCACTCCCAGAAAATCTGCATGTTTGCATGTTTTCCCCCACTACAAACACAGCCAGGTGTTGATATTTTAAAGATAAACCTTGCAGAGTGTGTCTGCAAATGGGACACATCTCCTCCCATCACTTCCTGGAAGGGGAAAAAAAAAAAAAGAAATGTCAAAGAAGTGTTTAATGAAAACCTTTCTGAGTTTCCAGTATGTTTTCCCTTTAGTCTTGTGGGCATCCCTTTGGAACTGTGGTGCTGGTGCTTTCTAGAGGCAGGGAGGCAGATATCAGCATGGAAGGGGAAAAGCAAACCTTGAACTATGGATTTCACATTTTATTTGCATATCTACAAGTCCAGGAGAACAAAAGCAGAAAACCAGCTTTTAACAATTCCAAATTGTGTTTCTGCTCTCAATCTGCCAGTTCTTAGGGCAATTAAATATTGGTACTTTTTGGTGTAACTGTGGTATTATGTTCTTTCTTAGTGTTGGAAGACAGACTCTTGAAGTGCTTTATTGAGTCTGATGATATCAAAGTGGTACAGTAGAGTGAAATCTGAGAGTTTTAATTAGCTCTTTATCAGATAAATTCTGCAACAAATGAAAAATCAAGATTTCTAAAAACCAAAATCTATTTTAGATATATTTGAATTCACTGTTACTTTTTTTATCAGTTTTGCTCTCAACATTTCCCAAGATTTTTTTTTCTCAATTTCTGTTCTTTCTTTTGTCTCTCTTCAAGTGTGTTCTCCAATTTGCCAAACCTGAAAATACTGGATGGTATCCCAAAACTGCCAGAGGACTGTTCACCCCCTGATGTCAGGTTTTTTTACAGAGTCTGCACTATACTCTAGCACTGTGTTTTTGTAGGATCACAACTGTGCTACAACCACCTTCCTTAAAAGAGACAGTAAATCCTGCTTATGGAAGTTCTTTTTTTTTTTTCTTTACTGGTCAAAGAGACTTTGAAACAGAAATAAAACATTTTTGAGTGCATTTGTGATAGCAAGTATGGATATGGGTACATAAATAAGACAATGTTATACTGAATATCATGAGTTTGGTGTATTAAAAAGAATGTGTGATTTTCTCATCTAGGAACTCTGTGTCACAACAACTCATAATTATTGACTCCCTCTGCATTTAATTAAAACATACCCAAACTCAGACCCCAAGATCATTATGGGAAATGACAAACGGATGAACATCCAAAGAAAAGGAAAACAAATCCCACAGCTGAATAAAAAGCCTCACCAATGTCCAAGTGCTCTTTAATGAGCTTTGTACATAGGAAAAGTTGAGCCACCCAAATAATTTTGATCCTTTAAAATAAAATAAAATAAAATAAAATTAAAATAAATAGATCTTGCTCTGGAATTTGATGTGGCCAGAGAGCACTGGGAAGGTAAATCATGAAAAGGAAAGGAGTCTTTTATCTCTCTGCTGGCATTATTTGGGGATGTCCTGTTGCTTAATAGAGGCTCCTCAAAGCAAAGCCACAGGAGGCAGAGACCTGTGGGAGCTGACAAGGGAATTGTAAAGGCTCTCAGGATCTCTGGCTGCAATTACCTTTGAGAGGTATCCTCCTTGGCTTTGATTGATCTGCTGTCCAATCTTAGGGGTTTTTATCCCAAGCAGCACACAAAGAGCTGTGCCACCATCAGAGCAGGGGGCAACGACAGAGTCCTGGAAGTGAAGCCAGTTAAGGGAATTGCCCAGTTCCAGAGCCAGTCAATGAATTCTCTGCTGTGTGCTGGCTGCAGGGGGCTCGGCTGCAGGGAGGAGGAGTGAGAGCTCAGCCCTGCAGGGCTCTGCAGTGCCATGGCTCAGCAGCTCAAAGGTCACAGCAGCTCTGTTCAACATCTGTACTGCATCCAGGCAAGAGAAATCACCAGCTTGGGAAGTTTCCAGGCTCTCCCTTAGGGTTGTCCTTGCCTCTTCCACAGCTTAGCAGCCAAAACAGGCGATTAAAATACTGCACTAATGAAATCATGAATGTATTTGAATGTATTGCAGGATCTGGCTCAGAGGATTTTCTACAGCTTTGACAGGAAAAGGCAGTGTAGCACTGCAAAGAGATGTCAGCTTGACGGTCACCCTCAGGAAATAGTCTTGAAATTGGGAGCAGCAGAGCAGTATTCACATGCTCACAGAATCCACCCCAGCACTGGGAACAGAGCAGACTGTGACAAACTCCTCCATAAACACACCTCAGGATCAGGAGGGAAATTCAACAACACACTGCAAAGAGCTTTTACAGGTTCAGAGAGATGGTTTACACAGAAACAGCAACACAAGGAGAGCATTGAAACAGGGAAACAGGACATCATGTGCTGTACATAGCAAACTGGTCCAGAGAGCAGGAATCTTTGCTGTGGAGGGGATAGGAACAGAAAACATGAAGGTTTTCTAGAGGATAGTGGTCTACCTCAGGTCCAGAAATGAATCCAGATACCCTAGAACACATTATCATTGTAAAGAACTGTTGTGCCTGGGAGTGGAAGGTTGAACACAAAGCATTAAACATATATTTTTTCAGCTAAGGATATGTGTGAGAAAACGCTGTGTTCTTGGGAGGGGGAGCTAGAGCAGGGGGGAAACAGAGCCTGAGGGAACCAGCTTTACAGACCACCTTACCCTCACTGACCACCCCATCCTCACTGACCACCCCAACCTCACTGACCACCTCACTGACCACCTTATCCTCACTGACCACCCCATCCTCACTGACCACCCCAACCTCACTGACCACCTCACTGACCACCCCATCCTCACTGACCACCTTATCCTCACTGACCACCCCAACCTCACTGACCACCTTATCCTCACTGACCACCCCAACATCACTGACCACCTCACTGACCACCCTATCCTCACTGACCACCTCATCCTCACTGACCACCCCATCCTCACTGACCACCTCACTGACCACCCCAACCTCACTGACCACCTCATCCTCACTGACCACCCCAACCTCACTGACCACCTCACTGACCACCTTATCCTCACTGACCACCCCAACCTCACTGACCACCTTATCCTCACTGACCACCCCATCCTCACTGACCACCCCAACCTCACTGACCACCTCATCCTCACTGACCACCCCAACCTCACTGACCACCTCATCCTCACTGACCACCTTATCCTCACTGACCACCCCAACCTCACTGACCACCTCACTGACCACCTTATCCTCACTGACCACCCCAACCTCACTGACCACCTCACTGACCACCCTATCCTCACTGACCACCCCAACCTCACTGACCACCTTATCCTCACTGACCACCTCATCCTCACTGACCACCTTATCCTCACTGACCACCCCAACCTCACTGACCACCTCACTGACCACCTTATCCTCACTGACCACCCTATCCTCACTGACCACCCCAACCTCACTGACCACCCCAACCTCACTGACCACCCCAACCTCACTGACCACCTTATCCTCACTGACCACCCCAACCTCACTGACCACCCTATCCTCACTGACCACCCTATCCTCACTGACCACCTCACTGACCACCCTATCCTCACTGACCACCTCATCCTCACTGACCACCCCATCCTCACTGACCACCTCACTGACCACCCCAACCTCACTGACCACCCCATCCTCACTGACCACCTCATCCTCACTGACCACCCCATCCTCACTGACCACCTCACTGACCACCTTACTGACCCTTACCTGGCCAAGCCAAGAGCAGAGAGCAGCTGGACACTGCTGTGGGTCAGTGGCTGGAAATAGGAAAGGGGAACAAACTTATCCCAAAGTACCAGACCCAAGGGGCATTCAAACCAGCGCTGCTGAAATCACAGCATGAAGCACTCCAGGACTAGGCTCTCTTCCCAGAAATCAGCATCAGAAAGGGAGGCTGAGATGGGAAATTACTGCTGTGCCGGGGCAGATGTTTCATTTAGCAGCTCCTGGTAAAGTCACCACCCACCTCTTGCAGATGTAATTAGGGGAGGCTCGAGTCTCTCCTGGGAACGAGGGTTCTGCTGCTTAGACCTGAGTGCTGGGACAGTCACGAGACAAAGGCACAGACACTGATTTATTCTTTCCAAGCAGGAAGTTGGTTCTGCTCTCATAATTTCTTGTTTCATTTTTTTAATGCTCTGGCTCTAAGATCCCAGGGAAATATGAGGTAATTCTGGGGAACCTTTTTGATTTTATTTAAAGTGCATCCAGGAGCAAGAATGTGCTGGTGATGTTTGAGTCATTTTGTTGCAGAGGGATTTGAAGGAAATCACAAAACCACAGAATGGTTTAGGTGGGAAGGGACAGAAAAGCCCATCTAATTCAAACCCCTGCCATGGGTTACTCAAAGCCCCATCCAACCTGGCCTTGGACATTTCCAGGGATCCAGGGGCAGCCACAGCTTCTCTTCACAAGCAAACCTGTGCCAGGGCCTCCCCATCCTCAGAAGGAAGAATTTCCTCCAACCATTCTGAAATGTGAAGTAACAGCAGCCACCAGTGAGCTCAGTATCAAAGTGGCATGAAATCAATTTCCAATTACTTACAAAGATTCCTTTGAACCTGACATTTCATGAAAACTTAGCAAAGTGCTCCCAAAGTCTTGCTTAACATCCTAGGGCAGGTCCAGGGTTGATGATCCCAAAACTGTCTCATTTAGCTGTCTCTTCACTTCTCATTATGTCTAAATCTCTCAGTAAAAATTAGAATGAATAGAAAAATTTGAGCAATATCAAATAATAATAAAAAAAAGAGATTAGCTAAATGAATAGAAAGAAAATAAGATTTTTCATTCAATCATTTATTATGATCCCAGGAGTTTCAGAGCAGGGCTTAAAAGATCTGTAATTATTCCAGTTCACGGGTCATGGAAGCAAAGTTGTACCAGAGAAGAAACCATCAAGTACTGATAAGCATTTCAAAAACCATCTGCTCACACTCACCTCACCTTGCAGAACATGAAGGACAAACACCCAGCGGTCCTACAGGTCCAAATTATTTAAATCGCTCAGGAAAGAAAGGCTTTGAGGCAATGACCCTCCCCTGCAGCCCTGACAGGGTGTGAGCACAGCAAAGAGGAAAGCAGGGGGCTCCCAAGAGAATTGAGTTTTTTAGTGCTTCACACTGGGCTTCAGAGGCTGGAGAATGCACCAGAGGCAAAGCAGAGCTGATCAGCTCAGCCTGTAATTCATCCTGAGGAATTCCCGTGCAAATCATCCCACCCCACATTTCCACAGTGCTAGGGATTAAATAACTTGTCAGTGAGCCCCTTGGGTTCAGCCTGGTAGTGCTGGGGCACAGAGCAGTTCCAAGGACATCACCAGAGACTGCCTGAGGTCCCCGTCCACTCTCAGGTTGGTGTGTCCGTGAGGAGTGTGGCTGGCACACCCTTGGGATGTGCTGGGGGTGCTGTGGTCAGTCCTGGCAGGAGCCACAGCCCAGCTGTCCCCCAGGGGCCACCTGCACATTCCCATGGCCAGGAAGGGGCTCCCTCCTGCCCTTGTCCTGCCCTGGCTCCTGTCCATGGCAATGCCAGCACAGGGGGCACTTGGGGTTGTTTTTTCCTCCTGACCCAGCACGAGTGAGGACCCAGCTCCTGCCCAGGCTGGATTCAGCAGCACAGCTTCCAGGGATTTCAGAGCTGCTGGAGCACATCTCCATTCTGCTGCAGGGATGGAAGGGAGGAAAGCACTCCCAAAGCAGGAACCAGGTCACCAACAAGGGCACTGTGAGGCTGTTAACCTTGGAGAAGCAGAACACTCTCCCCTTTCCCCAGAGAACCTGTAGTCTGAATATATCAGACTCTGTTCATTCATTTCCCCATTCATTTCACCATTTCCTTCCTGACTGATTAAAATCAAACACCTCCTGGTCTGTGTAAGGCAGCTTTCAATCATCATCACTTAATTTTTGCTGTTCAACAAAGCATTTTCAGCATTTTTAATGATTTCCTTGCTATCAACACCAAAAGGAAAAATGCATTTGTTGAATATGCTGACTGACACTTTGATCCACTTGGATACATGTATGGGACATGCAGAGGCACACGGCAGGAAGCATGGTGGAAAAAAAATCTATTAAGATATCCCAGATCACTCATTTTTCACTTGTGATCTATCGTTCCAGGCAGATTTGGTTTGGAATTGCCAGGTACACACTACATTATGCAATTGAAAGCCCTGAAGGTCCATGAAGTCCATGAACAACAAACACTTTAAATAAAAACACCCTTAAAAATAAATGTGATAACCTGAACAGGGATGAGAGAATCTTGGATAGTAATAAACTGGGAATGACCAGAAGGTTCATGATAAATCAAGCTGCAGGAAATAGTCTAGTCAGCCTTGGGGAGTAAAATCCTAGCCAGGATTTTGGGCTTTTTTCCTGATTCTTTTTCATACTGATTATTTTATTTTTTTTACTATGTGATATTTCCCATTGCTACTCTACACAAAATCTATATTTTTTCCTAGTAGGTTGCTGTAATTACTCTTTACAACCTGAGCACTGAACTAATTCAAGGATGCTCCTATTAAGACATGTGGATGATGTTGAAGTCAGTTTCTTTGATGCAAACTTAATTTTCTGTATAAAATGTACAACTCTCCATTTTTGTGAGCCCAAGGACACTCGGACAAGGGTCTGCACCTGTTCTCAGGGCTCCCAGCCCTTCCTCAGCCAGTCCTTGGCTCTCACCTTCTCTGAGCATCACACACCTTTGAGCTCTGCCCTCCCAGCTTTTGTCCTGCTGCTGTTTCTGTGCCAGCTCAGTGGCTCCTGTGGGTGCAAAGCCCTTCCTCACATTGGGCTGATGCTTCCCACGAGCCTCAAACTCCATCCCAGGCCGGCTCTGGCTGCTGCAGGACCAGCATTTCCTCCAGATCAGGCTGTTCTCTCCTTGTCCCTTCCCTGGTCTTGCCTGCAGCTCCCTCCAGGGCCACCACAGCATTTGGGATGTCTGGTGCTGCGTGGACAGAAGGAAATCGGTGGTGGAGGAAGTTCTGTGGGATTAAACAAATCAGTCAAACACCATCCTGTCTGTACAAGCTACCCCTGTTTACCTTCCAAGGGCAGAATTCCAGGTGAGGACAGGTGTCTCAAGCAGGGCACATTCTACAGCAACGTGTTCAGCTCAGGGGATATTTGGAATCTAAAAGACAAAGAACAAGTTGCTCAACCCTGGTGCATTTTTGCTACACACAATTCAGTATTTTACCACTGGCTCCAGCAGTTTGCTCTCCTCTGCTATTTTGTTTTATTTTATTGTCTTCCTTTAAGTATTGCAGCAAACACAACCATAAGATCAGAGCAGAAGTTCCAAAGGGTAGATGAATGCCTGAGGAAAAGATGGAATATAATGTAAATTCTGCAGAATTTCTTGCCACATCCCGTGTCACAAATGTCCCAAGCTTTTTACTGTGACAGTATCACACTCAAGCACTCTGAACCAAAAACCTCACAGTATCAGAGTGCCTAATTATTATATTTGGTGCCTAATACTTGTCAGCTGGAACGTGCCAGAATAAATCCAGGATTTAATTATCTGCAGATATAATCCTATTTATTCTAGCTGGGTTTATTTACACCACAGATGTCTGAAAGTTTTTGAGGAGGCCCTAATTCAGTCTTCCTTAACCCTGCCTTTAATTCTGAACCTCCACATCCTGGTTTAGTGCCATGCCTGGGTGGCTGAAGCAGTTTTGGTGCTGGATGCAGCACTCACCTGGAGGGAGCAGTTTACTGGAGGAATTGTGTCCAAGTTTGTCCGAGATCCAGAACAATTTTCTGGCTCTGCAAAGTCCTGTGCAGCACTCTCTGGGGAGTGTGGAATCATAAAATAATGGAATGGCCTGGGTTGGAGCAGACCTTAAAGATCATCGAGTTCCAGGGGCACCTTGCACCAGCCCAGGTGCATCCAACCTGGCCTTGAACAATTTCAGGGATGGGGAGTCCACAACAAATCTGGCAGCCTGTGCCAGGGCCTCACCACCTTCACTTCCTCCTGATACCTGAATATCCAAACCTGCTCTCTTTCAGCTGGAATCCAGCTCTCCTTGTCCTGTCACTCCAAAGTCCCTCTCCATCTCCCTTGTAGCTCCATTCAGGTACCAGAATGCCCCAAAGCCTTTCTATTCCAGCCTGGACAAAGACAATTCTCTCAGCCTTTCCTTGCAGGAGAGATGCAGAACAAGGCAATTTGATTATTACTCCCTTTCTGTAGGCCATAAACATTGGGTTATTAATTACTGAATGTGACTTTGTTGTGGAGAAGCAGCTGCTAACCAAGTTCTTTGAGAGACTTGCTGAAGGCTGACACTTTCCTTGCTTTTATCCACTTTCCAGGAGCTCTGTCTGCTTCCAGCATGGACCTTGTGCCAGGATTTATCCCTGGTCAGGGGTGCCTTTCTTCCCCTGTAAGAATTCCCTCTGCTGCCACTGAAATGTCCCAAGAGCTGTTGCTGTTCTGTTCCCATCCAACACCTCCTCCCCTTTTCTTTTTATTTTTTATTTTATTTTTGTTTTGTTTCTGATACATCTGGCTTTGGAGTGAGTGAATTCTGTGTGCTGTGGGGAAAAGGTGTCTTTGTGAAGGCTGAGGAGAGCTGTGCCCCCTGGCAATATCTGCTGTGGATGTATGGTACCCAAATGTCTTCCTGCAAGGACTGTGGAGCTCCCTCAGGACTGAGCTGAATCCAGCCTTCCCCCTCCAGCCTCCTTATGTTGTTTTAATTAAGTTGCAATTCATCTCTTTCTTTCAAACAAGCCAACCTCACTCACCTGGAGGTGCATCCTGTAATTTGTGCTGCTTGCAGGACAGCCAAGGTGCAGTTCCAGAGAGGAGGAATCACTTCCAGCCATCCTCAGCTCTTGTCCTTTCCTAGAGGTGAACTCTGCTGTCACCAGCTGGGACAAGGCTCATTCTGAGCCACGGGGCTTTGCAGCTCCCTCAGTACCAATTTTAGCTACTCCCTACTCTCCTTTTCTTCATTTCACTGTATAATCCTGTTTGAACAAACCCCATTATTGGAAGATATTCACAGAATTAGGGGCTCATCTATTTGATAAATGCCTGTCTGAGCACTGGGAGCTGTCACAGCCATTTATGCTGGCCCAGGTGAATAACCTGACCTGAGCTATCCAACAATGAGAACTGGAGAGAGGAGAGCAGCCATGAAACCCTGGCCAGTGAACTGAAGTGCAGCTGCCAGAAGTTCAAATTAATTGGGGGGGACAAAAAAAAAAAATAAAAAAAATGTTTTATTCAGTGGAATGAACTACAGCCAAAAGAAACAGATTTCACAGAGAAATGCTGAACTTTTGGACAATAATAACCAGCTGCAATTTGCCACTCTTTCTTCCTTAAGCCATTCTGGGTCTCTTGGTTGTTGAGTTTCTGCTGAAAATTGTACCCAGCATGGCTGAAAGAGCCCACCTGGGGGAACCTGGCACCAGGTGCTGGTTTTAAAGTGCCTTTTCAGATCTTTGTGCTAAGTTTTGGGGTTGTGCAAATTACTCTCCAGCGCCTCAAAGAATTCCATTTCATAGGATTCCTAAAAGGATAACATCCCCTCATTATGGGGCTCCTTAAATTACCTAGATGTCCATGTGGAAGGTCTTTTTTGGAGTCACAATGTGCTGGTTCTGTGCACAGAGACTTCCAGAACCCTCTGTGGGGCTGAGCACACTCAGAGCACCCCACAGATCTCTCCCAGGCTGTTTCTGCTGGGCACTGTTTAACCATTTCTTCCTAAGAATTAAGAAATTCAAGGTTTTCCCACCTATAATTTCACCTTCGGATGAAGCCCAATGGATATTTTCACTCAGTCAACAGGTATTTATTTACCCAGCATTTTCCCCAGGTGGAATAATGTCCAGTACAGCTTTTTCAGACCCTCAGCTGCCAGTGAGAATCAGGCTGTTATATACAGAGGAAAATTGTTCTCATAATCAGTTTTTGAGGGCTTTTGTTGCTAAGTTGCTGTTATATGATGGAGAGTCTATGGTGCTTTAACATTACACAATGTCTCAGCTCCTAATCCTTTTACAATAAAGCAAATATATTTTCCCTTCTTGAGAGATAACAGAAATCCTGCTTAAAACACAAAGCAAAGCCAAACAACAAGAACAAAATTCTTGTACAATGAAATTACATGAGTAACACTGAGGAAGAATTTCAAAGGCAGTGAAACCTCTCCACAAAAGTAACTCCAGCCAGCAACCACTGCCTGCAGGAGTGGTTTTAAAGTATTTTCACGTTTTTCATGCTCTTTTCTTTGACCTTTAGTGCAAGGCCATCTGTGCTGAGCAGCTGATTCTTGTGGTCCCTCGAGTGGCTGCCATAGATAGGCTTCAGAGTGGACAATAAGGACTAAAACCTGTTGGAAGAACACATTTTTAAACCTTCCCCCTTCCAGATAAAGTTTGCAATAACTAATTTAGCCCCTGAAGGAACAAATCTATTCGCCCTTTGATAGCTAATTTAGTTCCTGATAATTTATTGTGCTGGATGGGTTGGGAAAACTGGTTCAAACACCTTTTGGAGGATAATAAGAAATCAT
Organism: Cinclus cinclus; assembly: GCF_963662255.1. Classification (NCBI taxonomy): domain Eukaryota; kingdom Metazoa; phylum Chordata; class Aves; order Passeriformes; family Cinclidae; genus Cinclus; species Cinclus cinclus. Next base: position 3,493,492 of record NC_085055.1, read on the forward strand.
CAGGGGAACTAAAACACTATAGAAAAGGAAAATAGTGGAAAGATGAAGCTGAGAGAGCTGGAAGTGCCCCCCTGGCATGGGTTGTGTGAGGAAATTGGCAGCTTGAAGGGGGATCTGAAGGCAAGAGCAGTGTCTGGGGAGAGGATAAGGGGAAGAGCCTGGCTTGAGGGAAAATAAAGTTTTTTAGGTTGGTTTGTCCTCTCAGTGTTTTGACAGCTCCTGCTTTTCAGCATCAGATGAAAAGGTGTGTGATGAAGTAGGGGGCAATGGTTAAATCTGAGGGGGTTTCTCCACAACCTCAGGGATTTATGTCACTTACTTGATTTTTATGTTTATCTTTATCTCCAGGTAAGGCCACAAGGTGCTGGTTTGTGCAGATCCCCTGCTGGCTTCTCTTGTTGACTCTGGAGCTGGCACCGTGCTCCCCGAGTGCCCAGCCAGCATCAAAACAAGTTCTCTGTGCGTGTGGAAATACAAAAGGAGAGAACTTTTTAGCACTTGCTGTGTTTGTGGCTGGGGAAAAGCTCTGCCAGGGAGCTCTGGGAGAAGCAAAGCTGCTCCATCCTGCATTTTAACCTGCAGTGCCCTCAGCCATCCCACTCCAGCAAGCACAGCTCACCTCCACCTCACCAAAACCCACCTCTGAAACGCCTCTGCTCCTGCCCTGGTGAGTTTTTATCACCACAGCTGCTGCCAGCCTGATTTGGTGCCTGCCATGTGTGAGCAATTTCCTTGCCATGAACCCAGGTGCAAACACTGCAGCCTCCTGCTCTGGATTATCCTGGAGCAGGACAAAACACCAAGGTGTGTGGAACCCCCTCTCCTGGTTCCCTCTGTAGCCTTGCCACAGGTTTTTGTGTCACTTTTCAGGCAGGCTGCCCCTCCCTAAGGTGCGGCCATAACATTATTAGGGAATAACTTTTCTGCCTGAAGGAGAAGGTGCTTGGAGAGCAGAACACACAGAAACGAACTCAACATTTTAAAGGAGTTTTGGCACAACTAAGCCACTCCAGCAATGTTCAGGTTTCAGGGGATGAGCCTTGAGAGGCTTTCTGCCAGCTGAGTGCACGGAATGAAACCTGGAGGGGAATATTCCTTCCCCTGAATGATTCTCCCTGTTGGAGAGGAGTGCTGCCCACAGGAGCAGGTCCGGGGGATGGAGGCAGCTCCCAAAAATCCAGATCCTTGCAGAGGCACAGCTCTCAGGGCTGACAGGTTGTTAGAGATTCACGTTCACTTATGAGCCATGAAATAAAGCTCATCTCCCCTGCAATTTACTGCTATGCAGTGCCATTGATTTTTATGGGAGCTGCCTGGTGTTTCATAGCAGAGTGTAATTCTGCTCCTTTTTTCTTGGACATTTCCAATTTGCCCATCGTTCACTTAATGGCCCAGTCAAGAGCCCACTGAGCTTTTTATAGTATTTAAATGGGAGACATTAGCATAGCATGGATGCTTTAACACACACCTATATATGAATCTTTAATACACTCTTATTGATCAAGTCCTTCTATGACAACAGAGAACTGTCCTCCCCACTTACACAGGCAGAAAACTCAGGTACAGAAAGGAAAATTATTGTAAAAGTCACGTGCAGGATTTACCGACAGAGGACTCAAACCCACTTATTCTAAATTGTAGAATCACAGAATGGTTTGGGTTGGAAGGGAGCTTCAGGATCATCCAGTTCCAACACCTTCCACAGTCCCAGGCTGCTCCAAGCCCTGTCCAGCCTTGGACACTGCCAGGGATCCAGGGGCAGCCACAGCTCCTCTGGGCACCCTGTGCCAGGGCCTGCCCACCCTCACAGGGAACAATCCCTTCCCAAAATCCCATCTAACCCTGCCCTCTGGCAGTTTGAAGCCATTCCCATTGTCCTGTCACTCCTAAAGCAGTCCCTGTCCATCTTTCTTGAAGCTCCCCTGAGGTCCTGGAAGGTCACAACTGGGCCACCCCAAACTCTTTTCCAGGCTGTACAACCCCAGTTCTCCCAGCCTTTCCTCACAGCAGCCGTGCTCCATCCCTCTGAGCTGGCTCCTGGATCCTTTGAGGAGGTTTTTGTTGCTGTCTGTGCTAGAGTTTTTGTGCCCAGGAGCAGCCTGGTGTCTCTGCCTCTCTGTTACTGGTTCTGCACAGCCCTGTCTGGGCTGGTGACATTTAACCCTGCTCTGCCCTGAGCCTCGGTTTACAATTAAATGAGAATTGTTGCAAAGGAGCTAAAACAGGTCCTAGGGTTTAGAAGGCCCTAAAGGAAATAATTAATTTACGAGGGTAAATTGTTGGTAAGATGATGTGAGCGTGTGGAAACAGCTCTTGGGGTCATTAAAAAACAAGAACAGATTATTGGCTGATCAGATGTCAATAAGCTTCCCTTACAAGCACGGACATTTTATCCTGTGAGGGAGCTGGAACTGGGCAGGGAAAGGATCTGCCATTGCTAATACAATATTAAACAGAATTCCTCTCTACTTAATCCTCTTATTAGGTATTGCATTTCTTGTGCTGTCAGAGTTGGCTGCCTGGTGGGGAGGGCGAGGCAGGCAGGAGCTGTCCCCCTCTGAGCACATTTAAATGGCCTGGACACAAAGGGATGGTCCAGCAATCCTTTCGTGTGGGTGCTGGGCAGGAGGGGATACCCAGATGTGCCCAAAGCTGTGAGGAATGGGGACAATTCATGGAAGGTTTGCCATTCCCCACCCCAGGCAGTGGGATGGGTGTCCTGCCCTGCAGAGGATGGATGCGCTTTGCTCACTGCTGAGTTCACGCTGACAACACAAAACGAGAATTTCCCTCCTTACCCTCAAGGGACCAAACAAACCAAGCTCTTCCTGCCATTCCTGAGCCATCGATTCCTTGGGGTTTTTTTCTGTATTTTCCTGGCCCACATTCTCTGAGATGAAGTCTGTGGGTTTTGGAGGTTCCAAAGCCCACTGCCCACACCAGAGGGGTCAATGTGTGGCTGAGGGATCAGCACACACAGGCGACATCTGCATCCCCCTGGAACCTGACCTGGTGGCAGCTCCTTTGGGTCTGAGCACCATTATCCCAAGAAAACAGCATCAGAAGGGAAAATGCAGCTTTGTGGAGGCAAGGAAACAAAACTGGGAGCTGACTCTGTACTTTTAGCCAAGCTGGATGCTGCTTTCTCCAGGAGGCACTTTCAGCAAAGTGCAGCTACTGGGAGCAGGAAGAGATGATGTGGGATAAGCAAATCACAGATCACCTTATTCAGAATTGGCAGTTGTGGGATTGCCCTGTCAGGGGAAAAAAAAAAACTGATTTTTTTTTTCTCCTCTGCTGCTTAAATTACCAGCAACTCAAGCTAGAGCTCAATCTGTGATGCTCTACCTGGAATGGAAACCACCACATCTGTTGCACACCAAAGAGATTTAAGGCACCTTTCAAAAAGCCAGAGCTCTTTGAAATATTCATGAATCTTTAGCAGTTTGCTAAGATACAGAGGAATGTCAAATAATCTCCTCTTCTTTTTCCACACTGTAACATTCAATAGCTTGAGCTGTGTAACCTTTGCTGCCCAGCAAGATGGAAATGCCTCCTTCCTTCTCTCCTCACCACAGTGACTGCAGTTCCTGGGGTGCAGATGTCCCCTCAGAACAGGGGGCAGCTCAGGTGTGGAGCTGGGGTTAATTTAATGGGGATGTCACCTGCAAAGCCTCCAAACCACGAGGCTCAATAAAGCAGTTTTTAGTGATAAGGGGAATGACCGGGGAGTCGATGCCATTCATGGGGATCCACGTGGAGCACTGGAAAGCCAGAACAGCTGCTGGAGGCAGGAAAGCTGAACAGGAGGAATGAAACGGGGTGAGGGAGGCTAGAACTGGGCTTTGTGCTGCATTCAGGCAGTGCTAGAGCAGAGGTTTCCTTGGGGCAATCTGACAGGGAGCTTTGGATGGGGAATGCAGCAGGCACTGAGGTGAGTTGCCAGTTGCAGATGTGGTGATGTTTGCTGTGAGGACAAGCCCTGAGGGGGATCTCTGGCAGTGTGGAAACACTATGCAGAATAACCTGGAGAGCTGCTAAATACAGCACAGCCCAAACCCACCTGGAAAGTGAAGCAGGATAAAAGTCATGGCTGCTCTTTTCCTTGCTTTGCAACACTGCCCCCAAATAATCCACAGGAACTCAGGTTTTTGGGCTTTGGAGATCCCCTGGTTGGGTTCCTGAGGCTTTATATAAAAACACCGGTGAGAAACTCCATTCTGAACAACTTCCCAGTTTTGAAACCGATGATGAGTTTTCCAGTATTCTAATTTTAAACTTTCTCCAGAATGAATCTCAATGTCTCTTCAGGGACACCACGGATTGAGGCTTTGCAGATCTGTCACTCTGAATTATAACACTTCCACAAAGACTTTCTTCAAATCACATCATTATTTTCAACAAATTTATTTTAAAACTCATCAAAATATTGATTTTGAGGCTGGAAGCATCTCAACATTTTTCATTATTGCACCACATCCCTTCATTTTACAACCAAATCTATCCATTAGCAGGGCCATCTGGCATGGCATGAAACAGGGAGAGGAGCCATTTCCAATTTGCCTTTGTCTCCTAAAGCATTTGGCAGCCCAAGGAGTGCAGTTGGCTCTTCTGTGCCACATAATAATGCTCATGTTCCTCAGGGAAAGAGGTCAGTGGGATACAGATATTCATAAAAGGTTGTAGGAGAGTCTGGAAACTCAGAACTGAGCTCATCTACAACAGCCTTTTGCACAAGGCTCAGGTAAACACAACTCTGCACAAATTACTTCATGTAATAGATATTTCTATATAGCTGTATATTCAGAGATGTAGAATTCCAGGATGGTTTGGGTTGGAAGAGACCTCAGAGCTCCTCCAGTTCCACTCCCTGCCATGGGCAGGGACACCTTCCATTGTCCCAGGGTGCTCAAGGTCTTATCCAACCTGGCTTTGGACACTTCCAGGGATGGGGAGTCTACAGCTTCCCTGGGAAACCTGTTCCTGTTTCTAACTCTTTTCTAATTCTTCACAGTGAAGAATTTATTTTAATAACCAGCCTAAATTTTCCCTCTACCAGTTTGTGCCCAATATATATTTGTATGAGTGTATATATATGTATATTAAACCATCTCAGCTTCATGCATGGGAGCTGCCACATTCCTCACCTGTCACAACTGACTGGAAAATTGGCTGCCTGAAATGCAGGAATTCCACTGGAATGTCTGCTGTACACAAACAGCTCGTGGATTCTGCAGCCAGGAGCGTCCTGGCCAGGGCTGCCCTGGGCCCCTCACCACAACTGCAGCTTTCCAGGGGCACTTTGCATCCCCTGCTGGGAAACATTGAGCTTGGCTTTTCCACAGCTTGGGAAGAACCTGCAGGTCTTGCCCTTCTCTCTGACACCAGTGGATAATGGATCCCACACAGTCTGGGAATTAATTCCATAACCTCCTTTTCACAGACCTGATCACTTCGTTCTGCTTAGCACCCAGCAGTAGCATTTGTTCATTAATTAAAGCTGCTGCCTTTTCCGAAGTGCCATCCAGGACTATTTTTTGTTCTCTTGGTACAAGACCGTGGATAAAACTCCCTGAGAGACTTAACCTTTCATTAAAGTTCACTTTAATACTTGAGTATCTACTTCAACTCACAGTTACCCCCATGGCTGCACCAAAGGCAGCTCTCTGATCCTGTGGATCCAGGGATGGCCATTCCCTGGAGGGGCTGCTCCTGCAGTTCCCAGGGCACCAGGAGCACGTTCCAGATATTTTTGGGGTGTTGCGGTCACGTACGTGGCTGACAAATGGAGCATTTATGATGGAAAAACTGTCCTGACAGTTGGGTGGAACGTTAAATTCGTGCAGTGGAAATGCAGATGTGGAGCTGAGAAAACACAGCTGGAAGCAGAGGGGAGGCGAGGAAAGGCCAGGAGATTGTACATGCAAGGGATGGGGACTAAAACAATGAGGGATCACCCCAGGTCAAAACTCTGCTGCAAAATATTTTTTTAACTGACAAAACCATTTGCTGTGTGGTTGGTTGAAAACTACAGAAAATCCAGTTTTATGTTATAAGAAGGTTCAGCAGAACTCAGACAAAACTTGGGCCCAGTCCGGACGTTTCCTCTCAAAAATCCTTATCCAAATCCCTGTGCTGCTTCTCTCTGCACCTCTTGCTGCAGGGTTTAGCTCTTCCTTAAAATGGTTTGAGAACAAAACATGCATGCAAGTCCAGTGACTGTGTTTCAAGGAATGATAAGTTATTGATACCAGAATGCCTGTGGATTTCTCTGGGGTGTGTTTGAGCACACAGGAACAAGTGATGCTCTTGCTCTTCTCATCAGCTGACTCTAACAGAGCTGATGGATATCTGGAATGTGCTGAACTGCTAAGGAAAAAAACCCCAAACTTTACTAGCAGACACAGCAAAATTATTTGGGTTTTTATTCTCTTTGGTTGTGATGATGATGATAATGAAAAGTTCTGTATTTGAGCCGGCAAGAAGGGAAATCTGGGGGCTCCTGCTGTGCCAGATGTACCAAAGGCAACTTTTTACCTTGCTCTGGATGCAGAGCTTTGGTTTCTCCCGGCCTCACCCTGCAGTTGCTGCGTGTGCCCATTTATCCCTGGTGCAGCAGAGCAAGCAGCTCCAGGAGCTCTGTAAACACCGAATTTACGTGCTCAGACTTGCAAAGCTCAGGCAAGGTCGTCTGGAGCTGGGAGCGCCCTGCAGCTCCTTCCCCTGGAAAGCTGAGCAGAGGTGGGTAGGACAAGTCAGCCCCCAGTTTGTGCTTCGGTGACAAATGGATTGACAGGCTGTGCTCCCAACCACTGCATTCCCGGTTTGCTTTTCACAGAGCAGCCTCACCGAGGTGAGTTCTGCAATGAATTCCACCGGGTTTATTTTTTGCATTGTGGTATTTTTTCATGTGGTCATGGCTAGAGCAGCTCTTATCATCCTCTTGACTGACCTTTCAACTTGTGGTGGGCAGATTTCTCTCGTGATGCCCAAGCTGAGGCTGAACCAGAGAGGCTTTTCAGACACCTCGCGATCAAAAATTCATCACAGCTTTTAAATTAATCGCTGGACTGGCTAATTAACTCAGTGAGCAAACACACTGTTTGTGGTTGGAATTTTATGGTGGGGCTTTGTTTCATGTTCCAGTGGGAGGCTGAGGGCTCCTGCCTCACTGGGTGTTTCCCTGTGTATTCTCATCAAAGCTCAGGACTTTGCTCTCCAGAGCTGGCTGTAGTGTGGATTTTCCTTCCAGCAGCAGTTTTCCCAGGACTCTCCCTCTGCTCCCTGAAGTGTCTCCAGTATTTTGATGAGTCCCTGCCACATCCAGGCATGCGATGCCCATGGCTGCTCTGCTGCTGCCAAATCCCAAAGGGATGGAACATTTTCCTTGGAATTCTGACTTCCCCTCTGTTAGTCCTAAACCAGAGCAGCATGCTGGGATCACGCTCTGGGAGCTGGAAAACTCAGCATTCCCCTTGCTGTTCATCCTTTGCTCCAAGGCTAGGGCTGTGGCTCAGCTCCACTTGTTTTTAGGTCACAGAAACTCATTAAATTCTTGATTTAGCCAAGTATTTGGCATTCCCTGAATTCAGGGATCCTATAGCAATAAGGAGCAGCTCAGCTCCCCCACAGTCCCCCTGGGTCTGGCACTCTGACCCTCGTCAGGCACAGGGGTAAAATAACTAACAAAAATATTCCACTTCCCTGAAAATGCTGCCAGGGCTCCATCCCTTCCCCTGCCTGTCCCCGATTCCTGAGTTAAAATGAAATCCAAACACCTCATTAGGAAAACTGACACAAACCCTCATGCCTGTGAAAGATCAGTAACTACATTCCAGTTTATTGACTGCAGTCAAATTTTATTATGCCTCAAATAATTAAATACTGCAACCATGACATTAAAAATACAGGCCAATTTACCAAAATAATTGTATTCTGAAGATTATGTACATATTATACATTTTACAGTCTCATGTAAACTTTTTTTTTATACATAAGGTAAATTTGATTTATGGTAACTAGAAAACCCAAAATACTCACGGACAAAAATCTTCCTATGAAACATAAGCACTGGATCTGGGACAATTAGGAAAATTGCAATGAATGGAAACCAACTATAAAACATAATATAATCAAGTTAGTAGAAAAATGAATTAAATTACATTCATATAAAATTTGAACTAAAAACATTGCTATGCATCATTATTAAAAAAAAAAAAATAAAAAAAAAAAGGAAAAAAACCCACTCCCTCTCCCCTTATATATTAACACAGCCTTTGATGGGGACCTCCCCTGTGCCTCATTTCCAGCAATGGGGCATAGCCTGGGAAATCCAGATTCCCATTCTCCTTTAACATATATTAAATAACTAGTGTCTGTACCAATACAAATATTGTATAATTCATGCACTGGGATTATGTTCAGGGTAGCCCACACCAAGGCACAATTTTTGTGTCATTTCCCTCCCCCCCCCCCCCCCCCCTCAGGTTTCATCATGCAGTGCTGGAGATGTTTGCTGGGCTAAACAACTTCTGTGGGCTTTGGCTTGAGTCTGAGTCTCACCCTGGGGCACACAGAAATCCTTCCAGCAGGTTTTTGTAAATAAATAAGGAAAAGAAGGTAAAGGCCTTAAGTTCAACATCTTGCACCAACAGTGTCAGCTCAGCTACCACACCCTCCAGAAAACATGGCACTGAGGCAACATCACTCTGGTTCTGGTCAAGTATTTTATACATCATCTAGGACAAGGAAATTGCTGCTGCTGTAAATCTTCATCCCTGTGACAGCTGTAGTGTTTTGATTTGGCATAATGGAGCTCCAAGTCTAAATTGGTTTTTAGCTCCCAGCTCCTCTCAGCACAGACCCATTTGCATGAGCAGCCAGGTACTGCATGTAATTGAAGTACCTGGGAATGCTCATTAAAATAAATGCATAATTGAAAAATTAACAGCTGCCAAAATTAACAGCTGGTAACTTGGCTGCATGCTGAAGGCTTGTAAAATTTGCATATTTTATAACTGCTCTGCACCTAGAAAAGGCCTGGTCCTGCAAAGGGCTTGGCCCCTGCATGACTTTGTGAGGTTACTTGGAATAAGCAGCCCTTGGTCAGAATAAATCCATGGAAGACAATGAGCTGGAGTGACTGAAGTCACCTGGATTTAGGCACTAGGAATACTCCTTCAGTGTTGAGTGCACCTGACATGACACCAAACATTCTGTCAGGCTTGGACAAGGTGAAAGTGTATCCAAAATGGCCTCTATAAACCGTGCCCAGAGCTAGAAAAAATTCAACCTAGAGGATGTCTGGTTATGTACAGCCTGGACAGAAAAGAAATCTAAAACTAGAGTATCAAAATATCATATTCATATAAACACAGGACAGCACCTAATAGAAAAGTAAAAAGTGGAAAACACAAGCTTTTTTTTTTTAAATTAAATATCCTAAAAAAAGTTGTTTAAAAAAAATACACATCAGGAATTTGTGTAATGGAAAAAGAAAAATGAAGGGAGGAACTACATCTCTCCTCGTCTGCGAGTTTTTGCTGCAACAGCTCTGCCTTCCTCCTCCTCCTCCTCCTCTTCATAATTTTCTTCATGAATTTCTTTCTGGTTGTTATCTTCTTGCATTTCTTGCTCTTGGTCTGTCCCTCTGTTATTCTTTTCATCTGCCTGATTGGGGAAACCAAAACAAAACAAACTTGCAAGAGATTCAGAGCCAGTTTCTTACAGCTTATTTTAGGGCAATGAAATGATTTTCAGCTGGGGCTGTGAGAGCTGATGAGCAGAAACAGAAAAAAACCCAAAAACCAACGTTTTCCAAAGCCTCCAGGGCGCAAGAATTGACATCGAGATGGAAGGGTGAGCTAAAGGAAGTTGGGACAGCATGAAATGTTAAGCTCTGTGATCCAAAGCAAGCTAAAACAATTATTGTGTCACATCCCTGTGCCATGACCAACTGTGATCAGGGTTTGCTGCTGTCCCTGACCCCTGGGCTTGCACAGGACTCACATTTTCCTCGTTTTCCCCATAGGGCTCCTCAGCATTGTGCTCCAGCTCTCGCTTCTTCTCTTCAGTGAGATCTTCCTGCACCTGCAAAGCAGGAGAGATATTCTGTATGGCTTAATTGCCTTTCAAAGAATGGCCTGTGGCACAGCTGGGCACATTTTCACAGTGGTATTTTTACAGAATGAAGATTCTGAAGAAGGGAGAAGAGAGCAGGGAGAGGTTAAAGGAGGACAAAAAGAACCATCACCACCCAAGAATCAGGAAACTCACTTCCACTGACAGCATCTAACTTTTAAATACAATTCTCACAGGTAATTTCTTCCAATGATCTCCTTAGAGAGAGCAGGACATGATGAATCTGTGTCCCTGATGTTCAGCTTTTGGATCTCTCAATCCTTTCTGTTCTGTCAGCACTCTCCCCTTATTCCATGCCACATTTCCCATGTTAGGTGCAAATTTGTAAGAGGAATGTTTTGAAGTAAGCTTGATTTCCTTTAGGGAAGTGCTGCTGTATTTGTCTGTTCCAAACAGTGTCCTGTGAGCTGGGTCAGAAGCATCCATCACACCAGGATCACTTTGGGAAAAGAGCTGAACAGCAATGGACAATAGCTGAGTCCACCTACTAAAGAAACTGATGCTCACTGCAGCATCTCTTTTCTCTCTTAACTGCTCCCTTTTCCCTACTTCCAGGTCAGCACAGTGGGCACATCCTTTAGGAGATGTGTTTAAATTCCTTCCTGTAAGCCAAGGAGCAGCTGCCAAAGGCCAGCTCTGCCCAGTTCCCAGTGGCCTGCTTGGATGTGAGCAGCAGCATTTTGCACTGGTGAATGCTAAGTGCAACCCAGCTAATCCAAATTGCTCATCCTGAGGGACTGGCAGCAGCCAGTTTCAAGGCTTTTTTTTATTATTATTTTTGAAAGGGATTTTGTGGGAAGCAGAAATAGGAACTGATCAGGTACTACTGAGGGGCTGTGGGGTGGCTCAGGATGGTGCCTGCACAATGAGCATGACATGAAGGAAAAAGTCCCTTCCCTCCCTCTCTCCTCCAGCTCCACAGCTGAGCCACAGCTTCCTGAGCAACTCCATGAACTGCAGCTTGGATTGCTCAGGAGGAGCACAGATAAATCAAAGTCAGAGCTAAAGAGTAAGTAAGTGGCCAAGGAAGCAGTGTGTTCAGAACTGCAGTGTGTGATTAGAGATTAATGAGGTTTTCTATGACCTTGAGGTTTCCAGGAAATTTTCCTTGTGTTGTGAAAGGCTTAATCTTTTCAATTATTGCACAATTAATGCTGTGTGGCATGGAAGACTAATGGATTGCAGCACAGGAGCATGAGTAACCCTGAATGTATCCAGAAGGGGACAGCAGAGTAATGGCAAAGACTTCCCATGTTTGTTAAAGTCAGACAAAGTGATTTGGGTTCATCCTGTAGTTCTAGAAGACACCAAGGCTGAGTGTTAATGCAGTTGTGCTCTGCTGCCTGAGCCTACACCTGCCATGGGTCTGTGTTCTTACCTCCTCTTCTCCCTCTTCCTGGTATTGTTCATCCACATTATCCTCCTGCTGGTCAGGATTTCCTGCCATCTGCACAAAGATCACATAAAAATTCAGTTCTGTGAGCTTGCCTAATAACCAGAGGGCTGAAGATTAAAGCTTCTTATTCTGGAACTAATGCTCTCTGCAAAGGTAAAGTAACAGTAATGGCAAGAGAAGTTTTAGTGCATTCATTAGCAGTAGTGAGAGCCCAGCTCTGTGATTTAAAATTGCCCTCAATTAAAAAATAGCAGGATGAATATAAGAAAAATCACTTCACAGAATAAAGCAAGACTTTCCATACTAAGCAGGAAGACAATGGAATATTCATGCCATTGAAGAACAACGTCATAAATACTGAGACTCTCTCTGCCTGGAGGACTTTACAGCTCCAACACAGTTGAAATGTGAAGCTTTAACCTCCTGAAGGAGCCCTAGAGGTGCCTCTTTTGCCTTTACCCACCACCAAGTGCTCCTCCATTTCTGGATGTCCTTGTTTCTGACCCATTTCCTTGTGCTTTTCATTTTCATCAGGCAGATTTTCTTCTCTCTCTTGCTCAGCTTCTTCAAATTCATCTTCTCCCTGATTATTGGGGTCATCAGCAGGATTCACATCTTCCATGGCTGCCTTCTGTAATTTACAGGAGGGAGTGTTAAATACTTTTAGCTCATGGTCCAGCCGCATTTCCCTTGAAAGAACAGCAGCAGGGGCTGTCAGAGCTAGCTCCATGCCCACTGGAGCATTCCACTCCCACTCCCCATTCCAGCTGGAGTCTCTGCAGGATCAGGGCTTATTGAGCTACCTCAGCATGAGCAGGGACAGAGGTGCAGGTACCTGTCTGCTGAAACCCACAGAATCTGAGCACTTCTGTGCCAGAGGCTGCTGAACATCAAACCTGTGTTTACTGACTAGCTGACAGTGCCTGATAAGGCCATGTGAACAAAGATAAGAGTTTAATGCTCACAGCTCCACACAGAGCTGATGGCATCATTCAGCATCAGCCTGTCCTGCTCTGTTGACCTTGGCTACCTCTACAAGAAAACAAAACACTTTTCACCTTTGCCATGCAGAAAAGGAGCATTTTCTGCTTACCATTCAATAAAAGCAGTTTTATATCGTTACAGACAACAAATTAAAGATCCATTAGAAATATTCACTGTACATCTTAATTTGCTGAATGGGAGGGGAGGAAGGAAGATGCACTTGATGTTGACAGCACCAGGTAAGCTGGGGTATGGGGAAGGCACAGAGTGATTCTCCTGCCCCAGATCTCTATGCAGTCGGTATCAGGGCTCAGTTCAGTGCTGACCTACATCCTCTTTCAGGACCTCACACCTCTGTACTGACTCCAGCTGGTTACAGTGGCTTTTGAGCTGGCCTTTAATTAATGACAACATGAAAAATACCATCCCCTCTCATTTTGACTGGGCACTGCTGGTATTTTTTGAAGCCAAATGTACCTGCTCATGTCCCAGCTAAAACCAAATCCTTTATTCTACCAAAAGCACAGATTAAAGGAATGTGGAAATAAACACCTTGCTTCCAACAAGGAAGCTTTTTCCTTTTATTTCTTCCCAAATGAGTAAGGACACCTTTAAATGGATTGTAGACATCGTTTGCAATTGCCAAGCCTGATTTCCTAGCAGACCTCTGCTTCTCTCATTTCTATAGGTTCAATTATGTCAGATGAGACCTGTGGGTTCTCACTTCAGTAACACTGAAACCCTCAGCATCTTAATTCATACTTACTGATTCATCAGCCTGCTGATTTTCTGCCTGATGTTCTGCTTCTTGCTGTTCATTTGCATTATTCTGATCATCATCTTCACCTTCATCCTGGTGCTGGTTATCGTGTTCGTAAGCTGAGGAATTTTTGAGGTGATTATTGTTTTACAGCTGTTTTTAGTTATCCTTTCAAGAGTCTCCTACATGCTTTTAGCAGTGGCAGCCACCTACATAAACAGATAATGCTCACAGAATTGATTTACTCCTAATAGGAAATAGAAATTAAAAGATCAGGCCAGGTTAGATGAGGCACTGAATAACCTGGGCTAGTGGAAGCTGTCCCTGTCCACAGCAGGGGTGTGGAATGAGGTGAGTGCCTTCCAAGCCAAACAATTCCATGACTCTGTAATTTACAGAGATCAAACAAACCTGTAGGCAGAGCTAGGAACGTAACCAAGATCCACAGAGCCTGGTAATAACAGCTCAATCAAAAGGACACTTTTCCTTTCAGGAATATGGATATATCTTTAGTAATTCCTCTATTTCACTCAGTCAGTTCAGCCATGGTTATCTGAGCTTCTGGTTTTAAATTGCGAGTTTATGTTTCACTTGAATCCAATATGGATATGAAATGAATATTCGAGTCTCCCATGCAAGGCAGTACACATGGAGCCTGTGAGCACAGCAGGGATAGAAATTCTCTCTTACCTCCATCCTCTTCCTGAATACCTTGCTCTTCCTCCCCTTGTACAATGTCCTGGTCCATGTGATCATAATGAGCCTGTTGGCTGAGAACATTAAAGCCAAGCATCATTTCAGTTTCAAAAGTGTGTTTTCTGCTTTAATAAACAACCCCCCCACCTGCAGCTCTGCCTCTCTCAGCAGCTGCTGAGTTTCATGCTCTATTATCTGATATTTTCTCACATCACCTTTCCTGAGAAACGCTTGATAGAACAGAGACACTCTTGTGCTGCTACAGTGACTTAGTGCTGTGCATCTCTGTATGAGGAATCTGCAGTCCTGAAGGATATGGGTCAGGAAAAGAGTAAAGTCAGGACTCTGAATTTCAGAGAACAAACCTCCAGCTCTTCAAGGAATTAGCCAACAGGACCCCTTGGAAATCTGCCCTCAGGGACAAGGGAGCAGAACAAAGCTGACAACATAAAACCCAGAGCATGACAAACTCGTGAGGGAGAGTTGAACCTGAGGTGGTTTTTGTAGAGTTTCTCCCCTTGCTCTGCCTGTCTCTGCAGCTGGAACTCTCTCTCCTGGAGCTGCTGCTGCCTCAGGAGCTGCCCTCGCAGCCTCTGCTGGTGCAGGGATTCCTGCTGCTGCTGGAGCTTCTTGGCCTCCTCTGCTCTCTGGGCTCCAAGGTGCTGCTGCTCCAGCTGCTGCTCGTAAGCTGCTTTCTGTCTCTTTGTTGGCATTACCTGTCACAGAAATGTGTTAGTCACACATTAATCATCCTCTCAGTGATCAGAAAGATGCAAGGAGAAACCTGTCCAGAAGGAAAAACAAGCTTCATGCAATTACAGCAAAGTTGTTTTTAAGCTTTTGCGTCCCTGCTGGAAGTTGAAACACTTTTTGGACACAGACTAGAAGTGTTGAGGAGTACACAGAGAAGAAAGAGGAGATAGTGGGCTAAGGAAAGCCATGCTTTTCCTATAAATAAAACCTCCTAACATATCACACAGTAAAAGGAGGTTTTGATGACTGATAAGGCAGCTGAAGTTTCCATTGATTTAAGTGGTAATCTCAGGGGGAGTTGCTTTCAGCCTTAAGGGAGACACTGCACATCTTGTCATAATCAGCAATAGCTTAGACTAACTCCAGTTTCACAGCTTAACCCATTGCTGCTGTTCTGACCCTCTGGACTCCTTCAGCTCTTCTGCAACAGCTCCTCATTACACCCGAGTGACACAATTAATCTGCCAGGACAGAAAGCGATTACAAAGCCTAAAGTGAGACCAGTGAAATACATTTGCCACTAAAGATCCAATCTAGGATGTAAATCCAGGGTTTGCTGGTTTTACATAGAGCTCACACTCATTTTTCCTGGCTATTTTAGTCATGTTTGTCTGGCAGTTAAAATTCCCTGTCAAACAACAGTAAGCACCGAGCTGGCAGTGAGTTTGCAGAAGGCAGGTACCTCTGACAAGGAAACACTGCAATTTGCTGAGATACATCAAGTTTCCAAAGCAGAGCATTTCTCCATCCCAGCCTCCCTCTCACTTGCCGAGTTCTTCATCAGCTACCACAGGCCTCAGGTTTAAAGTGGGAGACAGGATTCAGTCTGCTGCTCTTTTTTTTTTTTCCCATCTGTTGCTTTTGATTAGCAGAATTAATGTTCATTAAGACCTGGCCAGCACTGCAGTACAAGTGTGCTCAAGTTGAGCCCGAATCCTATTGCATCCAAGTGCTCTGAATCCCTAATTTTCTATAAATATGAAAGCAATTTTATCTAAAAAACAGTGAGTGCTCTGAATCCCAAACTCCCCATAAAAACTTCATTTTGCCTAGGAATAGGTGACTGCAATACAAGGCTAGCAGTTGTAAGAGAAGCCTCCATTCAGACAGCAGATTTAATAAGTTACAAAAGAGCTCCCTACCTCTGACTGCAGGTGGTCCCCCAACATATTGGTTTCTTCTTCCTTTTGTTCCTGCTTTTTCCATTCATGCTCTTCTGGGACTTGGTCCTGTTCCTCCTCCAGGTGCTCAGGCTGCCCTGCCTGCTCCATTTCCTCCTCTTCAAGCTCCTTTTTGCGTTCTTCTTCCATCTGCTCTGCCCGTTGCTCCTCATCCTCTCCAGCTTCTTGCTGCTCCTGGATCTTCAGCTCCTTGGCATCCTCATGAGCCCTTTCCTGCACATGGAAATGCTCAGCCCTGTCCTGTTCCTGGCTATTTGTTTCTTCTCTCTCCCTTGGCTTCTCATTCTGCAAAACAGACACCGGATTATGTGTGTACAACACATTTATGGGTTTCAGTTTCAAGAGAGCCAAGGATAGACTTGGATCCTTTATGCCAGCCCAGAGCTGTTGTCAGGAGGGCCAAGTGCCTGGTTTGGAATGAGCTCCTCCTGCCAAATGGGGTCATTACCTGGTTTGTGGCTGCACAGCTACACAAGGTGTTGTACAGTTCCACCACACAGTAAGGTAAGCCTCATTTTAGCTGAAGTGGAATAAAAACTCCTACAATTCTACAAAGGCAGCTTTGTGTTTCAGAGATGCAGTTTAGTGCTGGCTTTGGCAGAAGTGGGTTCACGGCTGGACTCAAAGGTCTTAAAGTTCTTTTCCAACCTAAATGATTCCATGATTTTTACTTCTTGTTGGTTCTGCTGGCCAAAACTTTTTGTAAAACAAAATCACAACTGATTTTTCTCAACTTCTAGATTACACATTCTCTGACTGAACCTTGGTGTGCAATTTTAAGTTCACTGACTTCAATGTGCCACCAAAACCTTATAAAATAAAAATTTCTTCAGAACTTCTAAAAGCTTTCTGTAACACTTCAGACAGCTAAAATTTTAGATTTTTTATTTTAAAAAATTAGATTTTGAGCAACTTCTTAAAACAGCCAGTATAAATACACTGAGTTTTATAAATAAAACTGACTAGTAGTTAGAAAAGACCATGATGAATAGATTTTCTTACTACTCAACAATTAAACCACTCCTCACCATTTTCCTGCAGAACTGACAAAGGTGCACAGTCAAACACACACACTCCTAAGAGACATTCAGCACATTTTGCTGAATCAGAACCATTCCTGGGGTGTCTGAAGCCTTTTACCTCCTCCTGCTGCTCAGCCCCAGCTCCGTGGTGCTCCGGGGGGCGGCTGTGGGGGGACGGGCCCCGCACCTCGGGCTGCTCATTCCCTCCTTCCACCTTCTCTGCATCTTGGAAACTTGGGATTTTTTTAAGCGTGTCCTTCAGCTGTTTGTATTCCTCCACCTGAGTCTAAAGCCAACATGTTAATTACAGTATGTCCAAATTAATTTCTTAATCAAGTGCAGCCACCTTGGAGTGGAAGTTGCTGGCAGGGCACGTGGTAGAAAACTTGATATTCCAGGGAGGAGAAGGGATGGGAGTTTTTAAAATACAATTTTTTCCTCCAAACATTAGATGACACTGATCCATCAGGATCTTTTCAAAGTGCACATGCATACAAAGTGTATTAAAAACATCACTGTGGGACAAAGAAGAGGAGCTGTTTTATTCATGCCAAGCAGAAGTGTCAGAAGGGGATGATGCAGCTTTCCTGGCAGACTGAAGTGAGGCAAGTCAAAATCTCCACAACTTCTCCTTTGCTGGTAGAGAGAGGTGCAGTTCTTTCAGAAACAGAAGTTTTAAAGAACATCTACACGATGTGAAAATGCCAAGTCCTCAACATTTAGACAGGTGTTAGACAAGACAACAGCCAACATATGGAACTGAGGCAAAGAAAGTCACAGTGGTAAAGAGCAAGGGGAAAAACAGAAGGGAAAAAAAGGAGTAGAAGAGAAAGGTAAATTTCTAAAGGCTTCCTGAAATGCAACAGTAAGATGTTGGAATTTGATTTGCTGTTTAACTTTGGACAGGATCAGGAAGCTTTGAAGAAAATCCAGCAGGGCTGGTACCCCAATCCTTGGCTCTACAGCAGGAATATTTCCAATTCAAGTGGATTTTTTGGGGTGGGCAGGGTGTATAAAAGCTGACCAGCTGCATAAACAGCTGCCACACCTGAGAGTTTCCCTGCTGCTCCAGGGGAGGTGTGGGTGTGTTTAATAACCTCCACAAGCCTACGGACCTCTGAAACAGAATGGCCTAAAGGGAAAGCAGAGTGCACAGTGACTACTCCTGCCAGTCCAGGGGGATGCTTCTGCTCCCTCATTAACTGCTGGAGAGGACAAACTTGACAGGAAAAAAGGAGTATTTACTGAACATAAAACTAATACTCAGCTCTCTGTTTTTTCTTGTCTCCACTCCATGACCATGCAGAGAGATGAACACACTGGGAGCTGCTGGAATGAGTCCAGAGGAGGCTGTGGAAAAGCTCCAAGGGCTGGAGCCCCTCTGCTCTGGAGCCAGGCTGGGAGAGCTGGGGGTGCTCACCTGGAGAGGAGAAGGCTCCAGGGAGAGCTCAGAGCCCCTGGCAGGGTCTAAAGGGGCTCCAGGAGAGCTGGAGAGGGACTGGGGACAAGGGGGAGTGGCCTTAAGCTGAAGGAGGGAAGGCTTGATTTGAGAATAAATTCTTTGCTACAAGGGTGGTGAGGTCCTGGCACAGGTTGCCCAGAGAGGTTGTGGGCTCCCCATCCCTGGAAGTGTCCAAGGCCAGGTTGTTCAAGGCTGGGAGCAACCTGGGATAGTGGAAGGTGTCCCTGCCCATGGCAGGGGGTGGGACAGGATGAGCTTTGAAGTCACTTCCAACCCAAACCATTCCATGATATTTAAACAGTGCCCATTCAGACCAGAATTCAAATACTCTGTTCTACTGCAGAGTCACTAAACGGAACATTTTAATTCAAGGCCACAGCTTAAAGGTACTGATACTGGCAGAAAACAGGGTTTATCAAAATATATAATTAATCTGTCTGGCTGGGGAAAAGCACAAAGACTAAAATGCTTTAAAGATTCAGGTTGGTGCAGCATTGACTACTGGTGTTCAATGTGTAGAATACACCCAGAAATACAGGGATCATTTAGGGAGCTGGGAAAAAAAATCCCCCGGGGACTTTCTGCAGCTGGTTTGCAGGAGAAACGACACAAAAGTGTGAAATACCCTCTGTTCTCAAAGCATGTGCAAGACCCTTCTCTGGAGGGCCCCCACAGGACAAATGTCACACCCTGACTGCAGACAGAGAGGCTTTGTGTGACACAGGCTTTCTAATTAAAGAACTGAATCAAAGCCAGGAGAGTGGGGAGCTTCCCTTTGGGTTTGGTGAACCTTAAATCAGCCCCTCCACGTGGCCCTGTGGAATTTCAGATGTTATCAGCACATACCACACAGCAAATGTGGCCAGTGGGAGAAGAGCTCAAAATTAGCTGCCAGTGTGGTTTAGTACTGCAGATTCTGGTTCTTCAGATATTCAGTCTATGAGGGACCTTCCTGATCTTTCCCTAGTTTTTTAATGTCTACACATATTGACAGACATAACAAGCAGAACTGGTTAAAAAAAAAAAAAAAAAAAAAAAAAGATTCAATGCTTTTCATGCTGCTAACGATTTTGTGGACTGTGAAAATTCCTAAATGAAGAAAATCAGTCAGGAATAAAAATAACTTCACACTGCCTCATTGCCTTTCCCTCTGATCTTTCACCAAAAGTCTTCCTCTGCTCCAGCATCACTCCCACCTTCAGATTCCCTGTGGTCTCCACAGCTTGCACTGGCACAGCTGACTGAGCCTGCAACAGTTTGTACTTCATGGATAGTTCACTTGAAAATGGCATTTAACAAACTTAATGCTGCTGGCTCTTCTAAGAACTAATTTGAGTTCCACCTGGAGTTTACATACCTCCATACACATCTCCACCTCTGTTCTGCTGCTGCTGCACTGATCTGTAGGGCCCAGAGCATCTGTGGCTGCCCCTGGATCCCTGGAAGTGCCCAGGGCCAGGCTGGATGGGGCTGGAGCAGCCTGGGACAGTGGAAGGGGTCCCTGCCTACAGCAGGGGGTGGCACTGGATGAGCTTTTTCCAAACCACTCTGGGATTCCATGAAAGCCTCACCACCTTTCCAGTCACACACAAGAAGAGATTTCAGACCAGCATCCAGGTCTAAGAGATAAAAGTGAAGGTCAGGGTGCAGGATGCTCACAGCAGTTCCATCAGAGAGGACAGAGACAGAAGGCACTGACAGCTCCCAGGGAAGCAGACTCTTTCCTCGGGAACACATGCACTGCTGGGCTGGCCCACAGCCTGCTCTGCTCCCTGAGCCCTGGGAGCTGCTGCAGCCCCTCGGGAGCAGCCCCTCCGTGCCATGCACTTCTGGCACCCCCACGGCAAAGGCACATGCAGCACCCTGCAGCCAGCCGGGCCACGAGAGATTTGGGAGACAGAGATTTGGGAAGCAGAGAGCCGGCAGGAGCTGCCTTCCTTCTGACCTGAGCAGCAGCTAGTGCACTCTTGTGGTCTTCCAATGTCACCACAAGCTCGTTGTGCTGGGACAGTAAGTTCTTATGCTGTTGCTACACAAAAAGAAGAACACCACACGTTTCACATAAAGGTCACTCTAAAGATCAGTCAGGGAGGCTGGGGGGGGGGGTTTGAACTAGGAAGATAATTCAATTTATTTTGAAAAGGAAATCCTTAGCTGGAATGACAGCACTTATTTACTTCACATGGAATGCATATAAAACAGGCAGAGCAAGCAAGCACACCAGAGAAGGCAATTTGGAGGCCAGGATCCATGTAACTAAAATTAAATTAAAAGTAGGGGTAGATGCTGATGAACATTTAAAAAAACAGAGCTGGAAAAAATTAGGCATTGAGTTTTGCCAAAACCCAATCTTTAACTTGTAAAACCAAATTCTGATTTCTATGTTAAATACTTTTTTTTTTTTAAATGGGAATATACCTGAAGTGCAGGTGACCAAAGATAAATCCAGTTCAATCTATTCCTCTCCTTTTTCCCACATTACAGAAACTACGAGTCTACAGCACAGCCTGCTTTGGGCTTGGGAAAACTTGGGAAAATTTCTTCCTAATGATCTTGAAAGTTCTCCTCAGAGCAAAGCCTACCTTGACATCCTGTAGCTGGGTGTGAATGTCTTGGTGAGCTTTTCTCAGCTGCCTGTTCTCCTCCCGTAAGTTATACAGGGATTCTGTTGCAAAGAAATTAGAAGAAATACAGAGTTTAAGCCTGGCTGGATTTGTAACACCAGGCTAAGCACCAAAATTAAAACCATAACAGAATCCATATAAAATCCCACAGGAGTGCTGCAGTAAAAATTAGATAGAGTAATTGTAAGGTTTGTTTTTCTTACCTCTCTCTCCAGCCCTATTAAAAGCTTACCATTTTCAAGCAGAAAATTGTAACATTTGGTGAAATTTTCTATCAGCACACCCAACCTGCACCTGGAGTTCTGCATCACTACTCCTGCTGGGTGCTGCAGATGGCAAAATTCCTGATGGAAATCTGAATCCTGGAAAGGCAGAGAAGAAGGCACCCTCCTCTCTTTCCCCATATCACATCTGATGAGTGAGAATTTTCTGTGACAGGACCCAGCTACTCCTTTGGAAGGGATGCCCAGATGGCTCCAAAAGCTTCTGGGATCAGGGACAGAGGCTTCTATTCCCACTTTTTGCATGATGCTGATGTGGAGCCAACAAATAAACTCTGCCTGCAGTGCAGACAAAGCAGCAATCAGCTCCAGCACCAAGCCATGAGCTAGGGACAGGTGGCAGAGAAGGCTCTGATGGACACAGTCCCATCGTTTTGCTCTTGGAATTGTGCAATGAGGATGAAAGAGGCCTGAAACCCGCCCAGAATCTCGAACAGGAAACTGAATGCCAAGAGTAAAAACCAAATTCATCACCCAAGTGTACAGGTGCAACGTGCTCCAGAGGAGCTGGTACATACAGGGAAAAGGAGGTATAAAATGTAAATAAAGTCACTTCAGAAAGAGGCACAATTACAACTCCGTGGCAAATATTCTTAGATTGCTTTTCAGTTACAAAAAAGAAGAGGCAAACCTTTTCTTCCAGGTTTATACCAGCCTTAGAACTAAAAACTAAAGACTGACTCAACAGCCTCTGACACTCTACAGGCTTTTAAGTGGATTTTTTGCTATTTCTGTAACTCAGAAACACAGCACATACGAACAGATTTCAGAGAGAGGCCACAGAACATCATCAACAACCGTAACTTGTCAGGATACAGAAGATGTATGAATGACCTGTGAGTGGGAACAGAGAAAATGCCTCTCTCACACCACACAAAACACAACGCCAAAGACCCAATTTAATGTGGGCAGCCAGACACAGGTTAAATTTACCCTTCAGCTTGGAGATCTCCTGCTCCTTTTCCTGCTGCAGCTGTAAGTATCTCTCCTTGTGATCATTGAAAGTCCTGCTAAACTCTTCTCCCTGTTTTCGGTGATCTTCCTCAAGGTCAGCGTGCTGTTTCTTCAGCTCTTCATGTTGACTCTGCAAATACCAAGTTGGGACACTGGAACAGCTCTGTATCTGCAGATCTGGCTAATATTGTCTTTGGCAATTTGTTTGATGAATAGGAAGCATTCATAACAGGAAGGTTATTATTCAAAGCATGCACATTGCAGCTCCTTCCAAGCACAAAATGATCTCTGTGATGAGCAGGCTCCTGTTCCAGGGCTGTGTCACCTCACCCCAGAGCTGCACTGTCCCCCTGGGAGCTGCTGAACGTGTCTCAGAAAATCCCTATGTGCCAAACTACATGAGGGCTGATAAGTCAGCATTCCCTACAGTTAATTGCATCTGATAAGATTAAATTAGCCACTGGAAAGCCTGACTAGGAAAAACAGCAGGAAACCATCTTTTAAAAGTCAGAGGAAGGCACTGTCCACATCCTGACACTCTGCAGTGATGCCAGCAGCCAGGCAGGCCGTGTCTCCCCAGCACAACCAGTTCCACAGGTGCTCTGCTGTCCCAGCCACCCACCTTGAGCATCTGGTGCTGCACGCTCAGAGCGCTGTATCTGCTGTTGGAGTCTTGCTGGAAAACAAAAGCACTGGTGTGAAACCCCCTGACACTGCCCTGAGCTCTGCACATGCAGCTCTGGGAGTCAAGGCCAAGGGATGCAGCTCTCCAGGACACAAATCCTTCTCTGCCCTGGCTTTGGAGCAGAGCAAGCTCCCACTCTGCACCCACTGCAGCAACAACCTATTTCAACTCCTGTTCCTCAGCTCCCAAACTGCTCCCCAGTTTGAACACGAAATAGCCATAAAATCCTAATTTACTTGCTTTATAAAGAGTTCTCTACAGGTCTCTGGGTTCTCTGCCAGACAGAGCTTTCCTTCTGGCACTTGGTATATAAAACCAAGTTTCTTGATGTTTTTATGCTTTCCAGTTCAAAGCCCATGTGTTAGAAAGCTGTCACTGTTCTTTTCCCTGGGGGCTAAGCTACAAAAAGATTTCTAACACGTTCTTATTCCCCTTTCCCCTTAAATAAAACAACATTACATTTGAACTACCATAATATAAACAGGGGATTATTTTCTAAATTAATTTTCTGGAGAGGTATTAGCATCTCCCACTATAACTCAAATAATTAGGAACTGGAGAGCACTTAAAAATGCAGAGTAGAACTGCAAAAAGTGAGAGCTCTTTCAATTAGTATTTTGCAAGATCTCTTCCTTTGAACAGTCATAATTGCAAAGTATTTCCTTTTCCTTGCAACTCAAATAGCATCAGCTATTAAAAACTTGTACTAGGAATGATGACTTACCCTTCCTTTATTTAGTGTTTCCTGTGCTTCTAGTTTATAAACAAGAAAATCTGCAACATAAAAGGGAAAGTACTGAAGGAAAAAAAACACCAGGAAGATGAGAATCTGTGCTTGAATAACTTGACTGTTGAGTACATAAATTCTCTTTCAGAGCCAAACATTCATGAAGCAACAATTTTCAAAGGCTACTAAAAAACCCAAACAAACAAACAAACAAAAAAAAACAATCCAAGGGAAAAAAACAATGGAGAATTTGACAAAATGTGCAAATTTTAAAACTCACAAACTTTAAAAAGTTTCATGAAATATTTTCACTTAAAGGTTTCATACCATAAGGAGAGGTGCAGAGTTCAGGCTCAAATCTACAAACGGGTAATTAAATCTGATACATGAACTCTCTCAGCAGAGGCCCAAGAGCATAATTCAAAAGGAAAAGGGTGCTTATAAATTGTGTATTCTTGGAAATAATAAAAACATTTCCTCATTTATTTCTCAACCACTCTCTGTGCAGGGTTTGAAGAAGTGTCCCCCCCCCAGGTAGCAGCAGGACCATTCCACACTAGATGGCACCAGAAACCCACCGAGACCTGCACGGTGAGAATCATTTCTTATCTTTGTCAGCTTTGCTAAAGGCATATTTTTAATTCAGCAGCCGAGTCCTCAGTTTAAGGAAGAACAGAGGCTCTACCCTGAAAATGGCAGAGAATTTAGAGGCTGAGCAAACTCAGAGGATTGAATCCTGCTGAACTCCCACAGAGGGCACACAGAGGCGTAACAAATACAATTTGTGTTTGCCTCACACACATCTAGAATTCAGTTTTAATCAGGAAAAGGTGTATAAGCATGTTAAAGCACAGGTAAAAGCACTGATTCCAAATTTCATTTCCAGCTGATGGAATGCAGGAAAAGATGCCGTGGTTTGGGTACAAGTTTTGAATTTCTGGCATGCCAGGACAGGATTTACAAGTGCCCATACCCCATGTGCATGTTAGGTTTGTTACATACATGGATACAAACATATTCTCTGAGTATATTACTTCATATTGCAGTCATATGTAAACAGTGTTAAAAAGATCCGATTAAAAAAGATTTAAAAAGAATTACTAAAAAGAGCAGCACAGCTCTGCCAAGAGGATCCTAATATATTGCTTCTATGTTACCCAAGCCATTTAAAATTGAAGAAAAACCATTTGAAATTACTTTCTACTATAATCAAGTTAAATGTCAAAGTGAAAAGTAAATTTTTACCTTCTTTTGCTTTCTTATGTTCCAGCCTTTCCTTTTGCAATGACTTTTCTAATCTTGACCGGTGCTCATACACAACTGAAAAGGGAAATTTTGTACACAACTCATTTAAAAAGTAACATACACAAACATCACCATCCACCCCAACACACCCAGGGAATGCTGGCACAGAATGCACCAGGAAAATACAAGTGGAATGAGGTCATGGGATAAAGGGCTGTTCGTAACCCTTGCGGTAGTAACTTTTTCCCTTTTTGCATCCTTTATGGGTCCCAAATCCTAGCTTTTTTGCATTGCTAAACACAGAATGTGATAACTAGGTGAGGGATTTGTTTGTGGGGGCAGAAAGCTGTGGTGGAGCTACCAAAGCCTTTGCTTCTCAGGAATGCAGGGTCATTTTCCACGTTTCCAGCCTCCCCTGCCTTGTTTGCACACAGACAAGGAAATAAGACGGGACAGCTCTGCTGCCAGAGGAATTCCTGGCAGCACACGAAGTGTGCCAGGGAGGGAAGGGAGATGCCCCAGGGCAGGACAGCTCTGGGATGTGCAGCAGGGCACTGCTGCCCAAGCTGCAGCACGGGGAACCTGGGAGCACCCTAAATTCTTCCAAAACTGGGAATACAGTATTCCTCTGCACTGTCTCCCAGCAAAAATGACTCCCAAAGACTGTCCAAGCTGCCCATGATTCCTTTGCAGACACCATCCCAAAATGGGGTTTACATTTATGACTTTGTTTGTTGTATCCAGGTGTGTTTAGGATATCCAACATCCTCTGGCACAAACCCCTCCCATTTGGCTGCCAATATAAAGCAGGATTTCATTCAGCCTGTGCTTTGGACATGGAGTTTGGGATGTGGCACATCAGTCCCTATTTACCCTTTCCTCACCTTTCATTATCTGAAACAGCCAAGTTTGCAACAAAGATATCAATTAAAACTCATGGAAATGTACAATAATATGTCTTTAAGCTCAGTTTAACACAAGTATCTTTCACTGCCCAAATTACAGTTTGCATTCTTTTAATGTGTTATTAATTTGTATTAAAACAATGAGTGATTTTTCCATCAAAACCAGGAAGTCATTTTCTGAGAATAAAACACTGGTGAATTCAAGCCTTCAACAAGAAGCATCACATAAAGATTTGTATTTTGGCAGCCACAGAAAACTCCTCCTGCACTTTAAAACATGTTCTTAATTCCACCAAGGTGCATTCTGCAGCCTTATCTACAAGTGTTTAGGTTTTAGCTCTGAAGCTGGATTGCTAATCAATCCCTGGCACCTATCTCCATTTTGCTATTTATCTTCTAAAGTCAAGGGCATCAGTCAAGATGAACCAATGTATCAACACCCTCTGGAAGAAAACAAGCAGGCAATGAATATTGAAAAAGCCACCAGCAGGTTTGGAGAAGGGAAAAACAAAAGGCAGCACTACAGTAATGGTTTTATTTAGGCCCTGAAGGTGGTGAACGCTGAATTATTGTGCAAAAGAACAGTGGTTGCAGCACAGCAGCTCAGGAGAGCAATGAAAATCCATAATGGGCTTCCCCTCCCATGCAATCAGGGTGGAAAAGGGTTCTTGGCAAACACACGAAACCACAAATGGATTTGGAGGGAACATTTTCCATTCCACTTCTCCATCTGCAAGTGCACCTTCCACAGCTCCTGCCAGTGCTTTAACCAGTGTGGGGGTGTGAGGGGAACCCTGCACACCAAACCCACCACAGGGGCAGGAGAAAAGGGGCAGGAGGAGGCAGGGTTTGGGGTTCAGGGACGTCTCAGAGAGCCCCTGGTCTCACCCTGCACTTGCAGGGTCTGAACATTGGCAGCGCATCCTCTCCTCCACCTGCTGAGTGCTAATCCTTGAAATACTGGGACAAAGATGGAGAAGTCCTAAAACAGCTCCTCAGTTTCCTTTTCCTCGGGAGGAAAAACCTCCTCCCTCACCTCTGCCCTTTGAGTCCAGTTTCTGGTTGGTCTACATCACTTCTCTCTGATAAAAGTTAATAAAGTGCAAAGTACTGAAGATGTTGATTAAAAATAATTATTAACAAAGCACAGCTCCCATGTTTTCTCACTTGCTCCTTTGGGGAGTAGGTTGCAGGTCAGATTTTTAAGTACATATAGGAGTTAATCTCCCATAAATCTGAATTATTTCCACCAGTTAGGAACTTTAGGAAGAGCCCAAACAAAGGCCTTGTTACTACAGCAGGAATTTCTCCTTCTTTACTGCCAGCCTGGATATAAGATGTCTGAACAAGAATCCAAAATAAATAAATACACTGAAAAACAGGTTTTATAGAAACGTCCACCCCAGCAGGGGATGGAACCTATATAATGAATTTGACAAAATCCCACAAATCATTTTTCCTAGGATAAGCTTTTAATTTTGCACTGATCTTTGCACAAATAATTGAACTTTATTTCTACATTGTATTTAACAGAATGGTAAGATGGGGGGAAATGTTGTAATTTAATAACTAATAGACACGATTCCAAAGATGGAATTACTGCAGGTGTCAGCTTAATTCTTGAAATTACCTATAGAATTAGCTTTGTTCATTTGTGCTACCAACACAAATGAACATAGAGCCACAAAACTCACAGAGCCCAGAAACTCAATTGGTAACCTCACAGATCAATAAAAGACCTTTCACCTTCAACAAAGAGACATTGAAATTCCTGGAACTCATCCCAATAAAATTAAGTTCCCAAGATTTTTCCCCATAAAGAAAAGGAAGTGAGAGAGAAGGGAGGTGTGGAATGCCCAGTGTGTTCCCAGATTGCACAACTTCCACCAGTTAATTACAACGTTAATTACAACACAGGAGACAGGGAGGTGATGAAACAGAGATTATTTAACACTCAAGGTTCCTTCTCTTATTTTTGCTCTACCTCTCTAAGCAATAAAGCTATTATTAAGCAAAATAAGCCATTATTGTACATTTAAAAGAAAACATTTCCTAGTTTACATTATCAGCAATTTTGTGCCCACGTTACTTTGACCATTTGGTCTGTCAGAAGGATGATCCAGTGCCCCAGCTCCCTGGAAAATTAAGATTACATTGGAATTTAAATATACATGATACAAAAAAATTTACTAATTTCAACACGACTGCTTGTTACACAATTCTGAAATCTTTCCCTGAGCTTACAGTAATACCTTTCACTTAAAACCAGCACATTTCAGTAGTCTTGGCAACACTCAGTGCTGTTTTTCCTCACACTGTGACAGAGTTGAACTGAACCAGCAGCATGGGGTAAACCACACTGGCACCTCTCTAGTGACACCGTGAAGGTCTGCAGAACATAAACTTGTTACAAAAATAGTTAATTCCCCATTCTTGTCCCTGCAAATAGACCCATTTAAAATGTGAACCCATGGGAAAAGCTTTCCTGCTGAGAGTAAAGCATTTCAATGAGTCAAAGAGGAATCCCTTCAGTATGGGGTGTAGGATAAATTCTCTAATCCAAGGAAAATAATTAAAATTTTGACCTCAGATGACATTTCACGACTCTTCTGACACATTTCACCTTGGGAGGAGATATTATTAATATAACAGCACCTGCTCCCCAAGCTTCCAGCCCTGTATTTATATCAGTGAATCTGCTTTCAAACAAGATCCACTGATTACACTACTGATAATCTTATCAGAAACAGATTATCAAACTGCAGCAGCAGGATTCCCCACCACAGTACAAACCATGCTGGCCTCAGCATCACAGTGTGAGCTCCATCTATTTCAGAGACTCAATTGAGGGTTTAGCAATAAATGGATATCCCAGTGACACTGCAAATATCTTGGGAAAAATGGAAGTATTCCCACAATAAAGACTAGGAAAGAAAACAACATTACAAAAAAAATCTACTTATCATAGAATGGTTTGGCTTGGAAGGGACCTTAAAACTCAGCTTGTTCCACCCCCACACCATGGGCAGGGACACTCTCACTTCCACTAGACCAGCTTGCTCCAGGCCACAATATTTACAATATATTGAACAAAATATCGAAGCCATTTCACAATTTATGTCCAGAAGTTTTCTGGTTTCAATTTCCACAAGAAAGACAGGAATAGAAGCCAAGGTGACATGAAACTGATTGTGTGTGAGGCTTCACTGTGGAACATCCAGGCAGGGATGGACTGCTCTCACTCTGCTCTCTGAAAATCACAGCTGGCACTGCGTGGACTATGAGAATTACTTCCAAACAAACTCCTACACTTTGCACTTTACTCACATGACCAAGTAATGGTCTTGTCTAATTACAACCAGACATGTCAAATTCCTCCTGGAAAACCACACCATGCATTGGCAGTTGTGCTTAAAAATGACTCCTGCTTTGACTGGATTCCCCAATCATTTATTTTGCTCGGAGTAGTAATAATTGAAAAGCTTGTATTTAATATCTGAAACTTTACATTCAGGGGATTTTTTTTTTTTTTAAGAAAAAGCATAACATGCACCTTCAGAGATCCTGCACCAAAAATGAGCTATCAATTAAAATAAACCTGTGCCTCTGACTTAGTATTCCAGGAAGAAGTTTGAACTAAAAAGTTCCAGTAAGTGGTTCTAGTTTTGTCTTCACTGCAGCTCTGAAAAATGGGAAATGCTGGAGAATTTAGCACATTAATGCACTTTACCCCAGAAACACATGCTTGTATTTCTAAGAGATCATTGTGGCCTCTATTCAATCGTAAGGATGACAGGAAAATTAATTTCTAAACTGGAGCAAACATCTACATTTAATAGAATCCTTTTACTGCACCCAGCCTCCCATACTGCCTTTCTCAGAAGTCAATAACACCTCTAGGAAACAACAGATTTAAGATAAGTTGGGACAGAAGGAAGGATTTATCATGTTCCAAGAGTAAACTGTAATAGCTGCTGCTAAAAATAAGTTGGAGAAGGGGTATTAAATGTGATTAAATATTTAATCCCTCACAGATAGACTTCAGAGCAGACTTCTATCAGGAAGAAGATCGTGTTTTCCAGAAATTATTTCCAGTGGACTCCACAAAAGGTTTCTTCCAACCCTTGGTACCACGGGTGGGAGCAGCCTCCCACCTTGCACTGCTGTTTTCTATACACCAGTAGATGATTTTTTTTTTTTTTTGAGTGATGATAAATGCAAATAGTTAAAGCGAAACCTGGGTAGTGATTTTAGACTAAAATGAGCAGAAAAACACATTAACAAAAGTTGCAGAGAACAGTTTTCTTATCACATCACCCCTGAATCTCTGGGTCTGGTCAACCCTCAGCTCCAGGAAAGAAGGGTCTGTTCTTTCTTTCAAAAAGTGTTTTGTACTTTTTTCAATTTTATGAAGGTCTAGGGTTTGTATCTACACAGTGTCAAGAGGCACACAAATATCTATGTTCAGAAATTAGTAAAAAAATACAGCTTGAAGAAAAAAGCCCAACCTATAGATGCACAAACTGCATCCAGAAATCGGGAGTTTGAGTTAGTGATTCATTTTTTGACTGAAAATGGCTTTGCTGAGTGAGGCTCCTTGCTCTGCCCTCCAGGAGCTCAGGCAGGGCATACTTCTCTCATCCTATCTGTAATTAAGCCCTGGAAATGACTGGCAAATTCTGGGATCTGAGTCATCTCAGGAAAATAAGATAGAAAGCTGATTTCAGATACCTCAGGGGAGAGAGAAAACCTAGAGGACAAAGTGGAGCAATTGCAGTTTCTTTCATTGATTAATTAAAAATACATAGTAGAAAATGTCAAGAGGTTTGGGTTGTGCTACGTGACCACAAAAAGATCATAAGTGCATTCAGCTCACAAGACCTTTCCTTAAACAAGGACAGCATCTAAACAGCTTGAATTCCTCAAGTGCTCACCTCAGGCTCTGACATGACTAGAAATTCATGCCCCTGAATCCTGAAAATCCCAAGAAAAGTCACCCAACAAAGGATTCAGCTTTAATTATTTGCTCTCTTGAGCTCATTTTTTCCCCAGTAATCTGATTTATTTGGCTTTCATTACCATCAAACCTCAAAGCAGCACCTGACTTTCAGCAGGGCAGATTAGATGACTTTTTCCCTGCAAGGATCCCCTTCCAAAAGGAGCAAAGTGAACTCTGTTAGCCACGAATTGCTGGCAATACCCTCACCAGCACATCAGAGATGCTATAATGGCCACTCAAATCTGCAAGAGGGTGGAAGCCTTACTCCTAAGTTGCCCCACCCAAATTCACAGGCTGACAAGCAAACAGCCAGCCCAGTGAGACAATGTGCTTGGAGCATTGCTTTTAAGGCGTAGGACTTCAGTGAGGCAGGAATATGTGGCAGGAGATGACTGTCCAAGGAGCCAGAATGCAAATTCACCACCATGAACCCATCCTGCCTCCTTCCTGCTGTCCCAGCTCTGAAGTGTCCACTCAGCTCCATCACTGACAAGCTTTAGGAGGCTTAAATCACCAACAGTCAGAGGAAGTACGCACAGAACCTCTCCTCTCACAGTGCTGCCATGGAGCTCTCAGGCAGCAACAGAACACTATCAAAGTGCTGCAGTGTTTGGTGCAAGCTGAAAGTCACAGGAATGACAGGAATTCAGGATTCTGTTATTAGGAAGAACAATCAAATGCACAGGAGCTGCAGCAGATGCAGCTCTACTTGTCTGAGGCATGTGAAAAATAAGCCATTAAAAGTAATGCTGCTTCTTCCCAGCTCTGCCAACTCAAGGTACAAGTTTAAGTAAAAGAGGGTTGTAATGGCAGAGTACACCTAGAACTGTGTGATGTCAGAGTAGCTTTGGCATCTGGGCAGTTTGCATGCAGATATGATAAGTATCAACCACTAAAGTGACACAGAACTGTGATCTAGATCAGTGCATTGTGCAATTCCACACACAACAAGCTACCACAGATCTGACCAACTCCCAGCAGGTCATCCCCTCAGAGAGCCTTGATTTGGGACAACTGGCACAACACGCACAGAGGAATCTTCATTTGTTTCATGGTGTTTCCTAGCACTGCACCAGAAAGCTCTGAGGAAATCCACACCTTGTCCACAGTAGGGAAAACTCTCAAATCCAGTCCCTGCTGGGCTGGCTGCCAAGAAGATCACAGGGCAGTCTCAGGCTGCACAGAGACTGCACAAAGTCATCAGACACGTTAAGACTCACAGGAAGAGCAGAAAAATTCAGGTATTAAGAGGCACTAACTGGAGGCTGCTATTAGGATTAGGGATTAAAACAGATCAAACAGATTAAAATAGTACACAAGGGGTTACTTAACACCCAGAGGATGAGAAGACAGAAGCTGCAAGGACTAAAAAGATATCTGTAAATATCTGTCACAGGTACAATCACCTGCAGCTCTCAGTATGGTTCTGTTCTAGCAACTGAAGCCTGCTCCTGTATGGCCATAGCTCAAGACATAGCTTGGCAGTTTCAAACGAGGCAAGGAGCATCAAGTTTTGCTTTTATCACTTTAAGAAATACTAAGCAAGATTATCTCCATGTTTCAAATGTATATAGTGCTCAAAGAATAAGACATGAAAATAATCAGCTTACTGAAAGATCAGCTTCTCTATGAAAGATATTATAGATCACAACGACTTTAGGTTTTCTCAGCAGTCAAAAAACTTTGTGTCATCTCTAAATTTTGCCCCTGGTATTCCCTTTGTGGATTACAAAAGCAGCCCTACTTTCACCATGCCCAGCAGAACTTACTTAGAGAAAAATGCCAGTTTGATATTCTACAAAATCCTCTGCAATCTGATCCTCTAAAGGGGGTGAATTTAAGATCTCAGCCTTTCTAACCCAGTTATTGTGTTTTCCAGGTCTGCCATCCTTCCCTTTGTACCCTGGCCTTATTTCAAGGGGCACAAACACTTCTCAGCAGAGTGGCTGAAGCTGTGAACATGGGAGAGGGCAGAACCCCCCCAAAAGCACAGCCATGTGCAGGTCTCTTCAGTTCAGGTGTGTGTGTGAAATGATTCTGAGACTCTTCCTGCACCATTCCCCAATGATCTGTGCATTCTGCCTTGGTATTTCCCCAGGTATTCCCAGGAGATTGAGTCTCCTTCATGTGTGGCTGTGTTTGAGCAAAACAAGGCAATGAAAAAGATAAAAATCTAAGACAGCTGGTTTTTCATGGAAAAACAGAAAGAACAGCTCATTCAGGCATGAAGAACTGGCAAGTACCAAAAAGAAGGTTGTTATTACCTACATGGATAAAAAACCCCATGACAACATGAAAAACAGTAGTGGGGACAGCGGGAAGTGAAGGGAGCTGCACTCTGAGCTACAGCTGAGGATCTTGATTCAGGTTTTGGGCAGACCAAAAGGCATACAGGTCCTAAACTCAGGAGAATATCCATGAATCTCAGGCATTTCACAAATGGACTCAAGTTGCACTCACAAGCCTTGACAGGGGCATTCCCAAGCCCTTCTGTGTGCAATCAGGAAAGCAACTGCCTTTGTAGGCTCCAGCAGTCACAACAAAACCCTACAAAAAGTCAGAAAACAGGCGATACTTCACTGCCCTCCAAGAGATTCACTCCAGTCAGACTTCCAGGGGCAGAGCCAGCCTGCCACAATACAGCCTCAGCATTTTCAAAAACACCACTTTTAGAAGTTGCCTTTTATTCCTGTAGTTTACCTTTAAACCTATAAAAGCCTCCAGATGAAATGAAATAAAAGGAAATAAAATTTGTTCAGGAAATAAAAGTCCAAGGTATCCTTCTGTGATCAGCTTTAAAGTCTCATTCAAACATCCAGGAGAGCTGTGAACACCAAGAAATTAATCCCTGTTGCTGCAGCACCCTCCTTTTCTTTAACTTTCTGCTTTAACTGGTTTATTTTTAAAAAAACTTCTGAGTGCCTCCATTATATTTTAGGCCCCCAAGTTATCTCTAGACCAGGATCTATAGAGAAACTGGTTATGCTGCATGGAAAAGATAAATTGCAGTACTTTACCTATGCAATACTTTAATTTTATTATTCTCATATAGCAATAAACTCAAAGAATAATCTTTGGACAGCAAAGAGATGTTGCTCAGATACTCATGGAGGGGTTTGTTTGTTTGTTTTTTTGACAACAGGAACACTGTTGATTTAAAAATCAAAAGTTCAAAGTGCAGTCAGATACTGCACCTGCAAACTGCATTTGCTGTCAGCATTTTATGTTGTTTCAAAGTCTCTGCTTAAAGAAAATTTCTTCCTCTTTTTCCATAACAAAGAATTAAACAGGACAGGTTCAGGAATGGGTTTGGTGCTGGCTATCACAGCTTGTGTCCCTGCAGGTGAGCTGGGTGTAGGCACAGGCTCTGAATTCCCCATGTTCTCCTTACTAACAAACTCCTACTGCAAAAACCCAGGTGATTGGGCAGGAGAGGCCGTTGCAGAAAGACAGGGAAGTAAAGTTTATTTCCCAGAACCTCTGGAAATCCTTAGGAATATAAGTTCCCTTTACTTTAGTGGGACATTAGGCAGCTACGGCCTGCTACTGTATTTAGTATTTCTCTGGGCTCTCACCCTCTCTTAGGTCTAACAGCTACTTCCAGAACACTGGAAAATTTAAAGGACCTTTTTTTATTGTTACATTTTACTTTTCTTTCTATTCTGTGACTTAATTGGCAGTGATTATTTTTTTAAACAGAGTTTACTGCTACTGTACTTGGCATAGATAAATTCTCCTGCTTAATGGACTTGATACACTGGCATGGATCCCAGAACCATGCAAGTTCGTTGCATGGATCATCAAATCTATTAATGTTATCAGATCCTGGTCCATATTTCACACTTCCCATTGATACACTCAAACAAGCAAGAGAATTACAGAAAATGCAGCTCCCACAATTGCTTGCTGCTTCCATGAACATGCTTGCATAGATGATGGCTACTCAAAATCATGTTTCAAGCATGGAAAGGTCAAAACAGCAGTCCAGACTTCACATACCTGATCCAGAGAATCTCTCCTCTGTGTCAGGATAAAGTTTGGTGCATGCTCCTCTTTGGCAAAGCCAGAGCAACAGAAAAAAACAACTTGTCAAATTTGAGCCTGAGAACAAGATGTTCCTGTGTCCTCTGTTGGCAGATGCACAGCCTAGCAAGAGTAGCCTTTTAGCCATCTGCCACACACTCCCTTCCCAGCCAAACATTTACACCTTTTCTGTGATCAAAATGAAGGTTTCTGGCAAAGAGCTTCCCAGTATTACCTGGAAATGGAGTGAAATTGAAATACTAAGTAAGGATGGTGTCAGCTGGTGACTAAATACACTGAAGGAACAAATCACTGTAAGAATCTAAAAGCATAAACCCAACTCTGTGCTCTCTGCACACAAACTGTGTGCTGCCAGGCATGCTTTGATGGATGCTTTCAGGGAAAAGGATGGCTGAGGATCACCCTGAAGTTTAGTGCTGTTACAGCAGATCCCTCTGATTCTTCTTTCATGCTATTTTGAGAAAGACTTGACTTGGCTCTGGGCTTTATCTGTGCTGACCTGATAACCTCGCATTTGACAATCAGAGAGGTGTTGAGGTCTTTCACTTCCCAGACCACTGATGTTCCAGGTACATCCCGGCTGCTTTGCTTCTGATTTTCTTGACATGCAGATGTGAGACATGGACAACTTTTCATCTTCAACTACAGGACAACCACATTTCCTGCATCCTTAAACCAAGATACACAAGGATCTGTATTTATGTGGCACCTTTAAGCTAAGAAATTCAAAGTTATTCCAAAAGTAACAGAACAGCCTCCCTCAAGTAACTTACTTGAACTTTACCTTTAAATCACCCTTTAAAACCACTTTATTAGAATACTCTCCTCCATCCTGGAGCTATTTAAGGTTTATGCTGCCCAGGAGCTGCAGATGCACGTTCAACATAAAACCTTGCAAGACAACAGAGAAGCCCACAAAAACCCCAGACTGGACACGGTCTGCACTGCACGCCTGCCTCTCCCATTTATGCCAGGACTTGCCAAGTGATGCGAAGCCCTTTGGGAATAAGAGTCACTACAGGATGCGTGGGAGCGAGAGAGCACGAGAGCTCTCCAGGAATCCAGGACAAAACCTCACCCTGACCTCGGCGGGGCTGGGATCCCAGCGAGGGCATTCCCCTCAACCCCGCAGCCTGGAGGAGAAGAAGAGGGAGAAGGAGCGAAACTTTGAGAGAGGCTGGACAGCCGGAGGAGGAGGAGGGTGCTCCGCAAGCCTTGGGGAAGGGCAGCAGAGGCTCCTGCCGAGGGAGTACCTTGTAACTGAGCCGAGAGCGACTCCTGATGCTGCTGGTACTTGAGCGCCGTGGCCTCAGCCTTCCTCAGCTGGCCCTGCAGCTCGTAGTAGAGCATCGCCCCGTACAGGAACCCGAACACCACGGTCAGCAGCAGCAGCGTCTGGAAAATCCGCTTCTGTTTCCGGGAGCACATCCCGTTGCCCATGTCCCCGGCGGGGTCCCGAGGGCCCCCGCCCGTCACGGCTCAGCAGCGGGCTGGAGGCGGCGGCATCGGAGGCCCCGGGAGGAGGAGGAGGAGGAGGAGAACGAGGAGGAGGAAGAAGAAGGGGAGGAGGAGCGGCAGAGGCGGGGCCGGCCCAGCGTTTCAGCCCCTGGGCACGGCCGCGGCTCCCGGGGCGGTCTCTGCGGTGCGGGCGGCAGGGGGACTCATGCCGGGGACGCCGCGTGTGCCTGCGGCCGCGTGCCGGTCCCCGCGGGGGAACAAAGGCAGGTCCCGACCCCGCACTGACGTGTCCCCGCTCGGCCGCGACTCCCCCGCCGCGGGATCCCCGAAGGAAGTCCCGCTCCGGGCGCGGCCTCATTGGGTCGGGCCGCGGGGCTCTGCCCTCCCTCCGGAGCGCATTGGGTGCCCGCCGCGTCCGTCCGCAGCGGGCCGCGCTTCCCGCCCGCCCTCCAGCCTCCAGCGGCGGCCCCGCATCCCCCCAGCTCCTCAGAGCCGCATCCCCCGAGCCCCGCATCCCCCCAGCTCCTCAGAGCCCCGCATCCCATCATCCCCGCATCCCTGAGCCCCTCATGCTCTGAGCCCCTCATGCTCTCAGCCCTGAGCCCGGCATTCCCCGGTGCGGGGCCTTGCGGAGATGAACGGGAGCGGTGGCAGCGGCGGTGACACACAGCGCGTGCCCCAGTGGCACCGGCGGGACCGTCTGGGCTCAGGGGCACCGCGAGGGCAGAGCCCCGAAGAGCCGCTCGCAGCCGAGCACCGGAGGTGTTCGTGGGACCGCAGGGTGGGTTGGGTTGGAAGGGACCTTAAAAATCACCCAGTGCCACCCCTGCCATGGCAGGGACACCTCCCACTGTCCCAGGCTGCTCCAGCCCCAGTGTCCAGCCTGGCCTGGGACGCTGCCAGGGATCCAGGGGCAGCCGCAGCTGCTCTGGGAATTCCGGCCCAGCCCCTCTCACCCTCACGAGGAAGAATTCCCAATACCCCATCTACACCTCCTCATTGCATTAATCTATTTTTTTGAGAGCTTGTCGGCAGCGCTTTGTTTTGGGTGTTGATTGTCACAGCCTTCACTGTCCTTGACCTTTTCTTCCCCCGGAGCCCATCCCAGGCCACTGGTGCATCTCAGAAATGTGCCACCCTAATTCACTGCTCCCAAATCCCTCCGTGGTGCCGAAAAGCGTGACACAGGTCACATATACTTCATCAGCATAAATTCAGATTTAGCCTAAATACAGATCCCTCTCCTAGTGTGTTTTATTACAGGACGAACAAACCCCAACCACGTCTCAAGCTGAACTTAGAAGAATAAGCAAAGAAATTAATATGTCAAAGTTATTTTTTTCCTAAATACATTTAAATCATAAATCTGTGTTTTGCATAGGCATTATTCTGGCTTTAATAGAAAAACAACATCAAAGAAGCTTAAGAAATTATTATTCAAATATTCTGCATATTCCAGTAATTAATAGCAGTCAATACCCCAAGCTAATATGATTTCTACATGTATTTCACATATCTGTTTGATATATTTTCATTTAATGGAATCCCTTGCTCTTAGTTTGAGGAACCAAAGTGTTTGAAATTATGAGTTAGACACCCTAGAAGGAACTGTAATTGCTTTGAAACAGTGATGATTTTAAAAAAAAAAATATCATGACCTTTTCCCTTGTCTTTAGGAAGCTTCCATGAGTGTTTCAAGTTGAGGTATTTCCATGCTTTTCATTTTTTCATTTCATTTTTTTCCATTTCTTTCACGAAAATATTTCCAGGAAGTTTCTTAATCACCCAAGCTGCAGCTCCCCTCTCTCTCCCAAAGTCCTTTAGAGCTGTCCTGTGCTTTTTCCATTTCTAGGCTCTTAAGGCTGAGCTCTGCTGAGTAAAATGAGATAATTCTTTATTTTTTGACTGAGACATTCAAATCACTGGGGTTGATTTATACTTCAGTATTACAGCTCTTCAAATGATTTAATGTTTTGTGTTTCCACTTGTTGATTACATCACCACTCATAAAACCAGGCTGTGTCTTTAATTTTGATCACTTTGCACTGGAGAATAATCGGGTGACGTGTTTAAATGTTTAAAATGATAAAATATAAATTTAAAAGGACACTGAACCCACAGTATTATTTAATATCTATTCCAAATACATTTAATTGATTATGGTGTAAATATACTTTAACTGCTAGTAGAAATAGGCAATATCATTAACAAATACTAGGAGAAAAAAGCAAATTACAATCTCATTTTGTTTAATCAAATATTACTTATATTCAGTAGCTGCT
Organism: Cinclus cinclus; assembly: GCF_963662255.1. Taxonomy (NCBI): domain Eukaryota; kingdom Metazoa; phylum Chordata; class Aves; order Passeriformes; family Cinclidae; genus Cinclus; species Cinclus cinclus. The sequence continues at coordinate 3,532,090 of NC_085055.1, forward strand.
AGTGATAGATCTCTTCAGCTCGTGTAAATTGTGATTCTCCATGAACAAACCAATTAAAGTTGAAATGAGGAATTTATTGGGAGCAAGGGACTATTATGTGAAGCGATTAGGCAAATTTGAATTGAAAGTCCCAAAATGGAAAGGGTTGGACCTAAAAGAGGCTGTAATATACTAAAAAGCATTAAATTAGTTGCTGGGAGAGAAATGTTACTCAGCCTAATCACTGGATACGTTACTGATCTAATCAGGAGGGATGAGGGATGAGAGCTTTCCCAGCCGTGGGGAGCTGGGAGGCTGCAGAGGGAATTCGTGGCAGGAATTTACACGGAGCCATTTATCAGCTCTGGTTCCATTTCCTGCGCAGAGGAGGTTTGTGCAACCCAACTGCCTGTGAGTTTGTGCTGCTCAGCACCAGCCCTTGGCCAAAGCACTGGCCAATTCCTTCAGATTTGACCAAAAAAAAAACAAAAAAAAACGTTGAGCAAAATGAAGTTCCTCTTAAGTTTTGAGAAATGTGTAAATTACAAACCTGCGAGTTCCTCTCTGTATACTCAGACCTGGATAACTGGGAACCTGACAGGGGAGAGATGTCAGAAAAATCCCATTTCCCTCAGACACAGGTTCTCATCTGGGAAGTGCACACCTCTGGAATTTGGGTGCCAAATTCCAAAGTTCCACCGCAGAACTACATTTTTTTTTTGTTTGCTTGTTTCCTTTGATTATTTTCTTCTTGTAAAATATTTTTTTTGTATTTTCTGTTATTTAGTTTTACAGGACTCAATGCCACAATTATTACACCTCTAATAAAAATTATTATTGAACAGCTTTGAGTTTTTGCAGGACAGTGTAATTAGGACAGCAGCTGAACAGATCAGGCAGCAGGTCTTTTATTTATTTTTATTTTATTTTAATCTTCCCAGTCAATGGATCCAGGATCCCAAGCGATGGAAATGCACGGTGAAGGTTGTCCCACACAAGTCACAGCCTATTTGGCTGCCAGAATTAAGGAATGTCCTGGCAAGGCATCTGTTATTACCTTTCCAGCTACAAAGTACATTCCAGCTGCAGATGTTGAACCTTTTTGTCCAGTGGCTAAAGCTTACAAAAGCATACAAAGATTGTTTTAACATGCAGGGTCATCTCTTAGTGATCAGAAGCTGCAGAATAAAAAGATTGGACTTGAAGAGGTGAATACTCCTGGGAAAATTGTATTTATCCCTGCTTGAGGTCATAATTCTTGTGACACTGGGGGAAGTCAGGATTTTTATAGCTGGGCTATGTCTGAGTGATCAGTTGAACTCTGCTGATGTTCAGATTGGAGAACAGGAGGGCTGTTTTAATATAGAGAGTTCTATGCTATTTAATATTCTGAGGGGAAAAAAATGATCAAACATAAGGCATCCCAAACTGGACACTCCACATTATCAGAGCTTTGACATTTATGTTCTTGTGCCCGCAGTTCTGGATGTGGAATAGGAGATGATGATTGACTTTTACTTCATGGATGTACATAAAGACACCTTTCTGAAAAGCCTCCAGCATTCATGGTAGGAATGGGGATGAAACACTGGTGAGAAAATTTTGTGGGGGTAACAAGAGTAATTTAAACAATTCTCCAATGAGGTGAGAAATGTTCCTGGTGGAGATAACTGAGGGGGCTACACTGCAACTTTATCTCGTTTCTGGTGCTTCCTGACTTAAAAGAGTCTTGTCATTTTACTGGCTCAAAACCATTATCCTTAGTAAATAATTCATGCAGGTAAGTAGATGCATTCAAATGTACATCTGTTGTAGCAGGACTTGGAATCAGCGGAGCCGTATTTGCCACAGAGCTACAAATTCACTTTACACATGCAGGATGCACTTGGAATGGCCATACGTGATTTTGTGCCATTGCCATGCAGTCCCCACAGCTGAACTGCAGTGGATCCTGTGCTGGAGCCTGTCAAGGCAGAACAATTTCTAAGAAACACTGAAATTTGATCAACCTTTTGCTGCAGCCCTTAGAGGAAAACACCCCTCCTCGTGCCATTACATGTTCCATTGTTCTTAACATGACAGCTCCCATAGAAACAGTAGTAACACCTAAAATAAAGAGTATATCCCACATATTTTAAACAGTGAATTGACTTTAAACAGTGCTTGGGTGATCCTCCTGATGAGAAATTTGCAATTGGAAACCCCTGTTCCTGAGAAACAAAAAAGAAAAATAATAATGTTTGAGTGCTAGTGATAATCTGGATACTCCTGTAATTAAGGGGCAGGATATTTGAGCCTTTGGGCACTGATCTAACGACACATTTTGTGCATTTTCACAGGGATCTGTTTGTATTTTACTTCTGTGTGGTTTTCTGATGCTGCAGATCCCTCTGAACCAGTGGGTGAAATACAAACAACAGCTTGGGCTGCCCCGAGGATAAACAACTGCACATCAAAGTCCTGGGGCTGTGCCTGCAGCCAGGTGGGAATGGGAGGGAAAAATCCTAAATGAGAGGAAAATGCCCTGACTCCTGGGGAGCACCACGCAGGTGTAAGGACACGGGAGCCTGGTGGGTTCTCTGTGCCTGGAGTTACATAGGACATACACATAGGATAATCTCCAGTGGTTACTTTTTCCTGGTGCATTCCTCGTCAGGCTGCCCAGACTGGAGGCTGTGGCAGATGCAGGAGTAAATAGGTCAGTGAATTTTAATTATTCCATCCCTTGCTTTTTCCAGTCTTGTCACACTTATCCACTTTTCTTTTTTTTTTTTTTTTTCACAGTCTTTGTTTTTCCAGCACCTGGATAAAAGCCAGGGTCTGTTATCCTACAGCTGTAAAACTGCCTGGCCTTCCAGAAATCTCATCTTCATAATTGTTTACATTATCATTGCACTGTAAGACACTGAGTGATGAACTAATGTACATGGCTTGATGTTATGTCTGGGATATCCTTGTGACTTTTAAAAGATCTGAAATGGCGATTTTCAAATGGAGTTTGGAAACTCTTACTTTGTGAAGTTAATTTGAGAAGAGAAAAACAACCACTCTGGAATTTATGTTTGAAAACTGAAGAAATGTAGATAAAGTATTGTAAATGAGCTTAAAATGAACTCAGGACTTCAACAGCCATATCCACATTCATTTTCATGGGACTATTATCTCTGTTAATGATATTATTATGGCCTGGCAGAAAACAGAAAGCTGTTTTTCCAGTCAGTTACAGGGTTATCACCAAAGAGTAGCTAATTTAATTGGAGTTACTGACTTCTAGCTTCTTCTTATTCACCAGGAAAATGTGTGCAGGCTTTTTTCCCAAAATGTAACTATCTTTCCTTATTGTTAGTCTTGGAAGGGCTTTGTTGTTACATTACAAACTAAAATTAGTACCAGTCCAAAGGAATTCTACATTTTTTTTTGGGAACTTTTATAAGAGTATGGAGGAGTGGAGAGAAGGGCTGGATTAGAGAAAGAGGTGCTGAAAAATCTCAGTCTCTTCTGAAAGATATCCAAAATTACTTCAGTCCTATTAGTGGCAATTACTCTTGATTACTTCCTGTTGGAAGAATTATTGTGTTTTATTTGCTACCAAAGCCTCATTTGAGGCATTCTCTTATTTCCTGGAAGATGAATGGCTGCTGGCAGCTCTCAGTCACTGCTCCATCAGTTTTCCTCACAGCTTTCCCTGTTTCCCAGCTCCCTGGTCTGTCTGGGATTGGGGTGTTCCTGCAGAGGTCAGGATTATTATGCACATGAGTGAGGATGACAAAGTAAAGAACCTCTAGTGACTCAAATGATGAAGGTCCTAAAAGAAATAATTAATGGCTGTACCAGTCAGACTGCTGAACCAGCCGTAGAAGCCACACTGGAAATTGATCTTTTTTGTCTGGGAAAAAAACATAAGTTGGCTTTTGGCTTGGATCCATCCAGCACTGTAAGGACAGGAAAAAAGATCCTGGGAGCTGTTTGTTTTTGTAGTTATTAAAACAGATGAGCTCAGAGTTTGGAAATGCTGAAAAAAAAAAAAAAAGAAAAATAGAAGGGGAGAGAAGACCTGGAGCAAAGCACGGGGAATTCACTCTCACGGTGGAGAGGGAATGTTGGATATCGGTGCCACCTAGTGGGAATTATCCAGAATATCAAGGAGAGCCAGGCTGCTGCTTTTCACCCTAAAAAAAAAAAAATCTCAGAGAAATAAAGAAATTACTGATGATGGTGTAAACCTTACTCAGTAAGTAAGGCTGGGAGCGTGTGAGATGAAGGCTGCAGGTGGTGGATGGAAAAAGTGAAGTTAATGAAATCTCTGGTACAGCTCCTTACAAGGGGACTGTGTCTTGTAGAGTTAGGCAACAAAAAGCCCCTAACACTGCTCAGTGGGTGCAGGGGAGCTTTTTGCCTGTGGAATATTGCCCTGGAAGGTTGGGGAGGGTCTTGAGACAGTGCACATGCAGGATTTATTAACCATACCTGGGGTGGAAGTGCTTGGAGGCAATGGAACTCATAAAGTTTTACAAGCATTTACACACCACATTTACATTGTGAATAAAGAAGTGCTACAGCTGCTGGCAAGAACCTCTGTACAGAGTTTCTGCCTTATAAATAATGAGCCTTGAGAGCAAAGCCTATTCACCTACAGTATCAGACATTCTTGTGCTTTGGCCATGGTGATGGGCAGTCCCTGAGAGCCATGAAGTCCAGCTCAGTGTCTGCCTTTTTTTGTTTGACTGAAAAAAAAAATAATTTCCTTAGGAGATTATGTTGCAATCAGACAAGGGTGTTGTGTTTGTGTGTTTTTCACTTTCAAACCTTGCAATTCATTGTCTAACTCAGGCAGATTTACCAGAGGGCAGCAATCTCAGATATGACATTCCTGAAAGTTTGATGGAAATAAGTGTTCATGCAGAGGAGAGTCAGCCAGGGGGAAAAGTGCCATCAACTGGTCCCTAATAACATGGAAAAATACTTAATACATACTGCTAGCACAGAAAAAAACTACCAATACTTTTCATAGTAAACTATAAACCACAAGATTTTCAAAGATAAGCTTCAGCTGGAAGTATTTGTTTAGGCAAAAGCAAGAGAAAAGTGGTAATAAAACAGGAATGTGAGTGGGATCGGGGCATTGAGCAGCATCAGGGTTTCACTCCTGATTCCATTCTGCAGTGGGATGCCAGCACACTGGCACCCTGGCACCACTGAATGCCACAAGGATTCTCAGCTGGAATGCATTTAGATCCTGGCAAAAACCCAAACTGTTTTCCTTACCTGGAAACAGCTCCTGCTGTTTCATAACAGAGAAACCTGGTGCACTCTGAACACATTTTTGCTGTTTGCCACTCATTCTGCTTTAAATGTGAGATCACCTTGTGTGCAGGTGGGGCTCAGAGCTGCAATGTGTGACTGCCAGAAGGGGCTGATTTAAAAGGGGATGGCAATTTACAAAGTTCCAGGAAAAACAAAAAGAAACGGAATGAACTCCTGGTCTCTGTGACACCCTGGGACACCTTTGCCTCTCTTGTCTCTGGGTCAAAGGGTCCCTCTCTTCCTCCTCATTTAATGTGGAAAGAGGAGGATTTGTTTCACGGGGAGCTGGCTTTGCATCTGTAGGGATCAAGGATGTGTTTGCAGCAGGTCAGGCCAGTTCTTGAGGAGGAGAGGTAGAAAGGAAATGATCCCAGAAGCCTGGTGATGCAGATCCCAGAATCCCAGAATGGTTTGTGTTGGAGAGGACCTTGAAGAACATCCAGTCCCACCCCCTGCCATGGGCAGGAACACCTTCCACTATCCCAGGTTGCTCTAAGCCCCCTCCAACCTGGCCTGGAACACTTCCAAGGATGGAGCATCCATGATCAATGGGGACAGTCTACATGTTTCACCAAATAATTCAAAACCCCACAGCATCAGACTGTGGAAACCTGATTGTCTGTGGCTTCTCTTTGGATATTTTATGCCTTTTGGAGTGTCACTTTGGCTGACCTGCTCCAGGGCTGGGACGCGAGACTTTGGAGAGGAGCTGTGAATGGTATTTCTTGCATGTTGTTTATTATCTTCAAAAGGAATCTCCTTTTCAAACAGCCCCATGGGAGTTCCTGTATTTAAAAATAGCAACTCTAAAGGGCTTCAGTTTTCCTTTGGGCTTAGCTTCTTCCAGATTGCATGAGTCAAGGAAAAGCCTGAACATACAGGGAGGAAGTGACATAGACACATTGCTCATGATGAGAGCGCTCAGCAAATGGGAAACAGAAATTTGGCAGGGGCGGTAAGGAAGATTAAAATACATCTGGAGTAGAGCTGTGGTATTCCAAGGGGTGAAATAACCAAAACAACTGGAAATCAAAATGCATTATTGGATATTTTACCATTCAAATGCCAGCAACAAGAAGAGGGAATTTGCCAAATTCCGATAAAATAGTATTTTATTATGGTGAGCTTTATGCAGTGGCTCAGGTAAACTTCCTGGTTGCTAAAAATTAACTTATTTTATCTCTAATGAGACTGGAAAATGGAGAAAGCTGCTGCAGCAAAGCAATAGAGTTTTTGAGTTCATGTAGCATATGTAGAAGAAACCCACTGTTAGGAAGAGCTGATGATTTGTCTCCAGTTTCAGATGGCAGAAATCTCCAAATCTAAAGGTAAAATAATTGCTGACCTCTTACCCTTAAGAATGATTGGTTGAAAGTGTAATTCCTAACCCAATCAAGTAAGAACTGTTTACCTAAGGGCTGCACTGCTCAGAATTGCTATTTAGTGCATGTTATGTACATAAAACAAAGACTGGAATTCCTACAGACACTTTCCTGGGTGACACCCTCTTTCTGTTAAAGCAAACATCAGGTTATTGACTACAGCATACTCTAAATTTCACTTTTACTTTCTTTTCCCTTCACAATTTAAGAGGTGATTGCTTTGTTTTGACTTGACTCATAACCTGAGGCATGACTAACGTTGATGTGCAGCGATAAAACTTCCTGTTAGGGTAAATCCCAAGAAACTCGAGCAACTTTATTGTCAATTTGGACTCATACCAATGCTACAGTGGAGGATTTTTTTTCATTTTTATTTCCACAGTAAAAGTAAGAGGCCCCAGCTGAAAGATGACAGCCAGGCTGCATGTTAAAGCAGTTTAGGTCCAGGGCCAGACCTGTATTCTGCAGCCTGAACCTTTTTCTAATTAAAATACACTTGATCTACTGTTACAGTGTTTGAGAGCTTTTGAAGTCAGACTCTCCCTTTTCTACTTTTGCAGAGTATTTTGAGAAAAGAGCGTTTTCTCTGCTTTGGGACACATAAATGGAGCTTGGTTAATAGATGAGAGTAAGCACAGGGTAGATGAGGTTATAAACTTATTTTTCCACTTTGATGTGTCTGTCCTAAACCTCCAATTTTTTTACAGCATTTATCACAATGGTATTTGATGATACACCAGGTTTAAGAGTGTGCTTGCTGTCTTTTCCTCCCCCCTCAGCACAGTGTCCAGTCTTTTTAGAGCTCTAAGTTTCAGTGCAAATTTTGAAACTTGTTCAAGAAGTAGGTTTTATATGATTTTCTCAAGACATGAAGCCTCAGGATCAGTTGGGATTACCCATCCTCTTTGTCACTTATAACCAAATTTGCCAGTATTCCTCTATAAATACCAAAGGCACATGGCCTCATCTGAAGCAAATGTTTTTTAAATGGAAGATAAATTTCCATTTTTTCCCCATAGGAATTACAATATCTAGGACGTTTTTCTTGAAACAGATTTCTTCTTTTATTTGAAGGGAAGAGCTAAACCCCTGACTTTAACAAGCCTCATACTGTTAGCAATGTGCTTTTTAGAGCTCACTCCAAAGCCCATGCAGATATAGCATGATATTTGATGTATTCCTGTGAATACAACACACAGCTGAAAACTTCGGGTTCTCAGAGGCTGGATGACACTCCTGAAGTGTCCCTTCTTGGGAAAACAGTTGTTCTAGAAGAGCAAGAGTTGATTTACACTTGATGGTTGGCATATTAACCTCAGAGGACACTCTACATCAGTCTTGTTTGGGTTGAGGGCTCCCTTGGATCCCTGGAAGTGTCCAAATCCAGGTTGGACAGGGCTTGCACCAGCCTGGCATGGTGGAAGGAGTCCCTGCACATGGTAGGGGCTGGAATGAGATCTTTAAGCTCTTCCAAGTCAAACCATTCTGTGATTCTTTTGTATGGTTCTAAGACTAAAGTATTCCAGACCCTGTGACTGTTTTGGACACCTTGTTGAAAAGTCTTGTTGTCATCTCAAGCCAGGTGGGGACTGTACTGTGAATCTCCATTTCTTTTAGGTTGGGGGAAGGGTTTCTTCCTTCAAATAATGAGCAGGTTTCACTGAAACAACCAACCAGGAATGTGCTCCTGCCAATTTAAGTTATTTTTCTTTGCACCTAAAGATTGAGTCTGGAAAAAATGTTGGGTTTTTTTTTTTTAATGTTTTACTTTGATCATGCTGCTTCTCTGTCCAATATCTTATAAATTCCTCTTGCCTTGAAGTTTATGTGATCTTTACTTTGAGACAATATTTACCCCTGAGATCAGGACTCTGTAGTTGAATGGAACTTGGGAAAGGGATTAGAAAATACGGGGTATGGGCACATGTGTAATATGTGCAGTAAAGAGCTTTTAGCTGGTGTCTCTCCACCCCTAGTGCCTCTCCAGAAGTGGCCAACAATACTGATACACTGAAGAGGATGATGAAGGAAACAAAGAGAGAAACAAAAGGAAAAAGCAAAGAGGCTGATTGATGATCCCCAGCTCATTAGTAAACTTTTTAAAAGGAGGGAAACACACCAAAAATTCCTCCCTCCAATCTCCCTGGCGTGTCCTATTTTTTAGTTTCTCCTAGAATGCATCTGCCTTCTGGACAAAGGCCACCTATGTTTTGCCACATTTTAGGATTCTGATTCCTATTCATCAGCAAGAAGCTTATCCAAGCTTTTTTAGGAACCTCCATGTGGATTGAGGGCTGTGTGACCTTTAACTTAATTTTTCTATGACAATAAGTACCACAAAAGTAAATGGCTGGAGTACATTTGTGACAGTATTTGCACAAACAAATCCAGCAAATCCTTCTGGGGTTCTTAGTAACCTCTCAAATGCTGAATAATAAATAAGCCCTTTGAAGTGAGTACATAATCCTTTTAGGGGGTTTTTCAATGAAATATGACTTCATGTTTTAGACGTGGCAGGGAAGCCTCTGTATGCGAATCACCTTGTGCTGATGAGGTTTTACTTTTTAATGAGGGGAGAAATGCTGACTGAAGTGCAGCCATGTTCTACATTAAAAAGGAGCGGTATATTTGTTAGCCAAATTTAACACCTTGTAACAAGAACATCCAGTGACAGAAATATTTCTTGCAAGTGCAGCCTGGTGGGAAAATGCTGAGGTGTTCTGGCTCTCAATGTGCACAGCACAGTTCTACTTTCTGTGGGTATGGGCGCTGCCAGGATGGGTCCTAAAACTATTCAGGTGTGGTCCCAATGTTCATTTTACATTATTTTAATCCATTGCAGTCTAGGAATGGCACTGGCACCTGAACTTCTCAGAGGCTGGAGCCAAGTGGGAGTTGGTCTCCCTTCCTGCCTTGAGTTGCATGAGAGGAGGTTTAAGCTCAGTATAAGGGAAAATTTCTTCATGGAAAGGGTTGCCAGGCAGTGGAGCAGGATGCCCAGAGCAGTGATGGAGCCAGCATCCCTGGAAATGTTTGAAAACTGTGTGGATGTGGCACTCAGGACAGGGTTTAGTGGTGAACACGGTGCTGGTGCTGGGTTAGCACTGGACTTGATGACCTCAGAGGTCTCTTCCAACCTTAAAGAGTCCATGGCTTTATGATCCCTGGCTGGAAGAAACTTCTCCAGTCCATCTGGTGCTTCTCTCTGACACAAGGGGTTTTTTACACAGGTGATCTCTCTCTACTATTCAGGCAGAGTCAGTTTGAGATTTTTTCCTTCCTCTTCTTTCTTCTCTCCTTGTTCGATGATCTTTAGTCACAAATTATTTAAATTTCTCTTCTATTTACACTCCAATATGCCTCAGCAGCATCAGCCTGTGTTGGGTAACCCTGAGAACTTTGGTTTATGTGCCCGTTCAGTGACATTTCGGACTTAATGCAGGGCCAGGACCCTGGATGTTATTCCTGCGGGGAACAGGAGCTTCACAGACGCCCTTCAGTCACATATTCCAGTTCCAGAGGAGAAGGGAAGGTGGGACCAGGCGCTTTCCTGGGATCCCCCTCTCCCGGTGCCTTTTCGGGATGCGACCGCCAGGTGACACCAGATCCCTGATGCTGGGGACATCCCGGCAATTCCCGCTTTTCCAGGACATTCGCACTTTTCCGGCGATTCCCTCATGTCCCGAGCATCCCTGCTTTTCGGGGCATTCCCACATCACTCGACCTTCTCGCACCTCCCAGCCATTCCCACACCTCGCATTCCCGTATCTCTCGGCCATTCCCGCTTTTCCGAGCATCCCCGCACCTCCCGGGCATTCCCATATCACCCGATATTCCCGCACCTCCCGGCCATCCCCGCATCACCCGACTATTCCCGCACTTCCCGACTATTCCCGCACCTCCCGAGTATTCCAGCTTTTCTTGGGCATTCCAGCTTTTCCAAGCATCCCGCACCTCCCGTGCATTTCCACGTCTCATGGCCATTCCCTCACCTCCCGGGCATTCCCACATATCCCGAGCATCCCTGCACCTCCCGGGCATTCCCGCATCTCTCGACTATTCCCGCACCTCCCGGGCATTCCCGCATATCCCAGACAAGGCAGACTGGGAGAGCTGGGTTTGGCCAGAGAGGGAACGCTGGGCTGAGCACGGAGAGCTTTGGCTACACTTTTGTCTCCTTTTTGTCTGGACAAACGAAGCCCTGGGAAGGTAAAACCACTTCGGTTTCTATTTCAGACTTAATAAAATGAATATTCCCCCAGAAGGTGACTACAGAGATTGAGCTAAACTCCAAATATTAAACTTGCTGAAAAAACCCCCAAAACCCTCAAATCGTGGTTAGAGTTCCATAAGCCAGCACATTTGTTTTGTGGAGGTCCCTGGAAGTGCTGGCTCCTGAAAATCTCCTGGTCTGAAGGATCTGTGTGAGGGGAGCTTTGTGAGAGCTTCTTTCAACCCTTCTGCCCTTCATATTCCAGGACACCTTTGTGGAAAGCCTTTTGTTCCCATCCTCCTATCCCTGGCTTCCTTGTTTATTTGTTCCACAGAATTCCTTCAGAAATCCGTGCAGCTGGGATGGATTCTGCTCCTCAGGTGTTTCTATCTGCCCTGAGCTGTTGTTGGTTTCCTGCTCCTCTCTCCACACACCTCCTGCTCCTGTGCCATTCCAGGTGTTTGAGGAACATCTGGAATTTTGCAGGGCCTACAGGACTTGGCTACTGAAAGAAACGGTGTTTCCTCCTCCACAAAGCAGTAAATACTACACTGACATTCTTCTTCAACTCTTCTGCTCCCTTCAGTGAGAGTAGAATCTGTTCAAGGAAAAGTTACCTGTCACGCTTTATTTCAAAGGGGTCTTTTTTTTTTTTTTTATTCACCAGTTTTATCTCAGAGCCAAAAAAGAAATGGAAAATAGAAAATAGGAAAATAAAGGACCCTTGCCCAGTTTGCGGCAATTTCCTCACTGAGCTCAGAGATGTTCATTATATCACAAAACATAAAACTGTGTTTGATAATGTTCAACAAAGCTTCCCATGATCTGATGCATTGGCGTGGCCCTCAGGATAACTGCTCTGAGCATCCCATCTCTGCTTCACTTTGGACATGTCACAAGTTGCCTTTTCCTCCCCTGGGAATGAGGGATGATGGTTTTCTTCTCCCAACGTGTGGTTTATTTAAACTATAGAAATGTAATCTTTCACTGTGTATTTTTAACAACTGATTTTATTTCAGTGGACATCCCTTGACATTAATAGAATGGAAAAATATTTGCTGTGACTTTTTAATTTTTTTTTTTTTATGCCTATGAATTGTTGATAATATTCAGGAAAACTTTTCCAGAATTTTTAGGCATCCTTTGCTGGAGGTTTGTAAAATGTTTTGAGATCTGCAGGATGAACACTCAAAAGTGCCAAGTGAGATGATTAACAGCGGATGTTTCTTACCTTGAAAATATTCAGAGTTTCATTGGAAACAAGAATAAAGTGTTTGTACCCAGCTGATGGAAACTGGGGGCTTAAAAAAAGAGAAAATTTAATTTCCTTCTTCCCTTCTCTGCAGCTCTCATCCTTCTTTTCCTTGACCTGCTGTTCTCAGGGTGCTGATGAGTTGCTTATTTTCAGTGCAAATTTCATTCACACAGCCCAAAGCCTGCACTGGAAGTGAAGCACTTTGGCTCAGGTAGCCTCATTATTTTTCTCCTGGCACAAGGGGGGATTTGAAAAGCTTAAATGAAACCAACAGGTACCTGTCTCACCTGCACTTGTTAGAAATGCTTACTTGGTACTGAGTTTGTGTACTTGGGCTTGTACAAAAATATTGATGGCAAATTGGTTTCAAACTTTTTGCAACAGGGTTCCTGTGGCATCATAGGATTATTTATGTCTCAGAATTTTGCCCCTTAATGTCCAGGCTTTATTTCACAACTAAAAATGCATCTGTTATCTCTGCTAAATGGGCTTTTTACCACTGCACAGCTCCACAATCACTGGGAACTGCTCAAACTGGAGGCCTCAGTCAGGGCCCTAAAAGGAGAGGAAAGTGGAAATTTGTGTAAATGGAATTCTTCAGGGCAGCTCCAAATGGGGCTTGGGGTCACTCGCTTTTCTCAGGAACAGCTTTTATAGGAGATGCTTGTGGAGGGAAAATCCTGGCAATCTTAAAAGAATTGGAAACGTGTTTTTCTTTTCAATGGACATCTGTTGTGCTAAAGACAAAACAGGATTAGAAAATAGTGATGGCTCTGTGGCTCCAGATTATCTTCACTGCTTGTCCATCCCCAGAACAAACGAGATTTGTCCAAAGTCTTGCTGAGCATTAGTTAAGTGTTGATGTAAGTACAACAGTCTGAAGTGTTCTTGGAGAAATCCCATCACAACTCAGGGAAACGTGAGCCAAAGGCAGAGCATCCCCAGCATCCTGGAGTTTACTCTGCTAGAGGGGAGCTCCAAATTCTTAGGAGAAATTATAAATGCTCCTGGAATGCAACTTCTGCAGCTTTAGTTTGTCATCTCTGAGCACATGGGCTCTGGTTGATTGGCAATGAAAAGCGAGTCCAATGTGTTGGACAAGGTCAAAGCATTTTAAGGCAGCAATTTCTTTCCTTGGAAACATGAGGCAGAGATGTTTCACCAGCAAAGTGGAGGTCGGGATGATTCAGGGTCAGACTTTAAAGTGTCAGCCTTGAAAGAGTGATAAACAGAGAATTTTCCACTGTTCAACTGGTTTTACAGCTGATTACTCCGCAGTGAGCACAGGTAGTCAGTCATAAAAAACCCTGCTACTTTTACACCTGAGGGGAGGGGAACGTGCTGGAAGTTTCTTTGAACACCCAATTTTTTTGGTATGCTGTAAACATGTCAGGAAAGCTCTTTGCAGGGTGAGATTTTCCCTCTGGGTTCTACGAGTTGAAAACTGGCTGGGCTAGGTAGTGACAGTCTTCTTAGAGCTTCAGCACAAGTTGGACATGATCCTTATTCCAGATTAGAAGATAAGATTGTGTGCATTTTGTTTGTTAGAAGCAGGACATTCACGGAGTGAGAATAATTCATATTTCCTAAGCATACCACATTTCTTTAATGTGCCTTTTCTACAGGCAAAATGTGTCTGTGTCCTGTCCGTCATCTGTCCAAGAAATGGGAAAATGAGTGACAGAAACTATTTGTTAAAAATGGTTTAAATTGTTCCACAAATGCTACAGGAAAGAAACATTCTTTATGTAGTTACACTGTGAACTATGCTAGAAGTGAAATATACTGGGGGAGAAAATGTGGTCAGTGGGCTTAAACGTGTTAAAGGGCTTTTATTTACATGGATGATTCACTTTGCCAGCTCTGATTTATAGATCTGTGGATTCTGGCTAAATAGCCATTTGAATAGCATTTTCCCCTCATAACCACATACTAGAGCTGGAGTTTGCTCAGCAGAACTGTCACCCCCTAGCTCCAAAGACCAGATCTTTCTCAGCATCCTGATCTGTCTAGGGCTTAATGGGAAGAAATTTGTTTTACATATCTGGGGATAATAAAACAAAATCACTGCAGAAGGGAACAGGTGGAAACATTCATGTTCTCTGATGTTTAGACTTGTATATCACAACAGCTAGTGATTTCTAGAGACTGATGGTTTATTATTGGTTTATTTCTCATAATTAGGCTGTCTGTGTGCTCACACGGACTTTGTGAGTCACATCTCAGCTCATTATCTTGGGAAACAGACCTATTATTTTTGAAAGCCATCCAGTCAATAAATTAGCTTGGAAGAAATGATAGTCCAAAACACCTTTTCAATAGATTGCTGTCATGCTTGGTTCCTATCAAAGAGAAGGCTGGATTTTTTGTCATGACATATGGATTAACTGAGCCTTTCCTGCTGTGAGAAAACAAAAGGCAATTGGTGATGCATGGAGCAAAAAAGATCTTAAAACAGAGACATCAACAAAGAAACACGACAGCATGAAAAGACAGAGTACAGTCTGCTGTCCACATTTACAAAGTCATCCTGCCTGTAGCTGCAACATGCAGCTTTTGCCTGGTTTTGCCTCAAACAAGGTGACAGTGTTCCTTCACTCCAGCATCTCAAACCCTGCACCCCAGACAGGAGGGGGGAGATGTTAACCAGAGTTTTTTGGCCATGATGGTGCTTTCATGCTTACTGTCAAGCCACAAGAAGCTCACCCAGAGTGAGCAAGGAATAATTCTCCAGGCACAACTCCTTTCTTTTCTCTGGCTTCCATTTGCTCTTCCAAACTGGGGCCATATGGAAATTTCAGTGGGATACAACAGAACGTACTGACTGCCGTATTTCCCCCACATTATTTATGCATGAATATGGCTTTTACCTGATATAATTGTTTTCCTTGTGTTTTATGCAGTTCTGATGTATTTAAATAGCTCATTACATAATGTTTAATGGGACTTTGTAATTGCCAATTACATCTTGATGCTGGATGTAGATACAGTGCAGAGATTTAACACAGCTGGTTCTCATCTGCTGTGAGACAAAGGCTCTGTGCTGGATCAGCTCACATCCTCACCAGATCATAAAATCACAGAATATCCTGAGTTGGAAGGGACTCACCAGGATCATCCAGTCCAATTCCTGGCCCTGCACAGGCACCCCAACAATCCCACCCTGTGCATCCCTGAGAACAGTGTCCAAAAACTGGAGCTCCCAGGGGCTGTGCTGACTCCCTGGGGAGCCTGGTCAGTGTCCCACCACCCTCTGGGAGAAGAAACTTTTCCTAAAACCCAACCTAAACCTACCCTGGCACAGCCTCATGCCAGATCCTGAGGCTCAGGGGTTGTTATACTGTGGGTGAGGGAAAGCCCTTGTTTGACAGGAGGATTTTCTTCCTGAGTGCAGCTTCAGGAATTTTGTACTTCCTGATGTGATATTTAAAATTGAATCAAGTGAATCTTGATTATTATCTTGTCTTCTTGCTCAGGTGTTCTGAACTGATATTTGGTTTTTACCCCTTAAGGATCTGAGCATTTCTGTTTCAGTGTCTTTAGTAATAAATGCTTAGAATTTTCTTGGTTTTCAGAGAGGCGGGTATTTTATCTACTATCTCTTTAAAAGTGTGTCACTTCTCTGAAATTCGGGCTATTTGTGTGAAAAATTAATTCATCTATTGTGCAGTTGCTGTCTTTTTGACTATTGCTTTTAAGTGTGATTGATTCTTAAAGAACAGCTAATAGAGCTCTTTGCCCACTATCCTCTTGTCATTGCTGGAGATAGAAAGAACCCTTTCAGTGAGAGAAACTATTGATTTTATTACACCTTGTACAGACTGCCATCAAAACAGAACCAGGGAGCTTGATCCTTCCCTTTCTAATCCCTGCTTTACATTGGTAATTCCTCTGGCTCGTTTCTGTGAGAAATGAGAGAGGCTCACACGACCTCTGCAGATGGAAGGCTTGGAGCTGC
The DNA here is from genome assembly GCF_963662255.1 of Cinclus cinclus. Classification (NCBI taxonomy): domain Eukaryota; kingdom Metazoa; phylum Chordata; class Aves; order Passeriformes; family Cinclidae; genus Cinclus; species Cinclus cinclus. Next base: position 3,548,181 of record NC_085055.1, read on the forward strand.
CATCCCTTAAAACATTGTCCCTTAACATTACTCAGAAAAAAAGCATAAGGACTGTGGGGCTTGCACAGAAACCCTCAGAAGGCAGAAGAAAATGGTCACGTCTCTACTTTACCCACAGAGCCTTTAATTATTGATGAGCTCTACCTGCTTACATAACTCCCATAATATAAACAGACCTGCACATCACACGGATTAATGGGTTTGTCCTTAGGCTACCTTGGCAAGGCAGGGAGAACTTAAAGGGAAATTTGAAATTAAGGCACAACCCCCCCTGTGCCTGAAGACATGGAGGTGAAATACAAGTGCTTTAATGCTGGCAGTGCAGTGAGAATTGCCAGCCCAAAGCTCACAATGGCCATGATTTTGATCGTGATGTTTCCCTGATGCTTTAACAATCTGTTCCAGCTTGTGTTCAGAACTGTCTCTGTCAGAGCAGGGCTTTGCCTGCCCCTTGCTGACACCCCTCTGTGCAGCCTGAGATAACCTCTCCAGAAGTCATGGAGCCAGTATTTATCCTCAACAGGAATTATGCTGGAGGACACAGGTCTCTATACTTGCCCAACAGTTCAAAAGAAAATAGCTTCCTTCAGTGTTTCCTGTACTTCTGCCAGCCTTCACCTTTGGAGGCACCTGAGAAAGGTGAAATTAGGATGAGGAATTGCTTATTTCAGGAAAAATGCTGAGAGGAAGAGGAAGTCTAGACAGGGATGGAGATGGGTGAAGGTGCTTAGAGAAGGAGCAGAAGAAGGCACTGAGCTGAAAAAGAGATAACTTGGCCTTGACCCCTCATCTAAAGATTGCTAAATTATCAGTGATCACTCAACATAAAGATCAGGTCAAGCCCAGACTGCAGAACGTAAACAGACAGGAATTTGTTCATAGTCAGGATTTAAGGCTAGAGGAAAGTGAGATTTAGGACACACCTTTGTCCCTTATGTTTTCCTATGGGATAATTTACATGGCTTCCTTGTGGTGATGCTGTGGATCCATTTCTCCTCTGCTCCACGTTTAGAAACTGCAGCTCTACTTTAGGGGCTAAACAGCCTGAAGTTATCTTTCTTCACAATTTGACAACTCTTCTCATGACTCATTTCAGGTCACCTATGAGCTTTGGGAGCAAGAAAACAAACCTAATTCCTATGAACTTTTAATTCCTAAGCTGTCAAATTCGGGTTCCCATGCTGTGTTTGCTGACCTTTCAGTAAGTAAAACCAAGCCTTAAGAAGGACAGAATGGTTTATCAGTAAATAATGTCTATCTGAATGATACCACTGCTGTGCTCAACACTTAAACAGACAAAATACAAAAAACACCTTCATTTTAAAGATTTTGTCTGCAACAGCCAAAATATATCCCAGCAGTTGGGAAGCAAATCCCATTTTCACTGAATATAATGTACACAATAAGAGAAACTGCTTTCAACCCGGGTTTCAGTACATGGATGCAATTCCCAATAACAGGAGCAGTGATCTCTGGGGCTGCTGCTTAGCTCAACACACACGGAGTGCTGTGGCAGGGGAGGAGCACCTCAGCTACAGAGGCATCCCCCTTCATCCACGGGGCATTCCCTTTATCCATATCATGCCCACACCAAGCTCTGCCTGTCAATTTTTATATTGCCCTGGCCCAAATTATCAGCTATAACACTAATTGATGTTAAGTGAATGTTGTCTACCACACCAGCTTTATGAAATTAAATGTTTCTGTCAAATATTCCTCTCACGAGTTCAGTACCAAAGTGGGGGAAATGCTGTTGCACAAAATGTTCTGCAGTTGTTTAGATCCGCAAAATCAGTTTTGTAATTGCTGATCTATCCCCATCCACAGCTTTTTTTTTTTTTTCCCTGCATGCATTATTGCTGGGGATAAATAAAATTTAGGAAGCAACTTGCTGATGTGATAAAGATGTGATAGAAGCCTCTGACAGGCCTGCAATGATAACCTTGAGCAGTAAATATGTGGTTAAAAAGGTGTTTCTACGCTGAAAATAAAGTTGGCATGTATTATTTTCTAATTCTAATTAAATTATGAAAACTGATAAATTCCCAATGTTAGGAACACTGCAAACAAGCTCAGCCAGCAGGTTTGGACTGCCTTGGCACCTCTGCAGTCACCCATGCTATCACGATATGGGTGCATGCAAATTTACCTTTGCAAGTTGCAGCTGGGTTTTGCATCTATTCAGCCTCTGAGTGTTCTTCTGTGATCTAAAAGACAAACACATTTCTCTGCTTAGAGAAAACATAATGGCATGCTCTAATGTTAGGGTTAGTTGTCTATTTTTTGGTTATTATTTAGATTAGCATAAGGCTGAGCATCCCCAAGCAAGGTGCAGGATTCTCTTGCGCTCAGACAAAAACCAAAAGGATTATTCCCATTTCAAGGAGAAAAAGTCTTAATTCTTGGTGGCCACTGAAAGTTAGTTAAATTTGCCTCCTCCAAAGCTATTTCCTACAGCTACTTGAGGCATAGCCCTGTTTTGAGCACAGGAGTTACTCAAAGAAGATCAATGTTGTTCTGGTACCTGAGGCTGTAGCACACTTTGGTTATGTTGATAGTTTCAAAATTAAACAGCTGAAACCCAGCAAGGTGTGAAGGCTTGAAAGACACTGCCTGGTGACCAAATCCAGTTCTCTGTTATCACATAAAAACATATTTTAGAATTCTTTTAATGAATTTGCAAATTTCCTCCACACTATGTCCTGATTTTACTGCTATTGCTGGCACTGGGTTGTGGCATAGACACTCACTGCTCAAACACCTGTGTGGCTGCTTTGGGCAGGCTTGTTCTCATGCCAGCCTTGTTTTTTACTGCCAACATGCCTGGGAGTCCCTGAAATTTATGCTGTCCCCCCCCCCCCTTTCCACAGTGTGCTTTAAGAGAGCACTCCCATAGCAATCCCTCTTTCCTCCCTCACCTTCATCCTGCTAGTTTAAACAAGCCTTAGTTTTCCTCTAAACTGATCAAATTCCTTCTCTTTTCCCGGCTGTTTGGCTCATCCGAATAGTCCTGATCCATGTCTGCATTGTGCTGAATTCTCTTCTCCAGCTCCTGAATAGTCAAAAGTGGATGAGGTAGCTCAAAACCCCCCCCAGTAGGAGGAATTATTCTTAGTCCCGAGGTGTGTCATCCTCCTTTTCATGGCTTTAGATTCCATCCATGTTGTCCATAGACATCAACCTCAAAGGAATCTTGTATTTCAAGCAGGAGATTCTCATCCTCATCAGCAAACTCCACAAAGCTGGGCCTATCTCTTATGCCAAGGGCAAAGATATTGCTATTTTTTATCTTGAGACTCATCACTGGAAGTTCATGAATGACATTCCCACAACTGAACAATTCCCCTTTTTACACAACTCACCATTATATCCTCCTTAGCTTTTCCTGCACAGAGAACTGCTTGAGGTTAAACAAGCAATTTTCCACATCTAAGAAATGCTTTGCTGAAGTCTGTATAGATCAGAATTTGCATCTAAAAAGTCAATAATAGAAGAAAAATGTTGTGTTAGTTTGGCAAGGTTTAGCTTCATAAACTTTTCAGAATTTTACAGCATTTCTATTAATCTTTAATCACAGGTAACTTCAGAAATATTTTTGATTTTTGCACAAATTAGGAGGTCAAGTCTAAAAAGCCTGTAACTGCTGACATTGCCTTTTCCCCCTGTATATCTAGGTGCTTAATTTATTATTGTCTTGATACTTGAATTAATAAAACATGCTCGGTTTGCAGTACTCAGCCCAGCCAATGCTGATTTTCTTGGAGGGCAGGCTGCTTTTTGGACTGCTGTATTTGTTTTTCGCATAATTCTTTACAGCAACTTGGGTTTCTCAGACGCTTCCTGTGTAAGCCTTTGTAGGAAATGTGTTTCTCCACGAGTTAATCACAGAATTATGAGTTGGGGATTCCATCCCAACACCATTAATTGTTGCTGGATGTGGCCATGGTGCTGTAGATAAAAGAGCCACGCAGGCATGTGTGAAATATTTAATTGCCACTTGCTTGCTGCAGCCCTGTGCTCGCTGCTTCCTGGAGCATGGGCAGCACAATTCCCACATGCACCATGATTTTATTTGCATTTAGCAACAAATACTGCTGATGCTAATATCTGCCTCCCTGAAGAATTTTAAGAGAAAGCTTATTAAACCATTTTCGGTTCATCAGCTCCCTGTGGACAGCAGTGTTTAAATCCTGCTGTAGAATATGTAAATATCCATCTCTGTGTGTATGGCAGTATGGGGTTAACTCTGTGGATTAAAAGAGCTGTTCCAGGGCATGTAGAATTCCTTGAGAATAAAGGAAATTAAATACCTTTTCATGTATCACAGTTATTACAGTGACAAGAATATTCTATGCTTCTTAGATACCCAGGATGAGGAAAACAGGATCTATGTACTGCTAACTTTTTAAAAGTTCATTTATTCTTTTAGGAAAACTTGGTCATTAGAATGTGACTATTTCTTTTTCTTTTACATCATGGACCCTGATGAGTACTTTTGGAATACATCTTTTAGCAAGGGGCATTCCAGAGAAGCTGTGGCTGCCCCATCTCTAGAAGTGCTCAAGGCCAGGTTGGATGGGGTTTGGAGCAACCTGGAATAGTGGAAAGTGTGGAATTGGGTGATCTTTAAGGTCCCTTTCAACCCAAACTATTCTGTCATTACCTCTTCTCACATGCTTGGTCTCAGACTAAAGCCAAACTAACTGGTGGTGTTTAAACCATATGTGCAGGCACCTGAGCTTGACCCATTTTGGTTAGGAATTAATCTGGATAAATTTTGGGGGTTGCAGATCACACTGGTCATTCTTGTCTATGGGAAACAGACCCAGCAGGAAGGAAAGAAAAACATCCCTTCTTTTCCTATAAAATATAACAAAGTTATCTTAATATTAAAACATCTGTTTAATCTAAAAGCATCTGAAAATCTGGGTCAGGTCTTGCAATTGCTGTTCACTCCAAATACATTGCAGTCTGTGAGTGTCAATAGGGGAAAAAGAAACAAACACAAAATTTTAGATTTCTTTTCTTCTTAGATTTCAGTATCACCATTCCCATGAAATTCTCCAGTTTTCTGTTAATAGTTGAGAAATAGATTTATAGTAGGTGAACTGACAGGAGGGAAAAGTGCAGACAAATGCTCCTTTATGCTATGGATAAAGCACCTTTCAAAGGCAATAAAAACATCAAGAATAAGGGGAAAAAAATCTCCTTTTTCATTTCATCCTTCCCTCCAAGCCGCTACATTAATTAGCTCTCTGACCGATTACTCAGTCAAGGACTTAAAAGATCAATGGTGACAGTAGCCAGGCAGGTAATTTGGAAGAAAAACCAGTAAAGTAATGCTCTAATGTCTTCGGGAGAATGAAGTGTGGTCTAGTTGTGTCAGCAGAACAGACAGAGAGGGAAGCTCCACACAGGAGCACACTATTGAGTTTCAGTTCTGTGACAAATCACCTGGAAGTGTATTCCTGGGATTTCATTAGCTCCTAATTGGAAGCAAACAAACAAAGCATTTGTTCCTTTGAATTTTAATATTTTAAGTCCCAGTGATGTGCTCTGTATTAGACAAAGGAGGAAGCTCAGGCAGCTCAAATCTGAGATCCACGAGCAATTCCAAAGGGACAGGGGAACCCTGAGGAGAATCCAACTTCTGAGCCCTTTTTTTCTTTGATTTATTTTGTGACTGCATTTTCAGTGATGTAGATGAGAGTTACCAGCTTGAACATCTAAAACCCAAATTTTGAGGGGGCTGCCTACCCCGGAGGATAAATTAGAATGATTGAAGTATCAGTGCTGGTTGAGGCTGGAGTTGTGCAGGCTGAGGTTGCTGGAGTGTTGTTACTGCCTGGTTTGTGTGATTGACTTCATCCCTTTCGTGCTGCCCTGGCTCTCACTGAGCCGTGCTGTGAACCAACTGAAAAATTCATCAGGGGCAGCAAACCTTTTTTATCACATATTTTAATGGGGTTTTTTGTTGTTTTGTTGGTTTTCTTCATTAATTTGTTTCAATTCTCTTAGAAATTTCTTGGAAATTTCCTGTCCTCTGGATGGATCAGGAATTTTTATAAATCAGATTGTGTTGCTTACCTCTGATTGGCCAAGTCTCCAAGGGCTCTCGTATGTCCTCACTTGATGAGCCTTTAAACACTCCTATCATAAATATCCCAAATTTCATTTCTCTGAATGCACAAACATGAAGATACTCTGATAAATTTTTGAATGAGTTGCTTGTTCAGCTGCTTGCAGGTGGTTCTTTTTGTGGCCAAAAGAAGATGACTGTGAAAAATAAAATTAAAAACCAAATAAAACAGTTCCTCCTAGAAATTATTTAGTAATGCTGCGCTCTGTCAAAAAAAAAAAATTGGATTGCTTTAAAGTTTCTAAACCCTAATTCTTTCCTTTGTGTTGAGATGAGGCTGGAATAGCTGCATTAAATTTAGAGTTACATCTGGCTCTCACCTGTGTAGGTCAGAGAAGATGTGACTTGCCCCCTAATGTGTGATTTTAATTTGAATGTACACAAGCACACCAGATTAGCCACTCATTGGAGTGTCGTTATCCCAAATCCAGAAATAGATGAAAGCACTCCCAGTTGGTATTGCCTGCCAACATAAAACTTATTTTAGGATTATATTGTCAAGAGCCTGCTCTTACCAGAGTTTTGGTTAACTAATGCTAAAGAGAAAAGCTCAGGAATGAGATCAGTGGTCTTTATAGAAGTAATTGTGGATGTGGGTAAAGTTTTATTTTCCCAATCAGATGTAATAGGTCCCTACAGAAATATCCTCCTGACTTGAATATCAATGGGCTTCTCCTAATCATGTCAAAAAGAAATACTTTGTTTGAACATTTCTGCTGTTTGGAGAGACTGAGTGGAGTGAGTGGACACATTATTGTCCCCCAAACCTACCTGAAGGGAGGTCCTAGTGAGCTGGGGGTCAGGCGTGTCCCAGTGACAGGACAAGAGGAAAAGGTCTTATGTTTTGCCAGGGGAGGTTTAGAGTTGATATTAGGGAAAATTTCTTCATGGAAAGGGTTGTAAGCATTGGAAGGAACTTCCCAGGGCAGTGGTGGGGTCATTGTCCCTGGAAGTGTTCAAAAAGCATGAGGATGGGGCACTTGAGGACATGGTTTAGTGGTGAATGGAGTGGTGGTTCACAGTTGATTTTGATGATCTTAAAGGACTTTTCCAACCTTACCAACTCAGTGATTCTATGATTCTACTGCTCTGGAGCTGACTTGTTCAGACCTCCCTTCCAACTCCTCTAGCCCTGTCCTCTTAAGGAACACGAACCAAAACCTAAATTCCTGTTACACTGGGAGAGTGCAGCTGGTGATTTGGGTTGGCAAGGAGGAGGAGGAGGCTGGGGAAGGAGCAGGGTGCTGACGGGAAATTGCCACAGAATGCAAACCTGTTGAACAAACATCCCCTGCCCCTCACCATCCCCTGCCCCTCACCATCCCCTGTGGTGGCACTGCTGAGCAGTGTCCCAGTCCCCAGTCCCCAGTCCCCAGCAGTTTGCTCAGACCCAGTGAGTTTCTCCTTACTCTTGGTGTCTGTGGATGGATCTGCTGCTCCCAAGTAATGGGAGACAGGGTCAGAGGGCAGAAATGCTCAGAAAGATAGAAATGAAGCAGGAATTTCAATTCAAAGCTAATGGATGGGGTTCGCAGGCTGCTATTAGCAGAAATTATCACTGTGTTAATGTACTCCAGGCAGCATTTTTTACAGTTGAATATGGTGTTATTTTCCTAGTTATCCATTCCCTGACAAGTGGTTATAATCAAAGCTGTCTGAGAGCACTATTATCAGAAACTTACTATTATGTGCTGGAGGAAAAAAAATAACAGGACGCTGCAGTGCCAGAAAACTATTGTAGGTTTGAAAGATCTACAGCAACACCAAGTATTTATTTATGTACTGCTTTTACCTCCTGTGGAAGAAAATAATTTTAACTTAATTTTCTTGTCTTCCCCAACTACTTCAGAAAATGCACCTCCCAAAATAAGTCCATAATTCCGATTAACAACACGGGCTAGATCCTCAGTTGCTGTAAATTAGCATTCCCTCATTCCTTGCAGTGGAGCAAAGCCAATTCCTTGCAACAGAGAAAGCTTCCTGTGCCCTTGGCATGCTGCTTTACATCTTTAAGGGTATTAACAAACCTTCTTTAATGTTGCATTGTAAAGAATTTGCTCTGGCCAGAACAAACTTAAAAAAAAAAAAAAGGATAAATCTGGCATCATGGTCCTCAAAGTCTTCAAAATTATCTTGTAAACAAAATGAATCCTTTCAATATATTCTGTTGATGAATTAAATCAATGAAACTGCTACTGCTCTGTCATGTGATCTGGCTTCAGAGAACTTTATTTTCTTCTCAATTTTCAGGTTGGCCATATACTTAATAAGATTGCTGCAATTCTGGCACAGCTCTGAGAAGAAGAACCTCCAGTGAGACAGCGCAGAAAGGAAGCAATTAACAACAAATGTTTATATCTATATAGTTGACTACAAAACACAAGGAAAAAAATCCCCTACCATTGAGGTTTATGGATATGAACAGGCAATGAAAATTTCTGCACTTTTAATTTAATAAATCCTCAATAATGATCAGATGAATTTGAGCATCTGAGTAATCATTTCTGAAAACATTCTCTGTTTTAGGCTGCTCTGCCATGCTTGGTGCTGATGAAAATGATGGTCCAAGGCTAGGTTTAGTGAAGAAAAATGCAGAATTCCCGAGGATACACTGATAGACACTTTACATCTGAAACAGGTACTATCCCTTCAACTTGTTCCTCCCAGATGTCCCCTCCTCAGCTTCCCCTCTTTTTCATCTTACACCTGGGAATTGAACAGAGTCAAAAAAGGGTCTTGGAACAATCCTAAATCAGGGATACTGCGAAGACAAATGGTAAATGTCTGTTACCCCAGCTGCTAAGTTAATTACTGTAATGGGAAACATCTTGACAGAAGCATTGCATATGGTTATTAGCAATTAACCCACCACTCCAAAAATCACAATTCTGCTAATAACAGAACAGAGCTCAGCCTTCCTAATTACAATCTCTGCACGAAAATTTCTTTATATCAGAAGGGACTGTTAAATCCTGTAACTAGCTACAATTTAAAAAGACTGGCATTGGGGATACTAAGAATTAGACAGAAAAATGAAAATAGAACAGGATGGTGTGACACTGACTCAAAGTTTTGGGCAACACTCGTTTATGCTTGGGGATACACAACAACTGTCACAGCCTGTTTGTAGGAAATCACACATCAAAATCAAAATGCTAATGAGGGGGGAAATATTCTTTAGAGTGGAGAGGATAGGATGGAACATTGTGAGAGATACCAAATCTTTTACAGAATTCATGATCTGGACAGTGTTGTAAATAATGCGCTGAATTTGGATTGCACTGGAATCTGACAGAACAATTTTTCTGACCAAGAGAGGAGAATAATGCAATTTCCAACCCTTAGAAGGTCCTTCAGAACTATATGGAGGGCACAAGCTGGTTTTCTTTCCCTAACCACTTGTACTCTAGGCAATTGTATCCCATTATAACTGCACAAAGCCACCAAGGGGAACCGGCACTTTACCTGCTCAGTTCAAAAGCTGGTTTAGCTGAGCAAGACGCAATTTAATTTACTCCTTTTTCCAGTCAGGAAGGGAGCTCTGGTCAACTTGTCCAGTGACTGCTTTGGTAGTGGGCAGGGTGTTGTTTTTAGATGCTGAGGTCAAAGATGCAGAACTTATAGCAAATGAATTTAAGGACAGCAGGAATGTGCCTGGATTCGTTATAGCAAGGATGTGGAATATAAAGAACTCACTAATGCTGTTTCCAGTGCCTTTTTTACCAGAGCCCAGTGTAAGAGCTGGAATAGATGAGTCAGCTTCTACCTCTGTGTCAGGTCTGCAGGTTTAACTGACTTGGGATCCCGGCAGGTCAATTATCTCAGGAGGCTTTGAAACTCCTTCCACCAATGCTGCAACTCTACCCATGGGAATCGTCCCATTAAGATCAACAGCTCTGCAGGATATTCTCAATTAAAACACAGCCAAGGAGAAAACATTAGATAATATTTGTAAGAAGAACACGTTGCACTGACTGGGTTGGCTTTGGAGTTCAGGACCATGTCAAGGACACAGCAGCTAAAGCCTCCTGCCCAGAAAGAAGGGATTTTTTTTACTCCAGTTTGGCTGCAGCTGCATTTTGCTGTGTGGTCCCCAGGCAAAGGTCTCATCTATGAAGTGGCCTTCACTCTGCATTTCTGTACCTCCCAATTTGCATGTTGCTGGTCCATTACTCTTAACAAGTGGGTATGATAAATGTTGTATATGGTTTGTAATGATCACATGCAGCTTTGAAGAACAATGTTGAATAGTTTAAGTTCCTTAAGATGGAAAAAACTAGAGTGTTTTTTAAGACTAATTTACCTCTCCTGTGGTAACGACTGACGAATGAGATCCTTTCTATTTTGCCGTGATGTGATCCTGAAAATAATCCAGGCTGGAATGACATCACAAGACATAATGAACACTCAGCCTTGACATAATGAATGTCTATTATTTTATGAAGAAAGATTTTCTGGGGTTTAAGAAATAAAATGATTAAAAACCATGTGCTCTGTCGGAGGTAATGAGATTAGCTCAACACAAGGTCCTGTGGAGCTAAAACTACTCCAGACACAAGACTCAGCCATTCATTGGAAATTTCAGGGTACAATTATTCCGTTCTAGGGCCAGATAAGGGCTGTGTGCTTTCTTCCCCATGAAAAAGAAACAAGTTGATAAAATCTCAAAGGGATCATGTCCATTCAAGCTTCAAAGCAATGAACAATATAAAATCAGTTTTCTTGCTATGAATGGTAAATGTTTACCTACTCAGCAAAGGCCTTGGAAAATAAAAACCATACAGGAAACCACTTGTAAAGTGTGTGTAAAATGAGAAGCGACTGTATCGTGTTACAGGGCTGAAAGGGAGATGAATTAATGCTCTGTAAAACAGAGGCTGACTCCTGACTGGTGAGGATGCTGGTGTAGCCATCCAGTTGTGTCTGTCACAAATTTGTGCAGGAGAATACTTTAGAGCAAGTGGAGACCATGGCCATGCAATGGGAGTGGAAGAGAATCACTGTTTTAGCACTGGCTGGCTCAGGGCCCATTTGCTACTGACAGCCCGGTGCCTGGCTAGTCACAGCTCTCTGGAGAGAGGGAAACCGTGGTGTAATGGACACGGAGACCTGCATTAGATCATAAAACGCTTAAGGTGTGTTTTTGTCTTTTTTTTTTTTTTTTTTTTTTGTTTGCTACTATGCACAGTTCCCTTTCCAGGTCAGTTGTTCTCCCTTCTCTCAGCTGTAAAGTGGAAAGAGTTGTGTTTTGACAGCAGTAAAGGTCTGGAGAGATCATAAAGATGAGAGGATGGTCTAGAGGACGGCAGGAAGCTCTGGGATTTAAAAAGCACTCCTCAGTTCCCAGTTTTATGTTCTTGCTGTCACTAACTCTCAGCAGTAGCGGTGTTACCCCTCCCTCAAGATGTTAAAGGCGTTTATTTTCACGGTTACCTCTCGGAAGCACTCAGCTATGATTGCAGTGGGCATCCTGCACAGAACAAAGAAGGACCAGAGGAAATAAAGAGCAGCCAAGATACGTCTCTATCAGCGCAGCAGAACGCGTTTGGCATCCCGGCAGCGAAGGGAGAACAGAGCGGCTGGGGCTGGAGGATGAACATCCCTGCGTACGGACACGGCAAACAACCCCCCGCCCATCTCCTCCGCTTATCTCCCCCTGCAGCCGATCCCAGCGGGGATGCGAGCAGGAGCAGCTCCCTCAGCAGGCGGGAATACAGCGACATTCCCGAGGGGAGCTCCCGGGACCCGGCAGCGCGGTGCGCTCCCCGCTGCGGGCGGGGCGGGCGCGGCTCTGCCCGGCGGGGCGGGGACGGGGACGGGGACGGGGCCGGGCAGCGAGGCCGTGCCGCCGCTTTAAATGATTTGGGGACGGCCACCTTCGCAGCTGTTGTTGCTGCTGCTTCAGCCGGCGCTCCGTCCTCCGTCCCCCGGCAGCGCCATGCGAGCCGGCCCGGCGCTGCTCTCCGTGCTGCTGGGCTGCGCTCTGGCCGCGGAGCCGCGGCTGCAGCGGGGCATGTGAGTGCTCGGGGCTCGGCGGGGACGGCGCGGCCGGGACGCGCCGCCCGTGGCCCTGCAGGGAGGGTCCCGCGCCCCCTCGGGCCCCCCGGGGGCGGCAGGCAAAGTTTGGGTGGGTGCGCTGTGACTCCGCGCGTCCCGCGGCCGCAGAGCTGTCCTGGATGGAGCTCCCGGCCGGGACGGAGCGCTCCGCTTGGCTTCGCCGCGGGAGGCGAAAGCAGCTCCGGGGCTGCTCTGCCTTCGCCTTCAGCCGGCGGAGCCTGGGGAGCTGACTTCGAGCGGGGCAAAGATGGGGGTAGCAGCTGGGAATCCGTGCGGAAGGGAAGGGAAGGGCAGGGCGGGGAGCGCGGAGCATCCTCCCGGCCGGGAGTGCGCACAAAGAGCGGGGCCGCACGCGTGCGGCTGCTGCGCTGCCGGGGAACTTTGTGCGAGGGGCTCTGCGCGGCACGAACAACAAATGCCTTTTGTTGGGAATGCGGTGGAACGCTTGGGTCCGGAGGTTGTTCTCTGGTCGCGCTCTAAAGCGGAGCAGCCGGCCGCTTGCGTACAATCTGTGGTTAAAGTTTTCGCGTGTTGAAATGGAATGTTGCTGGAAACTGTTTCGTGCCTTGTGTACCTTTCTCGTCTTGTGTTTTAAGCAGTGTTGTGCCCCCCCGGCTCCCCTCTCTCGAAGCAAGCTGACAATAGCCTTTTCAAATGTCTGCGTATACCCTAATTTCTAACCTCTCTTATCTTCCTGGGGTTTATCTTCATCAACTTCATCCCACTCTTTCATAATTAATGTCTTGTATTTGCTTTCAGTTGAGTTCTTTCTTCTGTCTGAAAATTGAAATTTCTAAGCCTATTGCTCACTGGCTTTCTGTGCAATACATATTTACACGATATTTACCAGAAGTGCTTTTAAGGTGGTTTATATTACTCCATTTTGCTGGAGCACGAAGTATCCATCACAGTGCTTAGAGAAGTTAAGCTCGTTCTGTGGCAAGCATTTTCCCTTGTTAAAAGTGCTCTGTGTTTCTTTCAGGCATGCTTTGTGCTCTCTTTCTGAGCAATTACTCTATCAGGAGGAGGACTAGCACTGGCCTACATTAATCTGTTTGCGTTTGACATCAGCAATAACTGTGATTCTGCACTTTTGAAGCTGGAGGTGCTGTTAACTGTGAATTGCTTCCAAACAGTTTTTGGTTGCTTTTACTTTTTAAAGATTGCACCACTGAAAGAATCGAGGAAACATTCCCTTCTGGAAATGATGCTGTGTGAGGATGTTGCTGCTGGGCTGGAGTCACTGAGAACAGCAGTGCACTGTCAGCCAGCAGCAATCAGGAACAGCCACCCAAACCCCCAGACCTGTGTCAGAGCCTTGCGAGCTTTTCCCAAGAGTCATATTCCTGAAATTTCTGCCGTTCTTCCTGCTTTTCCCAAGCTTGGCCAAGTATTAATCCAAACTTTCTTGCTATTTAGGGACTTTACCTTTGGTGGAAGCAGAAATGCAAGATGTCACCACCCTTTAGGTGTAAATCTGCCAGCTTTCACCAAGAAACAGTGAAATGTCCAGCAGGGTTCTTCTTGTGAATCACCTTTTTGTAACAATTCTGGTTTGTTCTTTAGACGTTGGTCATCTGCACTCAATGAAAGCAGAACAGCAAATGTATCTCTCGGAACATACCATGCTGAGTGTGTTCCTTGCTGTTGTTTTGATTGAGATCTTATGTGGCTGAGGCTGTACAGGATATTCTTCATAATTGTTTTCGTTCTGTTGCTAACTTGAGCGTTTGCTCCTAGCTAGAAATGCGAGGGGTCTGTGTGGATGTTGGTGTTCTGCTTCCAAGCCCCCTGAGGAGATTTAATGTAGAACAGATTACAGGATGATGAGATACTTCTATCAACTGCTTTTCCATACAATTAGCCCTTGATGATCCTCTAATAGAACTTCAGAGAGCTCTGGAATGACCAGAGAACAGATAGGCCGTTTTCACTGTAAAGCATATTTGGGCCTCTAAATGAGGAATTAACCACATCTCATGATAAAAAGCACATTTTTAACACTTTGTAGTGAGCTGTCTAGCCCAAGACTGGGGTGTGTAACACAGTGCAAGTGTGATGTGTGGTTATCTAGCTTTGTGTTCGTGTTCAGCACTGGGCTTCACAGAAATCCAGAGGCAGTCGTGGGACAGTGCAGAAATGGGAACTAAGAAGAGGATTTGATTTGCTGACAGAGGTGGTAAATGCTCTCCTAGAGAACCATTCCCCTGGGAGTTTGAGCAGTGCAGATGTCTGCTCGTAGTTAGTGATGTAGGAAGAGCAGAGGCAGGAGTGGTTTTGAGGTATGTGCTGGGAGCCCCCTTTGTGCAATAGGTATCACCTTTCAGAGTCAGGACTGGGACAGGGCTCGAGAATGGATTCTTCTGTTCCCAGGTGAGATGAGTGAGGACTTCTTTGAAAGAGACAGGAGAAGAGTTTTGTTCCTGTCAGCATTAAGCCCCTTGACTTACTCAGTGGATTTGCAGGTCCAGGATGACATCTAAAGGGCCTGGCTTGCTTTTAGAGGATCCAGTCTCAATCTTGCAATAAAACTGTTTTGCTTAGGGTTTTTCTTCACTGCTCACATGTTGTATCTGCATATTTTCACTTTATCCATAAGCAATCTGGCCTCATTCCAAGAACACCTGGATGCCGAGCTGGATTCCTGGCTCAGTTACTGTTTTCCAGCTTCTTCAATTCTATGGGGCACTATCAGTTTTCTTGTGCTCCTCCTGATAAATCACATTCCCAAAAGTGAAATCTAGCATCCACATGTCATCTGTAATTGCAAACCTGGAGTAAACTTGGCCCTTCAGCTGTACCAGCTGTTGGGTACAGTGACACAGGTCTGGTTTTGCACCACTGCAAACAGATGTGGCTGTGGACATTATTTGCAAGTGACATAAATAAAAACTCTTTAAGGTTTAATTAAAAAAAGGAAAAGTCCACTTTTTTTTTTTTGATGGAATGCATTTCAAGAATTAACTGCTGTTGTGCAAAGCATTTCCACATGAGGAGATGCCTCCAAGTTGTGATTGTTACAGCAGAACAAATTGCATGTCAGTTTGAATATATTTGGAATGCAATGCAGAAAATAAAATGAGAAATGCTTCTAGAAAATATATGGAGATACAACTTAAACTTGGAGCCTGGAATTTTGTTATAATACTGTCCAAATGATGTGAAAAGTAGATTGTGTAATCATTTCTTGGTGAGAAATTGTCTCAATGTATTGGCTGTTTAGCCAATGTACTTTATTTTCACCTCCAGTGATGTCAATTTGCAGGTGTGAGGAAAGCTTGTCTTCCTAGCATTAAATAAGGTCTTAAAGTGCGTTCACTTTTTTGAGCTGAACTGAATAATGTAGTGGAATCTACTTCCATTTCCTTGGATGGGTTATCTTACACTTGGGGGTTTTCTAGTTAAAAAAATTTGCAGGTTTTCCTGGTGAAAATAAGGACCTGGTTTGCTAGTGGTGCATTTAAATTCGTACCATATTTTAATTTGTATTACATTTGTACATCAAATGAGATTAAATATCTCTCCTTAAACCTTGGTTGATGTGATGCAGGCAACTGAGAGAGTCATTGACAAATTTTGATTTAGGCTGCTGAATTTCGCCTAACTTGTTTTCAGCTGAAACCTCGAGCCCTTCTTCCCATTCCTGTCTGCTCAAAATCCATAGGCTTGCAGTAAACCCTCACTGCTCCTGAACTGCAGCTACTCCGGCCTTTGAGGCTTGGATAATGTGATTTTATTTAAGTTTATGGTGGTTTCACCCCCTCATTTCTCCATCCCTGTCTCCCCAGTCCTTTAATTTGCAGTTGAAGGCTGAGGTGTTTCTCATCTTTGTGAATGTGAACGTCACTTTCACAAAAATTGTCTTTTTAGCCTGTGCACTACAGGATGTTGCCACCAGATAGAGCTCATGCTGGTCAGCATTACAGCACAGAATCCCATTTTTCAAGACTTTGCACTTAAAGCTTCTGTTTCACAGTTCCTAGAGGAATATTAATTTTGAATTTGGTCTTTTAACAGATGGAAAAGTGCTCTTTTCCTCTTTCTGCCCCAGTATATTCACTGTCAGGATGCTTAAAGATAATGAATGAGTGTAATGGTGGTACTGTACTTTTCCTGATTTATGACATTTTCTTGGTCTTCAGGAGAAAAATGAGATCAAGATCAAGACTTTCTCCTAAACTCTGACATAGCTATAAGATGGGATAATAAAATCTGATTGCCTGAAGTGGTTGTATTTATCAAAGATGAACTGTAAATATTTTCCAGTTTTAGAAATTCCTGGGTTTATATCAGAGACCTCATAAAATGGTTCTAAATCTCACAAGAGGTTTAGAAATTTCCTGCTCATAATCACAGTAGCTTACACATACTGCATGATTGTTAAATATGCACATTTAAGGTAAGAAAGTGAAGGGGAACACCCTTCCACTTTTAATGGGATTTGTCTTCTCACATTACTCTCCAAAAATACACTCTAGGAGGAAAAAATGTGTCAGGTTTCTTTAGGTGTAATTGTTATGGAATGCTTCTATAGTTTATTTATTTATGCAATGGTTTAATACGTGCTTGAAATGTGTTTTTGCAGTTTCTTGGGAAAATTGCCTGGTTTTTGCTTCGACTTTTCTTCTGCATTGTTTATATCCAGCATTGCCTGTTTTTCCTAGTTCCAGGAATGCCGTGATCTAGGTATGACAGGCTGTGGAGTATTTTTAATAAATTTGAAGAAACCCCCTGGTGAGGAGGGATGAGATGATCCGTGGTGGCAGACCTGGTCTGGAGGTGATTTTTCAGCAGAACTTTGATGGAAGTGATGCTTTGGCTCACAGAGGGTTAACAGCCCACATTGCAGACTTGTGTTATTCACCAATTAAATACCTTCTCTCTTTGAACACAGTTAATAGATTTCCTTCCTGTGAAATTCAAGCCTGTTATTGCTTACGTTCCCTCTCAAATCTATTGCTTTTAATTTATTTCTGAGGAGAAAGAAATTTCCTTTCATTACTGCGAAATCAAAGCATTCTAAAATGATGTACTGAACATGTGTAGTTTGTGCTTTGGATTCCAGACTAGCCTTGGTTTAAAACTAATCATTAATTGTTCTGGAGGGAAACTTGATATTCCTGCCTTTGGTGTGAGATGATGTGGGCTTTAATGTGTACACTGAGCTCCATTTCTGTGCCTTTGACCTGCAGATGAATATTTGTGTGTGGAGAGGGGAATGTTGTTTAAGTCAGAGTGCTGACACTTGTTTTTGTGTTCTTTAGTAGAAGCACCTTGCTGTCTTCCCTTTAAGTCAGAGCCAAACTTGGCACAGAATCTTCTTCAGAAGAGAATGCCATGCCCAGACCATGTTTTTATGCATACAACCCAATTGAATATTGAAAATTTAGCATAATATCTGAGGATGTGCCTGTGAAGAGGCTTTATAGGGTGCTCTGTAGTGTTTTTTAACAAAGAAATCCCCATAAATTATGAAACAATTGGGTGTTTTGGGCCTGGTCTTTCTCAGGTTGGAATATTCTTCCATAGGAAATGAGTTTTTAAACACCTGTACCTCCAGGAGACTCTTCAGTGGTTCCCTTCTGTTTTATTGTAGGGAATGGCTGGTGCTCTCCCTGTCTGACCAGTTCATCAATGGTGAAAACCACAGCTGTATAAGCATAATATCTCTCCTCTTTCTATTGCTTCCATCTTATGATTGAGTCAAAGTCTGTCCATCTCTTCTGTAGAATAATACTGGGAGCTGTGGGTTGTTTAGAACCTCAGCATAAGTTTTTAATCCAAAATATATAAATTGAGATTTTTCCCCTTTCTAGTTTGCCACTGCTGAACACTAATCCACTAATGCATGCATGTTAGTTTTTCTGTGGTTAAAAATCAATTAAATATTTAGCTTAACCAAGTTTTCTTAATGTTCAAGCAAACAAATGAAAACCCCAAACCAAACAAAAGCCCTCAAAAAACAGACACTGGTATCACTGGTATCAAGCTAAGGATTTGTAGGGGAATAAAAGACTTGGAATAATTTAACACTTAAATGTTGGCATGTAGGGATTTTTTTTTACATATATTGCATACATTAGATACAATCCTGTTTGTTTCAGTTTGACTGGAAGTTATATATTACATGTTAATTAAAAAGTAAGCTGTAAAAAAAAAAAGTTCTGCTTTGAAACTGTTAAAATCTGGCAACCACCAAAAAAGCAACCAACAATTGCTAGATATGGTTGCTGAAATAGAACTGAGGATTTAAATACCTTCTAACTCATTTAATTGTCAAACAGCGTGGCACTTGCTGTAAACCAGAGTGAGCTTTCTCTCCATATGACAAAGTGGTGTGACACTTGGAATGATTTCTATGTTAATATTTTAAGATCAGGTCCCTTTGTGCCTTCCTGCCAAAAGAAGCTCAGGTGTGTGCACCTGGCAGATTTACTGGGGGGACCTGAGTGACACACTCCTCTGCAGGGGACTGGAAATGGCAGTGGGTGTAGTTAATGTGAAATTACACCTAGAGGTGCCTGCTGCTACTCGGGGCTTTCCTCTCTGGTTTCACACCTTTACATCCTCAGTTTAGTCTGGATTTTGGACCCTTATCTGCTTGTCTTAACAATGAGTGCATGCCAACTATTTCTTAGCCTCCTTTATGTGATATCCCATATGATTTTCTAATTGAGAGAGAGATCCTCGGGACACTGGTCCTTAAGTGTGTAACGCTGAGTGTTGGTCCTGCTTGGGGCTTTGCAGACCTGGTCACTAGGAGTGATGCTGGTGCTCTCCTGGATGTAGTAGACGAAATTATAAAACTGCATGTTTCTGCAGATTGAACCTACATGACACCAAAAGAAAAATATAAATCACTCCTTGATTTTTAAAATGGGGGGAAAAAAAGTGGCTCTACCAGTCATGGTTAAATGATCTGGATGTGCATGTTTATCTTCTGCTTTTCTTGCCAACTGAAATAGATTGTTCTGTCCTGGGAGAGGGAGGAGGTTGGTTAAGTAGAAGGTAAACGACAGGCGCTGCACTTTGATAGCAGCAAGAACTAAAAATCTTATTGTTTTTATAATAGCTGAGTGTGTAATTAATCATCTCCTATTGATTTGCTCTTCATCTGGATGCAGGGCACAAAGGCTGAAGGAACTCTCGTGTTATTTAGCTGCCCCATCTAATCAAAGAGAGGATGTGAGTACGACACAGCAGTGCATTAGTAACCTGTGGGACGAGGGGAGCCTGTGGTGGACCTTCATCCGCAGAGCCAGGGAGCAGCAGCGATAATGAGACCTAATCTAAATGAGCTTGGTGCTTACAATCCATGTCCCAGAGGGGCTATAAACATCACAAATATTGATACAGGATCAGGAGAGAGCAGGGATTGATTAGTGGTCAAGGGAGCAGGATGTCCTAATTGTCTCTGGTAGTGCTGATTAATTTTATCAGGGAAATGAGCCTTAAAATAGATTAAGGGTAGAAAGGGGAGCTTGGCAGCTGAAAAAAATAAAAGCCTTTTCTGTCATCGTGGCCCTTGTGAATTACTAAGCAATATGTATTGAGAGACAAAATTTATGTATATAAGCAAATATATGTAACTTGTTCTTTGGACCTTTTGTTTCTGTGGCCTATTTCCTGATTTGACTTTTCTTTTTCTGTGTTCAAATGACATTTTTTTCTCCTTTCCAATTGAGATAGTATGGATTAAAAACTTTTAATCAACATCTCTTTTGCAAACAACATCATGCTGCTGGCTGTCTCTCCTCTACAGTTTCTTCAGGGTGCCACCTTGTATTTCCAGAGGTCTTTTTTTATAGGACAATGGTGATGTTTTGCTGGGATGTTGGAGGTGTGAGGGGATTCAGACATTAATCTGAAAAGTTTCTAACCAAATCCTTTGTAGCAATGTACAGCTATTTTCAGATCAACATCAGTGTATCTCTAATGCAAAAACAGTTATCATCACAGCAGTGGAGAGTTCAGCCCTGACTGTAGTCTTGGTTCCCTTAAGAAAACTTGTGTTTGATCTTTTCAAACTAAAACTGAATAAGCAGACTGTGGTTTTCTAAACTTTTAGTTACAGCATAAGGGGAAGGAACATCAACCAATTAGTGTTTTGAAAATACAGAATTCCAGCAAGTCACTCCTTGTGACAGGTTTCATCTATTGACTGATTTATGGGAAGATCAATAGTGTTCAGGCTGCAAATTCGTCAGCTGAGGCAAAGCAGGCTGCAACATCTCATTTTCAGGGAGTTGTTAACAACCATCTGACTTAGTGTAGAAGGTGGTGTCATTCACAGAGTCTCTGTGGAAAGACCTGAAATCCAACAGCCAAATTCATATTTGTTAATGTTTTGATTTAAAGTTTGTGCTGTTGAAAGAAATCTTTAGGGATGTCTTGATGTGTGTTTGCTCTCTTGCTACTGTTAAATCTACCTACCTTTGGCTTCTTGTGTTGAGCTGGGAAAAAGTAGATGGGTGGAATGAGAGATTTACTTTAGCATTCCAGGTGTTGGGCAAAAAATAAAAACAAAAAAACAAAACCCTATCACAGAGATATGATGGGCCTTTACAAGTGGAAGTGTCCAGGGCCAGGTTGGACAGGGCTTGGAGAACCTGGGATAGTGGAAGGTGTCCCTGCCCATGGTGGGGGTTTGGAACTGATCTTTAAGGTCCTTTCCAACTCAGACCGTTCTGTGACTTTGTGGTAGATGTATTCCTTTTCTCTTTAAAATTCCAAACGCAGGAATGAGCTACATCCTGCCTGGAGATGCTTTTAATTTTCTCTGAACGTTTTCCATTGTGCTGTGGTTCACAGGCACCACAGCCATATGATTAGCCCAGGCTGCTCTTGCTCCGTGTTGGTCTAATTATCTGTTCATTAGCATCTCAAGTCTTGAGCTGGAAGTGTGTAGGGTGTCTTTGTTTAAAGGGCAGTCTCCTAATGCAAATATTAAGAGAGATTTCTGCCTTGCCTGAGTCAGACTGACAAGCTAATAATAGCCTTGGTGTTAGCCTTGGCTAGCACAGAGCACCAGTGCAAAAAGGTTTTAAGGGACCAGTGTATCAATCAAATCATGGCCTATAATATGCTTTTGAGTCTTTTGCATGTTTTAACACTTAAACTCCCACTAAGAAAAATCTTCAGAATGCAAAGGGCACGGCAGTAAAATAGGAGCTGGTCTCTAATACACCACTACATCCACCTGGGGCTTCAGCTTAGTCCTGGATGGCCTCTTATTAGCAGAGTCCCACGGTGCTAAATTGTACCTTCACTAGCTGTAGCCTTGTTCCAGAAGCTGCTCTGAAGTTTAGAGGCAAGGTATCAAGTGAGTCAGATGGCTTAAAAACTGCTGTGTTGACTGTGTGTGTGGGGAGCTGTGAAGGTGCTGAATTGTTGGAGAGGGCATGTTTGATTCCCAGCTTTGCCAGCACAGGATTACATGTTATGCAATTGCTGCAATTTAATTATAGTGTTTCAGCAGTTTTGATATCTGCCTTTAAATTATCCCAAGGGCATCAAGGAGGAATGGCTTACTTTGAATAAATCTTCATAAACATATGACTGCTGCTGGCTTGTTTTGTTCTGTGAGCGTCATTTGTTCCCATTAACTATATCCTAGAAGTCAATACAGCTATTCCTGGAGACATGGCAATATCACATGAGGAGGAACTTGTGGGATGGGCTCAGTGTGTCATTACAACAATTGTCAGCTCCTCTCTTTTATTTATGGAAGAGCGATGCATATGAATGTACCTTTATCTGGAAAGTTTTAGGCAATTCTAATAAAAGGAGATATGCATGAATTATCAGAACATGATGTTCTATTCACTGGAGGGAGAATCATTTTAAAAAGCCTGCTAAGTGAGGCATGGTTGCTAAGTAAGGCAGGGGTTTTATTAGACCAACTGACGTAATGGAAAGCAAAAAAAAAAAAAAAAAATCAGGCAAGAGTTTGGGCGCACAAAGATCTTCTTTGGATGGGAAACAAATGGCAGACTTTGTGCTAAGGATGGCTTGGGAACAATGGTTCTGAACTTCAGGCTAAATATGTTAAATAGGGAGGTAATTCTGGAGGGAAGGAGTAGCTGGGACACAAGGGAAGGATTGCTAAGTAATGGAGATGGCATGGGGAGAAGTAATGGAGATGGCATGGGGAGTGTGGGGGAAGGATGGTTTCTTGAGGAATTTAAGGCAATCTGAAATTGGGCTGTGGCCATCTCCTATTCTGCTCTGAGTGTTGGCACCAGGGCAGAGGTGAGGAATGGGAAATACAGAGCAATACTGAGCCTGGACTGTGCATTAGAGGAGGAAGGACATGGAGGGATGTCCACTGGCAGTGTGGTTTAGGAGGATAGAGATCATTACTCTAATTGCTCTAAAGCCTGGGAGGAGCAGATATTCCAGTTTAGGAAAGTAACTTTGTCAAGGTGAGGTGTTGCAGTAGAAACAGATTCTTTACTTTTTTTTATTTTCCATGGTGATACAGGACAACCAGAACTTACAGCTATGGGATTTCTTCTCCTAACTTCCTTTACATGGGCTAACTGAATTCCTGAGGGCTGTTTGGACTGTGTTTGAATCTGCTCTGTTCCTCCTCCTGAAGTGTCCTTGTTGGGCAAAGTTTCTCTTCACCCTGAGGTGATGTCCCAGGTATTCCCTTGGGAGCTGTGGTGCCTTTGGGAGGCCTGGCTGGATGTCCCATTCTCCATGGGGCAGTGACACTGTTCTGCACTGGGACTAATTGTGGATTTGCTCCAGGCAGGGCTTCTGTCAAGTGTTCAGCTCAGCAGTAAAACTGATCATGATTACAGTATTTTCTTGTTCTGCACAGGCTTAATTTAATGATATTTGTAAACTACTTGATGATCTGTGAATGAAAGATGTTCTTTCTTTAGCAAGGCTACTTTGTGTGGTGTTCAGGCTTAACAGGGAGCCTTGGAGATAAAAAGTACCATAAATCCTGAATGAGATATTAGCAATATCCAGTGTAAGTGATGATGACCAGCTGCCAGGCAGCTCTTGGGCTAGAACTGTTCTCTTATTAGTGCCACCCCCAGGTTTTCTGGCACAGGGTCTCTACCAGTGAGGAGTGACAGAGAAAACAAGTGTGACAGGCTGTTAGCTGGTCACTCTCCAGCTTGGAGAGGGCTCAGACTGAAATTTGGGGAAGGACTTGTCTGCTGAATAGTGATGTTGCCAGGGTGGGTATAGAAGGTTCCCTGTTCCCCCCTGTGTTCGAGTTAGAGGCTTGTGCTTGCAAAGCCTCACCAGGCTGTCTTGGGGAATTGGTGATTGAATTATTGCACTAATGATCTCTACACTACTCCAAAAATAAAAAAAAAAAATCAGTGAATTAATTTCATTTGTGTCACAAGAGGTTCCTGCCTTAAAAGATGACAGAATTCCTCATACTTTATGGTTTTAGTTAGACCCTGAATTTTTGATGCTGTTGTTTTCCGTCGTGCAGAATTTCCTGATTTATACCAGGGCGAAGAAATCGGGATAAGGCAGACAAAATCTTTGCAAAACCATCAGCATGTAACCTTTTTTTTGACCCTCCATACCTCCTGCATTCCTGCTATTTTTGTAACTCTGGCTAGGTAGCAGGATGAAGATCACATATCATCCTCCAAAGCAGCGCTTTTATTTTGGTCTTGTTATTTTAGGAATAATCAGCAGAGCACAAGGATACTTCCTCTTATGAATTTCGTGTGTTTCCCTGAGGGGACTGATAGCAAGGGGGGCTCCTACAGAATACACGATTTCCCTAGAAGTGCTTTAGATAAATCTCATCTGCCCTTGAATCTGTGCTAAATCTTTCATTGACTTGTGTGGAGCCTGAATTTCAGTACATTGTTCTCATGCTGCCTTCTAAGGCTGGGAGCTGCAGTGTGTTCAAACACCAGTAAAAATTCCGTTTCAAACTGTTACACGCAGCACAGTCTCATGTATATTTCTCTGGATGTCTAAATTTGGTGTTGGAAATAAAAATGATCTTTTTCTTTTCCCCCCAGGCCGAACGTGTGCCCAGTGTTGGAGCTGGCACTGGTGGGACACCAGGAGCCCTGCATTCAGTCCTTTAATCGAATGGTCAAGATGTGGAAACAAGGCTGCACGAAGAGGAGGTGGTGTGTGAGCTATGAGAGAAGGTAATCTATTACCTAGTGTTATAAATGGGTTTTGTTGCTAATCTTTCTGCAGGTTCTTCAACTTCTTTGAATTTTTCGTCTGAAATGTGTGGCTATGGACATGGAGTCCTCCTGAGATTTGACTTGAAATCTGTTATTACTGAGTAGAAAATGTGACTTTTTGATGTGTTTCGGGTTGCTCATGAGCTTTGTGGCTGGCTTTAGATTCAGAATTTTACACTGTCTGAAAATGTTCCTGTCTTGTTCTTGTTCAGGTGAAGCCCAGCTGTCAAGTCATTGACTTTGAAAAATTGAACCTCTTTCTATTTCTGTCACATGCTTAGAACTGATGGGACATCTGACTGCCCCAACAGCTAAACCCAAAATGGATTGGGAAAAAAAAAAAATTACTCACCTTTGGCTAGCCTGAATACAAATTCTTCAAAATAATATGTGGACATAGCATATCAGAGCTATTGGATGTTATCAGGATGCAGTTTGCTATATTTGCTTCCTTTTTAACGAGAATTCCTGATGGAGGCTGAAAAAATGTCTCATAAATATGAGATATGAGTGCAGTGTGCTGCTGGGGAGGTGGGAGCGAGTGGAATTGGAGTTGTGATTGCTCTCTTAAACTTCCTTCCCCCACAGGTCTGGGTACTACACGGTTTACAAGCAGGTGTACAGGATGGAGCACCAGACTGTCTATAAGTGCTGCCCGGGCTGGGCCCAGCAGGACAATGAACCTGGCTGTCTGCACTGTGAGTTGGGACAAAAACTGTGACAAACCAAGAGGTGACATCCCCAGACCTTGCCTTCCTACTGAATCCTCACTTCTGGATACGTAGATTTGGTTTCTTGTGGCTTACAACTGGGATTTCCCCAGTGATGGGGGAATAAACGTCTTTTAAAAATACAAAAAGCACTCACGTAAGAGTAGCAAATAGCTCTAATTTTAAACCACATGGTGAAACAGTTTGATTCAACAGTCTAAACTCTTAACTGAAGATGTTGCAGCATTTTTGTGCCAGCCTGGCTTTGACAGGTCAACCAAATTTATTACTCTTACCCAAATTCTGCAGAGAAATCTGCTGTGAGGCACTTGTTTCTTGGGTGTAGCACTTGCTGTGGAGTCTGACTGGTTTTGGCAGTTTTGCTTCTGCTGTTGCCATTGAAGCAGTTGTATTTCTACCCTGTGGTTCTCCATCTGATGAGGACCCGTTTCTGTCACTAATTTCTAATCATAATTGGATGTTTTCCTAAAAGATGGAATTTAATTTAAATGATAAGGCAGCACTTCAGCCACTGTTAACAAGACATCAGTAGAAGATGGCAACCTACTCAGTGTTTATTTTGTTACTGTTTAGTCAGTAATTGCATTTTCTGTATGAAAGTTAGCATCTGTTCTTATTTATTTTTTAATCTTCATACCAACTTCAGGGCTGAATTCAGAGAGCTTGCTTTTATGGTTGTCTCTTTGTAGTTAAAAAACAAAAACAAGCCTGAGAGGTATTCCTGTTAGTTTCAGCCTGAATCTACATATTTAGTGTGCACCTGTTTAGTTGTAAGAAGTCAAAAATATGTTTACAATCTGTGTTTTAATCTCTGGTGTAAAGGAGTTTAAGGTACGTGAGCACCAGTGGCAAAATGAAATTTTCTTCTTGAAAGAGCAATGCAGACTTGCTTTGAATTCTTTAAGGCACCAAAGTGCTTGGATTACTCTGTTGTATTTGATACTCTTTGCAAGTTTGGCTCAAGCAAGTGGAATTTAAGTTACTGTAAATAAAACTGTTCTGTGTTAGAGGAAGGGAAGAATTGTAATTCCCTCCACATATATAATATCTCCCAGTGCATCAGTGGTTTTTAACCATTCCTGCATTATTGTCTGGTAGTTTTTCATATTTTATTTTGGATTCAGGCAGTGCTTTGAGTTCTGTCTTCTGCCTCTGACACACCTTCAAGTTAAACTGCAATATTTAAGTTTTATTTTTATTAAATTTCTTCATACTAACAAGGTAGTTATACCTATGGTACCAAGTACTGCTGCATTCCAACCTTTGCACTTAAATAAAAATCTGGATTTCTTCTTATTTGGAAAGTCATGTTGCAACAGGACTATGTCAGAAAGGCAGGTCTGGAGGATCCTTGGCACAAAATCAGCTAAAATACCCTGTCCCATTCTGTTTGTGTGCTCTAGTGCTCTGCACTGCTGGCACTTGCTTCAATGGAGGGAAATGTTCTGAAGAAGGATCCCAGGTGTGCCAGTGCCCTGCAGGATTCCAGGGGCCTCGCTGCCAGTATGGTGAGTCCAGTGGAAACTCTCTCAAGTACACCTCGTGTTCAGCTAAAATGAATCTTCAACAAAGAAGATTAAAACAAAAATATTTTATTAATGTTGACTTAAAATTAAAAATGCCTTTGCTGCACTTTTAAGTGGTTATTTGATCATTCCCTGATTTTCCAGATTTTTTTTTTGTTTTTTTTTTTGTGTTGAACTTTAACAAAGCAAGATGAAAATCGAATTTGAGTGCTATCAGATGAGTGTCTGTGGTGGACAATATCACTGAATATCAGCAGTGATGTCCAGTGGAATATCTGTCCATTGCTTCTCAACTTCAGTGTCCCTGTGGTGTTCTTACTGAATTTCTCAGCCTTGCTTTTACCTTTGTGAGAGGAAATTCTGAGCCAAAGCAGGTGGGCAGTAGGTGAAGAATGCAGCAAATCAATCGCTCTGTTTTTGTCATGTGTTTTATTTTTTTAGTGCATCTCAAAATAGGGAGGTTTTATAGCTCACTACCAAATATTTAATAGTATTCCTGGAATAATATATACACCAATCTTTCATTTCACTGCATTCTAGCATACTGTAGACGGAATTCTGTGTGACTTAGACTCTATCACCCACTCTCAGTGAGAATCTTTTTTGTCTCACACACCGGCTCACAATTTGATAAACCTACAATGGGTTGTCTTGTAATTTAACACACTGTGTAAAGCTCTCCAAAATTACAAAACTGCATCCATTTGGCTTCTTAAGGGAGGGAAGAAAGTCATTCCTTCAGAGTAGGCTGTGATTGGGACAAAGGATTTCTTTTGTATTAGGCAAATGATAATTTCCTTTTCAACTGAAGCATATTGTGCTTTGTTCAAAGGAAGGCAGATTTTTGAAGTGTTCCTTTTTTTTCCTCAATTTTAAATTCTAATATGTTCATGTCCTCACCTGGCTTGTCTGTCAGGCAGTGTGAGTGAGAAGGACTACAACAATAAATAAAATGCAGAGCTGTTTACAATGGAGCTGGTGCTGCCTGCAGACAATATTAGCTCAGTGAAGCTGTGATTGGGTATTTCTTTACTGCCCACAGAAACAAGTTTGTGTGGGTGAGTTGAGATGAGCCAGAGTGACAGCAGGGCAGGTTGGTTGTGATTAACTTGCAGAGGAGCTGCTGTTTCAAGGTAAGCAGGATCACAGTCTCCAAGAAGGCTTTATAATAAGCTTTTACCAAATTGTATGTATCTCAGCAAATTATAAATTGTCTTTGCCATTATAAATTGTCTTTTGAGACTCCTTTTTCTTGGAAATACCTATGGAACTGAGGCATTCCCAGCAGGCAGATTGTGTGGGTGCAGTGTGTGGATAGCACAGGTCAGATTTTCAAGCAGAAATGAGATTGTGCAGTCTCTATTTCACAGGTTGGTGACTGCAGCCCCTGTAAAAACAATGAGAGGTATCCTGCAGTCCTTGCTCTTTGCACTTGGGTGGAACTTTTATCTTTGGTCGTTTGTCTGCTTTCTATTGATTCCTGAGGTTTGAATGGAATTCCAGTAGTCATCATTTTCAGGTTTATACAGCAGCTGCTATCGCAGCCTGGCAGGAGGAAGTTTATAAATTGAATTCTGAAGGGAAAAAACCTTCTTTCAGGAAGAATGCTATGGACCATTCACCTGCCTAACAAAAGCGAGGTAATTTAGAGTGTAAGGCCTCTTAACTGTTGCAGGTGCCTCCAGTCAGGTTCTTCTGAGGTTTGTATCATATTTGTGCAAGCAAGAGGAAGAAGAAATGTACTGTGGGACTAACAGCCATAGCCTGTAGTTTTCCTGGCTGATGTTAGAATATTGCTCTTACAGTAGCTTGGATTTAGTGTGGCTGCATTCATCAATATATTCCGGGCTTAATGATCATTAAGCTTAGTCTGTCCCCTCCTCCCTACTTGTCTGTGTGACCTTGCTGTTAATGGGACTGGTTTCTTTCCCTAACCCCGAGGAAAAAGGGAATCTCTTCCACCAGCATCTTTTCCTCGGAGGATTCAGTGGAAGGGAGGGATGCCAGGGAAGCCAGTTTGGCTTTGGAGCACGTGCTGTAAAGGTCAGTGTCAAAGCTGGCGCTGAGATGTGATGGTGCTGTGTCACAGGGGACATGTCCTTGTGCCTGGGGACTGTCCCCAGCTGCCAGCAGTGTCCAGGTGCCCCTCTCAGGGGGAGGGAGGCTCCAGCTGGGTGTGAGACCTCGAGCTGCTGGCAGAAAGCTGCCCCTCAGGTTTTCTTGCTTGTAATCTTGGCTTCTGTCGCTTCTGGTATTGTGGCCTCCTGTCAGACTCCTGACAGAGGAGGAACCACAGGCATTTCATAGCTGCACCTCAGCTCATTGGAGCAAAATTGCTTCATGTCTCCCAATTTATACCTGCCCCTCTCCAACCTTTTTGCTTTTCTCCTCTGCTTCTGTCATCAATGTTGACAGCTGATTCTAAAGTTTCACCTGTGCTGCTGCTCCTGTGATCTCCTTGCTGAGTGCTGTGAACTACAAAGAATAGACAATAAATTAGTATAAAAATATTACTAAATTTATTTACTCTAAGAAGTAAATGGGAATGTGCATCTCAAGAATCTTCTAATCATTCTTTTTGTGGAGTTTTTATTTGCCATTCAGTTGGGGAGTAGGTTGAAAAATGACAAAAATTAAGTTTTGTCCTGAAGAAAGTTTGTGATGGATTCTCCAGAATGACTGGAGACAGCCCAGTGCCTTCCAGTGATCTCAGCAGAGATGATTATTCACAATTGGCATGATAGCAACTAATGACTTTTTAAAGGAATCATGGGATGTTCTTGTAGCCTGGGACAAGATTTATTCCTGATGAGATGCTGAAAGGGTCAGGGCTCCTGTAACAAATTTGATGTAATTGTGTTTAAAAATGTGTTACTGCATCTCTTGTACACGTCACTCCATAGTTTTATTATTTTACCCACACAAGCAGCAATGAAAACTTAGGAGAAAGATTTATGAGTGAAATGGTCGAGTTCTTCATACAGCCATTGCAGGGACTGGGTAACAGATTGAGCTGTCTCTTGCATTGTCTGCTGCAATTTGTCTTGTAATAATAGACTTATATCAATTACAATGTAAACTTGCAAGCTGGATTTCTTTCTGTTTTTTTAAACTTGTTTGGAAATTGTGATCCCCGTTTTGCCCAGTGTAAGGGAGGGAAAACATGTAACAAAAAAGAGAGAAGGCAAAAGCCAGTGCAAAGAATAAATTCTGCTGCAGTGCTGGTGTCATTGATATTCACTAGTTGTCCTGGTAACCTTGTTCAAGGCCTGGTAACCACCTGAGCTGGACATGGAAGTAAACTAATTTCATTTACCTTGTTTAATTCAGCCTTGGGACTTTTACTTGGACATGCAGCCAGTGAAAACATTCCAAATTCTACAAAAAAGGGTGCATTTATTTATTCCTCGTGTATATAGAGTTGCTCAATGGAAAATGAGGGGTTAGTTTTAACTCTTAACGTGTTTTGTCATCAAATCTCAAGTTGTTGCTGGCTTTACTGAGTGCCTCCTGATGGGTTTTAAAACATAAAGTAAAAGAACAGAGTGAGAATTGAACAGGCGTTGTAATGTCTTGACTGATACAGAACCCGAGCATGGTTAATGTTTTGCAAGAGGCTCCCATAATTAAGAAAAATGGAGTTGTACTTATTCTGTGTGAGACAATGGGTGTAACTGGAAGATGTTTACATGTAATTGAGGAATGACCAGGGAAGACTTGTCAGGAAAGTCATCTCATAGTGACATGGTGTTTGTCCTCTTAGGAGATGTTTATCCTCCTTAAAGAAAGCTGAATACAATATTCCAGTATTTCACAGGTAAGGTGTCAATAGATTCAATTTTTACACTAGTGTTTGCTGTCACACAAGTGGAATTTTAAGTTCTTTTGCAGTGCCTGCTGCAGATCATGGAAGACTGCAGTAAGTGCTTTCCAGGGAGGCAGTGTGCTCTGCTGAGTGCAGTGCTCACCTGATAAAAGCTTTCTTTTTCACCAGCCACTGACCTTGGATATTTAGTGCAGTAACTTTTAGCAAATTACCCCACTCTGCCTGGGCTTTGTTGTACATGAAATGTTGATAATGGTGGCTCATTCCTTTGTCAGGTGCTTTGAGACCCAAGTAATTAAGTGTAAGATAATAGCATTGGAATGTGTATATAAAGGCAAAATGCACACTGCACGGGTAGCTAAATGAAATGCTTATGAGGGAGATATTCATCAGTTCATTGACTAGCTGTCAATCTCTGCCTTCACTCTGGTCACACACTATTAAGATATTGAGCTGTATAAAGATTCTGGTAAACAAAAATGTCAGCACCTCCTAGACCAGGTAGATCAGAGTTTACATTATAGAACTGCTTAAAACAAAGGCAGGGGTTTTTTTAAGCCATTGATTAAAATGGCAGGAATTCTGATATATCTTCTTGCAAATAAAAATACACTTTTCCTTCACTGTGTGAAAGAATTTTCTTCCATTTTCCTCTAGGAAATATTTCTTCCTGCAAAAAGCTGTTTGATTCAACTTCTGATTAATGTCCTGCCTGCCACCCTGGTTTCTTGTAGAGGTGAAGTTTTTCTTCTTTGAGGCTGAAGACTTACACAAGCCTTACAGAGCAGTGTAAATCCATGAACCAGTGCTACAAATTCTCCTTCTTTAAAACAGCAAATGGCAAGCTGAAAGCTCCCATGGATCTGTTGCCCATAGGGATGTCTTCAGTTTTCTTTCCCACTGAAACTAAAAAAATGTTTAAATATTTTTGGAAGTAAATTAGTTCTGATGTCTGGGCCCTCATTGTGCCAGGGGTTTTGGCATTTTGATTTCATATTTTGGCTACAATTCCTCTGAAGTTTGACCCAAGAAAACCTTTTTAACTTAAAAGTTTGCCATTAGCCCATAGGGAGAGTGGAAGAGAATGGGGCAAAAAATAATTTATGCTCAGTTTGCTCTAGTTTAGTGCATGTAATATCTTAAAGATACCAGGTTTTGGGGTGGTTTTTTTTTCTGTTTTAGCACAGTCATTTTCCTGCTCTAAGTGACTCAGTCTCATTAGTGAAATGCCAGCCTGTCATGGCAAGGGAAGCAGAGATGACTGATGAGGCTGCTCAGGGTAGAAAAGTACCTGTCCTCTGGCTGCAGGAAGCCTTGTGATCACCCTCTGTCCTAGTGGGACCCTCGGTTCTGTTCTTTGCTCCTTTTTGACTCCCGGGAGCAGTGGTCCATCAATCCTGTGGAGAATTTTTGGCTACCACGCTCTACCTGTGATGGAGAAGTGCTGGCAGGCAGCACATGGGAAGCTGGAGATGCTTCCTGAAGGAGTCCCAGTGAGCTCTCGACAGCTTGAGAGCATCCTGTGGGCTGGCAATGTGCTGCACTCACTGGTTCCTGCACTGGGACTGTGGTAATGAGCCCTTTTTTAGCACTTGTCAGAGTCATAACAGTGCTGTGTACTTAGAGCATCCAAAACCCTTCCAAGGAGTAAAATTTGAAAACACGAGTGTGTTTAGAACAGCCAGCAGAGCTAACAAGGCGTGTTGACGTGTTCCATCTCATCAGAAGCTCAGAGCAGACTGTGGCACTTCCTTTCTGTCTGTCCTGTGTAGAGCACACAGGAAACACGAGCAGTGTGAGGCAGTTTCAGGTGATGGTGCTTACCTGTCCTCACTTTGTACAGGTGAGGTTCGTTGTGGCCAGCAAGCAATGCTTGGTCTTATGTTAAAGATGTAGCCACTGCTCTAAACTCAGCCAGTTCGAGAGCAAATTGGTTTAATTCAGTGAAACAATTGGCAGTGTAAGTTTTAAACCTTAATATTAGCTGGTCATATTGCAAATGTAGAAGCCCTTTGATGTGATCTGAAAGCCCAGTAAATATTTATCTTTTTTGCTATAATTCTTTTCTACACCGACAAGTTCAGATATTTAAAGCTGTTTTAGGTGATTTTAATTCAGTGTTAAAGTGTTCTGCTGCCCAGCATGCATTTGAAAAGTACCCCTTACATGACTTGAGGTGGTTTTGGATTTAAAGCCTGACTTCAGTTGTCTGGACAACTCTGCCCTTGCTAAAACCAGTGTAAAATAAGGATGACCTTGTGATATTTCCCCTCTCAGTACCTCGTTTCACATGGAAACATTGCTGTTTTCACTGCCTTAGCCCCCTCAGCCTGCATCTCCTCCGTTCCCAGGTGTTGTCTGGAGCTCACTGCCATCAGGTGAGCTCGCAGCACATTCAGCTCTGTGTAATCCTCAGGGTGTCCCCAGCCTCTGTCAGTCCGGGGCTGGCAGGGCTGAACTGGTGTCCTGCTGTCCCTGCTGCCTTCACTTGGATGCTTCTCCTGCAATTCTCTTCTTGCTGACCTCGGAGCTGCTGCCACAGCCTCTTGTTGCCCCAGGTGGGGCAGCGAAGGCTCACAGCATCTGCACAGCCAGTTTGGGCCCTTCCAGAGGCACAGGGAGAAGGGGGAAAACCTCATGTCTTCTTTCAGTTTGTAAGCAGTTTATCTGATTTAGCGAAAATTTAGATGCAATAAAGTCTTCAGTTGCAGCCTTTTAGCTGATTCTGGCCTCACTGGAGAGATAGTCCTTCAGCACTCCAGTGACCTAATTGCCTTGAAATCCTGAGAAACAAAAAGGCACTGCTTGATTTTTATCTTTTTTTATTAACCTCTAAACCTTAAGCCCATAAATTTCGCATTAGATTTTTAATTTTTTGTAATGAGAAGAGAAAATATTTTGAGTATTAAGAAAAAAATCTGTTTCTAATCTATAATGTCATCCCCATCATGTAGGTCTGTCAAAACACTCATCTCCTGACAGGGTTTGGTCTCATGGTGACACACCTTTCTGTAATCTGTCTCCTGTATTCTGGTGACATCTGACAGGTATCCTGACACTTAAAACATAATGGGATTTGTATATTTAAATTATAGACCTGTATAACTACAAATCAATAGGAATGTAACATTGGACCTCAATACAAAGTGTCACAAGTCTGGAGCTGATTAGAAACCCATGAGAAAGATGAGTTTGGATGTTCTTTTGGGCAGAGATTTGCAGAAGACAAATGTAGTGCACAGACCACTGCAGGAGGTATCTGTAATCTCTCCAGGAAAAAAATTATGGTTGAGATAAAATGACATTATCTGTTCTGGTGATAGATAACAGTTGATTCAGAGATTAATCCCGGTTGTGAGCAAGGCAGGATTCAAAAAACCTGAGAGCATGGCTTCCTCCAAACTTTCCATTCTTTCTTCTTTGCTTCACTCCTCACACCCACCTGCTCTTTGCCAATACTGGCCATAGAAACACCTTTCATCACCAGTAAGACACGAAGCTCTCCAGATGAAAAGCCCTTTAAAGCAGCCACTTAAAAGCTTGTGAGGAATAAAAGCTTTGCCGTTCTAAAACAGGAAGGGTAAAAATGCTGATTGAAAAATCATGCCTGGCTCTCTCCTAGGTATGACAGGATATAATCATCAGCCCATCCTGCTGAAAGGCTCTGCAGTGCCTGGGCTCCACAGCCATTAGCAGGAAGCGACAGGTAGACAGACAGCAGAGCTGGAGCTGCAAACAAATAATGTCAGGAGTAAATGAACCTCGCAATAACCACTCGAGAGAGAATTCACCCCTGTTGTCTTTGCCACAAAAGGCTGTTTACTCTGTGCTTGCTGGGAAAGGGAAAAGTAAAAAATCACGGGGGAAGAGCTGCTGGCTGGCTGCTGGCATTTCTCTGCTGCTGGTTACAAGTCACAGCAAAGCTGAGTGCCATGCAGGGGTGCTGTGCAGGTACATTCTTCCCCCCCACACACTAACAAAAGGTGAATGAGCAGACTTGGAGTCTCTAGAAACATCTGGGTTCTATTTCGTGACACCTGCATGGCCTCTGTGTGGCTGGGGGCAGATTTATTTGGGTTTCCAGCTTGCTTCAGGGATTCGAGCTGGATCACAATGAATTTGATCAGGTAATGCTGATGAATTTAATTAGCCCAAGGTGCCATGGCAAAACTCTGGCAGCACCCAGTTCATGCAGTGCTTATATAGCTCTGGATGCAACCCCTGTATTAATAAAACATCTAGAGAACATGGAATTTGAACTGATTTGGCAGGATATCCAGCAGATTGTTATGTCTTTAAGAATATTTTCGTTGTGTTTTTGGTAGCTTTTCAGAGTGAAGCTGGAGATGGTTGCTGAGTATTTCTGTCTGCAGAGAGCTCTGCCCTTTTCCAGCCTTCCCATGCTCTGAGTTAGAGGTCAAACACTTGTGTTGCACTTTCCTTCCCATCCTCAAAAATCTTTGGACTGACGTGTGTTTCCAACGAGGTACAAATAGCAGGAGAACCCCTGACAAACAAAGCTTGGCTGGCTGTCGTTTTTCTACTTCAGTGGCATTAGTGCAGTGTGTCACTGCTGATTGCTGCTCCTGCCATGAGATGTTCTTGAGGCATTGTAACTGCAACGTCTCCTGTGAAAGGGAGGGAGAGGAGCTGCCTTGAGCAGCACTGCAAGGACTATGACTGACAAAGTCAAATTTGGCTAGTTAATTATTTTTGCTGACCTAAACCCTTTAAAGCACAGATATGGGCAGATTTGCACTGTAAAAGGGGAAAAAGGGATACCTCTAGGAATGTGTGGGTTTAGCTGTTTGGTCAGGACTGTGTCATTTGGAAGGAAGAACAAATTTTTACCTTCCACTGGACCAGGTTGCTCCAAGCCCTGTCCTTGAACACTCTCAGGAAGGGGGATCCACAACTTCTCTGGTCTGGTACCTCTAAATCTATTTTAAGCCAGGAACAATGGCCTTTAAAAATTATTTTAGCATCAAAGGAAAGCCTGTGGTGCCTGTCCTGGTTCCTTTCCAGCCCTTGTCTGCAGTTCTCTCAAGCTGGGTCTGGGTATGTGCTTTATGCCAGAGGCTGTGTTTCAAGGCTTAGGAGTAGATGTGTTAATGTGTATCCTGTCACTTTTCCTACAGAAAAAGGAAGCAGACTCCTTCCATCCTGTGCCTTGTGTCTCCTTGGGTGTCCTCTCAGTGCTTTTAAGGAAACAGCTATTTGTTATCAGCCATCATCCACCTAGAAATTTGTTTTC
The DNA here is from genome assembly GCF_963662255.1 of Cinclus cinclus. NCBI lineage: Eukaryota > Metazoa > Chordata > Aves > Passeriformes > Cinclidae > Cinclus > Cinclus cinclus. The sequence continues at coordinate 3,583,902 of NC_085055.1, forward strand.
TCAGGTGTAATGACTGCACAGAATTCTTCAGCATAAATACTATTTTACAGTCATTTAACAGCATTTTCAGTGCCGATGTTTATTTCATCTAAAGGGGGCAAAAGAGTTAATTACATTGTCGAGAAAGGGAGGCAGAATCTTGCCAGCAACCACGAGGCACTGCTGCTCACTTCGATAGAACTGAACTCACAGTAGTGGCAGCTGGATTTAATTATAAGTTTGCAACCCTGTGGTTTCAGCAGCAGCTGCTGAAGAATGGATAATGCAAGTAGCCTTCGAAGCCATTCACATTAGAGATAAAACCTTGTCATTCACCGAGACAGCTGACTGAACAAGTATTAAAATGAATAAAGATTTCCCCAGGGAGGTTGCAGGATGAGGTTTGTTTTTTTGTCTCTCTGGCTCTTGCTCAGATTTGTCAGGCGTGCAGGGTTTTACCCTGCTTCCACCCCAAAATAAAAGACTACTCACAAATAAAAGTCTTAGATTATCTAATCTAAGCACTGGTTGTGTGATTAACCTCAACAAGTTAGGAAGGAAATATTGCTAACTGGATTTTTTTTTTTGTATTTCTGTAGCAACCTTAAGAAAGGACTATCCCTGCCTGCAACAGGGATGTGCTAAAGATACCTTTAAAATTCACTTTATTTGTCATTTTATTCCATGGTATGTCAGTAATAGACTACAGTAACTGAAATGCTATGGAAACGTATGTGACTACTGAACTTACATTTTCATTATTTTGTTGTTGATGTATTTCAGCTTTTATAAAATGGAAAGCTAAAAGTTTCAAAGTGAGTTTGAGCCTTGTAAAACTAAAACTAATAGCTAGAATCTCCACAGGCAAATTAAAATATTCTCCAAGCCAGGCTGGAACAAGAACTTGATCTAAATGATTCTTCCAGCATCATTGGCCAGTTGCTTCCTGAAATGATTTTGCATGTTCTCTTAAGTTTTGAGGTGACTTGGAGTATTGGAAGCCCTTTTCTGTTTTTTCTACCATAAGATTTAGTATCCTCTGAAAGCAGGTCCTGTTTGAGATAGATTTTGTTGGTCACATAAAAAGCTAAGAAGGTTGGGTAAATTCCACATTTGACTGTTTCAAAATTGAGTCTTTCCTAAGTGTCCTCTTAGGTGCTTCCTTTTTTCCCCAATAATAATGAAAGCACCGACTTACTCTCCTTAAAGGAAGTGCAGCTTTTATTTGTCTAGGCAGATATTTAATTTCTGCTTTGTCACATCTCATGTGGAAAAAGAGGCAGCTATGGATGAAGTGGTCCCTGGAGGCACTGGCCCTGTGTTTCTTCTTTCTTTTGTTTTTGAATGTCTTTATAATTATTTTTTGTTTTCCCTCTTCATTTTTTTCCATTCTTGCTACTTTCCAAAGCTCAAGTTGTGACTTTAAACTTAAAGTTCTTAAACTTTAGATCCAGTTATTTCAAAACTGTTTTCTGCTTCTTCAGATACTTTGTAATAATCTAAGTATTCCAGAAGCTGAAAAGGCCAAATCTATTTTGTGGGCACTTGGAATGAAAGTGGCTGCTCCTGTTTTTCAGACGTTTGAGAGAATCTCATGGTGGTACTGAAGTGGGGGAATTGGTGTCTGTGCTATCCTTTTAACGAAAACTTATTTCTTACTGTTTCCTTTTTTGTAAAATCTAATTGCTTTTGCTTCACCAAGAATTCACAGGCAATTGCTTTTCTCAATGCTATCCATACTGCAAGGGGAGCTTTTGTGTGCAGGGTTGCTGACCTGAATCTGTTTTTTTCTCTCTGATTTCACTGTCTGGGAGCTCAGAGAGCTGACAGGAGTTAGGGGAGGCAGTGCTGATCTGCTGGATGTCTGACATCGTTTCCTTCACACGTGAGTACTGGAAATCCTGTTAGGATTAACATAATGTAACATGAGGGGAGAAAGAGCCCATTCCACGGAAATCTTTATGGCTGTATTTTCACTTGTCTGTCCATCTCTTCTTGCTACACCTGCTCCAGTCTGAGATGCACCTGCAGTGTGACTTTTATCCTTCCCCACTGACCCTTTGCAGCTCTCACTGAGTCCTCTAGATATGTGCTGTATTTTGTTTTAAATAATCTAGAAGCTGTAAATGTAACTTTCTTGGTGGTTGGGGAAAAAAAAGGTAGCTCAACATGATGTTAAACTTCCTGAATATTTCCTCATTTTGGATCTCGGTATCCTATGGAACATAGTCGTGAAATTGTGTGCAAATCTTGTTTAACTGAATATCCTTGTTTGTTGTGCTGCTGCTATAAATAGGGGCTGTTTATGTAAGTGATGTTTGCCAAGCTGAATCTGCAGTGCATCCTTTCTGGGTCCTTGTACAGCCAAATAAATCAAGAGTTCAGATAAATCCTCTCTTCCCCAATTTCTGTGTTTTGTGGTTAAAATCTTTTTTCATGCACTGGAAGGTGGTACTGTATGAATAAACCTGGGAACTGAATTTGGAATTATTTTCACACACAGTCTCCACTTGTAATAATCCTTTGGTTTTATGTGGTGTGGGAAGCAACAGGAGGGAGAATGTGCTAACAGAGTAGATAAGAGAGAGATGTTCATCAGAGGGCAGACTTAATAACTGTGAAATAAGTGAATACATTACAATGCTTGCTAAATTCTTTGCATGGAGAGCAAATTCATCTGTGGCATGACTGTGCAATTATACATTGATTGCAGCAGAGTTCTGCTTCACATCTCTAGAGAATTTTGCCACAATTTGTATCACGTTCCACCTTCGTTCCAGCCAAGTAAACTTGAGACAGAAGAAAATTGCACAATACATGGGGAAAAATGGAAAAGGAGAAACTGTAGGTGTAGCTCTGAGCGTTGTTCTCGTCATCATCTTTGTGTTGCAGAGAGCTTTGTGTGAGGATCCATTTATCCTGGCAGTTGTTCATTATCCTGCCAGCCCCTTGGCATTATCATTCATCCTGACAAGCACATAATAAAGCCAGGAGTTTCAGATCTGATGAACAACTGTATCTGTGAATAAATACTTCAGGATTTTTGGGTTGGGCAGCTAATTCAGTTTCGCTGAAAACATTCTCTTGGTTTTGTCTCATTCTACGTGGAAATGGGATGGCGAATATTGGGTTCACCAAAACCTGAAATGCCATCATTCCTCGCATGGACTATGGACAGCTTGCTGGAAGTGAAGGATAAAGCTAACTAGCAATTTAGGCAAATGTTTGAAAAGTAGCATAACTCATTAAAATATCACAGAAAGTTAGTTATCCATTCAGAGCAGTTCAAACTGAGGTTTGGATGGTACCTGTCTTGTCTCATTTTTCTCAAACTTCCTGTGTATTCTTAGATAAGTATTTGTAATGTAAGGGTGCTGTCTTTATTAAAAAAACAAACCAAACCAAAAAACAACAACAACAACAACAACAACATCAACAACAAAAAAACAAGAAAAAAACTTAAAAAGAACCAAAAAAACCCAAAAGGTGGCATGCTACAAGCATGTTGTTGTAAAAGCCTGGTCAGGTAATTTGTGAGCTCAGCACTTCAGAATTGTTACTGCATCCCAGAAATGGTTCTTTTCACTTCCTCAAGTTTTAATATAAGGAAGACTGCCTAAAGAAAAACAATTTAGCTACCCCAAAATATCCAGACACCCATATTTGTGAAGTTTCAGGTGTACCTAAACATTAAGAAAAGGGAGATGCACTGGTTCAGTGGGGGAAGAATGCCTGGGAGAAGAACTGAGTGAGGTTAAATCTTCTCTGACATGGTCTTGGTTAACCAGCATTTTTTTAACCATTCTCTTAGTGCAAGTTCTTCTTATTAATTGATTTATTGCTCTCATGGCCTCTTCATAAATGTTCATTTACATAAGCTTTCAAAAATGCAAATTCAATGCCAATATATTTTTCTTTTATTTTTAATAGACATACCAATGCATCAAGATGAAAGTGTGTATAGCAACAGCACATTCTATCTTATAAATATCGAAATAGATTTAAAATATGCTCTCTGAGTAGCACTGTACCTTGGAATTCAGAAGCAGAATATGCCTGCAGTTCATCCCTGGCTGGCTGCACTGCAGTTTGTTCTGTCTGTACCATGCTCTGGATAGAATGCTGTGAGTCTTGTTTGCCCTTTACCCTGACACGGGTACTTAGTAACTATCACCTGATTTATTTTACTGGGCTTGTTCCCATCCAATATCAAATTTCCTGACTTAGGAGTTTTAAGCAGGCCATATTTTTTGCTCTGTTGGGAGGCCCATATTTCTGTCACCATTTCAAAGGTTTTCTGTGTGGTCATTATTAACCTTGTTCAGTGCTAACAGCAAACCTGTGAGATGTTTAACTAGTGATGGTGAAGATCTCTCGCCTGAATAACACACTGGCTTGACAGATGTGCCAGTCTCTTCCTAATGATACTCTGATGGCTGTGTATTAGTGGCTACCTTCCTTTTCCCTCTGCCTCCACTCAGAATTGGGACTGAAGCATGAGATGAATTTTTGTGTTTGGACTCGGTTGTTTATTAATTCTTATCTAAAGTACAGTGAGTGCTACAGCACTTCCAGCTAACAAGCTAAAAGCAAAAAAAATGGAGGTGTATCTCATTTGTTACAAGGTCTTTTAAGGCCTAACTATCCAGTTAAGAGCTAACATCTATATTATTTGTACTTTTGACCCAATAACCGAACACTTGTGACCCGTAGTGTGGCACCTTCTATCCAACCAAAAGCTACTACCTAAAACCAAGAAGGAAAAGGAAGAAGAAGGAAGAAGCCAATGCCCAAAACTTCTATCTTCTCCCATACCTATTATTGTATTCTAAAATCCCAAATTCCAAACCCTTCACCGTGGGAAATTGCACACTTCTATTCAAACTACACACCTGTGATTCTAACTCCATCACTCACATTTGGAAGCTTTCTCTAAGGCCTCCAGTATAAAGCAGTGTTCTTTTGAGGGTGGGTGCCAGAAAGCTCAAAACTCCAGGCTTCAGGCTTCCAGCAGCTGTGGGCTAAATTAATTGGTGACTTGCAAAGCTTTGCTGCCCTGAAGCTGGAGGACAAAGGGTGTGGGGGTTGTACTCATCCTGAAACGACATCAGTGTCCATGTCTTAGAGTGTACACAGTCCTGGGGAAAAGAAAATCAATTTGGCCTTGCTGTTTGAGGGCAGAGTGACTGGAGGTTCCTCTCGTGCTGCTGTGTCATCCCACTTGAGGGACAGAGAGGTCCTGCTTTATCCAGCACTTTCCTCAAGTCCCCTTCCTGCAATTCAGGCTCATGTTTCATCCACTGCAGTGTTGTTTCTCGCTTTCCTTTGGTTAGTGCTGCAGGATGTCAGTGTGAGGATCAGGGTGGCTGGCTCTGTGTGGTAGTCCCTGGGATGAGGGTGGTGCAGTCTCCTGGGAAGTGTTTCTTGTGTTTTACTGCACTGGAGTGTGAATGGAGCTGGTGAAGAGCTTCTGCAGAGCTTTGTGAAGCACCTGGTCTGCTCCCCAAGTCAGGAGGGACTTGTTGCCTTGCTGTAGGTCTTAAATATTATCCCCAGCCCTTGGGATGGAAGTGATGGCTTTAGGTTGTACCCTACACTGCCAGACATGCGTGTTCCTCAAGGGCTCTTGCCCAGCCCAGCAGGAGATGTTTATGTTGGCTTAAGACTCTCACATCCTCTCCCTGAAGGTTTGGTATGGCAGGCGTTTTGCCAGGTTTAAACTCTGCATCAGGCTTATTTTACTTTTCTAGAGAAAATGAACTCTTAACCCCACTACCACGGGTCTGTCCTTGGCTTGTTCTGTGTCTGGGGCAAGCACCTTTTAGGCTTTCTCATCTTGCCCATCTGTGAAGTACATATTAGAAATGTGGATGGTTTATTAATCTTAATAATTGCAAAGCCTTTTGAAGCCCTTGTAGAGAATTTCATCTGTATGGAGAAACACTCATTAAAGCCTATTCAGGTCACAGTGAAGGAAGTGAGACTTTGTGGTTTAAAAAAACACTCATTTCAAAATTCTCTTTAAAGTATTGCAGCATCTACATTAAAACTGAGGAGGGCTATTGATTTAATGCACACAATATGATATTGTGCTGTTAGGTTTTTCTTTCAGTAGAAATTTGCTATTGATTGTTTTCACTTTGACCAGATAGAAATGAATAGTGAAGTAAGTTTTCAAAAGTTGCCAATATGAAAAAAAAAAAAAATCTGAACAGTTTCTTGCCATTTTTGATGTAGTGTATTTGTAATGATCTCATTCTTTCTCATACTTAAGGAAATCGTTGTCTCCATTTTCTTGAGTATAGATTTAAGCTTAAAATGCAAGTTTGTATAAATGGCAGTACTTCATGACTTGCTGTTACAATTCATAGGCAGGAAAATGTGAATGTTGCAGATATTTGAAGGGACTTTGGCTGAAATTACCCTGACTTAGACTCTTTTCAGCCCTGCTGGCTTTGAGGGAGGGATATGAGGCAGCAGAAGACTTGATGCACCATTAACCACTCTAAAATAGAGGACCTTCTTGACTTAGGTATTTGCAGCTCAGACTGAAATCACTGAGAGGTTGAAATGTGAAACAATGCAAGTTCAGGTTGAAACGAACTGTCCCAGCAGAATTTGGGAGAGAGCAGGGGCAAAGTGTTAAAATACCACTTTATATACAATGGCTTTGTCTGGCAGAGTCCCTCCTGACTGCATACACCCTAAGCGTGTTTGGAAGCTTCATTATTGGTTAAAGATGTGCTGTCACCATGGAGTAAATGAGAAATCATAATCTCCTGCTGGAAGTGATGGGAGACCTCACAGACTTGAGGCGTGGCTGAATCTCTCTGTCCGAGGACTCCAAGCTGGTGCCAGTCAGCATGGCAGAATAAAAGTACATCCTAGTTCAGGTGGAGAGGATAAGGAACAGCCAGAAGAGAGGAGAGGAGTTCTAACTTCAGTTGATAGGAGTGTTAGGTGATGTGGAGTGGCAGTTCTGCAATTACGTGGATCTGGGACTATGCAAGCAGAGGGAATAGTCCTGGAGCCAGAGAAGAAATTGAGGAATAGGTGCCAGAAGAATGGATGATTGTTTCATTTTTAATTCTTATTATTTATACCATTAATTTTTTATAGATTTTTTTCTGATGCCTGAAAGTTAGTGGTTTGTGCTATAAACTGAGGTTCTGGTCTTGGCAGTGAAATGCAGCTAGAGGATTTTGGCCGGTCGGCTTGCTTAACTCTGCCCATCTGTCATCAGCATCCTCTGCTCTGTGGCAGAGAGAAACGGGGAGTTTGACTTCAGAGATGCTTGTTATGCCTGGCATGTCACTGCTCGTGACAGATCTGATGTACTCATGTAGCAATTAATGGTGGTGCAGCTTTTCTTTTGGCACCATGCTTCGTGAGTTTTCATCATCCTGCACTTAGTTTGCAGTGAACAAAACACTGAATATTGGAGACGACGAAGGCTGAGGTTGCAGATGCCTTTGCAAATAGAAAAGATGTGCTGTGGTTTAGGCCTGGCTGTGCATCAAGATTTCTGTTTTGAACTTGTTTTCAAGATCAGAGAGATGTTTTGTCTTCATCTCGCCCTGATTTGGAGCAGAGCAACAAAATTCAATTGTTCAAGTGGACCTGAAGATCTCCCTTATTCTGCTTCAGGTCGAGAGCACCTGCACCTTCATCAGAGCCCTGCCCTGGAGCTGCTGAGTAAATCTGCAGTGATCACCATGACTCCTTTTAGAGTCCTCCCTGAAATGAGGAGCCCTTCAGCCACACAGCATCCCTGGTTCTGTGCAAGCCTTGCAGCTTGGCTGGTGCCAGCACAGCATCCCAAAAACATCCCAGTGCTGTGACTGAAGGAAAGCCCTGGGGCTTTGGGGTCCATAACCCCTCCAGGTGGGCTCTCAGGGTTGTTGCAGACCATCTCCAGCTGCTCTCTGAGCAGCTTTGCTCTGCACGAGCATGCGCCTCCTCCATGTCACACCAGAGCTGGGCTCCAGCTCGTGTTTGCTGTGAGATACTTACTTTATTGAATGATCTAAAAATTAAACAAGCTTGTTTTTCTTGGAAAGGTCTCAATAGCCTTCATTGTAAATTTAATTCTGCTGGTGTTTCTGGAAGATCTGATTGGCACAATCCACTGTATTGGGCCTCTTCTCAGAGATGGTCAGCAGGATGGGGTTAGGACAACATTAAAATTTCCTCAGCTGAGAACGTGACTTCTTCTATTCTAATGTAAGACTAGTAAAATAAAACACTAAGTTTAAACTACTTTGCCTCAGAATGAAACTCAGTATAAATATTTAGGCGAAAAATGAAATGTTTTACAGCAAGATACAGTATTCAGCCTCTACTCACATAAAAGAAGGTAATAAAACAAAGATAATCTTTATCTTCACCAAATGAAAAAAAATCCACAACGCTGATCTCACTTAAGCCTGTATAAATAATTACTCTGAATTAATTTTGGGTTTATGTTTATTCTGCAATGTGGTTGTCTGACAGCTGTTTATATGCAGTTGTAGCTTTATAGCCTAATTCTGCTGCTGCTGATGTGAATGTCAAACTCAGCTTCCTTCAGTGGGAGGACAATTAGATCCATCTGAAGAGTAAAACTACGAGTTCTTACTTTATAAAAGTAAATTGTTACAAAGCCCCTTCCTGTCTGTGTTTTCAGTGACTAGAATGTGTTTTCCATATTCAAACTGTAACAAGTTAAAACGTGCATTATTATCTGTGCTGGTTCTAGTGACTATTACAACATCTTTCCAGAGTGTTTTACAGGCATAATATTTCAGGATTTTGCTTATTGTAGTCTTTAAACTGAAAAATGGCTTTCTAGAGCTGAGCTGTCCAAGTCCAGCTTGGCAGCTGCTCTGCTGCAGACTTGGACCCATCCCACTTCACATCTTGTCAATGGAGTTATTCCATATTGTATTACAGATTTCTTATATAAATAACTCCACATCTCAAAGGGACTGAAACAACAGTTCTGGGCTGTGACTTTTCTGATCTTTTATGCCTTTGCTGGCAGTGATGTGTGTGTGGGTCCTGACTCAGCTACTGAACTCTTCTGCCTGCTTTTTTTTTTTTCCCCCTTCTTTTCCATTATTAATACCAGAGGATCCCTTAGGCACCTCAGCCTAGGTCTGCACACCCCATTTGCTGGCCAGTTTTGGTCTTCCAGCCTGGAAGGCCTGGATCATCTATGCTTTAGTAAAAGAATTACAGTAAATCTTTCATATGGGAAAAGAGCTGCTCGGAGCTTGGACTTTCTTATTTTATTCCCTTTGCCCGTATTATGTGTGACAACTAAAGTACCCAGTCATAATCATTTCAAGCCATCATTATTTAGATTATTTTTCCCAAAGGCTATGTAATTCTTTCTGTTTCTCTGCTGTTGACAGGGATGGAAGGGACAGATTTTCGTTGTGGCTTAGTTGCTTTACCATTTGCATACCAACAAAAAGCATTTACTAAAAATCACCTTTCACTACAATAATTTAGCATACAAAAATAAGTATCTTTAAAATACCTTGAAAAGCTATTTCTCTCCAGAAGACTTTAAAAGTTAATTTTAATTATCAGTGCAGCAGGACAGTATTTTCACAGTGAGTATCCTTTGTAGAAGAAATATTTTTTTCAATGCCTTCTTTTGTGGATGGGGAGGTGGGCCTCAAGATCTATTTGTACCCTCTCAAAAAAAGGGTTTTACTAAGTATATCTGCAGAAAGGTGATGGTGCCTGTCATTGAATTGAGTGGTTGATTGACTGATTGATGTCTGTGATATTTAAAATACATAGGAGGATATGCCTGTTTTTAAATAAGTATTTCTGGTTTCAATAAAGAAGGAACGAGCTGCTTTTGGATGCCGTGAGAAATTCCAAACAGTTCCTTGATTTTCTTTTTCCCAGCTACCAGTGTTGCAATGTGGGAATCCAGGTTTATTCCAGTTTCCATGATAGTCCAAGGCACTTTAGTAAAGTCAGAATTGTTTGTTCATATATCTGGTGTGGAGAGAGGTCGTCTCTTAATGAATATGTAATTTTTGAGTGGTGTGTGTGCATGTCTATGCACAAATGTTATCAAAGGGTAAGGAAAATTAAGATTAATTCTGTAAATCTGTAGGGTTTTTTAGCCAATCTTAAAGGTAATAATGCTGTTTTCCTGCTTTGCTTAGAAATGTTGTTGACATACACATACACATACAAATAAACTCCAGGTTCACTGTCCCTGAATAGCCTGGGCATTGTGGATACACACAAAGATATTCTTTAAGGGGAGCCTCTTCCTGGCTTTCCTTACAAATGCTCACAAGAAGAGCAGAACCTTCCCAAGACATGTTTTTTCTGAGGATCTGTGTCTCAGCTGAAAGTCCTTTAGGACTAAAGCTTCTGCACTAGCCTGGATATTGAAATCTCAGCACCATTAGCTGGAGTGTCCCAATTACTTTAATTGACACAGACATATTTGAGGAGAGAGGCTGTTTCCACGGTTACCAGGATTTGAATTACAGCATAACTTTTTAAAAAGAAAAAAAAATGATAGAAAAAGCCACCTTCCCTCTAAAACTCTAGTCCTATTAAAAGTCAAAGAAATTGTAGTAAGAGCGGAGTAGGCTCGTCCCAGCCCTAGTAAATATGGTCCTAAGCAAAATTATTCAATGGCTTATCTAATGCTGCAGCCACTTTGATTTGATTTATTCAAAAAGTACCAGTGTTATGACTAAATGCTCTTAAAGGATCAGTTTCTGGATCTTAGCTGCAGCCACTGGGGAATATTGTGAAACACTTTCTTCAGTGTCAGGTCCATGTGCATGTCTGGCACTGAAAGAAAACACATCTTCTCTCATCACCCCTTTTCAGGAGAAATGTGTTACAGTCAATAGAAATGAGAGCTGAGCCTTCAGCTCTGTTCTATATTAATGTTAAAAATGTTCATCTTATTATAAGTTGGCCTAATTCTAGAAATATCGTGTCTTCCAAGCACTTTAAAATAATTCTTAAAAGTCCTCCCTGCTCTGTGATGCAACTTCTAGTTCCACTGCTGCATTCCAACATCTGTTTCACTTTAGTGGGAATTTCAAACACTTACCCTCAATGTGCTGTGTGAAAATTTGAGAGTGTGATTTTATCCAGATTCTGAGGGCCTAACACTGGAAATGGCAGCAGGGCAGGCATGGGTTTTAGGGTGTCCTGAAAGAGGGAAGAAGTACAGGAAAATTTAGTGCCTAAAGTTGTCCTTCTGCCCCACTGCTGCCACTGTATTGTGAATATTGTAATACGGAGCAAGGCTGTGCTGTGACATCTGGAGCAACTTGTCAGGTTGGTGGCTTTCTTTGAGCCACCTTCCACTCTGCCCTGCAGTCCCTTCTGTCCTCCCCAGGCTCACTCTCAGGCATGGAAACCTGCAGGACTTGGCAATGGTGGCTGTAAATGAGGACAAAGCACTGGAAGGATGGAGGGAGAAGGCAGCAGGGGGAAAATCTATAAAATATACATTATTCTTTTCTTCTGGCAGCCAGTTTTGCTTTTAGCTTTGGAGATGAGCGCTGGGAATTGGCTCAGCCAGTGCTGGAGCTGAACACTTGCTGTTGTCTCCCCTTCTGTTGTCCTGTGGACTAAGTTGTGCTCAAAAGTTCAGGGGATCATTTTGTTCATAATTCTGTATATAGACCATCTATAATGGTCTAATGCAGAAAGTCTCTCTGCGTGTAAGTTCAGCCAATTAACTTTCTGTGAACTCTCCTGCTAATTTTTCCTCTATTTCCATCACTGTAAATCAGGAACAGCATTACTGGCTCCAGTCTGAAGTCTCTTTATGCAATTGAAAGTGGAGAGTTTGAAAAGCAGCCTCCAAAAGGTTTAGTGGCAGAAATTCTCTTAAGAGAAGCAGCTTTTAGTCCTCCTGCGCTGATGCTACGTCAAGCAGTAGCCTGTGTGGAACAAGGACAGGTACCCAGTTAATTTAGACCTCAGAGTCTCCTGGGGATCTGGTACCTCCCACTGGCTCAGCTTTCTGGTTGAGCAGGTCCAGTACCATTTAAAACCCATTTTAAAGGATGCTCTGGCACACCTGCATTCCCCAGATCCCTTGCTTGTCTGCAGCACAAAGCAGCAGAAGGCACTGAGAGCCTCAGCCTGGTGAAAACATATTGATAAGCATTTGGACATGGAGCCAGAGGAGTTCTATAGCTGTGATGAGTTTAAATAAAGTTCAGTGAGGCACACTGGACTCTCAGATCATCAGTTATCTGTGTGGATGGGACTGCAGCTGTTACAGGCATGCTGTCCAGGCTCTGGAATACTCTGCTAAGGAACCATTGTCAAGGCAGGTTCATAATCAATTTTTTTATTTGACTGAAACCAATTTTTTTTCTTATTGGACCAGACTGCAAGATCTGTGGATCTTATCCAGCAGATTTATTAATTTCAAGCCATTCTGGATTATGTCAGCTTTATTGAACTATAACCATTAAAGAAAATAAAAGGCTGTTCTCAGAGCCCAAGATCTTTTCATTAAAGAATTGAAAAATGGATGAAAAGGGCTTGGGATGGATTTCCCTTCTAGTCCATGGTTCAGGTGTTTGCAAGAAATGATTTATGGGTGAATCCAGATTTCTGACTGTGTTTGGCCAGGAGAAGTGGCAACAACACCCTCTGAACAGCATAATGAAAATAAGGCATTTAATTTTTCAGTATTTTCATTAAGCAAAGCCTGCCAGTTCTAGCCATATGTGCCATTACTGTTTTAATCATACAAATGATACATACACAGAAATGATACACAACTCACGCACTTGGAATTACTGAGTGTTCTCTATGCCACTTCTGTGAAAAATAGCCTTTTATTATGATCTTTTATAGCTCTGAATAGAGAACTGCATTCCTTAGTGTTGAACTAGGGTTTTTAGTGGCTGTGACTTGTAGCAGGAGGGTTGTGTTGAGGACCAGACACATGATGAGTAGAAAATCTGTGGAGAGAAAGCTGACAAAGACTCATTTTCTTTGTGAAACCAAATCTACCAATAATATCTTCTACTGGGCGTGTTTTTCTTAATTTTAAAATTCACTCTCCTCTTTCATTCTATGCAGAATTGAACACTTGGAATAAAGGAATTGTAGATAAGGGGCAGTTCCTTTGACTGCATAGGTACAGTGTTCTCCCAGTGCCTTTGTTCTGGGACCAGTACTGGTTTCTGTATGTTGGGCTGGGACCCAGTGCAAGCTCCAGCAGCAGGGAGGTGATTCTGGATGTGTCTGGAAGGGTGGTGGATGCAAAGTGACTATGGCAGCCTTATGGAAAGGCCAGGTAGGTGCAGAAACACTTGGTAGTCTCATAGGGGCTGGCACAAATCCCATCTCTGGAACCATCCCATGCAGAGCTCATGTGGTTGTGACTTAAATTGCAGAGAGACGAAAGGGAAAAAAAAAAAACAAAAACACAGAGTGAAGTTGCAGCTTTTATTTTTTCCAAAGAATTCTGTCTGTCTGGAGATCTTATTGCAAGAACTTGAAAAATGGTAAATTCACAATGAAGTGCTTTGTTTGACAGTTTATTTAAGTATTGTCTCTTTGTAGTAGATGGTTGTGTGTAACACACGTGTGTGTTCACCTCACAGGCATGCTGTTGGAGTTTCTTATCAAATCCATGGAGGCTGTTCAGTCACCCTTGAGACACCTCCCCATGCCTGGCCATGATTTCCTAATTCCAGTTATGCAAAAACCATTTTGGGGACATGGAGTGGGAACGCAAACTTTTGTTTTATTCTAACTCATTGAAGAATTGCTTTAACACACTTTTCATCATTTATCTCCTCATTTATATTCAGCTGCTGTTCTGGGATTTGCCAGACTCAAAGGTTTTTCATTTTACTATTTCTGTCCTTGTTTAAAGGAAAAAAAGATGTAGTAGCTGGTTGCACTTAATAATTGTCTGGGGGTGAATCCATGGCTCCCTTAAAATTGATAGAAGAGCACTCATTGACTGTAATTAAACTGAGATTTCCTTTTGAAATCTGTTTTTAATTATGAAAACAAACCTTTTTTTCCTTTGCCTTCTCCTCTCTACTCCATGTTGCATCCCTGCTCACTTGCAAGGTGTTCAAATGCTCTTAGTTGCAATTTGTAGTAACAAGAAACTTTATTTCTTTTGAATGATCAACTTGTGGGACAGACAAGGATCATCCAGTCCAATCCCTGGTCCTGTACAGACACCCCAACAATCCCATACCTGAGAGTGTTACCCAAAAACTCCTGGAGCTCTGGCAGCCTCAGGGCTGTGCCCATTCCCTGGGGAGCAGTGGCCACCATCTTCTGGGGAAAGAAACTTTTCTGAAATCCACCCAAACCTGCCCTGACACAGCTCCAGACACTCCTCTGGGTCCAGTCCCTGGTCCCAAGCGAGAAGAGGTCAGTGCCTTTCCCTTCCCCTTCTCAGGAAGTTGTAGGTTCCTCCAGACCCTTCACTGTTTTCATAGCCCTGCATGCTCAGCTTTACTTAGTAATTCTTGTACCTTTTGAAGAGGAGACATTGCCCTTCAAGAACAGTTTTTGTTGCTGGCAGCAAGCAGAACGTGCTCGATGTCTGTTAAATGTCTGTAGGTTGCCTGTTCATCCCTGGAGTTGTTCCTGAGAGGAGCTGCAAGTCCCGACTGAAGGTATTAGAGTGCATGGAAGCCTTTAAGATCTCACCCCGAATGTCTCACTGGGCACTCAATTGTCCTACTGAAATTAAAAATTAATTTAGCACATGCTGGAAGTTCTGAAGCAGTTGGCGGAGTTGAAGCCTGTTGTAGAAATATCCTGCTCTGCTTCCCCAGCAAAAGCCTTTTGATACCTTCTTTGAAGAGCTGATTCTGTCTGCAGTGGCCACCAGGTATTTGCAGAAACCTGCGAGCAGTGTTTCCTAAATCTGCGCACTGTAAATAAACCCAGTGGCTGCTTTAGCCAGCGTTGTTTTGTGGCAAGCCCTGGGTTTGTGGGGCCTTTGTGAAGAGGGAATTGGATGTACAAGTTCCTCCATTGTTAGGTAACCTCAGCAACCAGCTCCTCTGACAGTGAACATGAAAGGGGCTCGTGTCTCTAGACATTGCCTTGCTGCAGTTGCGTTTCTATAACAACTTGAGGAATCATTAATAAATTTGAAACACAGCTTCTCCCCCAAAGCGTTTCTTGCAGCAGAATGGGGGCTCGTGCTGGATTTCAAAGAGAACATCATGTCTACAATTTATTTTCAGAGTAAAATATATTTCTTTTTGAATCAGAATTGAGGCGATACACTGAATTAAAAAATCCCTGATGGCTCTAAAATTTGTCCAGTGGGTAGCTTGCTTAAACAAGTAATTATTTCTAACATTCTGTAAATTATTAACTCCTTTAAGATGTGAACACATTTATCAGTTGAACTCTTCTTGTAGTGTTTTCCCTTCCTATGTTATTTTTCCACTTCTCTTGTATCTGGAGATTCAAAAATAACTGAAGATCTTGCAGGTTTATTCCCACTTATTTTTAGATTTTGGTAGTGCTCACCTCTTTGGATTTTTCAAAGACTGCTTCTGAGAAAATTCATTAATGATGCTTTTTTGAGATACGTATTTCATGGGATTATAAAAAGCAGCTTCTGAGCCCATTTCTTACAACCAATTTGTTCTTGGGGCCGTCAGTTAATTTGTCTGTTCCTCAGTTTCTGAAATAAAACTGAGCTTATCTTGTAATGAGGTGTTTGACAACTGTTACATAGCTAACGAGAATGAGAAAGTGTGGTCACAGAAAGAGCTTTAGAAACTTTGCTAACCTTGTGCAAAATATATTACTTTTTACCAAAGGTTGTACCTCTGTGGCTGCCATCCTTGGGAGTGAAAAAAGAAAAAAAAAGCCAGCATGTAGACAACTGTTTTCTAGGTTTTATTTGTTGCATTGCCACCTGTAATCTCCCCAGAAATATTGCAATAAGCTAAGTGCTCAAAGAATTTATGCATATTGCAGCATCTCCTTGTTTGTGGTTTGACCTAATAATGCTACATCTGTTCACTGGTTATCATTTACAGAGGGACCTGATTTAGGGCTCTAATAAATATTAGCCAGTGCTCATACAACATGACTTCCAGTTAAAGTTATTCTTCCAATTTAATTTTTGAGATAGTAGATCTCATTGCAGGTGCATAGGCATCCCCAGTAATGGCAAAACATCCTTGGTGCAAATGGAATGTTCTGAAGAGCCTGTAATTATGACAGAGGCTTGATCAATATTTATTTTCTGGAAGATCTACTGTGGCTTTCTTGGTGGAGGGCTGGTGAAGTGATTTACCTTCCGTTGAAATGCGCCGAGCGCCACGTCGTAAAACCAGATAAGACAGTTAATCTAAAAGTCCATTGTGGAATAACAAATGTTATTATTATGGCCTGTGCAGAACAGCCCAGTGTGTTCCTAGAGAGCAGCCTGGATGATTCATGTGGTCCTTGTTTCCATTCCAGCTGTCCGGGATGAGTAATGGTGTGCTGGCCAGAACATGAGATTTTCACAGCTCCTCCTCTTCGTGCAGATCTGGTGTTCCACACCAGCTCTGTCTGCTGTTAGCTGAATGTCTCGAATCTCCACTTTCAGAGGACAAAAATACACAGGCGTTGCTGAGTAGAGTTGAGAGGAACTCTGCTAATTCTTCTCTTAGTTCATTCGGGCTCGTTAGTGAAATGAGCTCAGGATGAAGAGCCCAGCTCAGTCCAGTTGCATCTCTGTTGAATATAAAACACTGACTTGGAGCCGTCTCTTGTTTGCCCTATAATTTTCAGCCATTGACTCTGTTCTATGATGCCCTCAGGAGGTTATTAAGAAAGTAACTCATTATGGGAATCCAAAGTGTAGCGATAATCACTCGCCATAAACTGCGTAATGGAAGAATTTTATAGATTGTTAAAGCTCATTTTAACATTCTTTATTTCATCTTCTGCTTTGGGCTAATGCAAAGACATTGCAGACAAAGAAGGGATGATTGCTGCTGGATTTGTGATCTTGGATCAGGGTGGATAGGAGTCAATGAACAGAAGCAGATGGTTCCTATTGGGCAAACAGGGTCAGGGAAATCAAATTAGTGTGTATTTGTACTCATTTTTTTGCAAGTAGTAAGAGCACTAGTTGTGATTTCAAGGTCTCTAGTGTGCTTTCACCAGATGCTTTCAATGAGAAATTCTTTCTTTTTCTGGCAGTAGGATTAATGCACAGTGCCTGCCCAGCCACACTCTGTGTACTCCACAGTTAAAAACATTGCAAGAATAGAAACTATTGGTAATAAAGCCATTTTAGCATAAGTAAGTGCACTGTCCCTCATTGTGATATGAAAAGGCTTGAGGTGGTTCACTAGAAAATACAATACTTGTGTATAAACATGCAAAGAACTGCCAAACACAAAGGCTGGGTGGGGGCCAGAAGGAGAAAGAGAGGATGTTCCTTGTGATTTGGGGAAAAAAGTGACAAAATACAGCAGTCATCACACCCTACTGAAAGATGTGATTTTGTAGATTTACTTCTTGTTGAACTGGTAGGGATAAAAAGTATTTTATTTTTTTATGGTGTTTCACTTAAACGTCATTACTGTGGATTTCAGTTACGGGTGAGGTCCTGAGACTGACAAAAATACAAAAGAATTTTGCTTCTCACTGCTCAGAATTGCACCTTAAATGTAAAAGACAGTAGACAAATAGAAAACCAATGAGAATTTAGGATATTTATTGGGTTGGGTTGTGGTTTTTTTCGTATCCGCGGCCTAAGCTTAGCAGAGCTTCGTAGTAACAAAGTTGTTACAGAGGTTTTTGATTTAGCTTTGTTCAGGGAGAGTTGAGTCCCTGGTCCTGCAAGGTGAGAGACAGTGTAAGACAATATGCAAGGAGAGTTGTTTGCTTTTATTTTTATCATATGGGTAATGTAGCCTGACATCTTGATTGATGGGGCAGAGCTGTTGGGCACCTTGGAAGGAAGGAAAGGCGAGAAAATAAATACTTGATGTCGCAGAGATGAAGGAGCAGCAGAAAAAAGCGTGCTGAGATCTGGCTGCAAACGCCACTTATCCGGGCTGGGGGTTTCCCAAGTTTGTATGGATATGAGCAAGGCAAATTTCAATACTTGGACTCAAAACAAAGAAACAAAAAAAGTGATGTGCAGAGTTGGAGGTCACCTCCCAGGACAGCAAGGAGGTGCCTGGTAAGGAAAAGAAAATGTAGCAGGAGTTTTTGTTCTCTCCAGATAATACCTAGACTGAAAACATGGCAGCTCTGTTCTCCCCACTGCAGTTAAATCCTCAAAGGAGTTGGAGTCTCATTAAAACATCAAAACAATTTGTTAATTAGATTGTCCATTCAAAAGTGCATGCAAGGAAATAATTGGAATACCTGGAATTTGAGTTTCCATGGAAGAGCAGATTTAGAATTTTTTGTCTGAGTAAGAGCAAGCAGTAAACTAGCTGCTGTTTTGAGCAAAACCATGGGAGAAGTAGGAAAATACAGATGGAGTTGATAAACCAGTTCTCAAGCAGTTCATTTAAGTGGTAAAGTTACCCCAGGGACTGGATGGGTCTTAGTTTTCCTGCACTGTCAAGTGCACACTGCCTCTTGTTACCTGCAGTAGGGTCTGTCCTCACATTATTTTTCTACTTTTAATATTTAATTATTTAGTTTCTAACAATTGTTTTGAGCTTCATTTTTTCTCCTACCTTGTCAGTCTGAGAAAATCAATCAAATTCCTGCTAGTGACCAGAACTATTAATCTTCCCAGCTTCACCGTGGAAGATTTTTTTGTATCTTTTTTTTCTGAAGCCCAAACATGTTTAGTTTCAGACCTGTGTGGCTGACACATTCCCTCTCCATAAGGATTCTTTATTTTGGGAGTCCACTGAGACTTCCAAATAAATTGAGTTGACCTGTGCAGCTCTGTGTTTGCCTGCTGCCTGACCCTCCCCTTGTACAGCCAGCAGACAGATTGGAGTGAATATGATTATGCAGGCAAGCAAATCCTCTGGTTATAATTGCTTTTAATTGCTGATGCTTGACACTGCAAAGTGCCAATTCTTTCACTCTCTTTTTGTCTTTTTTTTTTTCCCCAGAAATATTTTTTCTACAGGAACTTTGGTTTGAAATGGAGATCTGGGTTGTTCAGTGACTAGATCCTGGCTGCTATAATTCGTATCTAATTACAGATTTTGACTTCATGTCTAACACCCTGTTTATGCAGAAACAAATGCACCTTTTCTCTGGCTCAGGTGAAATTAGTATCAGTGTTTTGTTATTCTGCCCTGTGATCATGCCCCCTGAACCAGGAGCTTTCCCTTTCATGTGCTGTTGGTAGGAAATTTGTCTCTGTCAGCAGCATTCCCTTGCTCTGCATACCCA
Organism: Cinclus cinclus; assembly: GCF_963662255.1. Lineage (NCBI taxonomy): Eukaryota > Metazoa > Chordata > Aves > Passeriformes > Cinclidae > Cinclus > Cinclus cinclus. The sequence continues at coordinate 3,603,249 of NC_085055.1, forward strand.
AGGATGTGTCTCTGTTTTATCAGGTGCCTCAGAACTAGCCTGTGTAGTGGGGGAAGTCTCAGAGGAGGAATTTGTCCAGCCATTTGGGTCAGGAGTCTCTTCCCTGGGAAGGATTTTCAATCCAGCTATCACAACATTAATGCAAACACTTGCAAACTGGAAGCTGTAGTGTGCTGGAGACAAGGGGGATGTTTATTAATGTTTATTAATATACTTTGCCTGTGCAAGCTGTAGATAACAAACAACAATAATGATGCTGTGTCTGATACACAGCTGCCAGTAAACTGCCTTTTTTTTTTTTTTTGTTTAAAAAAGATAATCTAGATAACTCCTCACAAAAAAAAAAAAAAAGCCACAGGTATTTTCAGTTTAAAATTTATGTATGTCCCATCATCCTTAGATTTGAATCACTAGTTAAATACCTGTAATTTGGTTGTTTTTTTTTTTGTCTGTGTCACTCCTGCTAGTGGTACTTTCAGGACAGTTTTTATATCTGAAACTTAGGAAACAGTCATTTTAATGAAAAAACTAGTTCTTTGCTATAATAAGATACAGTTTTGTTCTTTCTCTGCCTAGACAGTGCTGAATTATTTTTCCTTTCAAGCAGCCTCCTCTGAAGTAGAAGAAAATGTTAAGCACTTCAGATAGCTAGAGCAAAGGCAGAGGTTGGATGGAAATCTCTGCCTTGCTGCTGCCACCAGTGCTGACAGTGGTTCTGATATTTCCCTGGCACTTTGTTTACTGGATGAAAATATTTCATCACTGATATCTTGTTTTCCTGTTAGTCACAAAGAGGAGAATTGGACTTCATCCCTTTTAATCATGGTTAGTAGAACTAATACAAGGAGAGTCATGCAGTGTTGCTGAGAAGGCTGTTAAAGCTAGAACTTATTTTTTTGAAGAAAAATGAACTTACATATGTGAAAATAAAACTTTTTTCTCACCTTATCTTAATGTTTAATCACAGGCATTGCAGCTCCCATTTTCCCTGCCTGGTGCTTAAGGTTTTGATATGATAGCTCACACTGTTCTACAAACTTGAAAGCTCAAGGAAATGCCTGTAAGCACATATTAATGATAGAGTTTTTCTGGATTAAATCGTTCCAAAAGAGGAGATAAGTTTGAACTGCTAAATCTTCCCAGTTTCTCTCTGGTGCAATGTTTTTTATGCCTCAGAGAGAGGGAAGGGGGGGAGATGTGGCTTCATTTGAACTAAAATGGCTATCTAGGAAAACAGGGGTTGGAGTTTTCATGTGAAGAGGAGCAGACTGTTTTACTGAAATAACTTGAGTGTTACAGGGCACAAAGTTTGAAGACTTAACTACTTCAATGCTGAATTTACAATGCTAATTTAACTGTGTATGTTTTTGTCCTAAGCGTTGTCTTGAGTGTGTTTTAAGCATTTGAATCAAGAAAGTGTTCACAAGGACCTTACCATCATCCTTCAGAGTGAGTGCATTCTCCTAACTACCACCAAGAGAGCCCCATCAGCAACATTCAGAATGGGCACAGCACAAATCCCAGGGATGGTTAAAGCCCTGACTCTGCTGGTTCCACATTTTATTTTATATAAGCGTGATTGTTGTGAGAGGAGAAACAGAACCATGTGGAACAGCAGCTCTGGATCCTTCCATGTGTCCCAGAATGGGAGTAGGGATGTTGCCTTCCAAGCTGTTGGACCACCAAACATGCCTCAGGAGTGCTGTCCCTGGTGGAAATGTTTCCCAGCAGGGAGCTGCCTTTGTTCCCACTTCAGGCTTCCAATTTGTGTAAATTGAGGTTATTTTCAGCCTGGTGAGGTATTAGCTGTAATCTGGGTAAAAGTCACTTAACTTTGGAACCAGTATTGGGAGTACAGGATTTATTTGACTGGGAACCATTGCTATGTTCAGCATTTGTAGAATAAAATAAACCTAACAAATGCTGGTTATCTTTATTCCTTGCCACTCTGTTACAAACAGTGGTGCTCTCAGCACTACAGGTATTCAAAAGTTCAAAGGCTGTTTCACATTAAACAGCCTTATTCTCTGAAAATGTATTCTTGTACCATTACTGGAATCTCAGACCTCCCTGCTTGGCCATAAGTCCTCTAAGCTTCCATCACCTCTTTGCAACGATGCTTTTAATGAGACTCTGCAGTTCACATCTGGCTTTTACTACTGTGGATATGTGACAGAATACAAAGGGTTCCTTGTTTAAAAATGAAGTCCTGAGGCTCATAAGAAAGCAGTAGAAGTTGAAAGTGACTGTAAACAAAATCCATTTTAAATGGATTCAAGTCTGTAAGAGTGTTTCTTGTATATCAAAGGCCTTAATTTCTTGTTTATGGTAGGTAAAAAAATGTACACAGCGTTGCTCAGTATTGTTTTGTCCTTATTTCCACTGTATTAATGCTTGGTTACTTTAGGGCAGCATCTATATTCCATAAATCTCTTTATCCCCAAAGAGCCAGTGGATATACATTTTCTCTTCAGGGAGGTACCTCTGTGTTTACAGAGCACCAGGTATTGGTGTCCTTTAGTGACAGATGATGGATAATATTTGCAGTGGGAGCAGTACAACCTCCAGGAATAGGGCTGAAGCTCCCAGGCACTGCCAGTGAGGAGGAAGAGAGGGGCAGCTCCAGGAGAGGCTGATGGATCCAAGCAGTTGGAAGAGCCCTTGCTACTCCTGCAAGCCAAAACCTCACATGTTTTGGAAAAGGGCAGAGAGCAGGAGTTGGAGGGAGCAGCTTTCCATCTGAGAGCAACATCTGGGATGGCAGCACTGCTGCTCAGGAGATGGGAAGATGCTACAAGCTCTAATGCTGCTCAGCAGAAGGTGCCTGCACAAATCCCCTCTTGCCAAGTGCAGAAATACATCAGCTCCAGGCATGGCAATTTTTATAACTCGCTGGTAACCTTGCAGAGTTCTGCTGTGTCTGGGGCAGTCAGGAAGCCTGGCGTGGCTGTAGCATTTCTTTGTGTGCTCTGTGTTGAAGAGCTCTTTTGGCTTTGCTGTGTTGTTGTTTTTCACCTCCTACCACTCCTTTCTGGTTTGTTTGAACTAGTTCAGGATGGGGATAGTTTCTCACTGCTGTGTGCTCTCAGCTGTGTTAACTTGGAATTTCCTTCAGACTCTTTTTTTTTTTTTTTTTTAGCTAATTTTGTCAATCTGTTCCTGGTACCTGAGCTAACATAACACAAAGTGTGTGGGAAGTGCTGGAAATGGCAATTTGCTGTGCCATGTAGGCACATTGCTTGCTTTTGTACCAGTTCTTACAGTTGAGACCTCTAAATGATATCTAAATGATGCCATGTTTTTGCTGGTTTCAATACAATCTGATTAAGATAAAGTCAGGTCGTGTCTCTTTGTGCTTTCCTTTGGTCTCTAATTGGACTCACTTCTCATCATTACTTACTTCATACAAAGAAATAAAAAGTGATTGGAATTAATGGCATGTGTAAAGCCATGAGAATATGGTATTAAACTAATGATACTTCAGGGAAAATAGAAAATTTGTTATTGTGAAGTTGTGTACAAACCTACAGAGAGTATGCTGAAAAACACAAATGAGAAAGCTAATCCCAACCCAAGGTTTGGAGAAAATAACTTTTTGAAAAATTATTTTAAGGAATACTGTTGTTAACCTCCTCAAGGATTTCATAAAGAAGGTTCATCTCTGGAGCTGATAAGCTCTGGTAGCTGATCTGTGAGATTAAGTAATGAGGGGGGAAAAAACAACCTCTTGATTGGGCCACATACATACACTAATTTTGCTTAAGATAATTTGTGAAGCTGGAAAACGAAAAAAAAAAAACAGTGCAGGGGAGAAAATGCTGTGACAAAGTCTATTCTCCACAGATGGTTTTAGTTAAAAGGTGGCCTCCAGAGCTTTTCTGGCACCGTTGTGGGTGCCAGGAGTCCTGGGTCTCTCTTGGCTCGCTCTGCTCAACTGAAGCCTTTGCTTTGTTTGCGGTGTGGGGCTGATAAGGGCCACATCTGTGAACATCTGTGAGGGAGCTGAAGGGATTTCTGGGGCAGGTACAGTGCACTGCACCTGCACAGACTGCAGAATTCATCTTCAGCACAACAAACTGCTCTGCCAGGGATTCAGGGCAGGGTGATGAAGAAATAATTTGTCGACAGACTTGAACGAAGCCTGAACGAGTGAGCCTCGTTGCAAAATTCCCCTGCTTGTTCTTCACCTGCAGACCACTGATGGGCACAGTTTGTAGGTCGGGGTGTGAGTTTTGCTTGGCAGCTCGTTCCTGGTGTGCTTGGCTGGGCTGTGGCCCTGCCATCCAACACTGCTGCCAGCCTGACCTTGGCAGGACTGGCCATCTCCAACCCAGCTCCATCTGTGAGAGAAAGCTCTGGGAAGCCTCTCTGTGCCCACAAATGCTTACTCTGCTCATCCCCACTTTTCTGGTATTTAACAGATGAGGTCCTGCAATTTTGTTTTCTTGGAAGTGACATCGTATTTCCTTTTTATTCCGGATTTACTTCTTGTATTTCTTGCCAGGAAAGGAAATTCAGAAGACGTGGTTTCCTAGAGCCAAAGCAATCCCTGTGGTTTGGCATCTGACTCTGTTCCAAAGCAAGAAAGGTCTACCCTCCCCTTTGGGTTTGGTCAGAATATTACAAGATCTTTCAATCCAGACAGAGAGAAACATTGTAAGAACAGCTAATTTGAGCAGATTTTTACAAATGCGTCTTGCCCTATTTTTCTGGTGCAAGTATGGATTTTATTACGTGAATTTTTTTTGGGTAATAAATGTCAGAGACCTCCAGTATGCATTAAATTTTGTATTTCACTGGTGTATTTATCAGGCAGCATGAGGTACCAAGGAAACATTTCCATCGTTTGTGGTATCTCTGTTCCTGTTTTGCCATATTCTGTAGCACTGGTGTTCTCTGGAACTTTGGCAGTGCATACAGTTTGTACAAAATGTGAGTGAGGTTAGTGTAATCTGTCCTTAAAATTCAAGATAAGGAGTTTCAGCACCTCCAAGCCCTGAATAGTTGCTTTTGTAGCACGCAGCATGATGAGAAATGGAGCTGAGCAGTTGAATGCAGGAAAGATCACCAAGGTCTAAGGGAAACAAATACAAGAAAAAATACTGTGCTGAACAAGCAGAAGCCTTTGCATTGAACAGGCACTGGAAACTTTATCTTCTGGGGGCAGATTGTGTGATCTTTGGTTATCTGCTCCAGAAGCAGAGAATACTTTGTCCAGGAAGGTTTCTTGTCCCTCCGTTCAGTCTCTCATTATGTGGCCTGAATTTTGCCTGTTTAACCTTTCACGCTCACACAAGGTTAGAGCTTCGAGGATATTTTCTGCTGCTCCCACAAAAGCTGCAGCATGAGGGAGGTGCAGAATGCAGCTTCATCTGCTGCAGCTCCTCGGTTCATCCAAAGTGCCGCAGAGGCACCAGAACGGTGGGGCCCGGTGCCAAATTGGCTTTGTCTGCCTCTCCTCTCTCAGGGCTGAGTTACAGGCAGCAATACACTCTTGGTTTTCAAATGACACACCCTGAGCACCCCATCTGTAAGCATGTGGCAGCTCTGTTGTATAAACCAGGCCATAAGTGAGAGAAACCGAGGCACAGTCTTGTTCAGTGTTTGTGGATGTATGACTTGGTGAGAAGAGCAATAATGGAGCCAAATTTCCCTGTCTGAAGTTATTTTTGTGACTCCTATATGCTGGTCTATGCAGGGTTTAACCCTTGCCATCAGGGGTATCTTTTTTGATGGTAGCCTGCTCCCTTTTTTGAAGGACAGGTGGCTCCTGGAGCTTGGCTCTTCGGAAATGCTGGCACCGAAACCATCTGGGATCTTATTTTGGGGTGTGTGAGCTTGACATCTTTGAAAATGAGACTTTTGGGTTGTAAAATGTTGCTCGCAGCCTTCAAGGTCAAGTCATAGAATGGGTCAGGCTGTAAGGGACCACAGTGGGTCACTGGTCCCAGCTCCCCGCCCAGGCAGGGTTATCCCAGAGCACAGGGCACAGGAATTGTGGCCAGATGGCTCTGGAATATCTACAGCGAGGGATACTCCACACCCTCTCTGGGCAAACTGTTTTATTCACTTCCAGAAAAGTGGTTTTTCATTTGCTGGCGCTGTGGCAGTGGTAAATAATCAAGTGTTCAGTGCTTTGGTTGGAGTCAAGTGCAGTGGGGCATAAATGAGACCTTAAACCAAACCTGTCCAAAGCTAAAAGCTGAAATACAGGTCCTCCCCCTCCAGATGAATGACACCACAAATTGAACAAACCTGCAGCGTGCATCCAGGTCAGGGCTTCTTCACCCCTTCTGTCTTCAGTGTGAGTCAAATACTCTGCAGTCTTTCCATTGCTACTTTGGGAATAAATCAGGCTCTAATTGCCCCGGGAATGAAAAGTTGACCTCTTGACTGATTATTTTTCTTTTACTGAATTAATTTCTTTTTGTGTTTGAACAGAGAAGAGACTTTGGATGCCACTAAAGTTGACCCAGTTAAATAAGGCAAACTGATATTTTAAAATAACACTGATGATGCTTCTCTTACACTGGGTTTTTGATGTCCCCTGTAGGAACATTGTGGCAGCACTGAGAGTGGTAATCAGTAGAGTCTTCCCATTAACCCCTAACCAAGGTCACACAAAAATAAATACAATAGAATATATAATAAATAAATGAGTTTTTTTCATGAAGTTCTTAATAAGGATGAGCTATATTTTCAGATACTTTTATGTGCTTCTATAGCAGCTTGATAGAACTGTTGGCTACAAAGAACCTGAAATATTTTTATCTGTTCCAGCCAACTAACAATTTTCCAAAACTAAAGCATCCTAGATTGTTGGGGGTTTTTTGTTGAATCCTGACAGCATGAAAAACTTTGGTGCTAATGCATGAATTGTTTTTGTAAATGTATAAAATTTTGAGTAATTATAACTGAACATTAGAAAAACACTCAAGATGAAATATTTTATGAATAACAGACCTCTATTGTGACTGTGTGACATGTTAATACTTAGGTAATATTGTTTTCAATGAGAATTCCAGGAGGCTGGGACCCATGCATGCCTTTTATGAATTTTTATATCCAAGGAGGATTTAGAGGTCACCCACTTCCTTGGAATGTCTTCTCTTTAGCTAAATCACAAGCATTGTTCTTTGTAAAGATCAGGAGCAGTAATGAGATGCTGCCTTCTTTCCAAAGAAATATGGAGCCTAGAAAGAAACTCTATGGGGAAACCAAATGCAACCATCTAATATTTTATGAAGAATTATTTTTCCTCCAGGGTTACTATTTCATGTTTTTTATTCTAATAGATCTTGTTAAACAATGAGGCAGGTAACTCTGTCCCTACTTTTAATGACTGCTTTCAAAAAAGTGCAGCTGTTCATCAAGTTAACTGCTTAATTATAGTTCCCTAGGCCATTTACAAATACGCCTAGAAACAGTCTATCAGAATAGAGATTAATTGAAGTATTTTTGTTGTCTGGGGAAAATTTGAAGTAATTTTGTTGTCTAGAGAGGCTTTCAGAAAGTTTTCTCAATTTTCCCCTGGTTTTATGAGTGAACTCACAGGTGTGGTGTCAGGGACTTGTGTTGGGGTTGTCATGTGTGACAATTTTTTCTCCAGCTCCAGACAGTCTGTCACTGTTTCTAAAACTATACCTTTGTTGAGGAGCTGCTCCAAAGTCTGTATCTCACATTTTCAATCAACTCATGGCTGTGTGTTAGCTTCCTGCTGTGACTCAGAGGACCAAAAGAGCTTCCACTTCACTCATCAACAGGCTCTGATAATAAGGCAGAATGAAGAGACAGTGATTTTTCTTTGAACACCTAGCAAAAGTTGCTTCATTAAACCATCATCAGCACAAAAAATGCCTGTTCAAATAGGCAGTGCCTACCTGCTAAGAGGTTGGCATCCTGAACAACGTTTTATATTTGATGTATATTCTGCTTTTCATCAGCGCCTGTGGGCTTTATGAAGTGTTTATGAACTTCTTTGCTTCTCTCCTTGTGAAAGTGCATTAACCTGCAGGCTGGAGTTCCTCAGTCATTCCATCACATGCCAGTAGCCAGAGAGAAAACTGAAAGAGAACTTAAAATATATTTTTCTTCTCTTTTGGTAGTGTATGAAAGTCCTGATTGTGCTCGGGCTCCTGCTTTGCAGAGCAGTGTAAAGCTGCATAACAGAAAGATAATTTGTTTCCCAGGTACAATAATAAATATAAACTTAACAATAACAGGTGGAGGCAGCAGATTGAGAGAGCACAAGTTAATGATGATGTGGCTATAATTAAAGTATTAGCAGTGGTTATTTTACAACAGCTGCTTTGTTGTCTGGAACAACCTATCCAGCTAAAGTAACAATGATATAGGTGAGAATGTAGATTCTAATAAAAAAGCCTCCAAAAGGCATTGCCATCTTGTCATTAATGCCAACTCATCCTACAATTTCTATGCACTGATTTATAACAATTACTGGACCTCTTCAAAATCTGGTCCAGAAGACGGATCTTATCAGAGTTGCACAGCATTTAATGTTGTAGTAAGATGGGGATTTATTTCTCACCCATGTCACTTTCGGCATGTAATTTTTAAAAATTATTTATAAAACATTAAATATTTTTTCTTTGGAGAGAATTTTTTTTAAGGCTTTTATAATTATTTAAGAATTTTCCATTCTCAGCCACATTCTTAAAGTCTATAATTTTAAAAATTGATGGAGAGACCAGGGGAGTTCCCCTGTCTGTGGAGCCCTCACGAACAACAAGTGAAGGTGATGCTGAAAGACAGACATCCACTTCATTTCTTGAAAAGCTTGGAGATATGAGGCCTGATGGGGAAGAAAACCAAGCTCAATAATACAGTGAGAAATGTCTCTACAAGTACATTCCAGCATCTCAGTTTTGGCCAGAGCTATGTCACTTAAGAGGGGCTGTTTTCCTTTGAAGTAAATCAGCCAAAGAAAGTTAAGGTTGTTGTGGCCATAAAAACAGGAGCAGCTCTGAGGGAAGTTCCCCTTTTGACAGAGACTGGATTTTCCTTCTGGTCATGCAAAAGCCACAGTAATGTATTAGTTCAGATTTTGAAAGGTAGCAGGGCTAGGCAGCTCAGGATGAGGAGCACAGGACATAGGGGAGGTGAGTTCTGTGGTGCTCCTCCACTGCTGTGCTTCTGTCTGAAAATAGCTGGTATAAAGTTATGACATATAACAGGTTTGTTATTGTAGTCCTTGCCCTCACTAAGGTCAGTCTGAGAAGCTGATACCTTGCCATTAAGAAGGTAAGGGATCTTTCAGTGTGAAAAGCACAGAATGTTGTAAAAGCTGGGAGTCTGTTCCCACCAGGAGGGAAATGCTTCTCTCCTCAACCCATGGATTTGTGTGTAATAAATGATTGGAACAAACATATCGTGAGTAACTGAAATATTCATCATATCCCATCCTAAAGTAGTGACAACTACCAACCTGTGCTGGTGGAAGGTGTCCCTGCCCATGGCAGGGTGTTGGAGTGAGAGATGATCCTTAAGATTCCTCCCATCCCCAGCTGTGCTCTGATTCCACGATAATTCCTGGAGCAGTGTAGGGGAGGTAGAGCTGTAATATACCCACTCCTTAGATTTTGCTGTGCTTCCAAGCAGTGCTGCCACAGGGATCTGCTGCAGGTGAGCTGGAGAAGCTCCAGGCATCAGTGTGAGCCAGCAGAGTCAGCAAGTGCTCATTAATCATCCTGACCTGCTCGGTCCTTGCAGCCCTTCTGTGGTTTCCAGGGCTCTCTGAGCTGCACCTTGTCCCTCTGCAAACAGAATTAAAGAAGCAGCTGTTCACAGAGAGCAATTTCCTGGGAGAAGAAGTATCTTAAGTGTGGAAATGCAATTTTTTTTCAGCACACAGTAGAAAAATAGTGTATTCAGGTCAACAATTCACTGGGAGAAATTTCTTGAGAAGGCAGTCTCCTTGGCTTTGAGTGATGCAGCTTTGCAACCACTGCATTCTGCAGTGTAAGCTTGCAAGACCTCAAATGTGTTGGTTTTGCTCAGCACATCACATGTATTAATAATTAAAGTTGGATTTCAAGGGACAACTGGGCTTTGATATGCAGCTCCTCTGCCTCCTCCCTCTTCTGTTCATTAGGGACCTTTGGAGTGAGAGGAAAAGGGAGAGATTTTCATTCCAGTTTTGCTTTGCATAGTGAAAGGGCAGTTTTTGAACTGCAGTAACAAATTTGTTTTTTCATTGGTCTTGCTGATTGGATTAGCAGTACTGCTGGCTTTATTACCCCTGATTAAAGTCAGGGCACTGGGGATCTGACAAATGAATTCTGTCTGTAGTTCACCCAGCACACACTGTTTAATCCTGTTGATTGCAAGGCTTACCAAAATTGTTTAGTCACAAAGCTAGCTCTGTAAGTCAGCAAGGAGAAAAAAGGTAAATAAAAGATGACTCAGGAGGAAATGTGTTTGCAAGTTATATAGACTTATATAAGCTCTACTGAAAGTCCAGAAAATCAGAGTGTTAAAAAGTTAGAGCTCTGGGAGACCTTCCAGTCCTCTGGTCCATGCCTGTACTGATGCTGGATTATTTTCTGTGCTGTACATCTTTTAAACATTACAGGAGGGAGATGATGTCTGAGTAGTCTGCTCATGGAAATTACTCAGTGCTAAAAACAAAAATAAGAGCAGTACATATTTCACTGCTTTCTGTGTTCCTTGGACCTCAGATCTCCTAAATGTAGAGGAATGATTACATTATTTTGCTTCCATAAACATTTTTTTTCCCGTAAGACTGAATACAGTAATGACTCTTTACTAACAGTGTTAGTGGTAGAAAAATTACTAAGCTCCTGTTTTTGGTTATAATTACCTGTGGGATTTGTGGTTTCCATTGTTCCCTAAATGCTTTGTCTGCAGCCCTTAATTTCTGCCACAGTTTTCAGGCTGCAGCCCTGCTTGGCTCCCACCTTGTGCTGTCAAGCAATTAGGCAGAATGAAGCCAGATTTTGTGGTGATCCTTCTGCACTGCCAAGGTTTTTGCAGTGCACTGTTCAGCCTGGCCTCCTAGTCCCTGCTCCTGGCTTCTCCTGCTCTTTCACTGCAAGAGAGTTTGGTTTGGGTGGAGTTTTTCAGAGTTTTGTTCTGCCAGCCTTTGGGAATCGTGAGGAGGAAAGACAGGTCCAAGCAGGGGCAGAAGAATAAAAGCTGCACAGAGCAGTTGGATGCTGAGAGTGCAAGTTGTACAGCAGGGATGATGTATTCTGTGACCTCTTAAGAAAAAGCCTAGTCTTAAAATAGTTTGCCAGAGCCTAGAGGGAAATGATGAGCTTCACCTTAAAAAGTGAAGTTTGGAGTCCCTGTCATTCTGCAAGTGAAGGTCATGACTGGTCATTCCTGCATGGAGCGTGTTTGTGCTCTCCTGCAGTGAAAACTGGGAGGTGCATGTGAGCTTTTAAAGGCTTGGTTGTTGACCCCGCTCAGGATTGAGAGTTGGTCTTGACTTTTCAGTGTTGCTGCTTAATTCAGTACAGTAACATTGGAAATCTGTTGGAAAATACTAAATTAATTTTGACTGTAAATGGAAGTTATGTAAATGAGATGTGATAAATCAAAGTTTTGGTTTTTTTTTTAAAGGATGTAATTTGTACTGAATAATCTTGGAGTGAGCTTTGTGGATTTGGAAGCCGAATATTACAATTTCAATGTGGCAGAAATATGTTTTGGTGGGAATTAATTCCTGAGTAACAGAATTATGTTTGTCTACTCAGCCTCTCTTCTCTCCAAGGCTTATCCTCCTTCCCAGTTTTACATTTGGATAAAGTCCGAATGAGAAAACTCTGGATTGCACTGCAGATCCCCAAGTAACTCAGGGAACCCAGTTCTGCTGCAATCCTTCCCTAGCTCTCTGCTGGAACAGGTCATGGGAAGTCTCTGAGTACACAAATAGAGGGATGATGTGTTTGTCTCTCTAATCCTCTGACTTTTGGTGAGAAAAGATTTGCAGATTCACAGAATCATTAAGGTTAACAAAGACATTAAAAAAAATCACTGATTCCAACCTTATGTATTTATAATTTGCTGTGCGGCTTGGCCAGATGTGCAGAACCAAAATCCCACTATGGACCAAAAAATCCAGGAGAGTTTTTAAGCACAGCAGTTTCTCTTGGTGTTTGGATTTGTGTCATGCTGTGGGGACAGGCTCTTCTGCCCCTCTCTGTGTCCTCTCCAGGTGAGAGCTGTGGCAAAGCTGGTAGGAATGAGCTGCCTCTGCTTCCTCAGCAGCTCCTGCCTGCTTAATAATCCTGCAAAAACAAAGCAGGAGAGCTGGGAGCATCTCTGCTCCTGTTGAGGTGGGTGGTGGAGTTTCCCAGCAAGGTTGTTTTCACCCCTGCTTTGTCATCCTTTTCCCATTGCTTCTCCCTGTCATGTTTGGGGGCTTGGCTTCTGTATTTTTGTTAATAAATTGAAAATACACAGTGACTTTCAAATCTTGTTAAATGATGTTTGGGTTGCCTCATAAAACAAGATAATTGTGCAATCACAAAATGGTTTAAACATCTGATTTGGATTAGAAACAAAAATGCTGTGTAATTGCTCTCTGAAACTTGTAACTCACATGAAATGGGTGTTATCAGGCAGATGCTCTTTTATTCACTCAGAATCTCTGGCTCCTAAGTGCCAGGATAAGTGAAACATGCTCAATTAGCTCAGTAGGCTGTGGCTAATCCTCTGCCCAGCCTCTGGCTCCCAGGTACAGCTCTGCTGTGGCTCCTGACAGTCTCCTCAGGCACCTGATGGTGTTACACCAGTGCACCGAGCTCGGGGTGCAGGACAGAAAAAAGGTAAGTTGGGGAACACACCTCCTACAACTGCCCCCTGAAAATGAGAATTTTTAAATGGTATAGCTGTGTAAAACCACTCACACCTTGCTAGGGAGCTGCTTAGCTGGAAACCTCTCAACAAGACTATAAAGATTTTTAAAATCTGAATTCTTTCAGGAGTTAAACCCAGCTTAATTTGTTTGCTGTCCCAAAATTTAAACCATGCATTTTTGTGCATGCTTTCCCTTAGCTTTCGGACCTGTTTGCACGTTCTAAAATAAATTAAGTAACATTTCCTAGGGAAGGGCTGCAAACTTGCCAAGTGAATGCCACCTCTTCCACCAATCTGAGAGCAAATCCCAAAGAAACTTTAGCCTTTAAGTAGGATGTGAGGGGGCTGTTGTCAGGTCTGAATGGGTCATCCTGATAAAGTACAGTTCCAGCAGTCCTGAAATCTCTCTTCTGAGAGACTCTCAAGTGCTTGGGAGTTCTTGGTGGAGTAGGAAGTTAGAGACAACTGGGAAAAAAAAAAATCTTTGCTAACCAGAGTGTGTTTTGGCATTTCCTGCATGTTAGTGGCTTTCCCTTGTGCTGTTACATGTCCTCTTGTTGCCAGGCCTTCAAGTCTTTCTTTAAGCCCAAGCTGAGGCAGAAATTGCTTTTTAAGGTAGTGTGAGCAGGGATTGTTTCTCTCAAAGGCCAAACCCTGGATGTAAAAGGATAGTGGTAGGTTTTAAATCCAAAACTCGGTTCTTATTGCCCTTCAATGATGTGTTAACCAGCTAAGAATGGGATGTTTAATTTGTCTGGATAAATTTCCCTTGAGGATTCAAATTCAAAAACTCATCTCCCAGCTCCCTGTTGCTGATTGCTGGCAGATTTTTCCTTCTATCATTTTGTCACTAATATAAGAAGAAATTAATATCCTCAAACGTAAACTTTTTATTGCATGGATGGGACCACATTCTTTCAAGTTAATTTTCTTAGTGGTACCTCAGCTCCTAAAGGCATCATGCATGAGTCTAAAAAAGAGAATTGCAGAAATGGTGACTGAGGTTTGCATTACTCACCATTCTGAATAAAACACAGGCCTGAGCTGCAGAGGCACTGAAACAGCACAAAGGGTGCATGTAGACATCTCTGTCTTCTGCAGAGAAGCTTCCAGGAATCCTCCAGGAGAGCTGTAAAATCCTGTTGCTGAATTAATTAATTGCTAGGAAAGGGAAGTTTAAGTCATAAAAGCAAATTAAAACCATAGCCAGCATACCATGAAGCACCTTCTAATTTTATCAGAAACACTGATCATACTTAGAAGCATTTATGGGATCGTTTTTCAAGTAAAATTATGACAAACAGAAAATAGAAGCCATGTGCAAGCAGGACTTCCAAACTAATTTTAGGAGAATATAACAATGAGCAAATCCCAAGGTGCAGCATGAGACTGTAAAGGGATTGTAACTTGTGTAGTTGACAGTCTGAGAATCCATGTGCAGTCATCCTGAAATATTGTTAAATTAACTTAAAGTTGCCTCATGACAAAAATTGATTTTTTTTCCTCCTTATCAGACTTATCTTTCCTACAGGAGAAAAAAAGCCACTATCATATTTGTTGCATTTAAAGTGTGCCTAGGCACTTTGAAATCTAGTTCTGGATTAAAATGACTTAGGGTTGGACACAGCTTTGTTTCTGGTCAAAACTGAATTTGCCAGCTGAAATTTTGATGGCTTTTTAGGGGTCTGCTCTGACTGTGCTGGACAGATCTACTGAGGACAGCTGGGGCTGTGCTGTGCAGGAATGTTGGACTCCTGGTTCTCTTTAACCTGCACAGGATCTCTGACACAGACAGGAGATCATGGAAATACGGCATTGCCTTGCAGGACCTGTTTAATTTAAAAAAAAATCTAAAAATAACCTGTGTGCACTTGTACTGGGCTAATGGGGGAATTTAGCCTTTCCAGCAAATTTGGCAGTGGAATTAGGCCAAATCTTAGAAATGCTCTGTCTAGTGCAGTGTCACAGCTGCAGGGCACTGGAGGTGGGAGCTGCAGGGTCTGTCCCTTGGCACCAGGGCTGGGGCTGGCTTGCTTTAACATTCCTCACTGCCACAAGGTGAATTTCCTGGATGTGAATCCCACCTCTGGAATCAGGCTGTGAAACAGGAAAGTGGTTATGAATATGGTGGTTATATGAATCTGTAGCAGCTGGAGGACTGAGATAATTTTGCAGCTGATTTTTCTGAGGTTTTTAGTGCCTGATGGATTGCCTTAGAAAGAACTTAGAATGTAAAGTTTAGTTTAAGCCACTCTGCTGGTTCCTTTAACACGTTGTCTTCCTCTGGGGTGGAAGAGGAGCAACTGAATTTGAGCACAGAGCTTGATGTACTTAAGTTCATGTAAGTTGTTCTGAGGTTTGTGCAGTAAACTGTAAATTACATATCAGTATTTAAAACTCTTCCATCCAGAAGCTTTTCCTATCTTGTTAATAAGAGTAGGAAGGATTCAGGAAGTAATTTTGATAGTCATATTGTGTGCTGTGATAAGGCAGTTGCACTAATGAGGGCTGACTGAGATTCACTGATCTTGGAAAAGGTTGAGTTGGTAATTATTTCATCAGAGAGAAGATGAAACCACTTTGGGAAAAATGGTTGGTGTGGTGAGAGCTGCATTCATGGGATCACATTTTGGAGGACTTCAGCATCCTTCCTGGAGGATGGAGGGGGTTGGAAATGTGCTAAGTGGGAGAAGGGAAGGACAAGCAGCTGATATTTGCTAAAGTAAAGAGTAATAGAAATTAAATAGGTTGAAAAATAGAAATGGGTTGTAGGGCCTGGCAGGACTTGAAAGCACAAACTGTGTTTGGGGTTTCTGACACTTGGGAGGAGCAGGGAGAGCTCTGAATGCACACAGTGTGCAGGTGTCTGGCAGCAGCCAGGGAAGGTGTGGAATTTGAGATTTCACTGTAGGTAAAACAATAAATGGAGTGCTTCAGCAAGGAGACTTAGAGCAGCACGGGCAAGACTGAAATGAGGGAATGTGCCATGGTACCAAGGCTCTGCTCACTGGGGCAGCTGAATTCTCCTCCCCTGGGAGCCCAGAGAGGCCTCTCAAACTCTCCCTTTCCTGCTAAAATGGAAAGATTTGTATTTCCTTACCTCACAGCAGTTGACAGTAAATGGAGAGATTCTCATGAAATAACACAAACCTAGGACTGGAAGAAAGTCCTGAGCCACTGACAGAATTTCCAGCTAGAGTGAGCAGATGTGTCTTATTAATCCCTCTATAAACTTGTTAAGCAATTGCTTTAAAAACCTTATGTTCTGGTATCTGTGTCTTCCTTTCAGATCTTAGTGTCATTAAATATTTTTTTTCATTGCTGTTGCTGGTAAGCCATCTGGCAGTGGACACAGATTTTTAGTTTTTCAAAGGTTTTCTTCAATTTCTCCTGTTGGTTTTGGGGTTCCTGGTTCAGTACCAGCTGCAGCTGCAAAGAAATGAAGAATTGAGGGACTCAACCACTATTAACGCTTTTATTTTATGACCAATGTGTGGGCAACACTCGTTTGAACCACAGGTTGAACTTTGACTGTCGAGATGGAAAGTTTGCATTTTCATATGTGTTTAGTAAAACACATAGTTCAGAGCACAAAATATTTATAGATCTCGGACTTGTTGAGTCAAGTCCCTGCATTTTTTTTTTTTTTTTAAAGAAATAAAGTCAGATAACTCTGGCAAGGGCAGCAATAGGAGAGGTGAATCACAGGATATCAGGCTGGAAGGAGACCTCAAGAACATGGTGATCCAACCTTTCATGGCAAAAACAAGCAAAATGCTCTGGTGATGATTAACAGGAATATCAAATGTGAGCAACTACAACGTTAAACAGGAAGGAAGAAAAAGCGATGTAGAACAAGGATGAAATTATGTTTGAAGATGGTATTTTGGTTGCTATGACATTTCATTTCAAGGACGTTCTGCTGTAGGTGAAATGCAAAATATTTTTAAAAATGCAGGCGGAACTCTGGATACTTTTGCACAACATGTATGGACACGTACAATTTTTCATGGTGTGTTTTGCTGTCTATTTGCATGTAACTAAACCACAGCACATCAGTTCTGGTTTTCAGGAAAAAATCAGAAATTTCAGATTTGTGGCATTAATGAAACACTCCTTGGTACTATCTCACTTTGTTGTATCTTAAATCCAATCCTGTCTTTCTAAGGAAAAGGGAGAGCTGTGGTTGAAGACCTTAGGCTACATTTCAGCCCCATACAGGCTTGAGTGCTGTTCTTTCTCCTCCTTTTCTCTTTCTGGTTCAAGAGGAAGCAGAAATGGCTGCTGGCCTCATCTCATTTCTCACCTCATCTTTTAACTGGATATTTTATGTAAGTTCATTTTTACTTGTGCTGGTGAAGGTCACACTCCTCTCTGATGTCATTAACTGCGTGGCACTTCTGACCAGCCTTCATTTCTGTAATGAATCTCAAAAAATGCCAGCTGGAATGTGGGATGAAGTCCTTTTGCTGTCCTTCTGTGTTTGCATGTTTGTTTTGTGGGGACTGTAATTACTGTCTCTGCTTTCTTTGTTTACAAGGTCAAGGTATGACCCGTTTCCACCTTGCCTTTCTGGTTGGAATTGCAGCTCCAGCAGTTAAGGTTGATATTAGATATATCTGCTTCCCCTTCAACAGCTTTGAGAGCAGAGATGCCAGCTGAACAGATATCAAGTTCTGTTGATGCCACTCTTTCTTCAGGCCACTTTGAGTCACTCCCCAGACAAACATTTCCATCCCAATGATTTGTATGTGGTTTCTATCAGCGTAGCAAATTTCTGCTTGTATTTGTATTCTATTTTGATGCATTTAATTGAGGAAGAATTTGCTATAAGTGTAATTCTACACCAAAAAAAAAAAGAGTATTTTTGTGCTTCAGGCTGCATCAGTTTGTTAAGCATCCTGTCTGCCATTTGGACTTTGGATCCTCTCATCCAAACTAACTTGCAGACTGACACCAGACTTCCAAGAAAGTCTTGGTGTGAGCCATGCTGCCTCTACCCTGGAGCTGTGAATTGTACAGCTGCGCTGATCCTCTGTATTTACAAAATGATCAATGTGAAAGAAGAGACATCCCTGTGGCAGCTGCTGCTGTTCTGGGTTCCTGGCCAGGATGGCAGCAGAAGAGCACATCAGCATCCTTGGTGCCATACGGCTTGAGACTGTTGTGTCGCACACCATGTGCAAGATGAGAGAGAATAATTTCAGCTGAGTATTTAGGGAAGGCTGCTGGGTATTTTAGGTGCCTCTGTGTCCTCATCTTGACCCTTTCTCTGCAGTGTGTCTGCTTAGTTAAATCTTGTCAGCATGAAGGTTTGCGACACAAGCCCTTCCTATATCGATAAATTAGTCTTGTGAGAATATTACTCCAGTGATTGATTTTACCCTGTGTCTCCCTCTCACCATCTCTCCTTCCTGTTGTGAGCAGGCTTTACATCCCGACATCCCCTTGAAGTGTCTTCACAAATGACTGAATTAACTTTCTTTTGTGAGCCTTATCCTGTGTGTTAGACGAGGCTGATGTTGGTGAAGCTGCTTTCTAGTTAAGCACTCGCATTTAATATCAAATGCCCCTTTTTAAATGCAAACAAAACATATTCTGCCAAAACAAAAACAAAGGCTGTTAAGGAAAGACCAGGCACACAGGGCTTGCCTGCTGTTCAGAAGTTACTTTTTATTTTTTTTTTTCCACTGTGAACTCCTGTCAAAGCCTAGAATCCATGAAAGTAAAAAAGAGCCTTGATTCACTTCTCATGCCCTTGGGGAATATAGATGGCAAAAAAAAGATTTAAAATTCTGATCCAGCTGCTTCAGAAACATGGCATCCAAGATAAATCATTCTCACTCCACAGCAGCAAGAGAACTTTTGCACTGAAGTTATTCCTTTTGAACTTGGGAGGGGTGTGCAACACCAGTGTCTCGAGCCACTGGCACCGAGCAAACGCCGTCGCCTTCCTGGCTCGGGCTCGTCACAGCAGCTGTCAGCCTGCTGCCTGTCCTCTGCTATTGATCACTTGACTGGAAAACGAGAAGATCATTAAGAGTCTGCAATTTAATAGGGCATTGTTTAAAAAACAAGGCAAGGGCCTAGATGGAAAGGGTTCCTGGTGGAAATCACCTGGAGATTGGATGTTTCACTTAACTGCAGATTTGCCTCATAAATCTTAACAGTTCTGTTCCGTACTGAGTGAATTTAGTGTCAGCAAATTTTAAAACTCTGTCTGAAGTGTCTAATGAATTTATAAGCCACTAGAGAAGATAGGATGCTTTGCTTGCAGCATGGAGCTTAATTTGATATTCAAGGTCAGCACATCAAACTTCTTAATCAGGGCCATAACGAGGAGAACATTCCTGCTCATGAAAAGGAGCAACAAATAGGATCAGTGCAAAAAGGAGCATTTACACA
This sequence comes from Cinclus cinclus, assembly GCF_963662255.1. Lineage (NCBI taxonomy): Eukaryota > Metazoa > Chordata > Aves > Passeriformes > Cinclidae > Cinclus > Cinclus cinclus. The sequence goes on from NC_085055.1 coordinate 3,622,497, forward strand.
GCTGATTAGCATGTTCTTGTTTTAGTCTCCTGTCAGAGTAGAACCAAAATTCTTGCATGCTCTTTTGTTTAACTGGTGCATTAAAATGCAAAAAAAGTTTCCAAGGGATTGGTAAATGGCTCTGAAACCACACCATCCCACTTTATTAGCAAGGTGACAGTGTTCTGGTGCCCTACATTTCAAATGGAAAATCTGAAGCCTTCCAGTCTTAATGTATTAAATGCTCTCTTAAACTGGGCTGCAGTAGAAGCAGAGCACAGGGAAGGAACTTTGAGGAGAGCTCTGCAAAGGAGCTGGGAGCTGCTTTGGGGAATTAGTGAAGGTATTCTGTTTATATTAGCAAATGAAGATAAGAACTCCTCAGTTCTTTCACAGCAGAGTTAAAATCTCAGTCCTTAGGGCACTCTTTTCGATAGAAAAACACTCTGATGCTTTAATAATTTTATTTGTACAGCTGATAACAGGAATTGCTTCTGTCTTCACAAGCTGATGTCCAAGAGTTGAAGCAATAGTGTTCAAGTATAGCTGCTTTCTCTGAGTGCTTCAGGCATTTGACCTTCACTTTGCCCTTCAGCTGGGTGTTTTTGGCTCTGCATCTGCAGACAGCACAAGCGGAATGTCCAGAATTATTTCAGGCTGAGATACTGTCAATATGTCATAAACTACAGCCCTACTGGGGAGTTTTAAAATTCCTTCCAACACATAATGGATATATCTGTTTAAACACTTCTTAAAATTCTGAGGAGACAGACAAATCCGGCAGAAAATCAATAGGGTGTTGCTAGTGGCTCTATTATTTATTAATTTCAGCCCCATCCAGGACTGCTAGGTGAATACCAAAGGCCAGGATTATTTTTTTTTTTTAGTACATTATGAAGATAATATCGTTTGGGGGTGGGAGGATAATTTGAAAGTCTTTTATCAGATAAATACCTCCAGAGGGTCCATCAACTCAACTCCATTCCTTTTGAAGTCTGGGGTTCATTTTAGAGTAAAACCTGGGTATATACATTAATATTTCCATGGATTTCTGTAGAGTTACTTTTCTTCACAGTGTTTTATTTTCTCTGAAATTAGAATATGTAACCTTTGGTGTGATCCTTGTGTCCATGGTGTTCTGTAATCTTTCTAGGAAATGAAGTGAAAAGTCTGATATATAGAAATACTTCCTTTCCCTCACTGGGCTATCTAGTGTGCCTTATAAATAAAGATTTAAGAAAAGCTGCTGCAGTAAGTATATTTATATTGACAATAAATCTATTTTATCACAGAACAAGCTATTATTGCTCATCGTGGGTGTCCACTATAAATTGGTAATAGCTTGGGGCAGCTTCTCCATGGCAAATTGTGATTATGAAGGTATTAAAGCCAGGCACTCTGTTCAGAGAAACTAAGTGGTGATGTCTCCATCTGACTTGCAGATCTATTTCCTGCAGGTATTAATGGTCCAGCCTTCTGATGGAAGAAGCAGAAATAGGTTCTGTTTTCTGACTAGCTCCTGGAAATGGAGCTTTTCTAGGGCTAAGCAAATCCACCCATCCTTCTTGGGAAAGCTCTGTTAGCAGGATCTTTCAAGGCCAGTAATACATTCGGCATAAAGAAAAAAATTGATAATGCTTTTAGATTCAAAATGAAATTGCTATGCTGTTGAAAACCAGTGTGAGGAAGCCAATAAACTGATCCAGGTAAACCTAAAGATCTCCTGGGAGTGGGACAATGTCCTGGACCATTCAAAAAAGTACTGAACCATTCAATAAAGTACAGGTAGGAGGGAAGTGTATTCCTTTGCTGCAAAAATGTACCATTGTAGGGAAAGATGTGGCAGGTTTTGTGGTTTTATCTTTCTTTTTCAAATGCAAACTGCAAATCTGAATTCTGTGCAGAGCCTGGTCAGCAGTACACAAGGCTAGGAAGGGAAACTAAGTCTAGAAGTAAAAACTGATTCTTCTGATGTATTCCTAAAATAATAGAAAATTCCTATTCCTGAGGTAGGATGGAATGGCACTTTTCAGGACCATGGTGGACAACTGGAAGTGCCCATCTGGGGGGAATTTAGGGCAGCTGGATCAGTCTGGGTAACCAGCCCAAATTTTTGGCTGCTGTGGGCCAGCCGTGCCACGTTAGTCCTTAGAGACTTTTGTTTTCAGACTGCTGTTGCGTTTTCATTTCATTCTCTTCCCTTTCCATAATCAAGTGGACCACTCTTGGAGTCCCTTTTTCTGGCCACCACCCCGTTCCCTGCTCCAGTCTGCAGCAGCTTACTGAGCCTCCTCCCAGCTGTGAGAGTGCTTCCCAAGTCCCACAGACCTGGCTGATATCCTGCACAGTGCCCAACTTCCATCTCCCTGGTTAAATGGATCAAAGGATGGAAGTGGATCAAAGGTGACTGAAATGAGCTCCAGGTGAATGGATGTGGCTTGTGGCTGCTGTTCACCCCCAGAGCTGTGGGATTCCCTTGGCCTCTGCTGTATTTAATGCAATGGTGGGTGCCTGTTGCTGTTCACAAAGTGGTGATTACTTATCACACTGAATTTCTAAAATGCTTCTCTGAGAACTTTCCAGTGGGAGGAGGGAAAGGATCAGCTTTCAGAGCAGGTTTCACATCCCTGGAACCAGCTGGGATTCAGAACTTCCAGTTCATTCTCACCCTGTGTTAGGGAATCTTGTGGCAGCTACAGAAGTGGTAACCTCCTTTTTAGCAGTAATAAGGCTGTTAACTAATGGTTTCTACAACTGGAATTATCCTCCTGTAGCCACCTTAGATCCTTTGTCTTACACCACCCTTTTCCTTCTGCGTATTGAGAATGAAAACAACTTTTTAGAAAGTTTTTCTGTCGTTAAAATAGACTGAACCATTTTATAGTAAAATCATAGCACAAATTTTTAATATTGCAGTTTAGAAGAAAACTTCTTAGGAGGTTTTAATATTATATTATTTCAATATTATTTAATTCCTGTTGTTGGGAATGTGCCATTCCCATTTTGGCTTCCATGCATGATCTGTTATTTGTAATGGGGGTATAAATTCTGTTTGGACAGTTTTATGTGCACTGTAGGTTCTGTGACCTAAGATATAGAAATAGTTCAAACTATCTAAAACTGGTGGAATCTGGTCCAGAACTGTGGATTCAAGTCAACAGTAAAAATGGTTTTATTCTCATTTTAATAAAAAGCACATGTGATAGCAGCTTTTAGTAACCTCTTTGGAGTTTGAATCTCAGAGTTGTTTCCTAGTAAAATGAATCTAAGTACTTAACTATCTATTCATGTGTTTGTATGCATAAAATCCCTTTTAAATCATGTATGGATTAAGTCAAGTTCAGTCAAGGAAGAATCTTGGCCAAACACAGTAAATCATGAAGTCACACATGAAAATTAAGCTTTAATCCACTTAGCAGGTTCTCTGTACAAGAGCTGTGAACCATTTTATGCACTGAGTGATGGGGTGTGGATGTAGGACTCCTGTGGGAAATTTATGAGGGATATTTAGAAGGTATGTGCTGCAGAGGCAGGAAATGTCATTCGAGTATTTCTTTGTGGTTTTTAACAGCAATATGCATTTTTGGGGGGTTTTCATGGGTATTTTTTTGCTTTTTTTATGAATTCTATAGGTGGTTTCTCTTTGCCAAGTAGACTGTGTAGCTAAGTCTACAGCAGCTTATTGGTTCATTTGGAATTCCAATTTGCAATAGAAAGTAATTTCTTAATGTCAGATTTGAATTAGCATATTTTTCTGTAATATATTTGAACATGCAAATATTGAATTCTAGTTTATGGTATCAGAATACTTGTTAAATACACTTTTATCTTCACCTTCACTAGAAAAGTCATTGTTACCTGAAATATATTGCTTTTGTTGGAGACAGATATTTTTCATTTTCAATAATTTATTACGTATAAATCTTTGCTTATAACTTCATGAAGCCTTCAGGCTGGAGGCATTGTTGAAGAAGAGTTATAGAAGGCAATAATTTTTTATATGTTCCTAATAAATGGAACTAGGCCAGGTAAGGGTATAAAAAAGTCAATCTGCAAGAAGCAAAGACGTGAAGCCAGTGGATTGCATTTGTGTTCTCATCTGAATAAGAAGTAGTGGAAATGCTACAGAGAGATCAAGTAAGGTTTGCTGTGCATGTGGGTACATAAAAAACTCCGAGAAAGGCAAATTCTTATTCTGGTTGTTATTTCTTTCTTCCAAGGAGCCCACGAAGGGGGGTATGTCAGGTGGTTGTGTCCCAGTGCAGTTTGGTTTTCTTGGGTTTCAGATCCAGAACAACCCCTCAGATCTAAATTTGCAGCTGAATTGTGGATGCCATTTTTCACCAAATACACTTGAAATGATTTATGTCTTCACTGTGTGAAGCTGGTTTTCCTCACATAAACCCTTGCACAGGGACAGTTTTTGTGTTCGACCTCACCGTGTGATGCCAGTGCCATCATTAAACCTGAACAGTTACTGCTGAGTGACACGGACAGAGCAGCCAGGCTCGTGGAGCTGGGAGGTATAAAATACAAATCAGATTCCATGTCCGTGTATTTGTGTATTAAATAACCCAAGGAGGACACCAACAAAAATTCCCCCCTCAAGACTCCTCCTCCTGCAACACGGGCATCTTCTTGGCTGCTTCTTCCCACCACTTACTATCCTAAAAAAATTACAGGTGTACTCTGACACTGCCTTGGTGCCCTCACAGCAGCAGGTGAGAGCCTGCAGTGCCTGTGCAGCTGTGCCAGATGTAAAATCAGCATCTCAGGGAGTGCACAAACTCACCTGAACCATGGTGCTTGTGTAAATATCCTGGGGGAATAGCATCAGCCAGTGCCCTCCCCTTGCCTGGCCTGGGGAAGAGACTCAGCTCCTGTAAATCCATCCTCCTGGCTGCATTTGTCAGGGTTCACTCACTGTTGTTGACAGCACTCGAGGACACATCCACTGCTGGCACTGTGACTGTCCCATTTGTGCCTCCTGTGGTCCAGTGGCAGCTTCTGCTTGGCATCTGCACAGCAACAGAGATCCTGGTTTGTTCTTAATGGGAATGCAAGGAGTTGGAAAATTCAGAATTCTTACCAGTGGAAATGATGGTTTTCAGGTTATTGGATACCCTGCGAAAGATATGTTTGTGTTTGTGCTAAAGAGGGCACAATTAGGGTCAGCCTTGGCTCAAACACAACTGGGAGCTGTGGGAGAGTTTGAAGCTCCTGGTGTTCAGGCATGGAAACAACACAGTGAAAGAATGAAAATAAAACTCCATCTGGATTATTTTTTAGGAAAACAAAATTGCTAACTCTTCCAGATCTAACAACTCTTAGACAGAAACAGGCTGAGTAGGAGTGTGACCTTCCCCAGTGTGAGGATGTCTCTTGCCCCTCTGTGTCTCCCCAAGTCAGGGCTTTGCTGTTGGGAGCAATGCTCAGCCTGAGACACTACCTGAAGAGAAAGATTAATGTGTCAGTGCTGGCTTAAGTTGTCAAGCACGTAATATTTCTTTTTTTTCCAGAAAAGTAATTACTAGTGAAGTAAAGGATGGGTTTAGGCATCCAGAAGTTTGAAATGACGTGAAGTATTTGGTGCTACTGTTCTAAGAGGTGATTTATCCTGGTGGGTCCAGAAGGCTGGGGCAATGAAAATATTTCTGGATACTTTTACTGCTTACCATGCATAAAATCCCTGAAAGAGAAGTATCTGAAACATCCTGAAGAGTAATACTGGAAAGAAACCCAGGATGTGTGGTTCCTTGCAGTTTGTATTCATCATCTCCATCTCATTGTTTTCTTTTTGTTACCTGGAAAATTCCAGTATACTATGAATAATATTTACTGCTAAAACACCCCAACACTTCCACTGTGTTTTTAAATCTACAATCTGCAGACCTGTAAATGAAGTGAATGCAAGATTATTTGGCTGATTACCCATTTTCACAATGATAGGTTTCCTTGTTGCATGTGAAAACTAGATGATGTTTAAGTCACAACTGAACCTTGGCAGCCTTTGAATTTGGATGTGCAGAGCTTTCCTTGAGGTAATATCAGAGGCTCGTAGCTCAGAGCAGTAATTGATGGGACTGATCTGCCAGTGAACCCTGCGAGGTGGAAGAGGAATAGCAATGACTTGCAGGAGCTGCAGTAATGAGCCAGGCTGTGTTTTACTCTGCTCTCCTAGGTGTGGGCAGCTGCAGGTTGCACAGACCAACTCTGTGCTGCACAGCAAAGGGCATCCTCATCTAACCCCAGGATTTTAGTTTTCTTTCCTTTCAAATAGATCTATAAACAGAGAGATTTTATGGGAGGTATGAATTCTCTTGTATATGCATTGTGCTAAAAAGGGAATTATTTTCTTTTCATAGAACTTCCTTCTGAGCAAAATCCCTGTGGTATTTGGAGTGTTGCTTTTGTGTTGTTTTATACCAAGTTACAGGATGGTTTATTGTATGCAACAAAACAGGTTACTTAACTTACACAGGTGTTTAAAAGAAAGAGGAGTTTCCTTCTGCTACATAGTCCTTAAACTAATAAAGTATGACCTGTTATGTATGGTTTAGTATTACTACACTTATTTCTGAATTTGGCCATAGTATTTCTTCTACTGAAAGAACTCTCTGCAGATAGCTGGCTTCAAACAAGGGCTGCAAAATGTCAGACTCATAATCTCTTATTTTGTTCCCTGTATTTCAGATTTCAAATTATCCTTTTGCTTACTTCTTGGTATAAAACACTTCACTTGAAAAGCACCAGGAACTGCCGAGCTGTTTCTGGGGACCCTGCTGCTCCAGGAGGTGCCTGCCAGCAGGGCTCACCTGAGCAATGCTGATGTTTAGCTGATGGTTCATGGTTTCAGTCTGGTGAATGTGGAGCTATGGTGGGATATTTCAGAAGAGAACACCAAGTCTCACAGACCACGTTTGAGGTGTTATCTCGTGGCTTTTTCAATTCTTACCAGTGAAAGTGCATGTGAAAGTATGATGTGAAAGCAGAAAATTGAGGGGGATTGATGAGGTTGGTAGCAGTTACTCTCTGCATGTTGTGTAACACACCAGCGATGGTTTGCACAGAGCTTTGGCAATATGAGAAAAGTGGGTGTTTAATTCTTGATTTCCTTGGTTTTTTTCCCCATTCTCTGCATGCAACTCCAGCCCTGGCAGCACTGCTAAGTTTGAATTTGTTTGTTTGCTAGAGCTAAGGGGAGGGGAAGGTGAGTTTGTGCTGGTGAAGATCAATGGCAGCACTTTCATTGACTTCCATGGGGTGAGAAAACAGCACCCAGGAATCAGGGATGGGGGAAGGAGTGATGGGCCATTACTGTTTGGATCTGAGGGGAGGTGGGAGTTAAAAGGGTCATGAAGTTTATGCATTATTGACAGAATACCCATAATGACTCCTTAGGAGCTATTACACAGTGATATGTGAAGGCCTTAGTTGGGGATGGTTTAATTTATGAATCATTTCTGTGATGGATTGCCTGCTCTGTCAGCCTGGCTGCTGCACTAACTCGGGGTTCTTAATTCACTATGGAAGATTTTATGCAAAGTAATTGCTGTACAACACCGCTCTTCAGAATGAAATAACGTGGCTTGTACCCCCCCCCCCCACTCCTGCTGGTGGAAGCTTTTGTTCACATTCTGAGCAATGCCCCGTTTGTGAAGTATCATCTAGAAAAGCTTTGCAAGGGAGCAGCTCTGCTGAAGAAAGGAGTTCCTGAAATGTCCAGGTTTTTTGCACTTAGAGGTTTAATCTTTCAGGTTTGGCTTCACTTCTGTCTAATGAAGCTAATTCCAGCGAAAGAAACATATTGAAATTCTTGCTTCACATATCCTCCTGGGGAATTCAGGTCTTGGTTCTGCAATATCGGGGGTGAAATTTAAAAAGGTGTTTCTATTATTTTTGTGGTTTTCCTGGATCATAATCTTTCTCTGCCTTTCTCTTCTTACTGCAAAATGAAGTTGCTGATGTGTCCTGATTTTAGAGAAAATGAAAAATTATTTTTTCAAGCAACACAAACTGAGGGACTCAGTTTTACCGTGTGTGGAGCCCTAAAAAAGTACAAATGAGTTCTGAAGAATTAGACAAATTCTGTTCCCACCTGCAACACTTGGATTCTGTGACCCATACACAAGTTTTGTCTTGACAAATCTCAAAAGAATACGAGCAGAGTTTAAATGGATGGAGCACCCCTCCTTCAAGGAAGGGCTGTTCAGCCTGGAAAAGAGAAGTTTTAGGGTGACCTCATTGTGGCCTTCCAGTACCTGAAGGGGCTACAGGAAAGATGGAGAGAAACAATTTACATGGGCCTGAAGTGACAGGGAATGGCTTCAAAATGAAGGAAGGCAGGGTTAGATGGGATGTTGGGAAGGAGTTGTTCCCTGGCAGGGTGGGCAGTCCCTGGCACAGGGTGCCCAGAGCAGCTGGGGCTGCCCCTGGATCCCTGGCAGTGTCCCAGGCCAGGCTGGACACAGGGGCTGGAGCAGCCTGGGACAGTGGGAGGTGTCCCTGCCATGGCAGGGGTGGAATGGGATGAGCTTTATAGTCCCTCCCAGCCCAGGCTATTTTATGGTTTTATAAATCTTGTTTTCACTCCCAGTGTGCTCATTCCCCAGTGTGAGCCATCCAG